>NC_135884.1:141622103-142222103 GCF_964194155.1 Cetorhinus maximus | reverse complement strand
GAGCCACACATACACACACCAACCCTGGGCTGACAGCTTTATCAAGCCTCCAGTCTTCCAAATTCCATTGTTCCTGACATCTGTTTCGGCAAGTGATTAATTGCAATTAGTGAACAGTTTGAAAGCCCGTGGAAGAGCGTTCAGCAGAAACTCATCAAGATTAATGAGATGAGGCAGTTGTCTGAGGGTCCCTCTCCAGCAATGTTCTTTAAGCCGGGGTGTGCTGTAGGTGCAGAGCGCTGGCGGCCACTCTTGTCGAGGGCTCTCTCTCTCCGAACCCCTGGCTGCGTGCATGCAGAATGACAGGGTCAAAATGGATCCTCCTCCCTCCTTTTGTGGATGGGACAGCAAGAGGGGGAAATAAGCAGCGCTTTATTTTTTATGAGGGACATCTGGTCTTTTTTTTTTCCCTTCCTTTCTTTGATGAATTGCCAGGTCACTGGGACTGAAAATAGTGCCTGCCTCAACGAGACGACTTTCACCCTTTGCAGATGGCTTGAGGGCACATCTGAGATGGCCCAGATTCCTATTGTGACCCTAGCAGGCGATTTCTTTTTTTTAAGTATAAACACTGATGAGTTCAGTGCCTTTAGATCCTTGGATTACAGTCCTTCTCTGCTCCCCAATTTATGCAGTGCACTTGACTGCTTCTGAATTATTTTTGCCTGACACACACTTCTGTTACATAACTGCTGCTCAGAAATGTTAGGATGGCAAGGATGTGCTCAAGAAGACTTTAAATAGGGATGTCATAATATTATAATGTGTCAATACAATCGTGTCTGCTCAAAAAGGATGTCTCGCAGTGTTTTAAAATGAAGATCAAAACAGTCCTATCTCTCCCTCCTCCCCAGTCAGGAGTTTCCAGGCATCCTGAAGTGCTTTACAGCTTTTGGAAGTGTAGTCACAATGTAGGAAATGTGGCAGCCAATCTGCATACAACAAACAGCAATGTAATAATGAGCAAATCATATAAGACCAAACAGAGGTCTTTAAAATTCTGCAAGGTTCTGATAGAGTGGATACAGAGAGAATGATTCGTCTTGTGGAGAAGAGGGTAAGGAGGGGTGGGCCATCAAGATAAGATAGCCACCAAGAAACCCAATAGGGAATTCCAGAAGAGAAACTTCTTTACCCATGAGTGGTGAGAATGTGGAACTCATTAGAGCAGGGAGTGGTTGAGGCACTCAGTATAGATGCATTTAAAGGGAAGTTAGTCAGGTATATGAGAGAGAAGGGAATAGAGGGTTGCAATGGTAGATTTAGATGAGGAAAGATGGGAGGAGGCTGGAGTGGAGCATAAACACCAGCATGGACTGGCTGGGCCATTTTTCCTATATAATCCTGTGTAACCTGTTTTGGCAGTGATAGTTGAAGGATAAATATTTACCAGGTCACTGGGGAGACCTCCCCCTGCTCTCTAGTCCAATATGACTCCCCATTCCCTTAAAAGTACTGAGTAAGTCTTGGGTGCTGTCCCAAAGGTGCCAGCTGTGTTTTATGACCTTGTCCAAGTGGTCAGGTACAGTACATGTAAGCATGAGTGCTTGAGGCTGTTCAACGTGTAGCCTTGATCTGGGTTACCAACCCTCCAGGATAGACTTGGACTTTTCAGTCATAGGAGATTAATCTCCAGGATATGGGCGAACTGGGAAAAAAAATCATAGGGGTGTTTAAAAAAAATGACACAAAGGTAGGTAGGAAAGTAAATTGTGAAGAGGGCACAAGGAGACTACAAAGGGACATAGGTTAAGTGATGGGAGAAGGATCTGGCAAATGGAGTATAATGGGGGCAAATGTGAAATTGTCCATTTTGGCAGGAAGAATAAAAAAAAAGCTTATCATCTAAATAGTGAGAGCTTGCAGAGCTCTGATATTCAGAGGGATCTGGGTGTCCTAGTGCATGAATCACAAAAGGCTGGTATGTAGGTACGGCAGGTAATTAAGAAAGCTGATAGAATGTTATCATTTATTGTGAGGGGAATTGTGAGGGCGGTGGAAGCAGAGTCTTTATAGATTCTTGACTAACAAGGGGGTGAAAGGTTATTGTGGGTAGGCAGGAATGTGGTGTTGAGGTTACAATCAGATCAGCCGTGTGGCCTTCTCCTGCTCCTAATTCATATGTTCGTAAATAAAAAATATTCTATGATTTTTAAAAAAAAATTATTTGTAAAAAGTATTGGAAATGGGATCAAAAGACTGACTGACACTCAAGCATCAGCCACTGAGGTAAATAAGAGGCTCGTTGTGTTCTGATTGGTGAGGGAAAGTGGTACATGGAGATGATGGACATGTCAGGCGATCAATCATTTCGAGGGCGGGCATTTGGTAGTCATGTGTTGAAACTTCCAGGGATAAGTCCAAATAAAATTGGCAACAACCAGGCTTGATCCTGTGCTCACCGCATGTGCCAATATTTCACAGGGCTGGGTAGCAGTCAGGTGCAGGATCACTGGCTACTTGGTCCCTGGGACAGTCTCAGTCTCCATCATTCAGCATCACATTGGGCAGGCCAGTTACCTCCTGTGCCTTTGGCGGCGTTTCTAAAACCAGTTTCTTACAAAGAGCAATGGCCTCTTGAATGCAATTTTCTCCCTCCACTCCTCCATTTTCCAATCGTGTCTCCTGGAGGGGACAAAGGAAAGAATGATTGTCTTTAAACTAGTGGATCTTCTACGGCATTGCTCACAGCGTGTAAAAACAGGAGCATTATACTCTGCAACAAATAATGTATTATTCCATTATTACAGTGGAGCTGTGCTCCCTTGAGGTCATGAGGTCTAATTATGTAACCCAGAGATGCTCCAAGGCTAAGCAAAGGCTAATTGTTCTTGGACGGACCGGAAGGGAACTAAAATGTGCTTTCTGCGAGCTGGGTGAGATTCTCTCTTTCGATTGGCAGACTCTTGTCTCAACTTTGCTTCTCCCCAATGTCAGAGGAAACCTACGGAAAGCGACTCGCTTTCTTTCTTGCGCCATGCCTTTGATATTTCTAGACTCGACTAGTCCAACCCTCTCCTGGCCAGCCTCCAACCTTCTACCCGACATGAACTCATCCGAAAATCTGTTGCCCCTATTCTAACGCGTGTCGAATCCCAGTTGCCCACCAGCCCTGTGTTCACTGACCCAAATTGACTCCAAGTTGGACGACGTCTTGATTTTAAAATACCTTCCCTTTGTTCGATGTCATTCCTGTGAGTTTACATACTCACTATGTAAAAGGTGCTATGCGGATGCAATTTGTTTGTAATCTTTTTGACAGATTTGTATAGGTGATACCTGATATGAGGTATGTGCGTCCATGCTTTTACACACACGAACGGATTTCCTGTGATTCTTTTTGTGATTGAAAAGAAGATGATTCTGCTGTACTGGAGGGGAAGGGACATCGGGCTGGATTTTACCCTCCCCAGCTTTGGCGGGTTTGAAGGTGCGGGAGCAGGTAAAATCCAGCGGCGGCCTTCCCGCTGCCAACCTGCCCGTCCAACCTGTCTGAATTTTACAAGGGGTGCAGGGGAGCTGTCAGGCAACCCGCCCACCCACCCTTGGACCTCATTCTCCCACCCCTCATCGATATTTTACCCATGGCAAGTGGGGCCCCACACCATGCAAGACGCCCAGCAGATTTAGCTGCGCAGGCTGATGTTAGGCAAGGAAGGGGCTCTCTTGTGAGTTTCTGTGCCCCAGTGGAGGCATCCCTCCTTTCAAGGTCTTCCCTCCTCCCTTTTACCCTCTCCCCCCTGCCTCTTGAACCAGGCCCCCAAACCTCCCCCCCCCCACTGATACCCCAGACCCTGTACTTAGCTGGGCTCCTCCAGTCAGTTAAAATAAACCAAAAATAACTGAATGGCGCCGTCTATTTTAGGAATAATGGACTGCCAATAGTGCCAGCGGTGGCCATTGCACCCGCTGGCACTGGTGGGACTGCAGAGCTGCCAGTCATCCGATTGGCCAGCAGCTCCCTAAGGCAGGACTTCCTACTGGGATAGAGGCTGAGGTCTTGCCTTAAGGCAATTACCACTGCCCCCAGTGGTAAATTGGTGAGGGGCAGCTGTCAGGATCGTAGGCGGCTCCCTCCTCCCGGTCTTTTTAACCAGGGGCACAGGGACAGCGTTGCCCCATTAAATCCAGCCCATTGTGTTTTGTGAAAGCAAATATAGGGATTTCACCCCTGACTTAATTCTGCCGGAGGTGGGAGGGCGGCAGGGTTCCGGTACATTTGCCACCCTGCCGAATTACATGCCCTTCCCACCCTAAGCTCACCACCAGTGAGAGCCAAATCCTTACACCACTATAAGCGTGTAAAGCGCAGGGGCTGTGCTCATGTTGAGTTAGAGGATGCATTTTGGTAACTTGTGATGAGCATGTAACGTTAGGTGTGACCCACAGGAAGTGCATGCATGGTATGTGCAAGACTTTAATATACTATCAACACAGAGAGCTGTTGAATGACATCATCAGGGGATCAAATGTAGGTATATTGCTGCGTCTGTTATTGCTCTATTGTGGCTGGGAGGCAGTTCCCATGAGAACACGGCCATTTTTTATTGCTTATTGCATTAAAGCTTGGTGGTTTCACCTTAACACTGGCTGTTGATATCACGATCCAGTTTATGTGCCAGCCTGGAGATAAACAGAGTCCGCTGGTGAGAAGTTCAAAGTCAATGTACATCAAGGAGTCGGACACCTCCCTCATCTGGCCAGTGAGAGCCTTCGGCCTAGTGCCAAATAATAGTGATGTTGGGCAGTGAGTTAACACAACAATATGCATCTTCTGGTTTTGTGGCCTGGGCTCTGGATCAATATTGATGCAGTAATGTGACAATTGAATCCCATCGTTTTTAAAATGAGACACTTGCTCCTCTGCCCATGCAATTTTCTCTCCTCTCTCTTCCTGGGGTGATTTGTGATATGTGAGACATTGCTCCACAAGTTCTCTAAAGGATTCTTATTTGCCTCTGCGGCAGTCCTGCCAACGGACTGGGCGACTGGCGGGCGGACGGGGATGAAAAGCTACATTTTCTCTCGTTTTTTTTAAAATATATTTGACACTCACACGGAAGCTCCTTAACGAGTGACCAGCAAACATATGGCTGTTGACAGCACTGAATCCAAACTGCATTAATTTCCCGGCACTGAGAGAGTGTCAGCATGAGGGTCAAAGGGGGCCTGGTAATGGCAGGTGGTTGCGAGACACAGATGACCCATTATGACAGGTGTTGCATTGCGGCCCGGTGAATCACCTTCTGACAAGTGAGCATCAAAGCAAATCCCTGGTTTAAAAAGGGGCCTCAGAAGAGGATACCAACCAACATGAAGTTACCAATGACATGAACAGTGCTATTCATTTGCATTGTGTTTCATCTTATCTACAAAGGGCATGTGGGACAGAGTAAATTCTATCTGTCACAGACTAGTTAGTGTACTTACAATCTTATTATTCTTTGCCCTTGGTGGGGCAGTGGGGTTGGTTAGCTCAGCCAGCTAGACGACCGGTTTGTGATGCAGAGTGACGCCAACAGCGCAGGTTCAATTCCCGCACAGGCTGAAGTCATCCACGAAGGTCCTGCCCTCTCAACCTCACCCCCTCGCCTCAGGTGCGCTGACCCTCAGGCTAAAGTCACCACCAGTCATCTCTCTCTAATGAGAGAGCAGCCTATGGTCCTCTATTGCTACAGTGACTTTCATTTTCATTCCTTCTTTGCCCATTGGGCCAAACCAGTTCAGCCCATCAACCATTCTTCTCGCAATGATCTCAGACAGTTCCTTCAAAAACCCACGGGTGACAGTTGACCCCTCAGCCAACTTTTTTTAAGAGTCCATGGAACTGTGTAATTAGAGTGTAATTATACTGTCACTTTTTTTTTTCTGTTGTGCTGTGGTTTTCATACTTCAGATCAAGGAGAGGACCACCCCTCCTGTTTTCTCCTGCCTGCTCCCTCTCCACCAACCCCTCTTCACCACCCCCCGCCCCCCACCACCCCACACGCCCACTGCTAGCTAGGCCTTTGAGGTCAGAGTTTATTCTGGTTTCCTGGGCTCTGGGTAGATGACAGGACATGTGTTAATGCTGTTGTGTGCCCTGAAGCTTACACGCGCATGCAAACAGGATGCCCTTGCGCACCACCACCCCCCCAGCACCCCCTTGCTGCAGAAGTGTGAGGATAGCTAACCGTGGCTTGGAGGTAGCTTCGGAGGTGTGGAGCCTGTGAGCAGCAGCCTAAGTCCGGTCAGATTTCTTGCGCAAAGATGAACTGATGTTTGGCAAGGCTACGAACATAAAGCAAGGCGAGGGAAAGCCATCCAAGACCCATGGACCCCACCCTATCCTGGGTGCAGTCGCAATCGGCAGTATAACTGCACTCTATCACTTAATGCAACGGAACTTCACATTTCACTATCTCACGACAAAAAAAATTTCAAAATAGGTTTAAATACGCTATCTTCTGCTGGAATGGCAAATTTTCAGAGTACAGTTTATTCCGGCAGTACAGTGAAATTGGAGTCACACCATCAGAATACTGTAAGAAATAGTTAAATTATAATTGAGGAACACAGTATTGATGGATTGTAGTCGTTTAGCATAAACACGTGGATGGAAAACACACTGACAGTCTGCTGTTAGGTGTTGTTGCATTATCTGAAAGTGTTCATTTTCACCCAATCTGAATATATCAGGGTACACATTAGAGGGCAAAACTCCCCCAGCGCTGCCCCTGGGGAGGGTCAGTGAATTTTTTATCCCTCAGTTATCATTAAGTTCAGGGCCTTGAGCAAAGGACTGATTTGAAACCCCATTAATTTCTCTTTTCTCCGCTTCTCTCCTAACAATTGACACTGAGGCCACAGCTGTCCAAACTCTTGCCAACTTTCCCATTTTTTCCAAAAAGGAAGCCGGAATGGGTTGGGTTGGGTGCCTGGATTTATCGATCGGGCTGATCTCAGTGCCAGCGATCGCACTTGTTCATTTTAAATGGGCCATTAACGCTATTAAGGGTGGGGGGGGGGGCCTGAGTGTCAGCGGGCCGTTGGACTAAGTGAGGAATCACTCAATACACTTTCCATTTCCAGCAGGTGGCAACAGCATGGCAAATTGGGGGGTGCGGTGATGGGCGGGGGGTGGGGGTGGGGGCAGGGGGTGTTGCGGAGACCCTGACTGATTTTAAGCCCCCTTTCCAGCCCCAGGCCGGGGATGTTGACTGATCCTTTCACCCCTGCAGCTCACTCCCCTTAACTGGGTTCAGCTAGTGCAGGATCAATCTATTAATCAACATAAACTTAACAACTGCATGGAAAGAAAGCCTTGAAATGATGTGGTATTCCCCTCAGAAATGGCCTGGAGTGGTGGTTGGGCCCTGGTGGGAGGTTGCGGGGTGGTGGGGGGGGTTATAAGATTGTCTGCAGACTAACGAGGGGAAGGGTCTGTCTTGCTTTCTGACTCAGGCCATGGCCCCCCGGGCCTTGTCCTGTCAGCAGCACTTGATTAATGACTAATTTTTGGGTGGTTGCCAAGGGGGGTCGTGCAGGACAGTGCCAGAGGTTAGAGAGTGACAAGGGGTCAGTGAAGTTCAAAAGTCAGCCCTGCTTTGTTGGTGTCCTGTGTAATTATCAAGAAAAGCTTGTTTGTTCACATGGAAGATAATTAATATGCCGGGCTGAATGCAGGTCAGAAGAAATGGACCCTGCCTGACCCTGTTTATTGTGCGGTGTGAAATTAAGGGCTATGCACTTTCGACCATCTGGCCCCGCGCTGACCACCACAGCACCTCCTGAATGCGGCTGGTGTAGGTCTGCCACATCTCACACTTTTTTTTTTAAAAAAAAAAGTGTGGCATCTCTTCATTCTGGCATTTTCTTAGACCAGCCAGCAAGACAGCTGGTGGAGGAAAGTGCAAGAAGGCTGTATGTGTTGCTCCTTATGTGGAGGAACTTTGATATGATGCTTTGCGATTCCAAGATGAACATTCACCCAACCAGTGCCGTAAGCAAGATGAGGTGAGTTGCAGATGACTCACACCACAGGTGTATGTGGGTAGACAAATAGGTCGATTGTATATATTTAAATAGATGTAGCAAGGTGGATAGATCGATTATAATATGGTATATACTGCACGTATACATGTACAGACATGCACAGTATACTCAATCACATAGGAGGCACACAACGATCCTATCGAGCCAAGCATTGCTGGGCTCCTGTGCAGATGCACTGCAGAGCCTTGCAAAGGTTGACACCATCTGCACAGTGATAAAAAGGCTTGAAGATGATAAATAGGCAAGTAGCACTTTTATTGAATTGCAGTTTAGGAGCAGCCACTTTGGGTTTGGTGTGTCGCTAATGACAGGCTTATGTTCAAGGGAGACACATAGCTCCCAGTTTAAATCAGCCCTCATTAAGCAGCCTTTTATTGGGGGTGGAGAGTGAAATCAGCCCTGTTAATGAAAACCTTTTAGCAAGTGGGCCCTTTTATTGTTGCGGCAGCTGTTAAAATAAATAGCAAGCTTGTGGAAAAATGATCATTGGCAACATGGAATGATTGGATATTAATAAAATTACGAGGTTAAAATTTCAGTGTCTGTTGTTTGTGATGGTTTGCAATTAAAGTGATTATGTCGGCACAGTCATTCTGCCTGACATTGTGCATATATAATTTGATGCTGTCATTGTCATCGCTTTCTTTTCAGTTAGAAGTGCTGAACTTCAACCTGGTTCCTTGGTAATGGGACAAGGGTTAGTAAAGTTTGATCAGGATCTGTGTGCACAAGTGGGAACAGTTCAACACTGCTACATAAAAGAGACAGAACTACTCCTGGTGCAATTCTACTGGTCGATCTCTGTTGTCTCACAGTGGACATATTTTGACAAGAAGGGCACTTTCCTCAGATGAAGTTTGGGCTGTGGCAAAACCATCTTTGATTCAAAATGTTCGCTACAAAATTTTGTCAAAGTACATCAATATGTCACTTGCATCATGCCACTGAAAATGAACCACCCCTCTTGTGACACCCAACTTCCCATTTCAAAAGAGAATGTTTTGTAAATTCCTAAGGCCTGGGGCAATGGGGGGGAAGTGCGGGAGTGGGCGCGAGTGGGTGCGCTTCCAATCGGCGCCCCCAATTGGGGGCGTGCTGCCATTTTACGTGGGCCGGCCAATTAAGGCCCACCCAGCGCGATGTCCGCCAAGAAGCTCCATGCGCTCCCTGTGCGGGCGGGGGGTGGGGGGGTGGATTCCCTCAGTCGGGAGTGTGCCTTTTTAAAACTTTCAATAAAGATTAGAAAAAAATTTCCCTGCCATATCCCTTCATGTGACACTGTCACATGAGCTGGGACATGTCCATAACTTTTATTGTGAAATATTCTGCATTTTTAAAATCACTCATGAAACCTCATCCCGCCCGTGGATGAGGTTTCACGTTTTTTTCACAAGCCCGCCTGGGCTCCCGGCCTGGCCGCCAACCTTAAGGTTGGACGGGCAGGTCCATTGATGAGTTCAATTGGTTTTTTAATGGCCTTAATAGGCCGTTGACAGGTCAGCGGGTGCACATCCGACTCAGATGCACGCCCACCGAACTGACCATCTAAACGATGTGGGGTGATGTCGGGAAGCACGCCCCACGTCACCCCACGTCATTTTATGTGTCGGCGAGCGGGCCCCACCTCCACTTGCCGACTGGAAGATGCTGGCCCTGGGATGTTAGATGGAGTTGTTAATCAGAGAGGCAAAATCACACTGGCAGCAAGGGTGATTTGGGTGATAACCCGATTCTCCCGCCCACACTCCCAACAGTACCGGACTGATGAGTTTTACCCTCAAGGTTTCCATAAGTTACAGTGGTGGGCGAGTGGCATTTATAATACCTGGATTGTTTGAGCTGTGAAAAATGACCCAGTGCTATCATTAATAGATGTAGGAGTGTGTTCTCCTTCGTCTGCTGATGTTAGCAAATAGAGAGAAAACAGTGTGAGTATCAAGCCAAGAAAACCCACAGTCAGCACAAAGTCATCCATAGCAGGAATTTCAAAAGCCATTTGGCCCGTCCACCCTGTCAGTTGATGGATGATTATTGTATCAACGGCCAAGAAATTCCTCCAAGTGGCTTCAGCTCCGCCATCGGAACTTTGCCAGATGTTTGTCGATGTCGCTGCTTATGCCACATGACCAGCATGGTGAGGCGATGGAGCAGAAACAGCTCCTGAGCCTTGTTTGCCACCATATGTTGGTGACCAGTCGTAAAGGGACACTTCAGTTCCTGCTCCTGAAAGAAATCTAGCGGTCCTGTCAACACCTCCGCAGCCCTCAACCTTCCTTTGCAAAGCAAAATCAGCCCAATTCATGTTTAATAGTGTCATTGACTCTGAATCATTCACCTTCTCTTCCACATGTTCACCATGGGGGAAGGTTTACCTGGTCTCTAACCTTGATCAAAGATTGTGAAAGCTTGTACTATCAAGTTCTGTACTTTTCTGTCCAAGTTAGATTGCTTGCCTACTCACACCTTATCTACACCATTCATTACTTTAAAAACCCGAATCATGTCTTGGCTCAATCATTTCTCGGGCGATAAGGAGTTCAGTTGCTTAAGCCTATCTTTTTGGCCAGTCTTCTCTGGACCTTTTCTCTATCTTTTTTTCAGTCTCTCCATTGATGTGTTCAATGTCAGCACAACTTGTTTTGTGGGTGAATTCACTGCATCCACAGTCCCAGCAGGGAATCGTGCGCTAAAGGAGCATGGGTCAGTGATAGGGCTACAGTAACTGAAGCTTCTATTCTCCAACTCCGACTCCCTCAAGACATTGCCCTTCACTCAATCACAGGGTCTCCAAATTCTCCCGAGTAATCTAATTCTCTCTAAATTCATTCAACAACATAAATGACTTTGTTGGTGAGAATCTGACACTCTGAAACTTTTCTTTAATATTAGCAAATAAAGTGGAACATATATGCATACCCTTTTGCTCTGCCAAACTTGGACTGTGTCTGGGAAAAGCATTTGACCTACATACCACTAGGTGAAGTGATGTGTGGTGACTACAAGTCTGTCACATGAGGTGATGAAGTGCAAGTCCCACAAGATGGGTATTGGCACAATGTTAAAGTGCATTGGCTTAAGGGTGCTATTTTCCATAGCGTCTGAGTACTGCCATGGTAAATATGTCCAGTGCTTTATCTTTGTGTCTGTGTTTGTGCCTCGTTCTGTTCTTCTTCCTCTGCCTCCTTTCATCAAAATGTCTCTTTTTTTTTCCCCCCTCCTCTTTTTGCTTATTGCTCATTCTGAAAACGAAGGCAGTGACTGAATTCAGTAAACCACAAAAGCTACTTTGAACATCCTTTCTCATCCCTCTCCTTTTAAAGATGTTACATTGCTGCGTCTCTCGGTATGAATGCTTTGGCATTCCTGCTGCACTCGCCCTCCTCTGCCCCTGTAATCTGAAGAAAAGTGAGTTGATAATGAATCCGAGTCACTGAGAGTTCCTGACCCCGCAGGCAGCAGAGAGTAAAGAAGTTTACATTCCTTCTCTCAACTGGTTGCTAAGTGTTGGAATTAGTGTCGGGCTTGTCTCTCAGCAAAGGCAGGAGCTGGAATGTGTAGGAGGCGGCTCTGTTCGTGTCATGTTATTACAGTGGAAATAACTATAATAAAACAGAGAGGAATCACTGACACTTAAAAGCCTGAACAAGTGAATTTGCCTGAATGATCAAAATAGGTTAGACTGCTGTAATCTGAATCAGGCATTTGTCCAAGAGCTCCCTCCCCCAGGAAGTTCTATTGAAGCAAAGTCACAGTATCTCTGCTCACTGGGCGGGGCTGGGGGTGGCAGGAGGGAAATTAAGGGGACTGGGGTAGGGAGAAGGAAGAGGAGTGGGGATGGAGTGTTGGGGCAGGGGATTGGTGGGAATAAAGAGCTCTGGTCAAGCAACGCCTTGATTTTCAAATTCTCATCCTTGTTTTCAAATCCCTTCACGGCCTTGCCACTCCCAGGCCGGAATTTTCCAGCCCCTCACACTGCTCCCGCCGATGTGAATGGGGGTTTCAATGGTTCGCCGGCCCCACCTCAGAGCGGGGGCGCTGGAAAATTCCGACTTCTGCCTCTGTAATCTCCTCCAATGCCACAACGCTCCAAAGTACCTGCCCTTCTCTAATTTTGGGCATTCCCAAATTATGAATTGCTCCACATTGGAGGCCGTATCTTCAATGGCCGAGGTCCCCCCTCTGGAATTCCCTCCTTACATCTCTCAACCTTTCTACCTTGCTTTCCTCTTTCAAGGCATTCTTTAAAAAACCTCTTGACCAAGCTTTCAGTCACCTACAGTATCTGATATCCCCCCTCGTATGGGGCTCAGTGCCATGCTTCATTTTATAATGCCCCTTGAAACGCCTTGGGACGTTTCATAAAGTTAAAGACGCTATATAAATGCTAGAAATACTCAGCAGATCATAAAGCATCTGTGGAGAGAGAAAAACAGAGTTAACATTTCAGGTCTGGCAGCATCGGCGGAGAAGAATAAAGTTGACGTTTCAAGTCCTCATGACCCTTCAATAGAACTGTTGAAGGGTCATGAGGACTCGAAACGTCAACTTTTTTCTTCTCCGCCGATGCTGCCAGACTTGCTGAGTTTTTCCAGGTAATTCTGTTTTTGTTTTGGATTTCCAGCATCCGCAGTTTTTTGTTTTTAACATTTCAGGTTGCTGACTCTTCATCTACTGTAAGGCTGCGTTCCCATTTTCAGCTTGCCTCCCTGCTTAGCTCTGCAGTCGGGTTTATTTTCTGCAATAGTCGATCCCCATTAGCATTCCGGTTGACTGATGTTATTACCTGTATACGTAATTTATTATGGCGAGGGTAGAAGGTATTTTAATAGGTCCCAGTAAAGGAGAGATATCATTTTTGATGAATGAGAACAAGAGACAAATCAATGTGCACTGGCGTTTGTTAAAAATTTAGTTCAAAGCACTTGTTAGAAATAGAAAAAATAGGTCTGTGATAAAGGCCAGAGCAGCTTGAGTTACCTTGAATTATCAACTTGTATGAAGTTTGATCAAATAGCGAGGGAGAAAGAAACCCAAAAAAAAAACAGAAAGCTGCTGGCTTCAGACGTAATCTTCAGGCTCATTGCTATTAATCTGTCCATAATCTAATGTGGATTGGAAAAGACTGCTTCGTTCTTTCTGACTGGACCAGCGCTAAAGAATGAAAGCACGGATGTCAGTTTGCCTGAGGAAAAAAGTGTGTCTCTCAATCAGATCTGTGGGCACATTGAAGCAGCTGCCTCTTTCCGTGAAGATTGAGAGGTTATCGTGTTTGAAGGAGAAAACAATGACCTTTTGCTTCTAATTGTTCCTTGGCCATACTTGAGTTGGATGTGGGTTCATTCCCGCTGTGTGTACATGGCTTCCATTGGACACTTTTTGTGACCTTGTACTATCAAACGATGCAAGTTTATAGCCAAGCTGATGCCATGGTGCCCAATTTTTATGTCCATTGTTTGGATGAGGGCATCGCTGGCTAGGCCAGCATTTATTGCCCATCCCTAAATGACCTTGAGAAGGTGGTGGTGAGCCGCCTTCTTGAACCTCTGCAGTCCCTGTAATGGAAGTACACCCACAGTGCTGTTAGGGAGAGAGTTCCAGGATTTTGACTCAGCGACAGTGAAGGAATATTCTAGGTTAGTCCCTGGTCATCCACACACTTTTGGGCTTGGAAGGTCCTGTCAAATGAGCTGTGGTGAGTTGCTGAAATGCATCTTGTAAGTGGTACTCATGGTGTATCGGTGGTGGAGGGAGTGAATGTTTAAGGTGGTGTATGGGATGCTAAACAAGCAGGCTACTTTGTCTTTGACTGTGTCAAGTTTCCTGAGTGTTGTGGGAGCTGCACTCATCCAGACAAGTGGAGAGTATTCCATCACACCCCTGACCTGTGCCTTGTAGGTGGTGGACAGACTTTGGGGACTCAAGGTGAATTACGCACCGCAGAATTCCCAGCCCCTGGCCTGTAGCCACAGTATTTATTTACTGGACCAGCGAGTTAACATTCTGGTCAATGATAGCCCCCAGGATATTAATAGTGGGGGATTCAGCAATGATAATGCAACTGAATGTCAAGGGGAGATGGTTAGATTCTGTCTTGTTGGAGATGGCCATTGCCTGGCACTTGTATGGCATGAATGCCACTTGCCAATTGTCAGCCGAAGATGGAATATTTCCAGCTCTTGCTGTATGCAGGCATGGACTGCTTCAGTGTCTGAGAAGTCGCGAATGGTACTGAACACAGTGCAATCATCAGCGAACATCCCCACTTCTGATCTTATGTTGCAGGGACGATAATTTTGCCTCATTCTTTGAATGCCCAGGGAAGAACCTGGTGCTGGTGGCTTTGTTAGTCAACCCATATCGCTTCTATCAAATGTATCATACGTTACAATAGTTGTTCTCGTTTGTTGTATATTCAATAGGGGGGGGTGCGTTGGAGTGGAGGTTGGGGAGGGGAGATTGGTGAAATTGTACCTCTATGTTCTTTCTTAAAGTGAAAAACAGATGCTTGCTCTTGCCCTCAATCTCTTTATGTATGCAATCCTAAAGAAAACACGCGTTCCTGTTTGAAAAAGCTTGTGTCGGGCCTCCAGTGCATTGAGTGTATTTGTTTCTCCGTAAATACACGCGTCCACACATGGATGCAGACATGTGTGTGCGAACATGTTGAACTGACACACAGCCGTTCAGACAAGGCACCGTTCGATGAGGATTCTAAGACCTCCCTCGGTCGAATCCCCAGCTGGACAAAAGATGCTCCAGATCCCAAGCATGTTTCTACTGTGCACACTATCCTGTCACTCACAGTGCAGCTCCTGTGTGAGATCAGAGGTTCAAACATTGGAACAGCCTTCTCAATACACTCTGTTGAAAATGCTTTTGGTTGCCATCTGTTTGCTCAATCGTTGAGGGGTGGGGGGGCCTCATATTAAATTTGATGATTTGAATACACTAAACATATTAAAATGACGTTTCACAACAAAATTGGTGAACTTAGCCAACAGTTGCTTATTGTGTGTTTTGAAATCTCTCCAATAACACTTCCTTCTGTAGGTCTGTGCCCACTTTAAATTGCCTGGGACTTGAGTGCATAGCAAAGGAACTCTCCAAAAACGCAAAATATAGGAGCCAGGATGTCTGCAGCTTCTTAATTGGGAGGGATATGAACTCACCCAGCGTCTGCCTGACAGCAGTTCGAGTTTGTAGCCTTAAAGGGACACACGCTTTAGCAGAGGGACTTAGGGTTGCCAACCCTCCAGGATTGGCCTGGAGTCTACAGATCAATCTCCAGGACACTGCTGTGTGCGACCCTGGAGAAAAATCATCGGAACCTTAAAACATACTTTTTTTTTGTCGTTTTCTTTGAACATATCTTTTTACTGGATAGAAATATTGAAAATGGGGAAGAAAGGCTGTTTGGCTGACAGTCAAGCATCATCCAATTGAGTAATGAGTTATTTTGCTTTCCAGTTGGCGTAGGAAGGCAGTACATCACAAGGATGGATATCTGGCCGACTAATGGCTTGAGCATGGGGGGAAAGTCATGTGATGAAACCTCCAGGAATACACTTAATCACAGTTGGCAACCCTAGATGGGGCGATTCTTAATCTTGTGTTCCAATCATGGAAACCACACATGTAGCCCCAATTCTCTGGTCCACGCTCGCTAAAGTGCAGCTGCCAGTCATCCTTTGTTGCATTTTACATGATAGTGTGTTGACGTATGTAAGAAACTGTATATCCGCTGACTTGCCATGAACATCTACAAGGGAGGTTAGCTCATGTGTTAGTGTACCTGTGTTAATGTATGTATTTGTGCATATGTCAGTTTAAATGTGTCGTAGGGCTGGATTTTATGCCCCCCCCACCCACCCCGCCTGGCATGTTTTCAGTGAGGGGTGCACGTAAAATACAAGGGGTGCCCAGCCCACCATCTTCCTGTCCATCCCCGAGCTGTCCCCCAAAGTACACCTAAATCGGCAACCCGCCTGCCATATTTAAATAGATAATTATAGGTCAATTGAACTTGTTACCAAGCCAGTTGACCAGGACACTACACTGCCCATCTCATAATAGCGAAGGTAGTTGCATAGTGGTACTGGCACCATAGTGGTATTGTCACTGGACTGGTATTCCAGAGATCCAGGGTAATGCTCTGGGAAGCTTGGTTCGAATCCCACCATGGCAGATGGTGAAATTTGAATTCAATTTTTAAAAAATGCAGAATTAAAAGAAACCATTGTCTTGAAGAAGGATCATAAGGACTCGAAACATGAACTGTCTTTCTCTCCACGGATGCTGTCAGACCTGCTGAGTTTTTCCAGCATTTTTTGTTTTTGTTGCATGAAACCATTGTCAATAAAAACCCATCTGGTTCATTAATGTCCTTTAGGGAAGAAAATTTGCCGTCCTTACCTGGTCTGGCCTACATGTGACTCCAGGTTCACAGCAATGTGGCTTGACTCTTAAAAATAAAATGCCCTCTGAACAAGGGCAATTAGGGATGGGAAATAAATGCTGACCTAGCCAGTGATGCCCACACCCCATGCATGAATGAATTTAAAAAAATAGGGTTGGTGTAGGCCATTTTTGAGGCCAAGTAATAAAAGGCTGGAAGGCAGGGGTGGGCACACATCATCTGCGGGCGTCCTGCCAAGATTGCATTCCCCTCTTTGTTCCTCACTGCCTGCCCTCCAAAACCCAACCATGCCCTGGTCTCCCGGATCCTTCCGCACCTTAATAGCCTGAGACTTACCTGACTCCGGCAGCCATTGCTCTGCTTCCTGTTCCTCCTCACAGTCCTGGCAGAGCCCAAAACTGAGCCCTGGCGCTGCTGGGACTGCTAGAGCTGCCGGCCAACCTGATTGGCTGGCAGCTCTCAAGGGTAGGACTTCCTAACCACCTAAGAGTAAGTACCACTGTGAGCTAGTTAAGCCCATGGGTAGCACGTTATGGCTGCAGGGCGGGCTTCTCCCAGGTGCATCAGCTGCCGGCTAGCTTTCCTCCCGGGAGGCAAATAGTCCACAGCCTTGTACAATCCAGCCCCTAGAGTGCGTTTGTATGTGAATTTGTGTGTGTGTTGGAATATGTATTTGTGTGTATGTTCTAGCATGTGTGTGTTCTAGTGTATTAGTGTACGTCTTTGTGTGTATTAGTGCGAATCTGTTCTAGTGTGTTAGAATATCTATTTGTGTGTGTGTGTTAGTGTGAGTGTGTTCTAGTGTGTGTTAGTGTATGTATTTCTGTGTGTGTTCTAGTGTGTGTGTTTTAGTGTGTTAGTGTATGTATTTGTGTGTGTAAGTGTGAGTGTGTTCTGGTGTATTAGAATACGTATTTGTGTGTGTGTCAGTGTGAGTGTGTTCTAGTGTGTATTAGTTTCTGTATTTGTGTGTGCATTAGTGTGAATGTGTTCTAGTGTGTTAGTGTATGTACTTGTGTGTGTGTTCTAGTGTGTTAATGTATGTATTTGTGTGTGTTCTCGTGTGTTAGCGTATGTATTTGTGCGTGTTCTAGTGTGTTAATGTATGTATTTGTGTGTGTTCTAGTGTGTGTTCTAACATGTTAGTATATGTATTTGTGTGTGTTAGAGTGTCTGTTCCCCTACCCATTGGCAACTGTGCATTACAGTACTACACTTGGCCTCAGAACCCCTAGGCTGGGATGGAGGCGAAAGAGATTTTAAAAGAGATATTCAACAGGCTAATAAAGAAGGAAAGTGTCTGGTTCTGTGTTCTGTTTGTGATCCATTTCATTGACAGTACGAGTATGCTGTAATAGGATGTAGGGAGCATGCGATTGACCTGGAGAAGAGCCCTAATCCCAGACTATTTATCCATAAATGTTTTCCTGCAAACACAATCAAATATTTGTGCAATCAAAAACGTTTTACTCTAAAGGAGGGAGCCCCAGAGGATGGGGGACACAGGATGGTTTAAGTTGATGATTCGGTCGCTGCGGAGCGCTCCTGACAGCAGCTGCCTGTCTGGATGTGAAATCCCAGGAATTTGACAGACTGAGGGTAATGGCTGCCTCCTCACGACCTTTGACCCGCGTGGATGATACAAGTCCTCTTCTGTTTCTTCTCAGACTGATAAGGGGTCAGGGCATCCCTCGCTGTCTCGCGTACAGTGATAAAACCTGGCCTCCATGAACAGCACAATAGATTTGTCAAGTTTTTGGCAGAGCATAGGAAGATAAAGAAAGCATTCATTTTTGATGGGGTGTTGCTTTAAATGTTATCAGCTGAACATTCCTGTGGTAAAATGATAACTTTTCTTCTTCACAGTTTATCACCAGGTGACTTGACTTCTTAAGTAAAGCCCACAAGTAAACACATTATTCTGTCAGCTTATGTCAACGTGTTAAGTAGTTTAGCACAGAACCCGACTATGAAGGGATTCATCATGTAACATACAGGGTTTTATTGAATCTAAAAAGCATGCCAACACTGTTAGAACATCAGACTGTATCCTTGTATTTATTCAAATGAAGACCTTTGACCTGAATGTGTAGGTTTGTTTTTCAGCAGTATGTCAGTAGCTTTAGGGAGCTCTTTAGTTTGTAGGTGTGAGTCAATCTGCTGCAAGATTTTCTTTTGCAGGTTAGGAACATAATCGGATTTGGCAGAGTGAAGTGAAGAGGCAGTGAATATGGATTTTTTTTTCCCTGTAATTTTTCTCTTTAGAAAAGCTCGGCTATTTTGCTCGGGAATGTGAGAGCTGTGGAGAAATGAGAAGGAGCACCAATTAGATGCCTTGGTCTCTGCAAACTTCAGGCGAGGTGCTTGAACCGTCATTGTGGAGCCTTAATTAGCAGCTGTGGGTGAGAGGTCACTGGCAGCTCGGCAGTCCTGACAGCCCTCCTATCAAGTGCAGAGAGAGAGAGAGAGAGAGGGATCGAGTTGGTTCATGGGTAGCAGAAGAGGAGGAGGAGAGAAAGAAAGAGGGAGCAAATAAAAAAACAAGGCTTCTATAATTCAGGACTGGCCCAGTGGAAGAAAGCTCTTGCGAGGCACTAAGGGTAGTTTGTGTGACCATTGCACTCCAAGTCTAACATGAGCGATTGGCTTTGAGTGAACTTGCAGTCATCTCTTTCTCTGCAAAGCTGCACGCTTCTGTTGCAGCTAACTCCCCAAAGGGAGCACACATATACATAAAGAGAGAGTGAGAGAGCGTGAGAGAGTCTCGCCTGTCAGAAAGCTAATGTTGTGTGAGTGAAGTTATCAAGCACTGTGGGAGGCGAGGACTGCAGCTGGAAGAGACTCGTGCTTTTGGGCAGCCACTAGTCTGACTAAAGAAGAGTAATGTTGGGGTCCTCTGCCAGACCCTCATGGTTTCTCTTTGTCAGAGCCTAGACAATATGATCGAGATGAAAAGCTGGTCGTCATTGCTCCAGAATCTCAGTAAGTACCACTGGAGTGGTTGAGCACTTTACTGAATTGTTAGGGGACTGTCACTGCCTCCTCTGAGTGTTGAAATGCTTTTTCTCTTCTTTGTTCTTTTTTATCCGGCTGAGATAATGTTGCTGTAAATGGATTTTGTACAGTGTGCATGGCATTGGTGAAGAAGACTGTTTAAAGATTACACATCTGTGTGTAGCAATATACTGTAGAGCAGGTCCATGGTAATTAATTATGTATGCGCTATTTAACATTACTATAATCTGTAATGTAGTGTCACTTGTGTATTTTCTTTTTGAAAACCACAGAGTAAGGAAAGGCTTTAACACCAAATATCTGACACCGGCCCTTAGCAGGTCGCAAACCTTTGACCTTTGCACCTGACCCTGAGATGGTGCCCTGTTAAGTGCTTTGAGTGAAGGAGCAGGGTTCTATTTGAAGCCGCGTGCTAAGAGAATTGGAGATTTGCTTCAGTCCTGGTGAAAGATGGATCAATCAAACTGCCTGTGCTTTTTATTCTGATATGCAAAATCTCTCCAGTAAGTTATTTTCATAAAGTACCACTGTTGGGATGTGTGTCTGTACTGAGTCACATAATCTCTTTAGGAAACCACTCAGCTCCCATCAGATGGAAGATTTACCATTCAACTCATTTACTTAGTGATGTAGGACCCTGTTAAGTTAAACATGATGCGATTCTCAGTGTTGTGCACTTCCACTCCTCCCTCCCTACTGTAAAACTTTTCATCTAGATTCTGCTGCATTAGACTTTTCGGCGTTTTGACATTTTTATTTTAGCACGCAAAACTGCGCATTCCAGATGGCATAAAAATTTTATGTTCACAGACTGAAGGGCAGAGGAATAAAAGCCTAAAGTGACTCTGTTGTGCTGGCTGTCAGATTATACAGATTGTGGAATGGAGCAGCATTCAGGGGATAAGATGGGGTTAAAAAAAAGAACCACACTGTAAATAGAGAATAGATTAGAAGGAAAGCGGCAGCCAAAATGGATCCAGTTTGTATCTCCTCCGCTTCAGCAGTTCCTTAATGGAGAGGAGAGGGAGAGAGAGACGGGTTGAGGGAGCCTGGGGAAGGGTTGCACCCTGCAATGTGCAGGAGGGCAAAAGGCATCACTTAAAGCTTCATTGCCATCAACGCTCTTTCCTCAAGAGGATTAGCGGATGTGAGAGATCTGAGACGATGTTTGTATAAGCTGCTCAGATAGTGAAACGCTGTAACAGGCTCCAAAGAAATAATGCAGCATTTTTTTTTTTTTTTGCCAGGCTCGGGGCAGAGTGAATCTGCTGAGCCTGAAAGGGGGTGTTTGAAGAGGGATCTGAGAACTCAGAAACTAGCCAAGAAATATATGCACCCATTCACCAAAGTAGAAGGAGCCTAAATTCTGCAGGCAAGCCAATTCGGTCAGCCGGACCAGTGACTAGCAGCAAGGTTGCAGGTCCCAGCCCCAGTTTGTACTGCATTAGGAGACCTCAGGCAGGCCCAGGATAGGGTGGGGCAGGGCAGGGAGTGAAATAAGAGGCTGAGTGAGCTGGCAGAACTCCAGAACTCTTGTAGGATTCAAAATTAAATCTGATTGTTTCAAACTGAAAAGCAAAGTCGTATTATTATTGAAACTACCTTCTAGTGATAGTGTTACAGCCTCGCAGATGGCAGGAGATGCAGTTCTGTGACTTTCCACGAAGGTGAATATTTAATCAAAACACACTCCCAATTTGCCACCCGTAACAAACGCTTGGTTTTGTCATTCCTTTTTTCGCCAGTGCTACTTTTACTCTTCGGTTACAACGTTAGTTGAAGCTCCGTGAGGGGAAACTGGTTTGGCGGCTGTTGGACACAGCAGTTCCTACAAGTGTTTTGTCACATTGTGGCTTATTCAGGGCCCTGACCACTGCTTGGAAATTGCCACAGGTGTGGCTGCTTGCTCCAACCAAACACCTGAGTAGGTTTAACTGAATCCTCAGGGCTTTAGCACGCGCAAGGTTTGAGGCCGAGGTTTTTTGGGGCGACAGGTCAATCGTAATGAGGATAATAAAAATAAAATACTCCTACCTGAGGGTACACGGGTCTATGACCTAATTTGTACTGCGTGTTAATGGAGAAAACATAGGTGCACCAAAGAGGTTACCTTTTACTCTTTTCTGGCATGAAATCTCTGGATAAAATAGCAGACTCATTTAGTTGCCCTCAAGTCCCACCCTGACTAATGTCTCTGGTCTAGATGTATTTTTAAAGGCATATTGTTTAATCATGCAGGGAAATGAGTAGGTCAGGTTAAAGGCGATTATCCTAACTTCACATAGCTTTTACCAAATACGACTGGGATTTTCAAAATGTTTGAGGGACTGAGAGTTTTTATTTTACCCCCTAGCACTATTTTAGGGGTAGCTTTATTCACGGGCTTTTCACCTGCAGAGTTCTCCCAGGAGCCCGTGAGATATCAGATTAAACGGTCAATTGGGAAAAAGAGATGGTGCTTAGAGCATGTTGCTCTGCTGAATTCTGCCAGGTTGAGGCAGTTTATTATTAACAATCTGGAATTTCCGACTACCACGCCAAGTATCCCTGACAACAAAGCCTCTTTAAGTCATCGGCACAAGAACGCTTGTCAGTCATGGATCCTTTGGACATGCAACATACTAGACTCTGCGGGTAGATTGGAAGGGATTCATTTTAAAAGTTCTAATGATGGAACTGTGTGGTGGCTTTCTTGACATTATGACGCACTGAGGAGTCCTATTGAGTGTTGAGTGCACTCTACTATTGAAGAAGATTAGAGCTATGGCCCAATTGGAGAGGGGGTTTTTAACCTAAAGAGTAGAGGTGGCTTTGAGTCTGATGGGAGGTTAAGCTCTGAGTGGCCTGTTTCCAGACCCAAACCCCGCTCCATCCCACCCCATTTCCAGCTTTAACTGAGGCCAGAATGTGGGAGAGCAACAAACGGACTCCAAGGAGGCGGGTTGGAAATTTAAATGAGGTTCAGGGCCACATTGTCATTCCATTCTTCAACTTGAACTCTGGTTTTCCACTTTCTCGACTGTTGGTGTATCTGGCAGCTTCATCAAGACAAAGAAGACCTGGTGGGTTCAGGGGTTGAGTTGAGTGCTGGATCTAGGTGGCTGCCTGTAGACTGTCCTGGATTGGGCACAGACCGCCCATCAACATTGGGGCACCGGATCCACCAACATCAGGGACCACCCACTGACATTGGGGGCACTGCCCACTCTCCTGCAGAACACCCCACCCCCCAACCAAGGCCTCCGATCCATCCATGAAGCATCCGATTCTTTTTTACTCCCCAACCACAAGGCTCCTGATTCCCCCACCCTTAGACCCCCAATTTCCCCCCACCAAAAGGCCTCCCATTTCCTCCACCCTGCCTCACTCCAAAGCACACGCCAATCCTCCAGGATCAGCATCCCACCTGATCGCACTCCCCGATTGACACACCCCTACTCCTGCCCCAATCCCCAGTCGACTGCTCCCCGCCCCTGCCCCATCCCCCAGCAAGGACTTAACTACTCCTATGGCCTTCACGGACCAACTCCCCACCTGACTGGTGGCTAAGTCTGTCAATCAGCCAGGCCTCCAGGCAGGCAACCAATCAGTGAGCTCAAACACCTGATTTCTGGGTTCGACATGACATTCTGACCAATCAGCCTCCCCGGCGGTAACGTAGAAAAAATTCAGAAATGGAAACAGAAAGTGCTGGAAAAACTCAGCAGGTCCTCTGGCAGCATCTGTGGAGAGAGAAACAGAGTTAATGGTTCAAGTCCAATTTGACTTCTAAGGAACTGGAGAGAGGTGGAAACCTGATGGGGGGTGGGGAGGAGGACAGCTAGAACAAAGGGAAGGTCTGGGATAAATTAGAGGGTTGGGGGAGATTAAATAACATAAAAGATAAAAGCGGAATGAAATAACAACGATGTCATGGAACAAAAGGCAAAGGAAGTGATAATGTTTGGAGTAAAGGAACAAAGCGTTGGTCCAGGGTGAGTGTTAATGGCAGAATAATGGACAGCCCTGTCTGAAAGCAAGAACGTGAAAACTAAATTTGGACTTGGCAAAAAAAAAACTAATCAATGGAGGTCAGAGTTCATGGTCTTAAGTTGTTGAACTCAATGTTGAGTCCGGAAGGCTGTAAAGTGCCGTGTGGGAAGATGAGGTGCTGTTCCTTCACTGGAACATTTGTGATTGGCCAAGGACGGGAATGTGAGTGTGAGAGCAAGGAAAAATTCAGCACTAGGGAGTAAATTAACTCAAATTACTCCAATCGGGCGTTCCCAGTTTTTGCAGAGTGTGTTAAAAATGTATGGAAGATCCAACCAATGCCACTCCATGCTGGGAATGACCAACTGGGGAATGAGTCTCCCTAGCTTAATGGAACCTGTGTCCTTTTTGGTCTCTGTTGCAAAGATGTGACCATTTCTGAAGCCTCGCAGTGGGACTGCCAGGTTTTACTCGGGTGGTAGGGCTACAAACTCTGGTCGGATTTATTCCTGTGCATTTCATCACCAACCCACCCAGTCCCTGCACTCCTGTCATTGGTCCATACTTCAACCTTCCCGCAGCCAATTAGAAAGGGAATAGACTCTTTGTTATGCAATTCAATGAAATGACTGTCAGTGAAAGAGCCTTTTTCTTCCCCGATCTCCAATATCTTTATAACTAATAAATGAAAGCTTTCAACGTTAATGGGGGAAAATACAGACAACTTAGTTTAAATAAAAGCAAAATACTGCGGATGCTGGAAACCTGAAAGAAAAATAGAAAATGCTGGAAAAACTCAGCAGGCCTGACAGTTTCTGTGAAGAGAAAAACAGAGTTGACGTTTTGAGTCCGTACGATCCTTCAGGGTCTGGAGAAGGGGCAATTTTGTTTGACATCCCTATGACTTTTCTCCTTTGTTGCTCACAGGAATGACCAGGAGATTAACCTTTAATTCCTGGAAACTCCAGGACAGTCCTGGAGGGTTGGCAAGGGATCAGGGATGACTGAGCAGGAGGTGATACGTGCAGAGGTTCATGTGCCTGATTGTTAGTCAAACACTTTAACATTAGATTCATTCTGATTGATTCCACAACCTTACACTGTTCTTCTCTGTGTACACACCTATTAATTACTTCACACTAGTCCTTATGGAATGTATCATCATGCCATACATAATAGACTTTTATTTTAAAAGAAAATATTGCTACTTTGACAGTTACAGTACAAACAAAGAACTGTGTTGCACAGTTTAAGAGTTATAAGTTCCCTTATCTCCATTAGCAGGCATGTGTTCACAGTGCGCTTGGTCAAGATGTCACAGGCAGCACACAAACTTCATGCTGTCTGCTCATCAGAATGATTGCTGTGTGCTGAAACATGAGATTGAAACGTGCTGCTGGCTGGCTACATGCTTAGCAGGAGGGCCCAGCAGCGTGTGTGACTAGCTAAGCTTACAACCGGCCTGCGCTTCTTATAGGGCAGATGCATTCAGGCTATTAGTTAAGGTCTTTGAGGAAAGGAAGAAGACCACCAATGGCACGTCAAGAGCCGACCTCCACGCTCTCGAAGCAGCTCTGGAAGGTTTAATTCAGGAGGCGGAAATGGGATAGATGCTGTTTTTCCTCAGGGAGCTGGAAGACCCTTCAAGCATACCCTGAGAAGGGAATGCGAGCAGGTGGCTGGGGAGGTAAATTCCAGGCATCTGGCCCCAAGCTGTGGTGCTGGGAAAAAGTTCAGTGACCTCTCATGAATGGTGAAGGTCAGCGAATACATCTTCCAGTGACATCTCCTACCCATCACTCAGCAATCACCATGCCTAACAATCT
Source organism: Cetorhinus maximus (assembly GCF_964194155.1). Taxonomy (NCBI): domain Eukaryota; kingdom Metazoa; phylum Chordata; class Chondrichthyes; order Lamniformes; family Cetorhinidae; genus Cetorhinus; species Cetorhinus maximus. Next base: position 142,196,840 of record NC_135884.1, on the reverse strand, counting down.
GATAGCCCACCTCGCTCTCACACTCACCAATGCTTCATGCCTCTCACCCACATCGCAAAGCTTCAACACACTCCCATCTATTTAAGTATGACAGACAATTAACTCAAACACATTGCAACGCACTCACTGATACTCTTCCCTCTCTCATGCAGGACAAAATCGCAAATAACAGGAGGCAGCAGCAGAGAAGCAGTAGGGGACAGGCCTGCCTGTATCACCTGAGCCCCTCAAAGGCGAAGGTGCTGTGAATCATTGGGCTGGCAGTTGCATTGGATGTCACTGAGAACATTCAGGATGCTAGTGTGTTCCCACCTAATACAGGATCTCAAATCCGACCTCACCTCATGCTGCTCTCTGGCATGAAATGTTAGCTGCCGATGGTGTAATCACGGGCCTCTAGTTTTTCACCCCACCCTCCTTCCCTCACCCCCAACCCTCCCCTTCTGCAGTTTCCCTTTAAGCTACCCCCAAAGACCATATGCTCAGCCAGCCAGCGCAGCCTCATCATGAAGGACATGAGTACAAGCAAACCTTTCATGATGAAGCACCATCACTAGACCTGACAATCTGCAGTCACCAGTACTGCGTGTACTTCAGAGGGTGTTATAGAGGCGGGATCCACATGTGGGGAATCACTGGGCAGGAGTGAACAGCCGCCAGGCCGGGGGAAAGGGCGGCGTGTGTGCCAGCTCACTGGAGGGCAAGGTCGCAAATGAGTTCTGCTGCAGTGAACTCAGATGAAGACCTTGATGGGGTAGCGTGCAAGCGAATGCTGATGTGTTCACACGCCGCGATGCTTGGCGTATTGGAAAGCCTGCCGCAGAACCTGTTGTCATTACCAAGGAGCCTGGCTCCAGTTTGGCACAAGATTTCACATGGAGCTTGGAACCCATCCTTTCCAGTGTGAAATTGGTGGCCAACTCCATGAGAACATTTGCAGACCCAGCCATGATGCAGTTTGTAGTGACAATCTCTCAGCTTTCATTGCAACACGGGAGAAGCCATGTCTCAGTACTGCAGTGGATGCTCAAACCGAGGCCATGAGATCCATGCTTGGTTCCTATGCAAGCCTAGCTGGTTGCAGTGCAGACTCAGACTGCTGCCAGCATCATTGCAGATCCAGGTCAGGTTAGACTCTCACAGCGAGTCCAGCAATCTGTGCTGCAGCTCCAGTGAGGGGGAGTGGCTGCAAATCTGTGGTGCATGAACCTGACGCCACTCTCCAGATGACGGCATTCATGGTCCTATCGCTGCCAGAGCTCCTGTTGTTGCTTGTCAGCCAGCCCAGACTGCTGCTGCCTATGCCGGGTTGGTGCATTGACAAGTGGGGCTCTGAAGGCCCAGAGCTGCCCGAGGGTGGCCTTCAAGGCCACCTGCGAGCTGCCCCGCTGAAAGCCAGCAGCCATGCACATTGGAGCACTGGGCCAGGCAAAGACACCCACGAGACAGGCACTACGGAAAAGCAAAAGATGAACACTTCAATTTTGTGTGTATTATTTTAAAGTGTTGTTGGACAGAGTTGCAATAGAAAGGCTTTTTTTTGAGTGGTAACTTTTATTTCAGGATTTTGGCCAAGGGCTGGCCTATGTCAGAGGGATGGAACAGTGCACAATTGTGGAGAAGCTGAATGTGCGGCATGATGTTCTATGCCTTGTCGCACACCAATTGCACATTAAGGGAGCGGTAACCCTTGCAGTTCCGGCATATCTCCTCATTGACATGTGATCCCTGCAAAGTCATGTGGGTGCAGTCAATGGCTTCCTGCACCATCGGGAATCCCGCTAACTTGGCAAAGCCACATCCTTGCTCCTCCTGCTTCACTTTGGTTATTGAGAAGGCTATGAATTCCCCTCTTCTAGAGTATAGACCCTCTGTAAATTCTCTGATGCAGTGATGCAAGGTGAACCATGAGATATCGGCAAAGTCGCTGGCTCCTACCTGAAAGGTTCCAGAAATTGAGGGGTATGGTGAGCTTTACGGCCGCTGGCAGCGCTATCCTTGCCCTGGTCTGTTGCTGCATGTCTGGGTGAAGGAGCGGCACAGTTCAGTGACCTGCCACCTTGGTGAATCATGGCCACCACAGCCCTCTGAATATGCTGGGAGAATGTGGCCTTCCCTCGAGTGCCCTCCTCATCCTCCCTCGACACACAGGTTCCCCTCTCTTCTGCCTCTGCCTCTGTTGCTGTCGTGCTGCAACCCAAGCGTTACTGCAACTGTAAACCCCATTGATGACAGGAGGCTTTCTGCTGATAGGCAAGTAGTCACTAATCATCCAAGAAGTAGTTTAGGAGAAACTTCTTTACCCAGGGCATGTTTAGAATGTGGAACTCACGACCATATGGAATAGTTGAGCTGAATACTGTGGATGCCTTTAAGTGGAAGTGAGATAAACACACAAGAGAGAAGGTTATTTTGCTGATGTAGAACGAAGTAAATAGTCTGGGAGGAGGCTTGTGCAGAGCACAAACACTGGCGTAGACCAGTTGGGCCAAATGACCTGTTTCTGAGCTGCAAGTTTGAACTCTTTGGAAAATTCCGGTAGCACTCCTGACTCACAACACCTTTGTAAAACCCCTCCAATGAGACAGAACCTCCACTATCTCTAGCAGCAAAAGACCGTTGAAAACACCTCACCGGAAAGCCCCATGCTGTTCCCTTGATTAGTGTTAGCTTGGAGGGAGGCCCTCGTGCGGCTGAACACATATTCAGCTGGGAGTGTTTAAGGGGCAGGCACCTGTTAGCATCCTCACCAACATAGCGAGACGTGCTGGAAGTGACCGAAAGTGTTGGGCAGCCATTTTCTGCTCCTTGGGCTTCCGTAGCACTGACACCAGAGGTGCTCTGGAGCTGAATCTTGTGGCCTAAATATTTAACCTAGGACATCATACTTGATGCGCTGACAAGGGTAATCCTGAAAACTTGTATCGTTTAGCTTTCTTTGATTAAATAAAAGGCGCCAGAACACTGCCTACATTTAATACGGTTTGGGTGGTAAAGTACGAAGGACTATTTAATTAATTTAGAAATTTTATGAAGCATTTGAAAACAGGAGGCCTGAAGCTAATAAATGACAGGCCTCAGGCCTCTTTTGTTTTCTCAGCTGGTGCCCTGTGTTCATATCCCGGCAACAGCATGAGAAATGCCACTGGGTGTTTCCATGATTACAGGTCCATGGGTCAACGACCATTCCCTTTCTTTTCCTCTCCCTCTTATTGGCTGTTATGGATGTACTGAGGGTGTTTATGGGCAGCTGATTGACCCATTTGAGCTGGGTTAACCCCGGAGAGGCAGTCAGTCAGAGCAAGGTCAGACAGGGTGCAGACACTGTGACCTCGCACAGTCTGAGTGCGGTGACCGGATCATCTTGGGAGAACGGCCAGCTGCTCCGCTTTTTTTTTTCCCTGAGATCTTTATGTGTAAAGGGCGAGTGCGGTAAATGAAGGGCCTACCACCTGTGGGCAGCAAAATCATGAGTAAACAAAGTTCGGTCGTTAGGTAGAAAAAGAATCTTAATCGTTCACTACTGCCTCTGAATTAATTGAGTGCGTCTCCGCATTGATTCTGCCTCCCTCTCTCACCGCCGGATGTCTATCTGTAATACTTTGAAAGAACTTAACTGTAGTTTGAAAAGTGGCACACAAAATGCAGTTTGTGTACATTGGGAGGCACAATGGCTTTTCACAATTATATTGTTGGCTTGTTGGTTTGCATTCAGTTACTAGTTGCCTCATTAAAATAATAATTTTTTTAAAAGACATATAAAATCTGAAGATTGGCTTTTAAAACAAATTTCGCACCCCCCCCCCCACTCCCAAATAGCCCAGAGAGCCCTGACATCACTGCAGAAAGCGCTCAGCAATGCAGACTTGAGAAGTACAGGCTAAATTCCTGGAATGTGCTGGGTTCGTGGATCTCGAGCAGGGCGGCAGTAAAGAAAGAAGAGGCGCTCATGTGACTTCACTTCCATTTATGGCGGTGACTACACCCTGGAAGCCATTCAGTCCTGCAGCCGGAGAGGGCACCTATTGGACGGGCATGGCCACGATGCCTTCTACAAGCAATTAATGGGTTGCCACCCAGCGTCTGGGTTAACAGATGAAAATAAAGCAATGTGGGTGTGCTGCAGGAAGGCTGCTGATGTCTGTAGAAGCAGCAAAGTCAGAAAACTGGAAAAGAAACAGCTAATTGATCATTTGTGTCATTAGTTTCCAGGGTATAGAGTCCAGTCTATCACAGCGGCAATGTGTTCTGGTAGCTATTGGCAACACAATTGAACAGCGATTTTAAAACTGCTTGTAGTTGCATGGAAACTAGATGGAATTATGCAGAATTTGCAGCACAGAAACAGGCTGTTTGGCCCAACTGGTCCAGGCTGGTGCGAATGAGACTCCTCTCATCCTATTTTATCAGCATATCCTCCTATTCCTTTCTCCCTTATGCATTGACCTAGCTTCCCCTTAAATGTATCTATGCTATTCGCTGCAACCACTCCTTGTGTTAGTGAGCTCCACATTCTAACCACGCTCTGGGCGACTTGCCCGAAAGGACAATTTTAAGCGTACCTTTAAAAAAAACTGGTGCTTTTGAATAGGCCTCGAGGTCAATTTCAGGTCAGTTTCACACATGAAAATCAAACTGATGAGGAATTCCCCACATATCGGAACTGATGGATAAGTGAAATTATCATCAGGCGATAGTATCTTTCGTAGATTCATATAGAAAGTGACCCATTAATATCGTGTCATGAGATGCGTGTGTGTGAAAATCAGAAATGTGGTTGCAGCACTTTTCTCTTAAGGATGTCGTTTGTTATTAGTTTAGACCAGCCATGTCTGAAAACGATATTTACAGGATTATGCAGAGCATGATTCTGTTAGCCTTGTGGGCCGCCTGATCTACAGTACAGATCAATAATGAATAAGATTTTAGGTTTCCACATACCATATGAAGTATGTTAAGGGGTGGGTTTAATGATTTATTCACCCCAGAGCTTAAGGTACATGCCGAAATGGGTGTAGGGAAGGATGTGGTGTTAACTCATCGCCTGCTGTGGTAAGCCAGCCCACCGAACTGACTGCCGCTCGAGCAAAGTACCAAATGGTGGTGGGCGCACCACCGGGAACTGTACCTCAGTATGAAGCGGTGTTCAAATCAGGGAACCCAGAGCGTTTAAGCAGCTAGATGGTCTGCTGGCTCAGTCTCAGGGTGGAATCGTCCCAGATTTGCACTAAGTGCGGCAGCAGGCAGGTAAAACGGCGTGTTACCCGCTAGCCGCAATGGCGGCTTCTCACGCCGTACCGTCCCAAACCCGCCGCATTAATTGTGCATTCCCGGGAAACATGCCATTCCCATGGTGGGTGGGCTCCGATTCGCCTGCCGCGCTGTCACCTCGCCGCTTCATCATGCCAGGCACCACATTTAAAGTACAGCCCCACATACTTCCAGCCCAGGACCTGCTGCAAGTAAGACAAGGCCCCGAAAGGCAAGAAGGCTGCAGCCCCCCACCCACCCTGGTTTAGTGATGTGTCCCTTGAGCGCCTTTTGGATGCTGTGGAAGCCTGCCATCATGTCCTTTACCCCAGCTCTGGCTGCAGCAGGGGCAGCAACATTACCACTCTGGCTTGGTAGGCGATGGGCAGTGGTGATCAGTGCCAATGCTGCACAGAAGAGGTTGGCCATCCAATGCAGATAGAGCATGAATAATCCCATCCATGCCACCAGGGTAAGGCAACCTTCTCATCACTCTAAACTCACACACTCAAGACTCACACTCAAGTTCACTAGCATCTCACTCACTGCCAGCTCAATAGACGTCACCACTCACTCTCTCTCACAGACCCTCACATCTTCATCTGGCCTCATCTGCTCTGGAGGCTGCCTCCTCAATCCTCATCATCTTGAGGCCACTTGTACAGATCAACATGTGCCCCCACACACACCCTGGGATACCTTCCTTCCCCAGTTCAGCTCTTGTCCTGCACCCTCTTCCCTTGCCTGAGGCCACTTCTCCCCCTTCCTCGAACAAGCCCTGGCCCTGCAGCCGTACAAAGCCACCCCCACCTAATGGCTGGTCTGGTAGGTAGAGACCTGCCCGTGAGCCCTCCTAAAAGTGATGTGGTGCTGCCTGTGAAGCCTGGCGCTGAGGACTGTGAGTGCTGCCCGGAGCAAGGTAGACAAACAAACCTTGAAATCCCGAGTGAAGTGCAGCCCGCCGGGTAGGCATCACTTATGTGCAGTTGTGAAACACGCTGGCGTGCTATCATGCCAACGTGAGCAGATGATCTAGTGTGGGGGGGATGAGTCCGACAGGCTGGCCTTATGGTGATATGCTGCTGTATTACAGTGGGGTTCCTGACACCCGAGGGCAGGAAGAGTGACCCGCCGTCCACAGCCCGAGCTGACGATCGCACACTGGTTTTACGACATTGTGAAAGCGATTTTTTGGCCTTCTCGCCATGTTGCTCGCTCATGCCGCCGAGCGCACCCGGCACCAGCGGGCATGGGTGATTCTGCCCTAAGTCTCATGACCCTGCGGCACATCGATCTTGTCCTGAAATGTAGAAACGTTTCTGTCTTTTGTTTGGCTGTGCCAATGATGCTGGCAACACAACAGACTTACTCTCAGAACAGCCTGGGTTTTAGCTCACTTCATGGGTTTGCACCAGAGGGGAGGGTAGGGGAGATGTGAAGCTACTCCACCCCCACCATAGGGTTTGCATAGAATGTACAGCTCAGAAACAGGCCAACAATCAGTGCTGATGTACACGCTCCAGAGGAGCCTCCTCCCACCCTGTTTCATCCAACGCATTCAACATATCCTTTCTATTCCTTTCTCCCACATATGCTTATCCATCTCCCCCTTGAGTGCATCTCTGCTATTCACCCCAACCGCTCCATACAGTACATTCCACCATCTGGGTAAGGAGGCTTCCACTGAGTTCCTAGTTGGATTTATTAGTGACTATTTTCAATTTGTGATCCCTAGTTTTGGTCCTAAGAACAAGATTTTTGGGTGTATTTGCCAAATATACACTGGCCTGTTCAGCAGGTGGGAAAATCGTGACGTGCGACCCCACCGCCCTCTTTCCCCGCCAGCAGCTCAGACTTGGGTAACTGGTCCCGTTCGATACATGTTCAACACAGACAAGGGAAATGCTTTTGCTCTGCATTGTGTGAAATTGTAAATGCATTCTTGCCAGGGGAGTTCATTAGACAAAATCAGCGGGCTGGTTTTCCTCTCCAGTGTACCCCTGAGAGCACTTGACCCATTTTAGGGGTAGGGGTGAAGGGTTGTTTTCATAGTTACATCGTAGATCAGTGAGAAACTACCAACAAGGGCATAGTTTTGTGACAAGCTTTCCTCACTCTGTCGGGTTTTAATTCACTGCGAAAAAAAAAGTTTGTTTTCCAATTTTAATGGATTACAGAATCCTTGTATAATTCATGTGTGACTGAGATGAGAGGGAATAGAATATTTTTTTCATTGACTTTATTTTCATGTTTTTCCTGGTGGTTAATCTGGTAAGTTGTCCTGTATCTCACGGTCTGTGCTCTCAGGCTGACTGATTGGCACCGCGGATGAGGGACTTCTCCCCAGTGTCACAGCCAATATGTCTCCCTTGATCCACACCACTCATACAGAAGATATGGTCGCGACCATATTGCTGAGTGCAAATTAGCTGCCATTTATCTGCACTTGGATTTTAAAAAAACTTGAATTGGCTGTACAGCACTTTGGGAATGACCTGAGGTGGTGAAAGGCGCTGTATAGATGCAAGTCTTTCTTTGGTAGGAATGTTATTATTGGATTTGTGAGCTCTAGGTCATGGAGGGAGAAGTCACCGATTCCTGATCCAGACCCCGTGACCTCCTGGCAGAAAGTAGGTACCAGGTGTGAGGCCAGGATTGTGCTTGGTTGTGAGACTTCCATCCCCCACCACGTTTCCATGACTGAATTTCTATTTACACTCACTATCTTGTCTCCCAAGTTAGGGATGGCCATTTGACTGAGATACACAGAGGGTTCATTGCCAATGGGGTATAAGTGCTTTCAATATGAATTATAGGAGCAGTAGAGAAGGACCACACCTGAGGAGGTTAATAGGTTGTACAGGGGCTTTGAAGAGTCAAAGTAAGACCATTCTTTTGTCTACCAGAACATTCAAATCAACAGCAGTGCTAAAAAAAAATCGACAGCAGCATTCAGAAAGCCCTTGCAAGTAGGGTAGTACAGCTGTAATTGGTTTAATGCATGCTGGTGCCAAGCTGTTGCTTAATCTAGTAATGGTAATACTTAACAATCTGTGATAACGTTATCTTGCTGTTTAGGTCAGATTTTACAGTGGCAAAATGAAGGTCACATTACCAGGCCTTAATGGTACTTTTGTAAAAGCAATGATTGTAAGTGTTATGGAGAAGCAAGATAAAGGAAAAGAGAGCACTTTGATTCTTTATGTAAAGTAAACACAGAGAGAGAGCTACTGTTGCTCCTCTGCAGTTTCACTTCTAACTACCTTTGAAAGACTATAGAGGGAGTTGGTGACTCAGAGAAAGTTTAAACACCGTAAAGGTGACTGCACACAATCTACTGAGCAATCATTTCTCCTGCTTGATTGTCATGGGCTAACTCGGTACATGTTATGGATTGCAGCTAGACCTCCCTGTCTGAATGGCGAAATATCAGGAACTTAGCCACTAGGCTATGAGGATGCCTGTGTTATTTTCAAATGTCTACACTTTGGATGTAATCTGACAAGGTCTGGGAGTAAAGAAAACCAGCCCTTAATAATTCTGTATGCTAGGCTATGTGGTGACTTTGTCTGAATGCAAAACCCAGCTGGTTGCTTCGAACGCCACACTAATGCTGCAGTATGTTCCAAAGAGCTTCCTGGACCTGGGTGAATGCCCCAGGGCAATGGATGCCAGAGGGCATTGTCAGTTTGTAGGCTTGCCGAGCTGTTAACACACCAGCCTTCAGTCTCTATCTCTCCTAATTTACTGAGTATAAGTGACCGTGCTGATGGATTCGTGGCTGAGACCATGGCTTTCAAATTTCTGCATTAATAATCTTTCCTTCATTCCGTCTCCAGATGTCTCTAATTTATCCACTTATTCAGTGGGGGTGTGACCTGCTGTTCCTCTTGTCAGTGCTAATGCTGCCTGATGACAATAAATTTTGACTTGTAATAACATTTCCAACTGAAATTAATTGACCCCGCCTGACTCTTGATCATGACCCTTTCCCCTTTGCAATAGGGAGAAGACCTTAATAAGCTCATCTTGGCCCTTAGCGACACTCTTGAGGGCTGAGGAAGGGAATATGTTGGTGCGTTCAGACAAGAGTAGACAAAGGTATTGCTTAATCTCTAATCAGCTTTGGAGTGGTGGACAAGAGCAGACTCTGATTCCCTACAGAGACAAGTAATCACCCCAGCTTTACAAGCCTTAATAGGGTCTGCATCCGTTTCCTTTCGCTGGGGAGCAGTACATTCAGCCCATGGTGAATAAATGTGGAATAATCGACAAGACGTGAGATCTAGACAAGCAGCATTCATTTTCAGCTGCCTGGATATTGCGGCTGCAAATTGCCCGTTTCCATCTCTGTCGATCGCTGTGATTTTACTCTCGTACCGACCCAGGACTTTGAATAATTAAAAGTGTGACAGGCAATGGCAAAAGGCAAAATTAGTTTTCCTTTCATCTGTGGATTTTAACCAAATCATTATTGATCTTATTTTTTTTCCTTGATGCCAAGCAGTATTACCACATTTTGTTTTCTTTTTTCTTTCATGAGATGTGGGTGTCGCTGACCAGGCCAGCATTTGTTACCCACCCCTAATTGCCCTCAAACTGAGTGGCTTCCTAGGCCGTTTCAGAGGGCAGTTAAGAGTCGACCACTTGGAGTCAAATGTAAGGCAGATTAAATAAGGATGGCAGATTTCTTTCCCTAAAGGGTAATACTTAACAATCTGTGATAACGTTATCTCACTGTTTAGGTCAGATTTTACAGTGGCAAAATGAAGGTCACATTACCAGGTCTTAATGGTACTTTTGTAAAAGCAATGATTGTAAGTGTTAAGGGGCGTTAGTGAACCAGATGGGTTTTTTTTTAACAGCAATCAACGATAGTTTCATGGCCACCATCACAGAAATTAGCTTTCAACTCCAGATTTTATTAATTGAATTTTAAATTGGTTTGAACTCACATCCCCAGACCATTAGGCTGGACCACTGGGTTACTAGTCCAGTGCATTACCACTACACCATCACCTTCCCACTGTCTTTTGTGTCAGAAAAACCTTGTAATCCCATCCTGCTTCTCGACTATGGTTGTACCCAGCTCTGTCCCAACACAGGTCAATTGCATGTGTGAAACTGCCCTGATCGCGAACAACTGAACGCATTTCAATAACATTTCTTCACCCATGTGTTAAAGTCCTTTCTATTTGACACTGGTTATAAATTATTGTTAAACCAGTGAAAAAAGGAATTTCACATAAGCTTGTTAATGTATGTGTTAACAGTGTCATGCAGCCTGGTCTTCTCAATGTGCAAATAACGTGGAAAGTGCCATACATCACAGGAGGTGAGGACTGAGATGTTAAACTGAGGTCTTGCCTGCCCCCTCAGGCAAATGGCACTATTTGGAAGAAAAGCAGGTGAAGAATGATGAGGAATTATGAGGCCTCTTTTCCCCACTTCTCGGAGAATGTATGGTGCTGCTTGTCACTCCTCCATATCCTTTCTGATAGACCAGCAGCCACATCCGATGTTAACTCACAAGGGCTCTGAAGGGAGTGCAGATTTGTAACAACCACAAGAAATGTCCCTATTTGTGAATTTTAATGCACTGAAACCTCTTGAAACACAGAACAAAGAGTACAAGGGGGAAATCAAGTACCAAGGCTGGCTTGGAGGAAGGGACCACAGGTGTGATTGAAAATAGGTTTTCCAATAGGCTTTTGAAATAGGAGAAACGGTTGCAAAGGCATAAAAGGTGTGGGGTCAAAAGGAAACATTGGAAAGGGGGCAAGGTTTACCAGGTAGGAGGAGCAGACAGTGTGATCAGGAGTCAACCTGGAAGAAGATTACAACAGAGAGTCAGCGGCAGGACTTGTAAACAAGGCTAAAGATTTTAGGTGATGAGCTGCCTTCTTGAAACGGTGCAGTCCATGTGGTGTAGGTACACCCACAGTGCTGTTAGGAAGTGAATTCCAGGATTTTGACCCAGCGACAGTGAAGGAACGACGATATATTTCCAAGTCAGGATAGTGAGTGACTTGGAGGGGAGCTTCTAGGTGGTGGTGTTCCCATCTATCTGCTGCCCTTGTCCTTCTAGATGTTAGTGATCGTGGGTTTGGAAGGTGCTGTCTAAGCCTTCCAAACTGTCTAAGCTGTCTAAGCAAGACAGCTGTCTTGCTGTCTAAGCTGTCTTGGTGAATTCCTGCAGTGCATCTTGTAGATGGTGCACACTGCTGCTACTGTGCATCGGTGGTGGAGGGAGTGAATGTTTGTGGATGTGGTGCCAATCAAGTGGGCTGCTTTGTCCTGGAAGGTGTCAAGCTTCTTGAGCATTGCCTCCCCAACCAAGTGGGGAGTATTGCATCACACTCCTGACTTGTGCCTTGAAGATGGTGGACAGGGTTTGGGAAGTCAGGAGGTGAGTTACTTATCGCACGCTTCCTAGCCTCTGACCTGCTGTTGCAGCCACAGTATTTATATGCCTAGCCCAGTTCAGTTTCTGGTCAATGGTAATACCAGGATGTTAATAGTGGGGGATTCAGTGATGGTAATGCCATTGAATTTCAAGAGGCGATGGTTAGATTCACCCTTTTTGGAGATGGTTATTGCCTGGGACTTGTGTGGCGCGAATGTTACTTGCTATTTGTCAGCCCAAGCCTGGATATTGTCCAGGTCTTGCTGCATTTGGCCATGGACTGCTTCAGTATCTGAGGAGTCGCGAATGGTGCTGAACATTGTGCAATAATCAGTGAACATCCCCACATCTGACCTTATGATGGAAGGAAGACTATTGATGAAGCAGCTGAAGATGGCTGGGCTGAGGACACTACCCTGAGGAACTCCTGCAGAGATGTCCTGGAGCTGAGATGACTGATCTCCAACAACCACAACCATCTTCCTTTGTGCTAGGTATGACTGCAACAAGCAGAGAGTTTTCCCCCTAATTCCCATTGACTCCAGTTTTGCTAGGGCTCCTTGATGCCACACTCGGTCAAATGCGGCCTTGAGGTCAAGGGCAGTCACTCTCGCCTCACCTCGGGAGTTCAGCTCTTTTGTCCATGTTTGAACTAAGGCTGTAATGAGGTCAGGAGCTGAGTGGCCCTGGCGGATCCCAAACTGGGCGTCAGTGAGCAGGTTATTGCTGAGCAAGTGCCACTTGATAGCACTGTTGATGATCCCTTCTATTACTTTACTGAAGATGGAGAGCAGGCTGATGGGGCGGTAATTGGCCGGGTTGGATTTTTCCTGCTTTTTGTGTACAGGACATACCTGGGCAATTTTCCATAAAGCCGGGTAGATGCCAGTGTTGTAGCTGTACTGGGACAGCTTGGCTAGGGGCGCGGCAAGTTCTGGAGCACAAGTCTTCAGTACTATTGCCGGAATATTGTCAGGGCCCATAGCCTTTGTAATACCCAGTACTTTCAGCCGTTTCTAGATATCATGTGGAGTGAATCGAATTGGCTGAAGACTGGCAGCTGTGATGCTGGGGACCTCCAGAGGAGGCTGAGATGGATCGTGTACTTGGCACTTCTGGCTGAAGATTGTAGCAAATGTTTCAGCCTTATCTTTAGCACTGATGTGCTGGGCTTCTCCATCATTGAGGATGGGAACATTTGTGGAGCCTCCTCCTCCAGTGAGTTGTTTAATTGTCCACCATCATTCACGACTGGATGTGGCAGGACTGCAGAGCTTAGACCTGATCCGTTAGTTGTGGGATCGCTTAGCCCTGTCTATTACTTGCTGCTTATGCTATTTGGTGCACAGTAGTCTGTGTTATAGCTTCACAAGGTTGACACCTCATTTTTAGGTATGCCTGGTGCTGCTCCTGGCATGCCCTCCTGCACTCTTCATTGAACCAGGGTTGATCCCCTGGCTTGATGGTAATGGTGGAATGCGGGATATGCTGGGCCATGAGGTTACAGATTATGTTTGAGTACAATTCTGCTGCTGCTGATGGCCCACAGCGCCTTATGGATGCCCAGATTGTGTCCGAGTGCAATTCTGTTGCCGCTGATGGCCTACAGCACCTCATGAACCCAGTCTTGAGTTGCTAGATCTGTTTGAAATCTGTCTCATTTAGCACGGAGGTAGTGCCACACAACACAATGGTGGGTATCCTCAATGCGAAGGTGGGACTTGGTCTCCACAGTGAATGTACGGTAGTCACTCCTACCGATACTGTCATGGACAGATGCATCTGCGGCAGGCAGGTTGGTGAGGATGAGGTCAAGTATATTTTTCCCTCTTGTTGGTTCCCTCACCACCTGCCGCAGACCCAATCTAGCAGCTATGTCCTTCAGGACTCAGCCAGCTCAGTCAGTAGTGGTGCTACCGAGCCACTCTTGGTGATGGACATTGAAGTCCCCCACCCAGAGTACATTCTACGCCCTTGCCACCCTCAGTACTTCCTCCAAGTGGTGTTCAACATCAGCTGAGGGATGGTGGTACGTGGTAATCAGCAGGAGGTTTCCTTCCATGAGACTTCATGGGGTCTGGAGTCGATATTGAGGACTCTGAGCCACCACCTCTGCTGGGTCTGTCCTGCTGGTGGAACAGGACATACCCAGGGATGGTGATGGTGGAGTGTGGGACATTATCTGTAAGATATGATTCCATGAGGATGAATATGTCAGGCTGTTGCTTAACTAGTCTGTGAGACACCTCTCCCAATTTTGGCACTCGCCCCCAGATGTTAGTAAGGAGGACTTTGCAAGTCGGAGGGCTGGGTTTGCCATTGTTGTTCCCGGCACCTAGGTCAAGGCCAGATGGTCTGTCCGATTTCATTCCTTTTTTGAGACTTTGTAGCGGTTTGATACAACTGAATGGCTTGCTAGGCCAATTCAGAGTCAACCACATTGCTGTGGGTCTGGAGTCACATGTAGGGCAGACCCGGTAAGGACGATAGGTTTCCTTCTCTAGGGGAAATTATTGAACCAGTTGGGTTTTTACAACAATCAACAATGGTTTCACGGTCATCATTAGACTTTTAATTCCAGATTTTTATTGAATTCAAATTCTACCATCTGCTGTGGTGGGATTTGAACCCAGCTCCCCAGACCATTACCCTGGGTCTCTGGATTACTAGTCCAGTGACAATACTACTACGCCATCGCCTCCCCTAAGATCTTTTGCCTGGGAGGGCAGTCAGGACCTCAGTTTAACACCTCATCTCGAAAGAGCGCACTTGCGACAGTGGAGCACTCCCTCAGTGCTGCACTAGAGTGTCAGCCCAGATTATGTGCTCAGGTTTCGGGAGTGGGACTTTAACACAGAACCTTCCGACACAGAGATAAAAGTGCTGCGACTGAACCGAGATTCACACTATAAAGGTTTGGATGCAGACAGAGTGGTATCAGAAATCAATGGAACCATATCTGAATGTATTGATCGGAGTGTGTGCCTCCTCCTACTCTGAAAGCTTCTGATCCTGTCCCTACAGCCTCTGTGTGGGTCACTTTACAAACGTTTCCCTCTCCCCAGCTATCTTTGGGAATGTAGATCCCAATCCTAACTTCAGCCAGCGGGGTCAGACCAGGCTACACTTGGTTTGACTGAAGACTCAGGGAGTGGGAGCTCCCAACCAAGGGAGCCCCATCACTGACCAGGCCCATATGTCAATCACCTAAAGGGCGAAGAGGCCCCCTTGACGAGACCATCCTAAAATTTGTGGCTTCAGGCTAGGACCCAATTGATTTGAGTTTGGGTCGACTGCTGCCAATCTCACAGTTTGCTATAACAGCTGTAAATTTTTGGAGAAACTTTGTTTTCCAGCGAAACATAACTGAAGGATTTTTGTTGCACTTGGTGTCCAGCTTTTGATTTTTTTTTGCTTATCTGGCTGACTCAAATTGCTCCCGCCACCGGTGACAGACTGGTAATCACCAGTGCTCAGGGATGCCAACTCTGGTCACAATCCAGGAGATATCATCGCACAATCTCTCCCTCCAAGCGCTCTGCTCACGCACTCCCCTCTTTAGTTGTCTGACACATCCATATTTGTGGTGCACCATTTAACTGGGCTAATTGCAAAGCGGACAGACTGTTCTTTAATTTGATTGGATAATCCTTGACTGTCAGTCGAACAGTCTATTTTACCCCTCAAACTTCCAATAGTTTTATATGATAAACAAAAATTCAGAGCAAAAATGATGAACATATTTTTAAAATGCCCCCCGTAATTTTTCTCTTGGGTTACTCACAGCAATGACCAGGAGATTAATCTTTAATTTCTGGAGACTCTGGGATAGTCCTGGAGGGTTGGTTGCCCGTACTTCACTCTGATGTCAAGTCTCTTTCTCCAAATATAATGAAACCTGGAAGGATGGATCCTATAAAGATGCTGTTAGATGCTTTTTACAATTCAAATGGATTGTAAGAACCTTTCACACCAACCATTACACTTTATTGAGGCCCTAGTTGGAACAAAGAGGGCACTCAATCACAAAAATTGGTACATGACAGAATAGACATTTAACATTCCTTCAAACAGCAAAAGATACATTTTAAAATATCTGCAAATAGCCCACACACAGACTCCGTGGGATATGCTTACTCTGTAATATTCTGATGAGTTGACTACATTCCAGAATGTGAAGATAACATTGAACTGGGTATTAGAGTAACTACGGATTAGAAGCCAGGGTAGGTGAATTGTGTACAGACTGATTTATGCACACTCCAGGATTAAACAGGATAGAGCTGGAGGGGGACTGGAAATGGATAAGCAGCTCATCTGTGGCAATGTACTTGAGAACACACTTCGGTAAATTTTTACCTAATCATCTTGCTGTGTCTGTAAGTAGCTTGTTCTCGTACAATTCAACATAATCTTCTGGATCTTAAAATGCGCTGAATGTAGAGAGGGTTATTAGTGAGGTTATATGTAGAACACATTCGCGTCCCCTACAGCAACGTGGGATTCTACAATAGGACCTTGCTCTTCCCCGAAATCTACGCTCTCTATCCATGATTTTGACCCATATTCTCTCCTAAAAGCAGGGGGATGGTTTTACAGATGGTGCTGTCCATGGCTATTCTCTCGAAAGTATTCTTAATGCATCGAATCTAGGCATAAGAGCTATGAGCGTCGATCGTGATCCTGTTCTCTTTTCCTGATGGGTTGTAATTGGGGACAGGTCTACCCCTCGCAAGAATGATGATGGTGGGACAAATAGCAGTGTATCCACATCACTGTGGCTGAGCTCGGCCAATTACACCAAAACCCAAGAACTGAACCTTCCCTGTCCTCATGACACAAAGTGTACACCAGTATTTGGTTACGTTGTGCTGCATTCTGTGGGTTACATACTAATAACTAGCAGAGACTGGTTCTTGTTTGATTTGTGTCTCTTTTCACTCTTTTCTCCCTTGGACAGCAGTGAGGAGAATTGGAAAGATTTTGTAGGTTGATCAACAACCTGCTTTGAGCTACCTGAACGTTCCTTCTGTGGCCGACAATCGTGTGGTGTGAGACTTGAACCCAGAGCCAGGAGTGGGACCAAACACTCGGGCAGGGGACTGGTTTACCCCACAAAAAAAAAAATCAACATTGGAGACCTGGCCTAACCGGTTGTGGTGAGAGCCCAGGAGAATCCCAGTGACATTTCTGCACCACTTTTGGAATGTATGCTGCTCTGGCAATAAAAGTGGAAAACTTCAAATTCTATTTTAAAGCTTGCATCAAGATATCTACAGACTCTCAAAGAGCAAAATGCAGCCCCCTAAACAAAATACACAGCGTGTGATAACAAGCTGTTTACTGAGTACTTGGGCTGGAATGGGCATAGCTCCTAACTTGGTACAGGGGAGGTTTTGAGTGTTTTGCAGAGGGCATGCTTGGTTAGTAAGGAGATTATCGCGCCTTGTGAGTCCAGCACGACTTGGGCTCGGATGACATATACAACCAAGTTCCCCTCAGGTGGACGTAAAAGATTCCATGACACAGTCTCGAAGAATAGCAGGGCAGTTCTCCTCAGTGTTTTCGCCTATGCATATACCTTAACCAAATCACCAAAACAGATTATCCGGTCATGGTCACATTGCTGTTCGTGGGAGCTTACTGTGCAAATCCACTGCTGTGTTTTGTACTTTACAACAGTGACTACACCTCAAAAGAGTGCTTTATTGACTGTAAAGTGTTTTAGGGCCCCATGAGGTTGTGAATGGCTCTATATAAATGAGTCTTTCTTCTTATTGTCTCTTTTAAGACTTCAAGTGGTTTGTTAGGAACCCTTTTGGGTCCCCTGACGATTCTGATTCCAGCTCCTTGTATGCTGCTGACTGGTGGGACATCCATTCCTGGGCACCTGAGGTTTGGGCAAATGGAAAAGCTCTTACACACAGAGACCTGAGACTGATGGCAGAGTTGTGAATAGAGATGTGTGTTCAATTCATTTTCTTTCCCTTCCCTGACGGTGCAGTTTAGGCCATCATATTGTTGGGCTTGAGGCCACATTGTCACACTCCACTGTGGACTTCCTCTGCAATACTTCACTGATTCTGAGGGATGGTTGCATGCACTGCCTAGCTGGTGAGCAGAATTCTATGACAGCTGGGTCAAACAGCAATGCAAGAGCTCGCTAGCTTCTTCCCAGTCGCTCTAAAATCTACAAGGACTGAGTTGTCAGATCACTCTCGCTTCAGCTTTTAACAAAATAATTTAAAAAAACAGCTCATGGATGGCTCAAAGAATTGAGGCATTATGGTTCGTGGTATTGAATGCACAGTTTAAGAAAGTCCTCGGCCTGATTCTTGGCCTATGCTGAATCTGGGTGGAGGGGTGCTATAATTGTCCCTTGTGTCCCTGGCTGGGAATAATCAGCTGGAAAGAATACAGGGAGCAAATTTTCCTGCTTCCGGGGCTATTGGATCACCTGGATGATCAAAATTTGGGCAGTGGGTGTGGTGGGGCGTGTGGCTGAGTGTGCGCCTCTGCAAGTTTCTGTTTTCTTCACTGACTGGATAGAAGGTCAGTGAGCCCTGTTGGGTGGGTGGTGTGCTACTCGCTACCTGAATTTCCTGTAGTGCTGCGGCAGAAGCAGGAAGATTCAACCCCCAACGCCAACGCCGCCCCCCCCCCCCCCCAAACCCCCTCATATCTGTGCACATCAGGCAGGGGCTGGATTGAGAGCTTAGTCAAGTTGGTCAGACATCCCACTGGCCCTGGCCTGATTTACCCATGAACGGTGGTCATCTTGAGCAGAGTCGTTTCCCTTTCTGCATCGTATGACCAGAACCCCCCCCGCCCCCCCTGCCCACCCCCCTCATGACTCACCGTCTTCAAGAAAGGAGGGGAGCAAATGGTAGTGGGAGGCAAGCTGTAAATTATTCATGAGTTTATGGTTCCTGGGAGCCATAAAAATAATATTTAGTACATGCATGCTCTCTCCGCATGGAGGATCTGGAAGGAGGTTCAAAGTATTAAGTGCAAGAACACTTCTAACTGATTGCTTTCCTTATGAAGTGACAGAATTCAGTTTTCAGGAGAAAAAAATGCTACGTGTCAATGTGCATTCAGTTGGAACAGTTCCAAGTCAATACCAGCGTTTAATCAGATCCCTTTATGACAACCCAGCTTTATAGCATAAATTTTCAAGACTGAAAATGCATTGTGAAAATAAGATACATTCTACTTTAACTTACTGCAGTATGTTATTACAATTAAAGGCTCATTGGGTGAAATGAACTGATGGTATACACACAAGTTTAATATTCTGTGCGTAGATCCATAATCCATTTGAAGTCGCACGTATATGTGTACATAATATATACACACACGCAGTCCTTTCTAATTGGAAAGCCAGGGGTAGGGATTTCAGCAGAGTGACATTGTAAATGTGTTCATGTAGATTTAATCTGGAAACATTAGGGAGAAGCGGTTCTGAATTGACTGGCAATCCCGAGCAAATCTGCTCATCTCCCCCTCCCTTATCATTTATAAGGGAGAAAAGACATCAATTATTTTCTGAAGCAAGAGAAAAATTATAATTTAACCTCATTATCCTTGAGGAATCCCGCACCCCTCCCCTCCCCCCTCCCCCCTACCCCCGAAACCCCTATAATTTTATTTTGAAATGATTTGCGATCAAAAGGGGTAAGTTGAACTCAGCTGATCTCAGTGTTGCCTGTGGTGAAAGTCAGGCAAAGTTAGAGGTTGTGACTGTGAGTGAGGGCTGGACTCTGGAATTTCCACTGTGATCAGCTCCACAGTTTAGGAGGGTTTCCCTGAGAAACGGCTAAAAAAGAACCTTTATGCCATTTCTCCAGGGTTTCCACTGACCTTCCACTTAGCCTGTACATTGGGGAACCCTGTAGAAATTCACCTTTTGAATTTGTCCTTGATGCAGTGTTTGAAGCATTGGGAGGAGCAAGAGAACATTTTTCTTTTTATTCTTTCACAGGATGTGGGCATCGCTGGCTAGGCCAACATTTGTTGTCTATCCCTAATTGCCCTTGAGAAGATGGTTAGTGAGTCGCCCTCTTGACAAGCTGCAATCCAGCTGGCACAGGTACCCCCACGGTGCTGCTGAAAAGGGAGTTCTGAGATTTTGACCCCGCGACCATGTTAGCAATTCACCTCCAATGTGACAGCCTAGCACACCTCCCGCTTAAGTTAAGGTGTTAACAACAACAATTTATATTTATATAGCATCTTTACCGTAATAAAACATCCCAAAGTGCTTCACAGGAGCATTATAAAACAAAGAATGACTCCTAGAAACAAGCAATGTGATAATGACCATATAATCTGTTTTCGTGATGTTAATTGAGGAATAAATATTGGCCAGGACACTGGGGATAACTCCCTGCTCTTTTTCAAAATAGTGCCGTTGGATCTTTCACATCTACTCGAGCAGACAGATGGGGCCTCGGTTTAACATCTCATCTAAATGACAACACCTCCAACAATGCAACACTCCATCGGCACTGCACTGGAATTTCACCCTTCACTTTTGTGCCCAAGCCCTAGAATCTTAAGACTCAGAGGTGGGAGTGCTATTAACTGAGCCACAGCTGACACTTTGCACAGAAGTGCCTTGGAATTGTCCCAACCTTCCATTATTGACCGTGTTGGACAGAACATGGCCATACTACATATCCCCATCAACTTCTAAGCGGTAAACCAGTTCCACATTGATTTGAAAAAAAGGAAAGCTATCACCAGCAGATCTCCCGCTTCTCTTCAGGCATCATGCCCCAAGAGGGCGTTGGCGACCATGGACCTCCATGTTAATCTTGCTCTGGAGGCGTAGATCATCTTCGTCAGTGGTTCATTCATCCAGTTTGTGAGGCTCTTTAAGAAAATCGCTCTTTGTCCACCTCGATCTCTTTTACCATCGATCTTTCCCATCAGCATCAGACTTTCCAAATCATGATTTCTTGTTACGTGCCCAAGAAATTCCAACTGTCTCTTCCTGATCTTGATCAGCAAAGCTCTTTTGGCCTCAGATTTTACTAGCTCCCCTTCATTAGTAGTGTGACTGTCAAGATATCTTCATTATTCACCTCAAAAACCACAACTCTGCAGCCTCAATTCTTCTCTGCATTGATTCACTAACCGTCCAACACTCACTTCCGTGTGTCAAAATTGGTGTAATGTAGCATTCCAGGATTCTCAGCTTTGATTTCATGGCTAATTTTGAGCTGATCATAATCTTTTTCGATTTTTGAAACGCACCTTTGGCCACTCCAATCCTTCGTCTTATTTCCTGGTCACACTTTCCTTCCAGCACGCCATTTTCCTGAAATAAATGGGAGGTAAATCATGGGTCAACCAACAAAAACAAAAATTGCCTGGCAAACCCCAGATAAGGGACAATGGGAAAGAACAGGCCAAAATAAAGCCTGCTCCGATTTTGATGACAGAAAGGCCACGATGTACAGATGGATCGTAAAAAACCAGAATACAAATAACTTTAAGAGCAATTGAGAAATCCAAACTGGTTGATAGATGAGCAGAAGATTTTTTGCGATAGCTCCCCACCCATTTTGGCTCTTTGAAGGATCTTGTAGGACAGTGAAAGAGCTATGCACAGTGGTACAATCCTTTGCTGCTATTTTTGCTGTTTCACAGGAGGGCACTCTTCATCTCGATTAGATTCAGTGCCGTGCACATAAAGGACAGATTGATTACATTTAATGAGCCTGCTCGAACCATCAATACTTGAAAGTCTTCTTTATATCAAAGATAAAGTGATGATAGCTGGATTGTCACTTTCTACTTTGCTGAGCGCAGGATAGCTAGCTGTGCATCAATGTTTTTACAATTGTTCTCATAATTGCACAGCTTTCTCAGGAGGCGCACAGCCCCTGCAGCATCATCGTGCCTGACATGTATCTGAACTTTGTATCTCCATCGTGTGGCTTGTTAGGTTTCAAACTAATGCTGCAAATTAGATTCTCATTGAATGAAGGCACTAAATGGATAATAAACTACACTTGAGGACGCTGTTAATTGTATTCCTCACAGAAAAATTTTTTTTTTGTTGCAATTTTTCTAATTTGAATTCGAAGCAGCGAAAATCAGAAGAAAGCTTGACCCATTTGCTGTCGCATGGTATGTTCCTGATGCACATAGGCCCTGGGTCTCCTTTGACCTCAAGAGGCCTGGTTGTATTCTAGGGAGACAGTATTATCAAGGCTTAGCCCTGTGGGGGCATGTTCTTCAGCTGTAAGCTCCACAGAAAGAAAGATTTTCATTCATACAGTTACTTACAATTATGACATTTGTAAGATTGTTAGGTTTTGGGGCAGTGTCTTTGATTTGGCTTAAACTATCACTTTAGTCAGGTTGATTGAAGGATAAGCATTGGCCAGGGCCCTGTGACTAACTCTCCTGCTCTACTTCGAGATTGGGCCGTGGGATCTTTCACATTGACCTGAGAGGGCAGAGTGAGGCCTTGGTTTAACTGCACCTCCAGCACTGCAGCTCCCCCTCAGTACTGAACTGGAGCTTCAGCCCAGATTTTGAGGTCAATTCTCTGCATTGGGAATTGAGCCCAGAACTTTTGGACTGGGAAGTGACGCCTTATACCCAACAACTTGCAGTCAGGATGTCTCCCCCGTGCCCCCCATCCCTCCCGTACCAGCTTGGGGGCTATTGCCAGAGACTTGGTTCATCAGGTTCAGCTGCAGATCATGCAATATAATTAACTCATTTCTTTGATCCTCTTCCCCACCAGAAATTAAAGGCTGTGGGTGGAGCAATAATACCAAGCCTTACACAGCCAGCGCTCAGCGATGGAGTGAGGAGCTCATTGCAGTACAGTTCCCTTTTGCACTCGCTACCTGACCTGGTCCACACTGGGGGGAGCCCTTCATCACCACTCCACAGGGTGGAGGGCCACTCTGTAGGGAGAGCCGCTTGTCCCAGGGGCACACAGCTTTCCGCAGGTGCTTCCGTTGGAATTGGGGGTGAGTCCTCCTGTCTGGCCAGCTGAGCCCAACCCATCGAGAAGGACGACTGCTTCCAAGGAGCAGGAAGGACCTGCTCTCGTTCGAAACACGGGGCCGCATTTTAACCCGCGGACCCGCTGGCTGTGTGGGGGGGGTGGGGGGGTGGCGCTAGCAGCAGATCAGAAACCTGCAAGTTTGCAGAGTGGGTTGTGCGCTGGCTCTTCAACTCAGCTTCCCATTTCCAGGTTTCCCGACCAATTGGAATGGGCGACCACAATCCCGGTTCCCGCCTGATTGCGCAATCCTGCATGACTCCATGAGGGCCTCAAGTCTGTGATGACGAAAGCTTTCCAAATAGAGAATTCTAAAGCACTGGCAAAGGGAGGGAGGTCGAAGCAAAATACAACATTGCCCGGGCGGGGGTGGGGGGTTAAGGGATTGTTTGAACAGCTTAAAATCCGATGACAATGGGACAATTATTTCCTTCAGCTCCTTCACTGCCCATGGTCTCCCAGGGTGGCTCGCTGTAGCATCCCAGCCAATAGCTGAGCCCCACCAGCTAGGGAAAGATTCCCTGGTTTTTAAGTCTGTGTTGGATTCAGTGATTTTGGCTTCTCCTTCTCTTCCTCGCACTTTTTCTCCTCTTTTCTTCCTCCAGCAGCGAACAGTCCTACCTCAGCAACGCATGGCCGACTCCAGCTTCCTCCTATTAGTCACAGCGACACACCATCTTCCTTATTCTGCTTTCTGAAGGGGAAAAAAAAAACTGCACATAACATTTTATGACGTTAGTGCCAGGAGAACAAGGAACAGAGGTTAAAATAAGTTCAGCCTAGTCCACATTACAATAAATTTACCTTGATGGAAACAGCAGCAACACCTTATTGATTTTACCCCACATCAGAATTTTAGTAAATGTCACACTGAGCCATAGAACGGCTGAAGTTTAATTGCCTCTTTCCCTCAGTTGACTAGAATAATATTGTTGTAATATGGAGAGAGATCCCCATTTTTCCTTAAAATAAACATTAAGCTCCAATATAATTAATATTTATGCGTCTTTTCACACATTCAACTTTAGTTGAAAAAAACATTATAAATACATTTTTTTAAGCGCAGAAGATGATTAAATTGAAGACAGTTTCAAAGTCCTGATTAGTTAAAATACAATGTATACAGTTGAACTCCAACTCAATTATGAAGCATGTGTTAATTATTCTTTAACTTGTCTTCTTCTGAATGCTTGCTTACTAATTAGGATTTCTATCCATGAACTGCGAGGAAACTAGCGGAGGATTGGGTTTGAGCGGGGGAGGGGGCTAGCAGTCAATCCAGCGGGATGCCACTCCCTGGGAGGTGAGGTGGGGGTTGTGGGGGGGAGGGTGGGTGAGGCTTGGGGGATCCGGGGCTTGGTGGTAAGAGGGATCTGGGGCCTATTGGTGGGGGGAATTGGGGCCTGGTAATGGATGGGAGGAATTGGGGTAGATCAGGCTGCTGGTGTTTGGAGAGATCCAAGGACTGATTGGTGGGGGAGGGGGGATGGGTGGGTGAGATTTGGGGGATCCGTGGCCTGATGTGAGGAGGGATCGAGGCCCTGGTTGAGGGGGCGGGTGGGTAGGGTTTGGGGGATCCGTGGCCTGGTGGCAGGAGGGATCTTGGGCTAAGTGGTGGGGGGAATCGGGGCCTGGCAGTGGGTGGGAGGAACTGGAGGGGATGCGGCGTGTGGTGGTGGGGGGGAGATTGGAGGGTCTGGGATCTGCTGGCGGCAGGGTGGGCCATCGGTCAGTGGCCTAGTTGGGCTCATGGGCCTGGCGGTGTATCCAGGACCAGGTCTTGAGGGTGTTTGGGGCCTGGACGTGGGAGTTGTGGGGGATTGAGTGCCCGGTGGTGGTGGGGGGCATGATTGGAGGCCTCATGGCTGGAGTGGTGACCTTAGGGGGAGGTTGTTTGGGGAGGTTGTTTGGGGAGGCGCCTGATCATAGAGGCTTCGCAGGCTGGTACCTGGGTCCAGGCGATTGGTGTAAAGGTACTCGCCTCTTAAATTCACCAAATCATCACCTTGATAAAGCTGCTGAGTCCCAACACTTGGGAAAGCCAGCCAATAGCTGTTGAAGGCGAACACCTGCATGAGAAAACTGTTCCCAGCGTGCTTGGAGCAGCTTGGTCAACTGGTCATCATTCGGCCTCAGTTAAATCCACAAGTGGGCAGGTTGATGGCGTGTTTGAGTCGGGAAACAGATTTTACTCAATTTAACCCCCACTCCGCCCTGCCCTGCCCCAAACCCATCCAATTTGGCTTGGTTGAAACTTCCCCCATGATTTCATGTCTCAAATGACACAAGAGCTAAAAGATGAAAGAGCATCCTCGACACAACTTTGATGAGCTGGTGTTAACTTCTGACATTAGAATTTGTAGTACAAAAATAACAGGAGCTTCTTTATGTCGTCACATAATTGGATGCAGGACCCATAAGGTAAAGGCGCAGTGATGTCCATGATGGGCTGGGGGTGTGGCTGGGTGTGTTGGGGGCTCCATGCACATGTTTCTTTCTTGGTCTTCAGTGTTACTGCTGTCCTTTCTCCTTGTCCTGAAGGTCTCAGTTTCACAGGGACTCAGACCCTATTCAGAACCAGCTCTCTCGCTAAGCCTTCGTTTTACATAGATGAGTCTTGATAGTGAATACCAGCAAAACTGTAGTGAAGCTTGACCCTTTTCTCAACCGGTGTCGTAATCTTGCAATGTATTTGAGGCAGTAGGAGACCATCTCCAGGGACTTGAGCACATAAGATCGACTGAAAAAGATTATCAGGCTATTTAACTCATTGCTGCTCATGAGGCCTTGCCGTGCACTGGAATGTGTGCCTCACCCCCGCACTCACCCGGGAGCAGACGATGGGATTGTAAAATTGGCTAGAATGGCGGAAGCTGCTGTGTCCATGGCCAAGCCACCTCAGCTGGAATTTTACCAGCGGCAGGGGGTGTCTCGGGCAGCCATCCAGCCAACTGAGGCCCTTAGATGGCCAATTAAAGGCCACTTACAGGCCTCCACCCAACACTGGGAATTTATCAGTGGTGGGAATGTTCACATCACATGGCAAGGATGCCAGGTATACTCTGGCGTCCTGACTGCGGGCTCAGGGGAGGGGGTGGGTGGGAGGTGGGGAGCCATCCTGTTTGGGCATCCTGTGGCCCACAGGGACCACCCTGGAGAGCCCAGCGGAAAGAGCCGACCCCACCCAATCACCACCCTTTCCTGCGTCCCAACCGTCCCCTCCACCCTCCTTGCCAGGGCCTGTCTGACTGGCCCCAGCAAGGAGGCTGCAGTTGAACTCCTTCTCCAGCCTCCATCACCGCTCCTGCTCAGGGGCTGCATTGGCCACAGCAGCTAGTGATGCTGTTGAGACTGAAGAGCTAGCAGCCCTCTGATTGGCAGGCAGTTCTTGGACACGGGGCATGGGGAACGGAAGCCACAGCTTCAGGCAATGACTGACCTGATGATTGTAAGATCCAGCCGTGACTTCCAGGGGACCCGTGAGTGCAGACTTGTCCCAGACTTCCCAGCTGATGAGCGGGGCCACCACCCTCTGCGTTAAATCCTGCCCATGGTTAGCCGCATTTCCCTACTTTCCAACAGCGACTACACTTCAAGAAGTTTGGCTGGGAAGGCCTTGGGATACCCTGAGCTTGTGAAAGGCACTGTAGAAAATTTCAGTGTTTCTATCCATCTATTCTAAACATGCCTGTCCAATTCTCCTCTTCCTGTTGGTGGTGATCATGGCATTGATGGTATTCTCGATGGTACTGGTAACAGCCATGTTGATATTTGTGTGCTTTGTGCTTGAGGTGTTGTTGGTGTTCTCCATGGTCATTGGTGGTGAATGACATTGCTCTTGGTGTCAGTGGTATTGTTGAC
Source organism: Cetorhinus maximus (assembly GCF_964194155.1). Classification (NCBI taxonomy): domain Eukaryota; kingdom Metazoa; phylum Chordata; class Chondrichthyes; order Lamniformes; family Cetorhinidae; genus Cetorhinus; species Cetorhinus maximus. Next base: position 142,170,291 of record NC_135884.1, on the reverse strand, counting down.
TATTCTTCTCGGTGCTGTTATTGGACATGTCTTTTGTTGTGCTGGTGCCTTGCTGCACCACACATTTTCCTAGAGAACTACTGTGTGTGTTGTTCCCTCCGCTGAGATGCACCACACAATATACAACCCAGAAAGATTGTCCTGTTTAATGGTCTTCCCTTTGAATTAATGGAACTGGCCGCTTTCTCACCAGTGTCCCTCCTCATTGCACATTCTCCACAGATCAGGGAGGTAGTAAGTGCTGTAGATAAGACCTGCCTTGCCCATCAATTGATTTAAGAATTTTATAGAAAGCCTATGTAAAATAAAAAGCCTCTAATCACATTTGTGTCCATTCTGGAACAACAGAAATCAATTTGAATTGAACTACATGTCGGAGTGAGAGCTGATTAGTGTGTATATTTGGTAGCATTAACGCTACCTAGTTCACTTAGTGGGGTCAACATCATTACCCTCTGTATGCGCCTCATCAAGCATGCTGTCATGCAGAGCCGTATGCAGGTGCTGTGGGCTCTAATATGTTCAGTGCTTTGAGCCCAGACAATGCTGAAACAAAACACTTCATTGCCGTTTCTGCTCACCCCCACCCGCTGAGTGTCAAATGCAGCACCTCCATTTCAGTCATTCTTCAAAGCTTATCGATTACATTTATCATCAGCCTCTCTGACTGAAATAAATGGGAGACATAAATGTGTGCAATCCATCCATATTTCTTCAGCGTCTGTGCGTGAGGAGGCTTGCGCTGCAGAATCTTGACGCAAGACATTTGTGTACCTTTTTCCAAAGCTGATGATGTCAATAAAATGGCACCTTTTTAATGCCCTGTAGCAGGGGGGTCAAACTGCTTCAGTAGAACAAAAGTGCAGTAACATCTTTTTTTTCACTTCGAATTTTTGTCACCTGGAATGCACTACCCGAAAGATCGGTGGAAGCCGGTTCAATAGAAAAGGAAAAATTTGCAGGGCTATAGGGAAAGAGTAGGGGGAATAGGACAAAGTGGTGGGTTTTTTTCAGACTGCCAGCATAGGCACAATGGGCCAAATGGCCTCATAGTGTGCTGTATGATCCTGTTTATTCTTAAGATATGATCCATCTCTTCTGCATTTAAGGGGAAGCTACGTAAGCATATGAGGGTAGAGATTAATAGAGCGTGATGCTGTTGGAGTTACAATGAGGAAGGATGGGAAGAGGCTCAAGTGGATTATAAGTGGCAGAATGGGCTGGTTGGGCCAAATGGCCTGTCTCTGTGCTGTACATCCCATGTAGTTTCTTTCTGTCAAGCAAAACATTGGCAATTTCATGAGCCAGTGCTCCAGACAGGAAAGGATGAATTCAGATTTCTATAGTATAAGGAAAATACTGCGGATGGTGGAAATCTGAAATAAGAACAGAATGTGCTGGAAACACTCAGCAAGTCTGGCAGCATTGGTGGAGAGCGAAATGGAGTTAACATTTCGAGTCCAATATGACTTTCCTTCGGCACTTCTTAAATTTCACAATTCTTTAGCGTCTTTCATGACCCTCAGGATGTCTTAAAGTGTTTTACATCCATAAAGTTTTTTGTTGAAGTGTAGGGCAGAAATTAATGTAACTAACACGTGCTCAGGAAACCCCTGTTGCTTGTGAGGGGGAGGCCCGATCAGATTAACCACTTGCCAGGCACTTAACTGGCCAACGTTGGGCTATTCGCTATGATGCTTTTTCCATCCTGGTCCCCCATATCAAGCTGTACCACTGTCCCCCTTCTCAATTAATGTTTGTATCCTTTCAACCCCCTTCACTCGATATTAATGCTGGGGTTCTCCTCGTTTCTTCCTCCTTCAGATTTCTGCCCTGCACCTTTCATCTTCCCTACCATTTCTCCCCTTTCCTTAACACTGAATTCCATTCCCACCTACATCCTACGTTTCCTTGAATTAATTCCAGCTTCTGTTTATTATAAACAGGAATTCAGTTCTCCTGAGCCTGCCCACCTACAATGTGCATTAGCCAGAATCACTCTCCAGCAGGACGTGAGTGGGAGCAGCACTGAAGTGCTTGGTTGGTGCTTATTTCCTTTGTAAATGGTTGGAATGTATGATCCCACTGAGAGGTCACAGTATACATTGAAAGGCTGCAGTCAATCCAAGATCATTAATTCAGTTGTTGAGACTAGATATGACACTGTTAGTCAGTATAAACTAGAATAACAAAAACAGCCATCTTAAGATACTTTGCTACACATGAGGGTGCCCTCAATGCTTCCTCTGGTTAATGTCTGCACCTAGGGTTGCCAATTCCTCAAGGAATGTATTCCTGAAGATTTCAAGCAATGCCTTCATTTCAAAAGTCTCATCCTTGTTTTCAAATCCCTCATGGTGTCACCCCTTCCTGTCTCTGTAATCTCCTCCAGCCCCACAACCGTCCTAGATATCTATGTTCCTGTAATTTTCAGCCTCTTTGTGCATCCTGAATTTTAATTGCTCCACCATTGGTGGCTGTTTTCAGTTGCCTGGACCCCTAAGCTCTGGAATTCCTCCCTACACTTCTCTACCTCACTTTCCTCCTTTAAGACACTCCTTAAAATCTACCTCTTTGACCAAGCTTTTGATCACCTGACCGAATACCTCCTTATGTGGCTCGGTGTCATACTTTGTTTTACAATGCTACGGTAAAGTGTCTTGGGATCTTTCATTACCTTAAAGGTGCTATATAAATATAAGTTGCTATTGTTGGCAAGGTTTCGTCACATGACCTTTGCCTTCCAACTGCCCCGCCTCCACATTCCCGCCATTGGTCCCACAACATGTCAACCTCTCAGGCACCACTTTGATGCATCTGTTGAAAAGCAAATGGGCTCTTAGTTAGCTGGCTCGATGATGCTTGACTGTCAGATGAGCTTTTCCCCCACCGTCTCCAATATTTTTATAACGACGAAGAAAAGCGTTCAAAGGAAACCAAAATAAAACCTTTCCTTAAAATCAATATGATTTTTCTCCCAGTGTGTTTGTAGCAATGTCCCAGAGATTAGACTTTAGTTGTTGGAGAATCCAGGACAACCCTGGAGGATTAGCAACCTTCAAGTGCATTCCTAGAAGAGAACGATGCAGGAAAGACCTGCCAAACATAAAGCAGCGTGCTTTTTTTCTGTGGCTGTTTTAAGATGCGGTATATTTAAAAAATAACAGAGCGCCTGCATGTCCCATTAACGGCCTTTTCATTGGATTAATGAAACATGCTGCTTTCTTGCTAACTTCCTTCCTTGGAGTACACTATTCACAGTCCAGGGGTCAGAGCAGGTTGTAGATAAGGACATCCTTTTCCACCAATTGATTCAGATCATTTTAAAAGCAAAGGGCGGGATTTTCTGGCCCGTCCCGCTGGCGGGATCTTCCAGCCCCGCCGAAGTCAACGGGGACTTAAAATGGATTGCCGCATCCACCATGGGAAAACCTGTCATGGCGAAGCCGGAAAGTCTTGGCGAAAGTGTATGAAAAGCCTCTAATCACGTTTGTGTCCTTGCTGAAATACCAGAAATCAGCTTGAATCGAACTACGCTGCAGGGGGTCAACTGATTGGTGTGTGCACTGGGCAGAAGTAATGTTCCTTGGATCACTTAGTTGGGTCAACACCGTTACCACTAAAGGAAAGCTAATGTGTCCATGACCTCCTGCAGCCAATACTTTCAAACAAGGATATGGCAGGGAGAAAAGGTCCAACCAAAATGTCAAGTGATCGAGAAGGCAATTAAACTGAACTGCCTGCAGCTACTGGGACCTTGACAAAGCTGACCTTTGTAGGAAATGGTATTTTATTTGTCTTCTGTGTTTCTGAGCGACACACAATGTCCCGCTTGGTCTGTTCCTGGGCCTGGCCATTCTCCAGGTCTAGGGTGTGTACAGCTGATGAGGCAGTTGTGGGCTGGTGGTTTGAGCGGTGATATGGAGCTCTGCGATCACTTGCCTTTTCTTCACAGGACTTGTGCGTGTGCCCGGGCAGCCCCAGAGCACGATTGCACAACGCCTGCCGATTCCCTTTAAACATTTCACAACTGAGCACATGCAGAACATGCTTTGCAAGCTTGGAAACCAAATCAGTGTCATACTTTAATTACCCAAACCCTTCCAGTTTGTCTTGAATTGATTGTTTCAGTGGTACCCTGTGTGTAGAAGGGGGCACTTGCCTATAACGGTGGTCATTTTGTGGCATTGGAAGAAGGGACCTGATGCCATTTTCTTGGTTCAAACAATATAGCCAAGACAATACATATGATGTCTTGACTCCACAGCATGAAGGTCTAGTACATAGGCAGACAACAGCTGGTCTAATGCTATGGTGCCAATATGACTGTCGAGAGACCTTGAGGTACTGTCCGCATGGCCACTGTGAACCAAGATAGGATTGTTCAGTTTTGCTGGCCAGCTGGCGTGGAAATGAGATGTCCATGAAGATGTTGATCTGGAAATAGAAAGGTCAGTGAGGGAGCAGGGAGGTCATGGATTTCAAAATTCATGCTGCATAAGCTTGTGAGGGATAGAATGTCAACCTTACCTGAGGTAGTGCCAACAGCAAGTCCAGCACCTTTGGAGCTGTTGATTAAAAATCCAGTGTTATATACAGCTGAAGCTGCTGTTTATAGCTTGGTTTCAGTGATTTACTGATGCTACTCCTTATTACCCTGAGCCTGGTTCCCATGGCACTCAAGAGATGCAGAACCCACTTACTGCTTTATTAAAAATCGAATGATCATCTGCTGCATGTCTCTGTAAGGGCCCTTTTGAATTGCACAGTGATTTATTTTTGCCAATTATTGGTGCACAGTTCTTTTTAGGGACCAAGCACAATTGATTGAAACCTATTGAAAACAAATTAGATGTCACTCACACATGGGAGCCTGTTTATAATTTCCAGAGAGCTGCTGTAACGATCCGGAAAATGCAGCGCAAATATAATATTAATTGTTCTAATTTAAAGGATGTAGCAACAGGCTTGATCCCAAAACCTCAGCAGGCCCACACATAAATATATAGATTATATAGAGCTTTGATTACACCAAGCAAATTAATTAAGTATTGCAGTGCCCCAAACTGTAATTGTGAACCTTTATGTGGCACAGCGCATTTAACTTCAAGTGCCTGTCTTCTGATTAGCTGTAAACTCAGGTGTAAGTGTCACACAGCAGAATGATCTCTATTGTACAAATCATTACTGGCATCAAACCTTATAATTAGCAAATGTTCAGTATTTGTAGAATGCCTCACAGAGCTGGTGAAACGGACCCAGCTGCTTTGGATGGCAACAGATTGTTTAAGTGTGTGTTGGCTACGGGTTAATAAAAGATGAGAAGAGGGATTAAGAGCAAAGCTGTGCTTTATATAATTAAGACTCTGGGCACTTAAATGATAGGTCATCTGACATCTCTACAACAAATTGATTTGATACGTTATCAGTGCACATGAGAACAAGAAGATTTTCTCCTTTTTATTATGACAAATGCACATTGTTCACCCATGATTTGGAGCTGCTTCACCCATTGACCAGGCAGGGACGTAACAAAGAAAGAAACTTGCATTTATGTAACACCTATCACAACCTCAGGATATCCCAAGACACTTTGCAGCCGAAGAAGAATTTCTGAAATGTTGTTGAGGAAAATGCGATAACCCATTAGCACAGCAAGGTCCCACGGTGTGACAATGCCCAGATCATCTGTTTTGGTGATATTGATTGAATGTTGAACATTAGCCATGCCACCCCTTACTCACCCATTCTTTTTTGAAATAGTGCCATAGGATCTTTTAGGTCCACCTCAGAGAGGAGAGGGGTCCTCGGTTTGGCATCTCATCTGAAAGGCATCGCCTCTGACAATGCAGCACTCCCTCAGTACTGCACTGCAGTGTCAGCTTAGATTTTTGTGCTCACGTCTCTGGGGTGGAATTTGAACCCACAACCCTCTACCTTGGAGGGGAGAGAATTACCAACTGACCCCTTAATAAAATTCCAAATGATGTCACTGATTTGAGAGCTGAGCAGAGATTTTTTTATTCAACCTGTGATTATTTGATGGTGGACTTGGCACCAATACGGCAGAGGCAATTTTTAAATTTATGACGGGTTTCCTGGCTCTTGATTTTTCCCGGTTTTTGCATCCTTATTTTGATGTGCCAAGAGGATGAATGGTGAGCTGCACTAGCTCATTGTAAAGCACGTGAAACGGGTCTGTTTAGACAGGTGATGGGGGGGCGCTGCCACAATGTGACCCATGCATCTTCCTCTATTATTAGGAGCAGACCAACACAAATTAGAAATAGACAAAAAGCAGACTCTGCTACAGTAGGGTTAAATATGCTTGTCCTAAATATGTTTAGTTGATTTGGTTGTCTGGACAGAGGATCAATAATGTAGCTATTTCTCCGAACCCGTGAACTATATATCAATTGAAAGTGTGGGCTTTTTATACACAGTGTTATCCTTCTTGGTCTGTGATATCTGAGCCGGTGGTTCTCACAGTGCTGAAGCTAATTATGGTACAGGCACATCTTTTTCTATGTCTCACTCATTATCCATCTATCTCTGTTTCTTGCTCTGTTTTCTTAGTCCTGGTCATTATCTCTCCATCCTGCTGTTGTCGTTGTCCCTCCCTTTGCATCTACACGTGTCTGTGTGTGTGTGTGTGTGTGTGTGTGTGTGTATGTATGTGTGTGTGTTTTGTGTATGTGTGTGTGTGTGTTTTCTGTGTGTGTGGTGTGTGTGTGTGTTTATGTTAAGTTTGCAGATGATACAAAGATAGGTGGAGGGACAGGTAGTATTGAGGAGGTGGGGAGGCTGCAGAAGGATTTGGACAGGTTAGGAGAATGGGCAAAGGGCACAGCCTCAGAGTAAAGGGAAGATCTTTTAGAACAGAGATGAGGAGAAATTTCTTTAGCCGGAGAGTGGTGAATCTATGGAATTCATTGCCACAGAAGGCTGTGGAGGCCAGGTCATTGAGTGTATTTAAGACCGAGATAGATAGGTTCTTGATTGGTATGGGGATCAAAGGTTACGGGGAGAAGGCGGGAGAATGGGGTTGAGAAACTTATCAGCCATGATTGAATGGTGGAGCAGACTTGATGGGCCGATTGGCCTAATTTCTGCTCCTTGTCTTATGGTCTTATGTGTGCATTTGTCCCTCAGCTCCTTCTCTATCCTTCTCCCTCTATCTGTCTCTGTTTCGCCCTCTTTGCCATTTTCTATTTTCACATTCTGCTCTTAATCTCTCCCTCTTTGCCTTTGCTGTTTCCATCCGTGCCTCAGTCTGTCCATCTTTTCTCTCTCCCCTATTCCTTGTTTCTTTCCCCATCTCCCTCTGCATTTCTCTCTTTCAGTCTCTCTGTGTGCATCATTCTCTTGCTCAGTGCTTTGCCTGCATCTGTGAGCCGATCTTAACGTGCCAATGGGTTTTATTTCCCTCTTCACTCCTTCCCCCTTGAAGTTAGACACCTGGTAGTTTTAGTTGTATTCCTACCTGAGCTTATAGTCAAAGGACTTTTTATATTCATTATATTCATTCATTATACAAGTCATTAATGCCAATAAGGCAGGTTGCTTCATATTGCCCAGGGGCTGCCCTGAAACAAAGGTGCTGCATGTTATTCCGCAGAACAGCAGTCTCACTATTCGCAGATGGTTTTCCCAACGGCAGATGACAGCAGCCAATTCTGAGATGGATTGATCCAATTTAGCGTAAATTCTCCAGGATTGTGTGACGTATGGCTCTCCATTGGTGTTGCACTGAATTTGTTTCATAATGCTCTGTTGGGATATTAATAGTGAGGCTCACTGCAGCACACAAAGCTGTTAGCGTGAAAGGTTATACCTGTAGGAAAGGTTAGGAATAGGGTTTCTAATATCTAGCTTCTAATCACCTCCTGAGTCCCCAAAGCCTGTCCACCATCTACCTACAAGGCGCAAATCAGGAGTCTGATGGCATACTCTCCGCTTGCCTGCATGAGTTCAGCTCCAACAACATACAAGAAGCTCAACACCATCCAGGGCAAAGCGGCACCTGCTTGATCAGTACCCCATCCACCACCTTAAACATTCACTGCCTCCACCACCAGCAGTGCACAGTGGCAACAGTGTGTACGAGATGCACTGCAGCAACCTGCCAAGCCTCCTTTGACAGCACCTTCCAAACCCTCGAGCTTTACCACGTACAGGGGCAACAGACACATTGGACCACCACTACCCCTCCAAGCTACACACCACCCTGACTTAGAACTATATTGTCGTTCCTTCACTGTTGCTGGATCAAAGCCCTGGAAGTGTAGGTGTACCTACACCAGATGGACTGTAGCGGTTCAAGAAGACAGCTCACCAGCCCCCTTCTTAAGGGTGATTAGGGATAGCCTTGCCAGATAAGCTCACATCTCAGAGACAAATTTAAAAAATGAATGGCAAGCAGCAACATTACAGCAGTGACTGCACTTCAAGTGTACTTGAATAGCTGCAAAAACCTTGGAGACATCCTGATGAAAATGAAATAAGCTACAGAAATGAGATTATTTTCTTTCAACAGCCACAAGAAGCTAGGTGCATTGAGAAATAGTTCTTGCTGGTCGAAAGCTATAGGTATAAATAAATAACTTGCATTTATATAACACTTTATCATGTCCTTGGGATGCCCTAAAGCGTTTCACAGCCACTTTTGAAATGCAGTCATTGTTGTAATGTAGGTAAATGTAGCAGCCAGCAAGATCCCACAAACAATGGTGAGGGCATTGATCGACTGGTCCGTTTTGTTAGGGGTCAATGTTGGCCAAGGACACATGGGAGAACTGCGCTGCTCTTGATCGAATAGTGCAGTGGGTTCTTTCCTAATCACCTGAGAAGGCAGATGAAAGCCTCAGGTTAACATCCCATCTGAAAGTCAAGAGGGAGAGCTGCACATCAATTTGATTGCACACAATTTCTGTGATAGGCTTTCAAAGTCTTGTTTATGTCAGCAATGCAGCAGTCAATTTGTGCACAGCAAGCTTCCACAGACAGTAAGTAACAATGACCAGATAATCTATTATAGTGATTTTGGTTGACTGATAAATAATGGCCAGGACACTGGGGAGAACTACCCATTCCTCTTCAGAATAACGTCATAGAATCTTTTAAGGCCAACTGAGCAGATGAGCCTCAGTTTAATGTCGCATCTAAAAGACAGCACCTCTGACAGTGCAGCACTTCCTCAGTACAGCACCAGAATGTCAACCTAGATTTTTGTGCTCAGGGCTCTGTATAGAACTTGAACCCACTATCTTCTGGCTCAAAGGTGAGAGTGCTACTGATTGAGGCATGACTGATGGACACAACGACCTAATGGATACTGGTCAAGCTCATTTTGTTTGGGGTATTTTCGCAACTTTGAGAGAGAGAATGTTTGACCCTGTCAATCTGGATTGAATTGAACCCGGATTGCAAGAAAATGAAAGGAAAAAAAGAAGATTTCTATTTATATCGCACTTTTCACGACCACTGGATACCTCAAAGCACTTCACAGCTAGTGAAATACTTTTTTAGTGTAGCCACTGCTGTAATGTAGGAAACGTGACAGCCAATATCGCACACAGCAAACTCCCACAAACAGCAGTAAGAACTGGATCAGTTTTTGTGATGTTGATGGAGGGATAATATTGACCAGCACACCAGGATAACTTCCCTGCTCTTCAAAATAGCAGATGGGATCTTTTACATCCACCCGAGCAGGCAGATAGGGCCTCGGTTTAACGTCTCATCTGAAAGACGTCTTATCTGACAGTGCAGCGCTCCCTCAGCGAACCTTGTGATTCAAAGATGACAGTAGTACCAGCTGAGCCACAGCTGAGATGAAATGCTATCCTCGCCCAAAGTACCAGCTTATATTTCACCCCTCTCCTATTTTTACTTAGTTCTGTTGAAGGGTCATGAGGACTCGAAACGTCAACTTTGTTCTTCTCCGCCAGACCTGCTGAGTTTTTCCAGGTATTTCTGTTTTTGTGTTGGATTTCCAGCATCCGCAGTTTTTTGTTTTTAACCAAGTCAGGTAGTTTGGAGCCATTCTTATTTAACTGTGACGGTTTAGAGTGCTTTTACATTTTAATCCAGGTTTAGGGGAATGACTTTTATCACTGTCTGCACCCTTGATCGGCATACCCCAGCTGGAGGCTGCTGTGGTGTGTGGGATGGGGTGGGAGGGTGGGATGCTGGGGTGGGATGGAGAGAAGGAAGGCGTTTGGGAACTAAAACATCATGATGTAGCTGTGCACCATGATGCTCACAGCTACGGGAAATGGAGCCAAATTTACTCTGTCTGCAAATGGGCCAAAATCATCACGGGGCCAGGAACAAGAAACTTGACACTGAAAGACAATGCAATGTCATTTATTTCTAGCAAGGGGAGTATCCAAAGTTGTGCTTCTTTGGCGTGTAGCTTGCAGCTGTTTTCAGAACTGAGGCACTCCTACGCGTGGGAACTGGATCCAGGACAGTTACGGAAACGGGAGCGTTGCCATAATCTGGCGGGAGAAAACTCAACTCAGGACACTCGCAACGTAATGGCTCTTGTTAGAACAGCAGGGAACTGGCTGTGAGTGCGGTGCATGGGCTTGGGAAGGAGTGTGGAAACAGAAACCGTTTACACTCCTTTAGCCAGTACCTCCAGTAAATGGGGCTATTGTAAACACTTACAACTGACTTTGCTGAGGAGTAACATCTGTGCCACACAGTGCAACACAACTGACTGAATAAAGCACAGTGTAATACAGCTTCAAAGTAGCTCTACGTCTCACTTTTACTTCAGACATTTAAAATTTTAGGCAAGTGGCTGATTTATTGTCTTTCATCTCCTGCTTTGAGTAGCTGTAAGAGCTACTTTTTCGACACATCAATTACAGCTCTGCAATAAATCAGGCCACTTATACACAGCTATTAGAGGCCACTCCGATATCAAAGCCCAGGCATCAAATATGAATTGGAAAAATGTGTTACATTAGGTTTGAGATCATTAGAACTGCACCATAAACACAAAGGATAAAATTTAAAACAGTTTAATTATATGTACATTTCAAAACAAAATTCTTTTGTGACTGGAGCAGAACTATGCATCTCTGTTGATAATTTTTGTTCCGAAACTATCTCTCCAGCCCTGAATTCTGTGTGAGTTCAGTTGATGGTCTACAGGCTCCTGTGTTGTTGCATTCTGTGGAACTGGAGGTCTATACCGAAAGAGAGACTGGCATTTATACGGCATCTTTCATGGCCTTAAGTCCCAAAGTGCTTTACAGCCAATGAAGTACTTTTACAGGTGCAGTCACCCATATAGTGTAGGGAACCAATTTGCACACAGAAAGATCCCATTAATGACTAGATATTCTGTTTTTTTATAACTGATGCTGATTGAGAGATATATATTGGCTAGGACACCGAGGAGAACTCCTTTGTTGTTCTTCGAAATGCTGCCACGGGATATTTTATAGCTATCTGTGAGCGTGAACTTGGCTTAGCTGAACTGAACTGTCAACTGTAGATATTTGTCCTTACAGCTGCTCAAACCACATCTGCACTTATCTGCCTTTGCTTCATACCCTTTGATAACCTTACCTCACAAAACTAGATTAATCTCAGTCTTGAAAATGCACTGGACCCCCAGCACGTTGCAGATTATTACCCTTCTTTTGTGTGAAGAAGCGCTGCGTGATTTCGCTCCCAAAAGTCTCGGCTTTTTCTCCCAGGCATGTTCCAAAACTGAGGAACTGGAAATCCTGTCAGTCAAATTCATTTGTTAATCACGGAAGAGACTATCCAATATGCTGTTACTTCAGTTCTCCATTTGTTTTAACCTTCAGCGTCTTTCGGTACAGACTCTTAAAAGCAGTTTCAGGGTGTTGGCAGAAAATTTAAAACTCCCGAGATGGTTGGGTGGACGAAAGTGACTAAGCAGATGGCTTGAAGTCCACCTGTAGCTAAGGGCAATGAAACGTAATGGTTCTTTCTAAATTGGTCTCATTTAAACAATCGGACACGCATTGAATGTGTAACAAGACTCCAGGAGTCGCGAGTGGCTTTTATTAATTAGCTGTTCTGCATCATTGCCACTTGCTTTCTTCTTGAGGGAGGAATGTAATTTAACATTGAAAGATGCTTGGCATGCAGTACTGTAAGAGTGCCTTTGACTGGAGGAGTATTAAGGATAATTGGCTCCTACATAAATACATGTGTATAAAATATGGCACTTGTGTGTGCACTGTAGAATGCAGTCTGGCCTTTGATCCATTCCCATTGCACTTTTACCTGAGGAGAGACTGTGGGCTCAGCTACCACACATTCACAGGCAGTGGGTGCCAAGTCTAGTCCAATCTCTCCCCCCTCATCTGTTTACTTTCTTCATGTGTCTTCCAGGATTGTGTGAAATCAGGCTGACTGTATGCAGAGTTAGGAACATAGGGGCAGGAGTAGGTCATTCAGACCATCGAGCCTGCTCCGCCATTCAATATAATCGTGGCTGATCATCCACTTCAATGCCTTTTTCCCACACTATCCCCGTATCCCTTTATGTCATCGGTATTTAGAAATCTGTCAATCTCGGCTTTAAACATACTCAATGACTGAGCTTCCACAGCTCCCTGGGGTAGAGAATTCCAAAGATTCACAACCCTGAGTAAAGAAATTCTCCTCATCCCAGTCTTAAGTGGCTTACCCCATATTTTGAAATTGTGTCCCCTGGTTCTAGACCCCCAACCAGGGGAAACATCTCACCAGCATCTACCTTGTCTATCCCTCTAAGTATTTTGTAGGGTTCAATGAGATCGCCTCTCAGTCTTCGAAACTGTAGAGAATACAGACCCAGTTTCCCCGATCTCTCTTCATAGGACAGTCCCGCCATGCCAGGAGAAAGTCTGGTGAACCTTCGTTACACTCCCTCGATGGCAATAATATCCTTCCTAAGGTAAGTTGCTTCACACTACCTGATTGGTTGTATAGTATTGAACCCCAGCAGCTTGTGCCTCAAAATGATGCAGTCACCGTATATGACTGTTTTGGGAAGGCTGCGTAAATGTTGCTCAGAGTGTGACAGGACAGCCAATAGAGCAAGTTGGTGCGTTAGCCGAGGCTGTGACTTCTGTCATTCACTCCGTTTATTCAATATCTCCATTTGGAAGGTAGAAGGGCTGCTTGCAGTTGATGGCCTGAGGCTGACAACACTGGTCACGTTACCGCACACGCTTGCGTCTGCAAACCCAGTAAAACACTGTACAAAATGACGGTGCTCCTTTAACTGTTAGTTTACACGAATTCAGAGAGCAGCGAGAAACTGGGTACAAATGAGTCTTTGTTTTAGCTGGAGAAGCTGGACAGTTTTTAAATCCTCTGGAGAAATGCTGCACCAGAATTGAAATTGGATTGTATTTAGCTGTCGTATAGATTCAGATTTTTATTGTTCATTTTCAAATATTGAGTCATTGCAGAACTCCTGACCATTAGAGAGTGTGGGATACTTGTGTTGAGCAGCACTATGTGTAAAAAAGTCCAATCTCTGCATAAGTAAGACGACTGGTTGTGATGGGTTGGGAGGTGAATACAGCGTGCTATATGGTGATGGGCCATCCTGAATTAACTGATAAACCGCTTGCATTTTGCCACACTCCCTATAGCTCAGTCTTGCCTTGGGTAAAGGCATTCTACAGCAGGTAGACCAGGAAAAGCTGAAACACTTGGTTTAAACGGCTCATTTGAAGCAGTTTTATATGCAACTGTACTTCACCTGTGTCGGGAGAGTGGAATCTATGTATCATTCGCCAACCTTTGCACTAGGGCTGCGAGAGGTGGGAGAGTGAAGTTTAGTTTTGGCACACTACCTACCTGACAGACAAAGATTGTGCAGGACTGACAGCAACAATAGGGGGAGATACTGTCATAGTGGTACTGTCCCTGGCGCAGCAGTGGGCTAATGCGCTGGGGGAAAGGGTTCAAATCAAGGGCAGCCGGTGAAATTTAAACTGAACTAATAAAATCTGGAATTGAAAGTTAGTCTCAGTAATGATGACCATGAAATCATTGATAGTCTTAAAAACCTATCTCCTTTTATTTGTTTTTATTTGTTCATGGATGTGGGCATTGCTGGCTAGGCAAAGCATTTGTTGCCCATTCCTAATTGCCCTTGAGAAGGTGGTGGTGAGTTGCCTTCTTGAACCGCTGCAGCCCATGTAGCGCAGATGGTGTTAGGGAGGGAGTTCCAGGATTTTGAGCCAGTGACAATGAAGGAGCAGCGATATATTTCCAGGTCAGGTTGGTGTGTGGCTTGGAGGGGAACTTGCAGGCGGTGGTGTTCCCACACATCTGCTGCCCTTTTCCTTCTAGGTGGTAGAGGTTGGAAGGTGCTGTTGAAGAGTCTTGTGTGAATTGCTGCAATGCATCCTGTAGATGGTACACACTGCTGCCACTGTGCGTCGGTGGTGGAGGGGGTGAATGTTCGTGGAAGGGGTGCCAATCAAGCCGGCTGCTTTGTCCTGGACAGTGTCAAGCTTCTTGAGTGTTGTGGGAGCTGCACTCATCCGGCAAGTCGAGAGTATCCTATCACACTCCTGACTTGTGCTTTGTTGATGGTGGACAGGCTTTGGGGAGTCAGGAGGTGAGTTATTCGCTGCAGGGTTCCTAGCCTCTGAGCTGTTCATGTGGTCACTGGTTCACTGATATCTTTTGGTTCACTACTGATTCACTAATGACCTTTAGGTAATCTGTCATCCCTACCTGGTCTAGTCTACATATGACTCCAGTGTTCAGAGCTACAGCAATGTGGTTGACATTTACCTGCCCTCTGAAATGGCCCAGCAATTCACTCTGTTCAAGGGCAGCTAGGGATGCTGAGTAACAATGACACCACACCCCCGGAAAGAATAACTTTATCAAAAGTTCACATTTATAATTGGACGCTGATTCATAGGAGGCAACAGGAAGTGTGCTCAAAAGCTAAGTCAAAGAAGCGGGTTTTAAGGAGGATCTTATAAAGTTGGAGTGGCTTAGAAAAAAATTCTCAGAGCGAGGGCTTACACAGTGATGGTAGTCCCCCACAAGGAATGATCTGAAGAAGGATAGTGTGGCTGACCATGTATTAAGGAGCAGAGTGATTGAGGAAAGATACTTTACCAGTAAAGCTGCCTTTTATTACTCCAGTGACAGAGTTATACACCCACATTTTTAGGTATTGCTCTGTCAACTGCGCTGATGTGTAAAAGTGTCTGTGTTCCCCTTTACACAGCAACTATTGCCTTAGGTTTTCATGGAACCGGGGAGACATTCTGGCCAAGACTTTGTGACTCTATGTATAATTAACCATATGTGTCGTATCGTTTCTGCAATTCTCACGCCTACAAGGACTAACTGAGTGTCCACTGGGTTCCTGTCTTGACATTTGGTCCCAGTGACAGGTTTACCAGTGATCCCAGTTCACTCAGAACTTAAGGACTGTGCAGCAGGCGATATGCATACCCTTAGAACTAGAGAGACTGAAGTCAAATAAGGGTTGTTGATTCCTTTTGATGTGTTTCAACTGGTAAATGATGGTAATCCTAGTCATCCACCCATTTCATGGAAACTGGCAAACTGAGCAAAATAAGCTGCACTTAATAGCTGCTCCTTTTCACAACCAAGCATTGGGAGAGAGATTGTCTGGTTAAAAGAAGGGTGTTGGGCTACCCTTTTGTTCACACATCAGGTTTCAGCATTAAGGATGTGCAGACTTGAATCCAGTTGAGGGAGGGGATTGGGAGGTTGTGGGTTACTCTGGTACATTTGTGTCTGCTGCTGGATGCCTGTAGGCCTGGCAACTAGTCACTAACCTACCCTCTTAGCTGAAAATCTGGGATAATCATTCCTGGGGATGATGGCTCTTGTTTACTCACACCTGTCTGTACCTCACCAAAGTGACCAATATACATACCTAACTACATGAACCAGTGAGTATCATAATCAATCCTGTCCTCACGTGATGTCCCACATGCATGTTCACTCATGCAGACACACACATGGAAACACCCACATACGCACCCACCTCCATACACACACACATATACACCCACCTCCATACACACACACATATACACCCACCTCCACACACACACACACACAGGGGAACATACACATAACACACCCACCTCCCCACACACACACACACACACCATGGAAACACACACATACACGCCCACCTCCCCCACACACACACATGGAAACACATGTACACACACCCACCTCCCCCCCACCCCACACACATACACACACACATGGGAACAAAGACATACACACCCACCTCCTCCCCCCTTCACGCACCATGGAAACACACACATACACGCCCACCTCCCCCACACACATACATACACATACACCCATGCTCACGCACACACACCCCACACTTGTGCGCACGCACACATACACACATATTCAACGGACACAGCCCCACACACACTTGCAGCAGTCACTAGTGGTCAGTGATCAGGTGCAGGAATCCTACAACACCCTCTTTTTGAAATCAGCTAATCGAGCACAGATGGGCTATGACCTGGGACCTCCCTGATCTTTATGGCTCAGTACATCACTGAACTAGTGGGAGCAGCTGGTAGACTGGTGCGGAAGTCAATTTCTCATCTGAGCTGAATGACAGTCAGAATCACCTGTCCAGCAAAGGGGATGAACAGGTGGAAAAGATGACACATTAAGCCCATCTTGAACAGTCTAGATATTTGCTTGGAAAAATGCTGCAAATGGAAGTCTGAGTGAGCACAGAAGCAAAAAAAAAAACACTCCTCACTTGGCCTGGCAATATATGCGGGTCCACTACACAAACAACTACTGCAACTTTCAATGTTATCGCCATTCATAGAGGATGTGGTCTTTTCTGAGTATCTTTTGGTTTCTGCTTGGTTTCATTGTCACTTCCTGTTCCTCTCCTCATTCAAGCAACAAAATGCTGCTTTGCAACTAAAACACACTGACAGACACTATTAACATCTCAGCAAACACATCTTCTAGCTGCTGGGGCTATTTATCTCTCCTTCACACTGTGTCGTTATCATGTTACCACATTGTTGTTGTGTCCTTGTCATTTTCTTTAGCTGATCCTCTTGATTTTGCGTCCTGAATATTACAGCATGGGTCAACGCACATCTAGATAGTTACCTCCGTTTCTTGCTACATTAAGCCGCCTTGCCTTTGTTTTTCTTGATTCAGACAAAAGAAGAGGCATTTTTTTTCAGCCCACCAATCCCTCACGCTTCCCCCACTCCCTCAACCGCTACTCTCTTGAAAGCCAGATTTATTCTGAAGTTGCAGAGGGACTGGCCACAGTCCAGCACATCGCTATGGCCTTTTTACATAAACAAAAAGAGCCTTGCATTTATGTAATGGTTTTGTAAACTCAGGCTGTTCCAAAACACTTTACAGCCAATGAATTGTTGTTGCTATTGTAACATAGGAAATGCGGCCTTGCTACTTGCCTAAGTAGGCCTAGGTTAAATTACGGCAGCACCATCTTTTACTCAACCAGGCTCAGGAGCTGCCAGGCAAACATGGTGTTTATCCCCCTCCGGGAAGTGATTAGGATGATTTCTGGGACATTGAGACCAACACCGCTCGAGTGGCTTCCTGCACTAGCACACATTGAACCTCCTGATGTCTGAAGGAAAAACATCATCCTCAAGGAACACCATCGGCTGACAGCTAACGAAACACTTCCACTGGCACAGGACCTCAAAAAAACCACCCCATGCACTTGTCCGAAACCCCATAACCCTACAAACTGACCATGGCCTCACCTCTGGATGGCGCACCTCCTGGTTGACCACAAGCATCGCCAACCGCAGCCTGGCAACTGACCCGAGCGGTGAAGCCCCGAGCTTCAACCTTCCACGGAAAACCTGGACAACCCCCAACCCGCTTGAGGACAGACCTGGGGGGAGATGTGGCCACTTTTGCTGCACAAGTGGAACATGAAGAACAGCCCAAATTGTGACTGTGGCCGTCTAAGTCAGACCGTTGCCCACGTACTGAGCTCCTGCCCTGAGGGATCCGTTCCTGGTGGCATCACAACCATTCACACTGCATCAGCTGAAGCTGTTGAATGGATTATTAACCTCGATATCGAACTATGACTGTTTCCCCAGTCATGGGGATAGATAAAAACTAACTCACCACCTTGCTATATATTGCAAATGAACTATGTAAAGAACGTGTTGAAGTGCTTGCTATCTGTGACATTTACATTTACAGGCTGCCTCTCTTGGTTTGGCTTTTAGTTAGATTTCTCTGTGTGGATTTGCCCTGTAACATTTGTACCATCAATGTCTCTGGAGTATATGATATGTTAATCTTGCAACTTCACAACATTTGCATCAGAAAGAATATTTGTAGTTCTTTCAATGGAAATGTCACCAACTGATGGATTCTGCAATGGTAAAGATTGAAAACACAGCCCTTCAGAATGATATGTAATTATAATTTGTTATTTTTTGGGGGTTAGAGGTGGCTATGCTGACTTATCAATGAGCTCCAGCACCAATCACCGGATACAGGGCTGGAAGCAGCACGTGTGAAGACTGTCAACTGGATATGTGGCTAAGTAGATGACAGTCACAGAGTATCTCCCAGCCTGAGCTCTGGCAGGCTTCCTGCTTGTTTTACATAAATATCAAGTGACGTCATTTAGTGCAGATAACAGGCAACAATAGAGAGAGAACTTCCTTATCACACTAAAAGATATCCCAAGATACTTTACAGAGGTGTAGAGAAAAGCAGACACAGGTCCTGTGTCCTGTATGCCTTGTGTATATGCAGTCCTTTGTCAGCATTCTGTGTGCCTTGTGTATATGCAGACCTTTGCCTGTGTTCTGTATATATGTATAGGTGAGTGTCCTTGTCCTGTGTATGTGTGTCCTGTGTATGTGCAGCCCATGTGTTTGTGAGTGTGTGCACACATTTGCACTGCAGTCATTGTCTGAGGCTGTCAATGTGCATTGGTCAGGGCTGTTTTGCTGTCAACTTTGTTAATTGATTAAATCCATTTGCTGATGATTCCATTTTTCTAATGGATTAATTGGTGTGAATGTATACTGAGCTCAGTTACCCTAGTGAATGAGGGCTCTATAAATGCAGTTAAAGCTCTTCCATTGTTTTGACCTGGGCGAGCATTAAAATGATTTAAATGAACTCCACCACCATTCATGGTGTATGACGTTGGACTTGAAGCCCCTTTCTTAACCTAACTTGCAAGCACCCATTATCATGCACACCACCATATATAAGGAGTGTGATGGAATGCTCTCCACTTGCCTGGATGAGTGCAGCTCCAACAACACTCGAGAAGCTCAACACCATCCAGGACAAAGCAGCCTGCTTTATCGGCACCCCATCTACCAATTTAAACATTCACTCCGTCCATCACCGACGCACAGTAGCAGCAGTGTGTACCATCTACAAGATGCACTGCAGCAACTCACCAAGGCTCCTTAGGCAGCACCTTCCAAACCCGTGACCTCTACCACCAAAAAGGACGATGACAGCAGACACGTGAGAACACCACCACCTGCAAGTTACCCTCCAAGCCATTCACCATCCTGACTTGGAAATATACCGCCATTCCTTCACTGTGGCTGGGTCAAAATCCTGGAACTCCCTTCCTAACAGCACTGTGGGTGTACGTACACCACATGGTCTGCAGCAGTTCAAGAAGGCAGCTCACCACCACCTTCTCCAGGGCAACTAGAGATGGGCATCAAATCAAAGAGAGAGGAACATGTTCGTATGCAGTGAACGAATCAGATAAACCGATCACCAAAAGAAAACGGTACAGCTTTTAAATAAGATACAGAAAAGTTCAGGAGTCAAAAATAGATTTTCGTGTTGGATCTTACAAAGTGTGGCCAGGCTTAGTGGGAGTTAATGAGGTATGGGGCAGAGCTGCCTTATATCCCAGCTCTTTATAGTAGATTTGATAACCACTGGTTGCTCTGTTACATAGGGGGCGGAGAGCTGGTGGTGGTGTGTGAGCTGGCCATTACTCTGTTGGGCAATTGGTTTGACACCAGCAGCTTTTAAAACTCACTCGATGCACAGGATTCTGGACATACCTAAAGGGGCATTTTACACACAAAAAAATACTTTTAAGTTGTATACTTCCATGCAAAATCACCATGTATATGGGATTAAATAGAATATACATTAGAGCAATAGTTTACATGCTCCACACCAGCCTTCTCTCACCCCTTCTTCTAATCCTAAACCATGTCACCAATCAGCTGATTTAAATATAATGGACATCATTGATGCTGCAGCTCCAAGATGTGAAGCCAAATTAAAATGGCACAGCGGAGAAACTGGCCATTCGGCCCAGCAGGTCTTAGGTAGTGTCTGTGCTCCACAGGAATCTCCTCCCATCTCTTTATCTCACCCTATCCACATAATCTTCCATTCCTTCTTCCCTCAAGTCTTTATTTAGCTTCCCCTTAACTCCATCAGTAGCTAGTTGCCTCAGCTACTTCATGTAGGTGCGAGTTCCACATTGTGACCACACTTTGAGTAAAGAGGTTTCACCTGGATTAGACATAGCAAGGTTATGATAATTATTCTTCCCCTTCCTCGTTTCCCATTGGGGCCCACACTGCCAGACATTCCTCAGGATATTCCTCGCGTGACCATTCCTTATGTTTCTTTTACTCATTCACAGGATGTGGGCATCACTGGCTAGGCCAGCATTTATTGCCCATCCCTAATTGCCCTTGAGAAGGTGGTGGTGAGCTGTCTTCTTGAACCGTTGCAGTTCATGTGGTGTAGGTACACCCACAGTGCTGTTAGGGAGGGAGTTCCAGGGTTTTGACCCAGTGACAGTGAAGGAGCGTTGGAGAGTGTCGAGTGAGTGTTTCTGTGTGTGTGTGTGGGGGCGGGGGAGGAGTTGGGGAGGTGGGGATGGGGGAACGTGGTTATCACAATCCTATTCTCACCCCTATCCCGAAACTACAACTAGAGTTAAAAGAATGCAGTTGAGAATCTAGGCTGATACCCCCAACTCCACCCACCGGGGCATTCTGTTCAGCTGCACCTGCTCCCTAACTGAGATGTGCGGACCCTGCACAGACCAGAAATCAAAACATTGGCCAGGATTTCCCAGCCCTGTTGTCGGGTGATTCAGTGGCAATTGACTTTCGGAGGGAGCGGACAATCCTGGAGGTGGGCGAGGCCATAAAATCCCACCCATTTTCTTCTGGCCGTTTTAACAGAAGTTTTTGTACCTGTGTCACTGGAGGGTGGGTGGGGGGTGGGAAATGAACGTTTCAGAACCATTGGTTATCAGTGACATCAATGGATTTTCCAAAATGTGTAATAATTATGCTTAATGCAATGACAATGCCACTGGCTGTTAATGTGGTTGTACAGAACTAGAAATGGAGGATGAATGGAGAGAGTGCTGTATTTAACAAGCGGTCTGCAGAGATTGATGTAAATGCATGATGGTTAGCAAGGGTCAGCAAGGCTCCATGGGACGGTGTCAGTTCATCGCTGACTTTTCAATTTACTAAAAGCAATGATAAATGATGACAAGCCCTGTTGGGAGGGAGAAGGGGCTCAGAGGTCGCTATGCAAATGCACTGCTGCCACCACAGTAGTGACTGTGTCTAAGGAGATCAACTCGTGTAATTAGCTTTCTGTGGGTCTGCTGTGGTCCCTTCAGACGGAACCTATAACAGGAGCAGTCCGCAGATTGGGAGATTAGGGGTTGGGGGCAGAGATGCTAAACATTTTGACATCTTACCAGAGTGCTACAGCATAAGCTCCTTGTTTAAAGCGCCACCTTGTAAGGTCACCAAGCAAGTAAGAGAGGAATTTCTGAATCCAAAGCTGCTGCTGGGTTTTAATAAGAATGAGACGTGACCCCTTGACATTCCTGACAGTGTAGGAAGTCTGATGTTTCTTTGAATACACATGGGGATCTTCAGCTGCATTCCAGGTCTTTCCGTTAGTGCTTTGGAAGGCTCAACGCTGCTCTGTAAACCTTGACTTAAGGACACAATGGGGTACATTTTCTAACCTCTGCTGATTCCCTGCTTGTGTCAAATTGCTCTGGTGCATTTGCTTAACATTGGCATTAACCAGAAATATTAAGAAAATAATGTTTTCTCCCCCACAAATTTTTCACCCTCTCTTGAAGCGCCTGATCCTTTCTCATGTGCCTCTCCACAATCACCGGCAACTTTCTCGGACCTCA
The DNA here is from genome assembly GCF_964194155.1 of Cetorhinus maximus. NCBI lineage: Eukaryota > Metazoa > Chordata > Chondrichthyes > Lamniformes > Cetorhinidae > Cetorhinus > Cetorhinus maximus. The sequence goes on along the minus strand of NC_135884.1, from coordinate 142,148,060 downwards.
CTCAAAAATGGGCTGTTAATCTGGTGGTGACTATTCCACCATAGGGGCATCATAGCAAAGCCCAAATCTGCCCTCACCCAATCAGGAGTGGGATACGTCTGTATGTGTGTGTAGGCATCAGTGTCTGTCGCTGTGTATGTGTGTGTGCATAGATGTGTATCTGTGGATATGTGTGTGCATCGCTGTGTATTTGTGAGTGTATGTCTCCGTATATGTATGTATGAGTGTGTCTGTCGGTGTGTGCATATGTGTGAGGGTGTGTGTGTGTGCGTATGTGAGTGCGTCTCACCGTGTGTGTATGTATGGGTGTCTGTGTGTGGGTGCTTGTGTGTGGGTGTGTGTGTGTATGTGAATTACTCTGCGTGTGTGTGTTTGTCAGTGTGTTTGTTGTGTGATATAAGATTGCCATTGCATGAACGCTGTGCAGGTGATTATTCCCCCGGACAGAGCGCACAGCGGTATTGATAGGAGATTATTCCTGGCGTTAGTCCAGAACTTCACTTGTCCAGAATTTCCTCATTGGGGCATAAGTACCCATTATTGTAAGCAAGGATTGCAATAACTGTTATTGGTACTGTCCAGATCAGAACAGTAATACATGTAGGCAACACTTATTATGATCACGGGGCGATAGACTGAGCAGAATGAAAGGAGAAGTTGAAATTCCAGGCTAAAGGTTATTATAACATGGAACACTTTACCACAAATGGTGACTGAGGCAGGCCATTTAAAACAGATTGGATGAGTATGAGAGAATGACAGATATAAAGGATACAAGAAAGAGCAGAGATGATAGTATCACAGTAAATAATTCTTTCTGAAGATGTGATAGGACTGAATAACTGTAATTTCTATTGCTCTGTAACAGTTTTCATGCAAGCTAGCTGGTGGTACCTAGCCTGTCATATATAAGGTGCCCTTGTATTGAAGGAGTATAACAGACACAAGACAGCTGGGTCCTTTTCACTTCCATAGTGTAAGTAGCTGTCAGAGTCGAAAAAAACAACAAAGAAGAAAGTCTCTTGTTTGTATAACCCCCTTTTCACAACCACAAGACGTCCCAAAATACTTTACAACCAACAAGGTACTTTTGAAATGCAGTCATTGTTATAATGTAGGAACCACCGTGCCCAGTTCACACACTACAAAATCCCACAAACCCAGCAATGTGGTAATGATCAGATTCACTCTTGCTGGTGCTGATCGAGGGATGAATATCGACTAGGACATCTGGGAAAATTCCATGCTCCTCTTTAAAAAGCGGCTGTTGATTCTGCCAATCCACCCGAGGACGCAAACAGTGCCTCAGGCCGACGTCTCATCCAAAAGATGACATCCGCGACAGGGCAGCACCCTCTCCAGTATGGCCGGAAGCGCCATCGGCTGACCTCAAAGGCCAACCTTCCCAGGATTCTACCTGACCTTCCCCCAGCCACAAAGAAGAGCCTGGCACAGGCTTCCCATATAACCTGTCCTCTTGACTTTGTGTGTGGTTCTTTTCCTGTTCCCTAGAGAGCCTGCTTACAACAACAACAACAACAACAACAACTGGCATTTATAGAGCACCTTTACTTTAGTGAAATGTCTTGAGGCTCTTCACAGGAGCGCTGTCAAACCAATTTTGACACTGAGCCATGTAAGGAGATATTGGGACAGGTAAGCAGAAGCTTAGTAAAAAGGGATAAGTTTGAAGGAGTATGTAAAGGAGGAGAGAGACCCCCTAAATCACCGATAGAATTAAATCCTTTTGTTAGGGGGCTCATTTCCAAATTGTATACCCTAATTTTTTTCACTTTTGCTTTGCTATCTACCTTAAAAACTCTTTGGGAGCAAGATTTTGACTCAGACTTATCAGAAGATAATTGGAAGCCTGTTCTCTCTCGTGTACATTCCTAATCTGTATGTGCCAGACATGGGTTGCTGCAATTTAAAATCTTACATCGTATCTATCTATCCAAGGTGAAATTATCTAAGATTTATCCAAATTTTGATCCAACCTGTGATAAATGCCATACTGCCCCAGCCCCTCTAATTCATACGCACTGGTCATGTCCTAAATTGGCTTTGTTTTGGACAAACATTTTTACATCACTCTCACATATTTTCAGTAGCAACATTGAACCCTCTCCTATTACAGCACTCTTTGGAGTGGAACCAAATGGCTTCCCTCTTACAAAAATTCAGACTGATGCACTCGCCTTTGCAACATTATTGGCTAGACGTATTATTCTATTAAATTGGAAATAGTCTGCCCCGCCTCCTTTTACTAATTGGAGACGTGATCTTATGCAGAATCTTAAACTTGAGAAAATGAAGCACTCTATAAGAGGAAAAACAGAATTACCTGGAAAAACTCAGCAGGTCTGGCAGCATCGGTGGAGAAGAAATCAGTTAACGTTTCGGGTCTTCATGGAAGGGTCTTCATGGGTCTTCTTGGGTCATGAAGACCCGAAACGTTAACTGATTTCTTCTCCACCGATGCTGCCAGACCTGCTGAGTTTTTCCAGGTAATTCTGTTTTTGTTTTGGATTTCCAGCATCCGCAGTAGCTTTTAGCTTTTTGTCTTCACTCTATAAGAGGCTCCATTGATGGATTTGATGTAGCTTGGCAATGTTCCTTAGATTATTTTGAGAAACTACAGCTCTCTACTTTCATTTAACTGACCCTAATTGGGTTGTATGTATTATATCAGGTGAAATTATATCTGACCTATGATTGTTGTTGATTTTCTTATTATTTATTTTTTGGGGGTTGGGGAGGGGTTTTTTTTTCCTCCTTTTTCTTCTTTCTCCTCCTACTTCTCTTTTCCTTCCTTTCTCTTTCTCTTCCAAATGTAAGTGTATTGAATTATTTCTGTACTGTAAGCTTTTATTTGTATGGTTACTTATTATGACTGTTGTTATTTTTAAAAAAAAATAAAGAATTAATTTTTTAAAAAAGGAGAGAGGTTTAGGGAGAGGATTCCAGATCTTAGAACCTAAGCAGCTAAAGGTATGGCTGCCAAAGGTAGAGCGAGGGAAATCGGGGATGCATAAGGGACCGGAATTGGAGGAACCAAGATTTCATGGAGGGTTGTAGGACGAGAGGAGATTACAGAGATAGGGAGGGGGCAAGGCTAGAGAGGGATTGCAAACAAGGATAGAGAATTTTAAAATCAAGGCACAGGTTGACCAAGACCCAGTGCAGGTCAACAAGCACAGTGGATGCTGAGTGAATAGGACCTGGTTCAATTTAGGAGATAGGCAGCAACTTAGACCAAGGCCAACATGCTTGGAAGATTGTAGGCACAAAAAAAGAAAAATTCTACTGTTCCCCAATGCACTGCTCTGGTGCACCAACCTATAATGATGTGGAAATGTCCACACTTCAGGCTAAGCAAGCCTCCTACATCTTCGCAATCTCTCTCTCTCAACCTGCTTATTGGGGAATAAAAAAGCACATGAATATTTCTCTTTTGTCTGTCCCACCACTGAGCACACGAGCAATACTCTACATACCTTCCAAGATCAGAATCGTGTGATTATCAACACTCTCGCCTGTGATTTGCAAGAACTAGTTAAGAATGACTTTTGTGGAAAACTAGAGCGACTGTGGTCTTTGTTTAGCCAGTGTGCAGAGGCCAGATCCATGAAGCTAAAGTGACAGGAGGGAAGGGAGAATCTGTTATTACACAGAACAGTAGTATTGATGCCAGTACAATGGTGATGGCCACAATGATCGTGGGAGTGCAGTTGGTCATTTTTAAAAATTAATTTACGGGATGTGGATGTCACTGGCTGGGCCAGCATTTATTGCCCATCCTTAATTGCTCTTGAGAAGGTGGCGGTGAGCTGCCTTCTTGAACCGCTGCAGTCCTTGTGGTGTAGGTACACCCACAGTGCTGTTAGGGAGGGAAATTTCCCTGTGAGTTCTGGGTCGCCACCAGGCAGGAAGTCTTGAAATCAAAACACGTTGGCAGGCTGTTGGACTTCGGGGGGCTTCACAGTCAAACCTGCATTTGCACATTCTGTCAGCGGGCAGCCACATGCACCCCTCCCCCCCCCCAGTCTGGATCGCTGGGTAAGCAACCAGATGTGGCAATCCTGGCTGAAATGCGGTTGTCCCCTCTCTCTCCAGCCAAGGCGCTGTGGTCAGTCACGACATCTCATCCTATTGCCCTGGTTGAGTTGAGCTACCTGAGCACAAAACTGAGGGGGGACTGAGACTCGGAGCAATGCATCATTTAACAGGCTGTCATTAGTCACTAACACTGGGGAGAAAAAAGTCCCAATGAAGCATCAAATAAGATTTGTACACAAGTTCAGCATGTAGAGGGCTGTGATTAAGTGATATGTAGTATGGATAGACTGTCTGATATTTATGCAACGTTGTGTATAATTAATCAAAATATGAATGACAGAGAGTCATGACTAAACGATAGGACCCATCAGGTAAATTGACTCACCAAAGACATAAAAGCAAAACCCATTGACAATCAGGACCAGCCCCTTCGACATTTCCATATATTTTACCTTTTCGAGCTACACAATGAATCTGTTGTAAAAAATATTCTCTGTTGATTGAACGCCCATGCACAACTCTGGCTGTTGTTCCAGACATCACTCATTGTCGAGTAGTCATTTTCAGATGTTTGAACTTGCAAACGCTGGGGTCGGCCACAGTTTTATTTTCTTGGGCAACCCTGCTTTTTTATTTTTATAAACGATAAGCCGGGACGGGGGCGTTGTTTGTGTCTGGTTTTGGAATGAGTACACGCAGGTGGTTGAACGCACACTGCAATTTAAGGGATCATTCATCACAACTAATATCCACCCCCTATCCCGCCATTACCCCTTGATAGTCTACTATCTGATCCCAGCTACTAACGCCCGCTGTGCTGAGCTGTAATGTAGGCTAGAGGAAAGAACGACCTGTATTTATATAGCCCGGCATGCCCCACAGCCAAGGAAGTACTTTACGCCTTATCTGAGAGGAGTAAGCTCCCACATGCAGAAATGATCAGATAATCTGTTGTAGGTGCGGGTGGAGGATTAAATATTCAGCGGGACAGTGGGAGAACTCTCCTGCTAATCTTCAAAATAGCACCATGGGATCTTTTAAGCCTACCTGACAGTAGACGGGACCTCAGTTTAATGTCTCATCCAAGGGATGGCACATCTGATAGCGCCAGCGCTGAATGTCAGCCTACATCATTCGTGTTCAAGCCCCTGGAGCGGGACTTCAACTCACTGCCTTCTGACTCAGCCACGTGAATGCTAGCCACTGCCACCCAAGGCTTGACACTACCTTCCTGCAATCCCTCCTCCCTCACTCCCCGTTTTATCCTCTTCTGGAGGGGTTAACTCCTGTGGCAGCAGGATTTCAAAGTTAACAGCACTCGTCCAAATTCCCAGCCACTGAGGCTGTTACGGTCTACTGTACAGGGGAAACAAATGACACTGGGTTGTAGCAAGGAGACAATTGGTGTTGCCATATGGAGAAGTGCCATTCCACTCCTGGTTACTATCCCATACCCTGTGCTGGGTAGTTCCTGTTGTTGGGTTGCAGATTAAAAACGGGCTAGGCTGTGTTTCGCTCCCCCCTCCTCCTATGACCTTAAGGCCAGCTCACAGGCTCTGTCAGGATTCATGTATAAAGGGTTGGTACTGGCAATCTGCCAGCGATATTGGAAGTGATATTGGAAGCAAAAGTCAGGACCTCCAGGAGAACAGGAAATTGGGGGGGGGGATGAGGAGTTGGATCCAGTAACCCCTCTCATACCGACCACGTTAGAGACCAATGTGGATGGATTCAGTGGACATGCCCGCGTTAGTCACCTCGTTCTTTCAGTTGAGAAGACAATATCCCTTTGTTAGTCTAGAGCAGCTGGATTATTGTTTTTTAAATCAAAAATTATTTAAATCTAAACATATTTTACTTTTGTATTCCGATTGTCAGAAATAGTGCAGCACAAAAAACCAGCTGCCTTTGCACAGAGGGGCCACAAACCATTACATTGCAGCATTCCCACTGATTCACTTTTCCTCTTCTTTTTTGATGCAAAAGGCTGAATGGGATGTTCCCCAAAGGCATTTTAACCTGTTGCGTGTTCAACATCCTTTGCAGCTGTCAACATGTGTTTGCCATCAAATTGCATCAGCGAGAGAGAGGAAAAGAAAAGTGCCGGAAATTTCTAACGGTAAATATTATGAAGTGGAATTGGAAAAGCATCCAGGCTTGTCACAGGTGTTTTTATCCACACACAGCTCAATCCAATTCGTAAAGGGAAGAGACAGGTTATAGCTCTGGGTTAGAACTCCCGTCAGAACTGGGGGGAGAAAAAGAGACACATGACTCTTTCTCTCAGCCCTAGCTGTCAGCCAACATCACCAAAGCAGATTATCTGGCCTTTATCACATTACTGCTGCGGGATCTGCCTCTGCGCAAATTGGCTCCCGCATTTCCCTACACCACAACAGCGACTGCTCTTCAAAAGTATATCTTTGGTTGCTGAGTGCTCTGGGGGGCACGCTGAAAGGTGCTATATAAAGGCAAGTTTTTTTTCTTTTTTAACTTGGGAGATTTCCGAGGTATATGACCAAATTGCTGACTGGCCTTGCGTTCACTAAGCGAACCCACGCTTAAACTCTTCCATTCAATGCTTTGTAAAATTAAGGGGGAAAAAGGCTGATTCTTATAAACACTGAGAACAAAGCAAGATCAGAGGTAGAGTCAAACTGATACAAGATCCGAGCTCATCAGACTGATCAAAGCACTCCATTAATTTAAAGTAAATCAGGCTAAGTGGAGACCAGGGGCCTCCTCATATAAAAGAAATCAAGAATCTTGCATTACCCTCACGCAATTTTTCTCTCAACATGACCTCCCGACAGTTACCGGAGAAGGACGCATGTAAAAGATCACCCTCATGTCTCAAATATAAATTTCATTAGCCATTAGACCCTTTTTTGAGTCAAACGTAACCAAATGCTTTTAATAGGCTTTCCTGGGGGAAATGGTATTCAAAGATAATTTGGAATAAAGCGCAAAATGATTAGGGTTAGTCGCAGGAGAAGGATTTTTAAAATGCTACTGTGCAACAATTAGGCAGCAATTTTTCCACTGTGCAGGCAATTTGACAATAGCAAATCATCAGCAATGCAAACATTGTGTCACAATTTGTGTCAATTTTGTACAGCCATGTATAACCACTCAATACATAAAGGCAGAGCATGAGAAGTGTCTGTTGAATGCAGCTGTAAGTGTGTACCATGGGGAATGTGCATGGGATGATTTTTTTAATGTATGCTATACCATGCACTAATATCAATACAGCAATCACCTAGACTTTAAAGAGAATAAACTGGTGGGAGGAATGCTGTTCAGCAACTCAGTGTGTAAAAGCACTGTGCATGCGTGGTACGACTTGGATCCCCAGTCTGTGAAGGGTTACCTGAGGAAGGGTTAGCTGATCTTAGCCCGGCAGCATAAAGGGAATTGTATGATGGTGTCTTCAGACCCCAGTTACAGAGGGGAAGGAGAAAAAGTCAGCTCGGGCTCCCTGCTCTTGATCACTATTGAGTGGCCTCCAAGTGGACGTGGAAAGTGGTTCTCGGGCAGGAATCGGAAGCAGCCACCGTGGCTTCAATAGCTTGTTAACACGCAGGCAAGGAACGGGCGTTTGGGAGGGTCACCTGTCCACGTGGAACTGCACTCAAAGGGTGGGATTTTCCAGCCCCACCCACCGCCGGGATTGTTCGATCCCGCCAAAAGTCAGCGGACTTTCAGCTGGGCCACCGGATCTCCCAGGGTGGATCCTGCCACAATGGGGCTGGAAAATCTCGGCCAAAGAGTCACCACATTCTGGACAGAAACAATATGGGAGAAGAAGGGGCCTGTATCAGATTTACACTACATGTGCAGTGACTACATCTTCAGTGCTTACTGTAGTGACTGGCATATGTTCAGTATTTACTGTAGTGACTGGTATATGTTCAGTATTTACTGTAGTGACTGGTATATGTTCAGTGCTTACTGTAGTGACTATATGTTCAGTATTTACTGTAGTGACTGGTATATGTTCAGTATTTACTGTAGTGACTGGTATATGTTCAGTATTTACTGTAGTGACTGGTATATGTTCAGTGCTTACTGTAGTGACTATATGTTCAGTATTTACTGTAGTGACTGGTATATGTTCAGTATTTGCTGTAGTGACTGGTATATGTTCAGTATTTACTGTAGTGACTGGTATATGTTCAGTGCTTACTGTAGTGACTGGTATATGTTCAGTGTTTACTGTAGTGACTGGTATATGTTCAGTGTTTACTGTAGTGACTACATGTTCAGTGCTTACTGTAGTGACTGGTATATGTTCAGTGTTTACTGTAGTGACTACATGTTCAGTGCTTACTGTAGTGACTGGTATATGTTCAGTGTTTACTGTAGTGACTACATGTTCAGTGCTTGCTGAAGTGACTGGTATATGTTCAGTGTTTACTGTAGTGACTGGTATATGTTCAGTGTTTACTGTAGTGACTACATGATCAGTGCTTACTGTAGTGACTGGTATATGTTCAGTGTTTACTGTAGTGACTACATGTTCAGTGCTTACTGTAGTGACTGGTATATGTTCAGTGTTTACTGTAGTGACTACATGTTCAGTGCTTACTGTAGTGACTGGTATATGTTCAGTGCTTACTGTAGTGGCTGCTATATGTTCAGTGCTTACTGTAGTGACTGGTATATGTTCAGTGCTTACTGTAGTGACTGGTATATGTTCAGTGCTTACTGTAGTGACTGGTATATGTTCAGTGCTTACTGTAGTGACTGGTATATGTTCAGTGCTTACTGTAGTGACTATATGTTCAGTATTTACTGTAGTGACTGGTATATGTTCAGTATTTACTGTAGTGACTGGTATATGTTCAGTATTTACTGTAGTGACTGGTATATGTTCAGTACTTACTGTAGTGACTGGTATATGTTCAGTGCTTACTGTAGTGACTGGTATATGTTCAGTGCTTACTGTAGTGACTGGTATATGTTCAGTATTTACTGTAGTGACTGGTATATGTTCAGTATTTACTGTAGTGACTGGTATATGTTCAGTATTTACTGTAGTGACTGGTATATGTTCAGTATTTACTGTAGTGACTGGTATATGTTCAGTATTTACTGTAGTGACTGGTATATGTTCAGTATTTACTGTAGTGACTGGTATATGTTCAATATTTACTGTAGTGACTGGTATATGTTCAGTATTTACTGCAGTGACTGGTATATGTTCAGTATTTACTGTAGTGACTGGTATATGTTCAGTATTTACTGTAGTGACTGGTATATGTTCAGTATTTACTGTAGTGACTGGTATATGTTCAGTGCTTACCGTAGTGACTGGTATATGTTCAGTGCTTACCGTAGTGACTGGTATATGTTCAGTATTTACTGTAGTGACTGGTATATGTTCAGTATTTACTGTAGTGACTGGTATATGTTCAGTGCTTACTGTAGTGACTATATGTTCAGTATTTACTGTAGTGACTGGTATATGTTCAGTATTTGCTGTAGTGACTGGTATATGTTCAGTATTTACTGTAGTGACTGGTATATGTTCAGTATTTACTGTAGTGACTGGTATATGTTCAGTGCTTACTGTAGTGACTGGTATATGTTCAGTGTTTACTGTAGTGACTGGTATATGTTCAGTGTTTACTGTAGTGACTACATGTTCAGTGCTTACTGTAGTGACTGGTATATGTTCAGTGTTTACTGTAGTGACTACATGTTCAGTGCTTACTGTAGTGACTGGTATATGTTCAGTGTTTACTGTAGTGACTACATATTCAGTGCTTGCTGAAGTGACTGGTATATGTTCAGTGTTTACTGTAGTGACTGGTATATGTTCAGTGTTTACTGTAGTGACTACATGATCAGTGCTTACTGTAGTGACTGGTATATGTTCAGTGTTTACAGTAGTGACTACATGTTCAGTGCTTACTGTAGTGACTGGTATATGTTCAGTGTTTACTGTAGTGACTACATGTTCAGTGCTTACTGTAGTGACTGGTATATGTTCAGTGCTTACTGTAGTGGCTGGTATATGTTCAGTGCTTACTGTAGTGACTGGTATATGTTCAGTGCTTACTGTAGTGACTGGTATATGTTCAGTGCTTACTGTAGTGACTGGTATATGTTCAGTGCTTACTGTAGTGACTGGTATATGTTCAGTGCTTACTGTAGTGACTATATGTTCAGTATTTACTGTAGTGACTGGTATATGTTCAGTATTTACTGTAGTGACTGGTATATGTTCAGTATTTACTGTAGTGACTGGTATATGTTCAGTACTTACTGTAGTGACTGGTATATGTTCAGTGCTTACTGTAGTGACTGGTATATGTTCAGTGCTTACTGTAGTGACTGGTATATGTTCAGTATTTACTGTAGTGACTGGTATATGTTCAGTATTTACTGTAGTGACTGGTATATGTTCAGTATTTACTGTAGTGACTGGTATATGTTCAGTATTTACTGTAGTGACTGGTATATGTTCAGTATTTACTGTAGTGACTGGTATATGTTCAGTATTTACTGTAGTGACTGGTATATGTTCAATATTTACTGTAGTGACTGGTATATGTTCAGTGCTTACTGTAGTGACTGGTATATGTTCCGTGCTTACTGTAGTGACTACATGTTCAGCGTTTACTGTAGTGACTGGTATATGTTCAGTGCTTACTGTAGTGACTGGTATATGTTCAGTGTTTACTGTAGTGACTGGTATATGTTCAGTATTTACTGTAGTGACTGGTATATGTTCAGTGTTTACTGTAGTGACTGGTATATGTTCAGTGCTTACTGTAGTGACTGGTATATGTTCAGTGCTTACTGTAGTGACTGGTATACGTTCAGTGCTTACTGTAGTGACTGGTATATGTTCAGTCCTTACTGTAGTGACTGGTATATGTTCAGTGCTTACTGTAGTGACTGGTATATGTTCAGTGCTTACTGTAGTGACTGGTACATGTTCAGTGCTTACTGTAGTGACTGGTACATGTTCAGTGCTTACTGTAGTGACTGGTATATGTTCCGTGCTTACTGTAGTGACTGGTACATGTTCAGTGATAACTGTAGTGACTGGTATATGTTCAGTGCTTACTGTAGTGACTGGTACATGTTCAGTGCTTACTGTAGTGACTACATGTTCAGTGTTTACTGTAGTGACTGGTATATGTTCAGTATGTTCTGTAGTGACTGCTTTACGTTCAGTGTTTACTGTAGTGACTGGTAAATGTTCAGTGCTTACTGTAGTGACTGGTATATGTTCAGTGTTTACTGTAGTGACTGATATATGTTCAGTGTTTACTGTAGTGACTGGTATATGTTCCGTGCTTACTGTAGTGACTACATGTTCAGCGTTTACTGTAGTGACTGGTGTATGTTCAGTGCTTACTGTAGTGACTGGTATATGTTCAGTGTTTACTGTAGTGACTGGTATATGTTCAGTGCTTACTGTAGTGACAGGTACATGTTCAGTGCTTGCTGTAGTGACTGGTACATGTTCAGTGCTTGCTGTAGTGACTGGTATATGTTCAGTGCTTGCTGCAGTGACTGGTATATGTTCAGTGCTTACTGTAGTGACTGGTATATGTTCAGTGCTTACTGTAGTGACTGGTATATGTTCAGTGCTTGCTGTAGTGACTGGTATACGTTCAGTGCTTACTGTAGTGACTGGTATATGTTCAGTGCCTGCTGTAGTGACTGGTATATGTTCAGTGCTTACTGTAGTGACTGGTATATGTTCAGTGCTTGCTGTCGTGACTAGTATATGTTCAGTGCTTACTGTAGTGACTACATGTTCAGTGCTTACTGTAGTGACTGGATATATGTTCAGTGGTTACTGTAGTGACTGATATATGTTCAGTGTTTATTGTAGTGACTGGTATATGTTCAGTTCTTACTGTAGTGACTGGTATATGTTCAGTGTTTACTGTAGTGACTATATGTTCAGTGCTTACTGTAGTGACTGGTGTATGTTCAGTGTTTACTGTAGTGACTACATGTTCAGTGCTTACTGTAGTGACTGGTATATGTTCAGTGTTTACTGTAGTGACTGGGTATATGTTCAGTGCTTACTGTAGTGACTGGTATATCTTCAGTGCTTACTGTAGTAACTGGTATATGTTCAGTGCTTACTGTAGTGCCTGGTATATGTTCCGTGCTTACTGTAGTGACTGATATATGTTCAGTGCTTACTGTAGTGACTGGTATATGTTCAGTGCTTGCTGTAGTGACTGGTATATGTTCAGTGTTTACTGTAGTGACTGGTATATGTTCAGTGTTTACTGTAGTGACTGGTATATGTTCAGTGCTTACTGTAGTGACTACATGTTCAGTGCTTGCTGTAGTGACTGGTATATGTTCCGTGCTTACTGTAGTGACTGGTATATGTTCAGTGCTTACTGTAGTGACTGGTATATATTCAGTATTTACTGTAGTGACTGGTATATGTTCAGTGCTTACTGTAGTGACTGGTATATGTTCAGTGCTTGCTGTAGTGACTGATATATGTTCAGTGTTTACTGTAGTGACTGGTATATGTTCAGTGTTTACTGTAGTGACTGGTATATGTTCAGTGCTTACCGTAGTGACTGGTATATGTTCAGTGCTTACTGTAGTGACTGGTATATGTTCAGTGCTTACTGTAGTGACTGGTATATGTTCAGTGCTTGCTGTAGTGACTGGTATATGTTCAGTATTTACAGTAGTGACTGGTATATGTTCAGTGCTTACTGTAGTGACTGGTATATGTTCAGTGCTTACTGTAGTGACTGGGTATATGTTCAGTGCTTACTGTAGTGACTGGTATATGTTCAGTGCTTACTGTAGTGACTGGGTATATGTTCAGTGCTTACTGTAGTGACTGGGTATATGTTCAGTGCTTACTGTAGTGACTTGTATATGTTCAGTGCTTACTGTAGTGACTGGTATATGTTCAGTGCTTACTGTAGTGACTGGTATATGTTCAGTGCTTACTGTAGTGACTGGTATATGTTCAGTGCTTACTGTAGTGACTGGTATATGTTCAGTTCTTACTGTAGTGACTGGTACATGTTCAGTGCTTACTGTAGTGACTGGTATATGTTCAGTTCTTACTGTAGTGACTGGTATATGTTCAGTGCTTACTGTAGTGACTGGTATATGTTCAGTGCTTACTGTAGTGACTGGTACATGTTCAGTGCTTACTGTAGTGACTGGTACATGTTCAGTGCTTACTGTAGTGACTGGTATATGTTCAGTGCTTACTGTAGTGACTGGTACATGTTCAGTGCTTACTGTAGTGACTGGTATATGTTCAGTGCTTACTGTAGTGACTGGTACATGTTCAGTGCTTACTGTAGTGACTGGTATATGTTCAGTGCTTACTGTAGAGACTGGTACATGTTCAATGCTTACTGTAGTGACTGGTACATGTTCAGTGCTTACTGTAGTGACTGGTATATGTTCAGTGCTTACTGTAGTGACTGGTACATGTTCAGTGATTACTGTAATGACTACATGTTCTGTGTTTACTGTAGTGACTGGTATATGTTCAGTGCTTACTGTAGTGACTGGTATATGTTCAGTGCTTACTGTAGTGACTGGTATATGTTCAGTGCTTACTGTAGTGACTGGTATATGTTCAGTGCTTACTGTAGTGACTGGTATATGTACTGTGGTTACTGTAGTGACTGGTATATGTTCAGTGCTTACTGTAGTGACTGGTATATGTTCAGTGCTTACTGTAGTGACTGGTATATGTTCTGTGTTTACTGTAGTGACTGGTATATGTTCAGTGCTTACTGTAGTGACTGGTATATGTTCAGTGTTTACTGTAGTCACTGGTATATGTTCAGTGCTTACTGTGGTGACTGGTATATGTTCAGTGTTTACTGTAGTGACTGGTATATGTTCAGTGCTTACTGTAGTGACTGGTATATGTTCAGTGTTTACTGTAGTGACTGGTATATGTTCACTGCTTACTGTAGTGACTGGTATATTTTCAGTGTTTACTGCAGTGACTGGTATATGTTCAGTGCTTACTGTAGTGACTGGTATATGTTCAGTGCTTACTGTAGTGACTGGTATATGTTCAGTGCTTATGGTAGTGACTGGTATATGTTCAGTGCTTACTGTAGTGACTGGTATATGTTCAGTGTTTAATGTAGTGACTACATGTTCAGTGTTTACTGTAGTGACTGGTATATGTTCAGTGCTTACTGTAGTGACTGGTATATGTTCAGTGCTTACTGTAGTGACTGGTATATGTTCAGTGCTTATGGTAGTGACTGGTATATGTTCAGTGCTTACTGTAGTGACTGGTATATGTTCAGTGTTTACTGTAGTGACTACATGTTCAGTGTTTACTGTAGTGACTGGTATATGTTCAGTGCTTACTGTAGTGACTGGTATATGTTCAGTGTTTACTGTAGTGACTGGGTATATGTTCAATGTTTACTGTAGTGACTGGTATATATTCAGTGCTTACAGTAGTGACTGGTATATGTTCAGTGCTTACAGTAGTGACTGGTATATGTTTTTGTGCTTACTGTAGTGTCTGGTATATGTTCAGTGCTTACAGTAGTGACTGGTATATGTTCAGTGCTTACTGTAGTGACTGGTATATGTTTTTGTGCTTACTGTAGTGACTGGTATATGTTCAGTGTTTACTGTTGTGACTACATGTTCAGTGTTTACTGTAGTGACTGGTATATGTTCAGTGTTTACTGTAGTGACTACATGTTCAGCGTTTACTGTAGTGACTGGTATATGTTTAGTGTTTACTGTAGTGACTGGTATGTGTTCAGTATTTACTGTAGTGACTGGTATATGTTCAGTATTTACTGTAGTGATTGGTACATGTTCAGTATTTACTGTAGTGACTGGTATATGTTCAGTGTTTACTGTAGTGACTGGTATATGTTCAGTGCTTACTGTAGTGACTGGTATATGTTCAGTGCTTACTGTAGTGACTGGTATATGTTCAGTGCTTACTGTAGTGACTGCTATATGTTCAGTGCTTACTGTAGTGACTGGTATATGTTCAGTGCTTACTGTAGTGACTGGGTATATGTTCAGTGCTTACTGTAGTGACTGGGTATATGTTCAGTGCTTACTGTAGTGACTTGTATATGTTCAGTGCTTACTGTAGTGACTGGTATATGTTCAGTGCTTACTGTAGTGACTGGTATATGTTCAGTGCTTACTGTAGTGACTGGGATATGTTCAGTCCTTACTGTAGTGACTGGTTTATGTTCAGTTCTTACTGTAGTGACTGGTACATGTTCAGTGCTTACTGTAGTGACTGTTATATGTTCAGTTCTTACTGTAGTGACTGGTATATGTTCAGTGCTTACTGCAGTGACTGGTATATGTTCAGTGCTTAATGTAGTGACTGGTACATGTTCAGTGCTTACTGTAGTGACTGGTACATGTTCAGTTCTTACTGTACTGACTGGTATATGTTCAGTGCTTACTGTAGTGACTGGTACATGTTCAGTGCTTACTGTAGTGACTGGCATATGTTCAGTGCTTACTGTAGTGACTGGTACATGTTCAGTGCTTACTGTAGTGACTGGTAAATGTTCAGTGCTTACTGTAGTGACTGGTACATGTTCAGTGCTTACTGTAGTGACTGGTATATGTTCAGTGCTTACTGTAGTGACTGGTACATGTTCAGTGCTTACTGTAGTGACTGGTACATGTTCAGTGCTTACTGTAGTGACTGTTACATGTTCAGTGCTTACTGTAGTGACTGGTACATGTTCAGTGCTTACTGTAGTGACTGGTACATGTTCAGTGCTTACTGTAGTGACTGTTACATGTTCAGTGCTTACTGTAGTGACTGGTACATGTTCAGTGCTTACTGTCGTGACTGGTATATGTTCAGTCCTTACTGTAGTGACTGGTATATGTTCAGTTCTTACTGTAGTGACTGGTACATTTTCAGTGCTTACTGTAGTGACTGGTATATGTTCAATTCTTACTGTAGTGACTGGTATATGTTCAGTGCTTACTGTAGTGACTGGTATATGTTCAGTGCTTACTGTAGTGACTGGTATATGTTCAGTATTTACTGTAGTGACTGGTATATGTTCAGTGCTTACTGTAGTGACTAGTATATGTTCAGTGCTTACTGTAGTGACTGGATATATGTTCAGTGCTTACTGTAGTGACTGGTATATGTTCAGTTCTTACTGTAGTGACTGGTATACGTTCAGTGCTTACTGTAGTGACTGGTATAGGTTCAGTGCTTACTGTAGTGACTGGTACATGTCAGTGCTTACTGTAGTGACTGGTACATGTTCAGTGCTTACTGTAGTGACTGGTATATGTTCAGTGCTTACTGTAGTGACTGGTACATGTTCAGTGCTTACTGTAGTGACTGGTATATGTTCAGTGCTTACTGTAGTGACTGGTACAGGTTCAGTGCTTACTGTAGTGACTGGTATATGTTCAGTGCTTACTGTAGTGACTGGTACATGTTCAGTGCTTACTGTAGTGACTGGTACATGTTCAGTGCTTACTGTAGTGACTGGTATATGTTCAGTGCTTACTGTAGTGACTGGTACATGTTCAGTGCTTACTGTAGTGACTGGTACATGTTCAGTGCTTACTGTAGTGACTGGTACATGTTCAGTGCTTACTGTAGTGACTGGTATATGTTCAGTTCTTACTGTTGTGACTGGTATATGTTCCGTGCTTACTGTAGTGACTGGTATATGTTCAGTTCTTACTGTAGTGACTGGTACATATTCAGTGCTTACTGTAGTGACTGGTATATGTTCAGTCCTTACTGTAGTGACTGGTATATGTTCCGTGCTTACTGTAGTGACTGGTATATGTTCAGTTCTTACTGTAGTGACTGGTACATGTTCAGTGCTTACTGTAGTGACTGGTATATGTTCAGTCCTTACTGTAGTGACTGGTATATGTTCAGTTCTTACTGTAGTGACTGGTACATTTTCAGTGCTTACTGTAGTGACTGGTATATGTTCAGTTCTTACTGTAGTGACTGGTATATGTTCAGTGCTTACTGTAGTGACTGGTATATGTTCAGTGCTTACTGTAGTGACTGGTATATGTTCAGTTCTTAATGTAGTGACTGGTATATGTTCAGTGCTTACTGTAGTGACTGTTATATGTTCAGTTCTTACTGTAGTGACTGGTATATGTTCAGTATTTACTGTAGTGACTGGTATATGTTCAGTGCTTACTGTAGTAACTGGTATATGTTCAGTTCTTACTGTAGTGACTGGTACATGTTCAGTGCTTACTGTAGTGACTGGTATATGTTCAGTCCTTACTGTAGTGACTGGTATATGTTCAGTTCTTACTGTAGTGACTGGTACATTTTCAGTGCTTACTGTAGTGACTGGTATATGTTCAGTTCTTACTGTAGTGACTGGTATATGTTCAGTGCTTACTGTAGTGACTGGTATATGTTCAGTGCTTACTGTAGTGACTGGTATATGTTCAGTTCTTAATGTAGTGACTGGTATATGTTCAGTGCTTACTGTAGTGACTGTTATATGTTCAGTTCTTACTGTAGTGACTGGTATATGTTCAGTATTTACTGTAGTGACTGGTATATGTTCAGTGCTTACTGTAGTAACTGGTATATGTTCAGTTCTTACTGTAGTGACTGGTATATGTTCAGTGCTTACTGTAGTAACTGGTATATGTTCAGTTCTTACTGTAGTGACTGGTATATGTTCAGTGCTTACTGTAGTGACTGGTATATGTTCAGTGCTTACTGTAGTGAATACATGTTCTGTGTTTACTGTTGTGACTGGTATATGTTCAGTGCTTACTGTAGTGACTGGTACATGTTCAGTGCTTACTGTAGTGACTACATGTTCTGTGTTTACTGTAGTGACTGGTATATGTTCAGTGCTTACTGTAGTGACTGGTATATGTTCAGTGCTTACTGTAGTGACTGGTATATACTCAGTGCTTACTGTAGTGACTGGTATATGTTCAGTGCTTACTGTAGTGACTGGTATATGTTCTGTGGTTACTGTAGTGACTGGTATATGTTCAGTGCTTACTGTAGTGACTGGTATATGTTCAGTGCTCACTGTAGTGACTGGTATATGTTCTGTGTTTACTGTAGTGACTGGTATATGTTCAGTGCTTACTGTAGTGACTGGTGTATGTTCAGTGTTTACTGTAGTGACTGGTATATGTTCAGTGCTTGCTGTAGTGACTGGCATATGTTCAGTGTTTACTGTAATGACTGGTATATGTTCAGTATTTACTGTGTGACTGGTATATGTTCAGTATTTACTGTAGTGACTGGTATATGTTCAGTGCTTACTGTAGTGACTGGTATATGTTCAGTACTTACTGTAGTGACTGGTATATGTTCAGTGTTTACTGTAGTGACTACATGTTCAGTATTTGCTGTAGTGACTGGTATATGTTCAGTATTTACTGTAGTGACTGGTATATGTTCAGTGCTTACTGTAGTGACTGGTATATGTTCAGTGCTTACTGTAGTGACTATATGTTCAGTATTTGCTGTAGTGACTGGTATATGTTCAGTGCTTACTGTAGTGACTGGTATATGTTCAGTACTTACTGTTGTGACTATATGTTCAGTATTTACTGTAGTGACTGGTATATGTTCAGTGCTTACTGTAGTGACTATATGTTCAGTATTTACTGTAGCGACTGGTATATGCTCAGTGTTTACTGTAGTGACTATATGTTCAGTGTTTACTGTAGTGACTGGTATATTTTCAGTGCTTACTGTAGTGACTACATGTTCAGTATTTACTGTAGTGACTGGTATATGTTCAGTATTTACTGTGGTGACTGGTATATGTTCAGTGCTTACTGTAGTGACTATATGTTCAGTATTTACTGTAGTGACTGGTATGTGCTCAGTGCTTACTGTAGTGACTACATGTTCAGTATTTACTGTAGTGACTGGTATATGTTCAGTATTTAATGTAGTGACTGGTATATGTTCAGTGCTTACTGTAGTGACTGGTATATGTTCAGTGCTTACTGTAGTGACTATATGTTCAGTATTTACTGTCGTGACTGGTATATGTTCAGTGCTTACTGTATTGACTGGTATATGTTCAGTGCTTACTGTAGTGACTATATGTTCAGTATTTACTGTAGTGACTAGTATATGTTCAGTGCTTACTGTAGTGACTGTTATATGTTCAGTATTTACTGTAGTGACAGGTACATGTTCAGTGCTTACTGTAGTGACTGGTATATGTTCAGTATTTACTGTAGTGACTCGTATATGTTCAGTATTTACTGTAGTGACTGGCATATGTTCAGTGCTTACTGTGGTGACTGGTATATGTTCAGTGCTTACTGTAGTGACTGGTATATGTTCAGTGCTTACTGTAGTGACTGGTATATGTTCAGTATTTACTGTAGTGACTGGTATATGTTCAGTATTTACTGTAGTGACTGGTATATGTTCAGTATTTACTGTAGTGACTGGTATATGTTCAGTATTTACTGTAGTGACTGGTGTATGTTCAGTATTTACTGTAGTGACTGGTATATGTTCATTGCTTACTGTAGTGACTGGTATATGTTCAGTGCTTACTGTAGTGACTGGTATATGTTCAGTGCTTACTGTAGTGACTGCTATATGTTCAGTGCTTACTGTAGTGACTGGTATATGTTCATTGCTTACTGTAGTTACTGGTATATGTTCACTGTTTACTGTAGTGACTGGTATATGTTCAATGCTTACTGTAGTGACTGGTATATGTTCAGTGCTTACTGTAGTGACTGGTATATGTTCAGTGCTTACTGTAGTGACTGGTATATGTTCAGTACTTACTGTAGTGACTGGTATATGTTCAGTATTTACTGTAGTGACTGGTATATGTTCATTATTTACTGTAGTGACTGGTATATGTTCAGTATTTACTGTAGTGACTGGTATATGTTCAGTGCTTACTGTAGTGACTGGTATATGTTCAGTGCTTACTGTAGTGACTGGGTATATGTTCAATGCTTACTGTAGTGACTGGGTATATGTTCAGTGCTTACTGTAGTGACTTGTATATGTTCAGTGCTTACTGTAGTGACTGGTATATGTTCAGTGCTTACTGTAGTGACTGGTATATGTTCAGTGCTTACTGTAGTGACTGGTATATGTTCAGTCCTTACTGTAGTGACTGGTATATGTTCAGTTCTTACTGTAGTGACTGGTACATGTTCAGTGCTTACTGTAGTGACTGGTATATGTTCAGTTCTTACTGTAGTGACTGGTATATGTTCAGTGCTTACTGTAGTGACTGGTATATGTTCAGTGCTTAATGTAGTGACTGGTACATGTTCAGTGCTTACTGTAGTGACTGGTACATGTTCAGTGCTTACTGTACTGACTGGTATATGTTCACTGCTTACTGTAGTGACTGGTACATGTTCAGTGCTTACTGTAGTGACTGGTATATGTTCAGTGCTTACTGTAGTGACTGGTACATG
This sequence comes from Cetorhinus maximus, assembly GCF_964194155.1. NCBI lineage: Eukaryota > Metazoa > Chordata > Chondrichthyes > Lamniformes > Cetorhinidae > Cetorhinus > Cetorhinus maximus. The sequence goes on along the minus strand of NC_135884.1, from coordinate 142,127,570 downwards.
TTCAGTGCTTACTGTAGTGACTGGTATATGTTCAGTGCTTACTGTAGTGACTGGTATATGTTCAGTGCTTACTGTAGTGACTGGTACATGTTCAGTGCTTGCTGTAGTGTCTGGTATATGTTCAGTGCTTACTGTAGTGACTGGTATATGTTCAGTGCTTGCTGTAGTGACTGGTATATGTTCAGTGCTTGCTGTAGTGACTGGTATACGTTCAGTGCTTACTGTAGTGACTGGTATATGTTCAGTGCTTGCTGTAGTGACTGGTATATGTTCAGTGCTTGCTGCATTGACTGGTATATGTTCAGTGCTTACTGTAGTGACTGGTATATGTTCAGTGCTTACTGTAGTGACTGGTATATGTTCAGTGCTTGCTGTAGTGACTGGTATATGTTCAGTGCTTGCTGTAGTGACTGGTATATGTTCAGTGCTTACTGTAGTGACTGGTATACGTTCAGTGCTTGCTGTAGTGACTGGTATATGTTCAGTGCTTGCTGTAGTGACTGGTATATGTTCAGTGCTTACTGTAGTGACTGGTATATGTTCAGTGCTTGCTGTCGTGACTAGTATATGTTCAGTGCTTACTGTAGTGACTACATGTTCAGTGCTTACTGTAGTGACTGATATATGTTCTGTGTTTACTGTAGTGACTGGTATATGTTCAGTGCTTACTGTAGTGACTTGGTATATGTTCAGTGCTTACTGTAGTGACTGGTATATGTTCAGTGTTTACTGTTGTGACTGGGTATATGTTCAGTGCTTACTGTATTGACTGGTATATGTTCAGTGCTTACTGTAGTGACTACATGTTCAGTGCTTGCTGTAGTGACTGGTCTATGTTCAGTGCTTACTGTAGTGACTACATGTTCAGTGCTTGCTGTAGTGACTGGTCTATGTTCAGTGCTTACCGTAGTGACTGGTATATGTTCAGTGCTTACTGTAATGACTGGTATATGTTCAGTATTTACTGTAGTGACTGGTATATGTTCAGTGCTTACTGTAGTGACTACATGTTCAGTGCTTGCTGTAGTGACTGGTCTATGTTCAGTGCTTACCGTAGTGACTGGTATATGTTCAGTGCTTACTGTAATGACTGGTATATGTTCAGTATTTACTGTAGTGACTGGTATATGTTCAGTGCTTACTGTCGTGACTGGTATATGTTCAGTGCTTGCTGTAGTGACTGATATATGTTCAGTGTTTACTGTAGTGACTGGTATATGTTCAGTGCTTACTGTAGTGACTGGTATATGTTCAGTGCTTACCGTAGTGACTGGTATATGTTCAGTGCTTACTGTAGTGACTGGTATATGTTCAGTGCTTACTGTAGTGACTGGTATATGTTCAGTATTTACTGTAGTGACTGGTATATGTTCAGTGCTTACTGTAGTGACTGGTATATGTTCAGTGCTTGCTGTAGTGACTGGTATATGTTCAGTGCTTACCGTAGTGACTGGTATATGTTCAGTTCTTACTGTAGTGACTGGTATATGTTTAGTGCTTACCGTAGTGACTGGTATATGTTCAGTGCTTACTGTAGTGACTGGTATATGTTCAGTGCTTACCGTAGTGACTGGTATATGTTCAGTGCTTACTGTAGTGACTGGTATATGTTCTGTGTTTACTGTAGTGACTGGTATATGTTCAGTGCTTACTGTAGTGACTGGTATATGTTCAGTGCTTACCGTAGTGACTGGTATACGTTCAGTGCTTACTGTAGTGACTGGTATATGTTCTGTGTTTACTGTAGTGACTGGTATATGTTCAGTGCTTACTGTAGTGACTGGTATATGTTCAGTACTTACTGTAGTGACTGGTATATGTTCAGTGCTTACTGTAGTGACTGGTATATGTTCAGTATTTACTGTAGTGACTGGTATATGTTCAGTGCTTACTGTAGTGACTGGTATATGTTCAGTGCTTACTGTAGTGACTGGTATATGTTCAGTATTTACTGTAGTGACTGGTATATGTTCAGTGCTAACTGTAGTGGCTGGGTATATGTTCAGTGCTTACTGTAGTGACTGGATATATGTTCAGTGCTTACTGTAGTGACTGGGTACATGTTCAGTGCTTACTGTAGTGACTACATGTCCCGTGTTTACTGTAGTGACTGGTATATGTTCAGTGCTTACTGTAGTGACTGGTTATATGTTCAGTGCTTACTGTAGTGACTGGTATATGTTCAGTGCTTACTGTAGTGACTGGGTATATGTTCAGTGCTTACTGTAGTGACTGGGTATATGTTCAGTGCTTACTGTAGTGACTTGTATATGTTCAGTGCTTACTGTAGTGACTGGTATATGTTCAGTGCTTCCTGTAGTGACTGGTATATGTTCAGTGCGTACTCTCGTGACTGGTATATGTTCAGTCCTTACTGTAGTGACTGGTATATGTTCAGTTCTTACTGTAATGACTGGTACATGTTCAGTGCTTACTGTAGTGACTGGTATATGTTAAGTGCTTACTGTAGTGACTGGTATATGTTCAGTGCTTACTGTAGTGACTTGTATATGTTCAGTGCTTACTGTAGTGACTGGTACATGTTCAGTGCTTACTGTAGTGACTGGTATATGTTCAGTTCTTACTGTAGTGACTGGTATATGTTCAGTTCTTACTGTAGTGACTGGTATATGTTCAGTTCTTACTGTAGTGACTGGTATATGTTCAGTTCTTACTGTAGTGACTGGTATATGTTCAGTTCTTACTGTAGTGATTGGTACATGTTCAGTGCTTACTGTAGTGACTGGTATATGTTCAGTCCTTACTGTAGTGACTGGTATATGTTCAGTTCTTACTGTAGTGACTGATACATGTTCAGTGCTTACTGTAGTGACTTGTATATGTTCAGTGCTTACTGTAGTGACTGGTATATGTTCAGTGCTTACTGTAGTGACTATATGTTCAGTGTTTACTGTAGTGACTATATGTTCATTGTTTACTGTAGTGACTGGTATTTGTTCAGTGCTTACTTTAGTGACTACATGTTCTGTGTTTACTGTAGTGACTGGTATATGTTCAGTGTTTAATGTAGTGACTACATGTTCAGTGTTTACTGTAGTGACTGTTATATGTTCAGTGTTTACTGTAGTGACTACATGTTCAGTGTTTACTGTAGTGACTGGTATATGTTCAGTGTGTACTGTAGTGACTGGTATATGTTCAGTGTTTACTGTAGTGACTGGTATATGTTCAGTGTTTACTGTAGTGACTGGTATATGTTCAGTGTTTACTGTAGTGACTGGTATATGTTCAGTATTTACTGTAGTGACTGTTATATGTTCAGTGCTTACTGTAGTGACTGGTATATGTTCAGTGTTTACTGTCGTGACTGGATATATGTTCAGTGCTTACTGTTGTGACTGGATATATGTTCAGTGTTTACTGTCGTGACTGGATATATGTTCAGTGCTTACTGTTGTGACTGGTGTATGTTCAGTGTTTACTGTCGTGACTGGATATATGTTCAGTGCTTACTGTTGTGACTGGATATATGTTCAGTGCTTACTGTTGTGACTGGTATATGTTCAGTGTTTACTGTCGTGACTTGATATATGTTCAGTGCTTACTGTTGTGACTGGATATATGTTCAGTGCTTACTGTTGTGACTGTTATATGTTCAGTGTTTACTGTCGTGACTGGATATATGTTCAGTGCTTACTGTAGTGACTGGTATATGTTCAGTGCTTACTGTAGTGACTGGTATATGTTCAGTGTTTACTGTCGTGACTGGATATATGTTCAGTGCTTACTGTTGTGACTGGATATATGTTCAGTGCTTACTGCAATGACTGGTATAGTTTCAGTGCTTACTGTAATGACTGGTATATGTTCAGTGCTTACTGTAGTGACTGGTATATGTTCAGTGCTTACTGTAGTGACTGGTATATGTTCAGTGTTTACTGTCGTGACTGGATATATGTTCAGTGCTTACTGTTGTGACTGGATATATGTTCAGTGCTTACTGTAATGACTGGTATATGTTCAGTGTTTACTGTAGTGACTGGTATATGTTCAGTGCTTACTGTAGTGACTGGTATATGTTCAGTGTTTACTGTCTTGACTGGATATATGTTCAGTGCTTACTGTAGTGACTGGTATAGTTTCAGTGCTTACTGTAGTGAGTGGTATATGTTCAGTGCTTACTGTAGTGACTACATGTTCAGTGCTTACTGTAGTGAGTGGTATATGTTCAGTGTTTACTGTAGTGACTGGTATATGTTCAGTGCTTACTGTAGTGACTGGTATATGTTCAGTGTTTACTGTAGTGACTGGATATATGTTCAGTGTTTACTGTAGTGACTGGTATATGTTCAGTGTTTACTGTAGTGACTGGATATATGTTCAGTGTTTACTGTAGTGACTACATGTTCAGTGCTGACTGTAGTGAGTGGGTATATGTTCAGTGCTTACTGTAGTGACTTGGTATATATTCAGTGTTTACTGTAGTGACTGGGTTTATGTTCAGTGTTTACTGTAGTGACTGGGTTTATGTTCAGTGCTTACTGTAGTGACTGATATATGTTCAGTGCTTACTGTAGTGACTGGTATATGTTCAGTGCTTACTGTAGTGACTGGTATATGTTCAGTGCTTACTGTAGTGCCTGGGTATATGTTCAGTGTTTACTGTAGCGACTACATGTTCAGTGCTTACTGTAGTGACTGGGTATATGTTCAGTGCTTGCTGTACTGACTGGGTATATGTGTGCAGTCCTTTATAGTTTAGCAGCAAGCACGCAGGTATCTTCTGGTAAGAGTTAGTGCCTGATCAAGGGCCTGGACATTGGGAAGGGGTGGAGGTGGGTGGCCACTGAGAGCAATGTGAAATAGAGAGCGATGTGCAATGAAAGCAGAAAACATTCTGAGTGCACAGCAAATCAGTCACCCGCTGTTAGAGTAAAACTGTCTCTGGTCTAGACATTCTGTCACAACTTCAGCAGCAGCTAAAGAACTTGTATTTAAATGGCAGCTTTCATATACTTGGATTATAATAGATTGCTGCTGAAATACAGTTACCGTTTTAGCAGCAGTCACTCAAGAGAGTGTTGCGATAAATGATCAGCTATTCTGTTTCAGTGATGTCGGTTGAAAGATTGGCCAGGACACCACAATTGCCCTCCCTCAAATACTACCCGAGGGATCTTCTACAATCCACCTGAGCATGTCGGGATAACCCCCCCCGGTTATGTTCTTCAACATAGTGCCAGGTGATTTTTTACATCCACCCGTGCAGGTGGATGGGGCCTCAGTCTCGTCCAAATGACAGCACCTCTGACAGTGCAGTATGCCCTCAGTGCTGCTGAGTGTCAGCCTTGATTTTGTGCTCGAACCCTGGAGTGGGTCAATTGAACCCAGAGCTTGTGACTCAGAGGTAAGAGTGCAACCAACCGAGCCACAGCTAAGCAAAAAATGATAATGTTTTCATTTAGTTGTCTGAAAAGGATTTTGTTTAACATTAGTGAACAGGAAGCAGCTGTTGCAGTGGGTTAGCCACTGAAGCCTGGCTTCAGACCCAGCTCAGGCTAACTGGTTGAAGGTCTGCTGGTTGTGAAATCAGGGAATCTCAATCCAGATCCTAGCATGTTTGGGTCTCAATATGGCATTTTTTTGGCAAGTTTAATGTACAGAACTTTGCTCTGTATTTTACTCTGCTATGTTTGACCTGAGTGTGGTCAACACTGACGTTGGGTGCCTGAAATGGGAAATGTTTAATTCCCAGCACTGAGTGTCCCTCATCTTAACAAGCATAATTTTTATAAAGCGCACATTTTAGTCAAAGTTTCCTCTTGAAGAAACGTTCATTCTATCAGTCTGGCTGGGATTTGAACCCACAGCCCACACACACGAAAAGCTATATCAGTTTCTTTAGGCAAAGTGAATGCAGTTGGGAGACCGCTCTCCAGACTGGGCCTAATTCCTGCAAATAGTTACGTTTACCAAAAACAGATTTCCCTCATTTCGGAAACTGCTCTTATCAGCACTTTGCCATCCCTTTGTTAGTCACTGATCCCAGACCAGACTCAAACAGTAGGCTTGTTCCCCCACAGTCTCTGCACTGAAACCGCTTGACAGGATCCTAGATCGTTCCTATCATGGAATGGCTGGAGAAAACAGAGCAAACAAACTTCTATCTTTTTCTTCTTGTGTTCTCTACCTGAAGACAGGTCTGACCTCCATCACGGGTAGAGCAAGGTGGCAGGTCCCAAATCCACCCCAGCCAGAACGGGGATCAAGCCCCTTGCTGTTGCCACCAATCGGATCCACACCGGCCGCCCAGCCAACAAAGCCAGTTGTGCCCCACTTCCCCACCCACTTCCCCACCAAGGAGCCCGAGTTGCTGTGGCAACACACACTTTGACACGCATGTTGTAACCTGGAGCCATGCTGGAGGCTCCAATTTCCTTCCATCACATGGCTGACCAGGAATCTCTCCCGCCCTTACTGCCTACCATTGGCATGTGTTGGAAGGATTTGCAAGTTAATACTCAACCTGTTTGGCTGTGTTATAAACGCACAAGCTCCTATAAGGAGCTCCAACTATCAATGGCATCGCTCCTTTTTTATATAGTTTTCTCCCTCTCTCTCTACCGGTGATGGTGATTCCTGCTTGAGGTACAGTCGAGTGAGTAAACTTTGTGAGACGTTGTCAGTCTTGGCTCAGTGGATGTACTCTGATCTCTTGGGTCAGAGGTTGTGGGTTCAAAGTCCCACTCCAGGCCTTGGGCACAAGGGTGACACTGCAGTGCAGGGCAGAAGGAATGCCACATTGTTGGAGGTTGAGATGTTAAACAAAGGCTGAGCCTTCCAGTAATGTGTTTTTCACCACCCTCTGAAGTGCCCCTCCAACTGTACCAGTTTAGCATTTCCATTTGATGTACCCATTGCCCTCTGTGCATCTCAGAGCAGAATTATGGAGAGTTTAGTGCTGTGAACTGGTCCCCATTGTCTGAGCTGAGACTGAACTTAAAATTTCATTTTTGGCCAACAAATATATTAAGTTTGGGTTTCGAAACTGAAACTCACTGCAGATGAAGACTATCCATTGGGTGAAAGGGCAGCGATCCTATCATAGTATGTGACACTGTGATCCTTTTAATTTCTGCTTGTTACACATTAAATCTTTTTGTATCTATTGCTACACAGTCAAATTGAAACCCTCATTTGGTGCAGTTATCCATTTGTGTATTTTTTGATATATTTTTTAAGAGCCGATAAACAAGGTCAGACAGAGCCTCCTACTGTGCGAAGGACCCGTGCGTATTCCCTCCCAACAGAAATATGCAAAAAGCCAAAGTACAGCTGTGGGTTCTATCTTCTGACTGAGTATATCATCATTGTGCTCCCTCGCTGTCATTTACATAGAACCTTTCTTATTAACAGCAACTGGCATTGGTAAGAGTCAGCTTTCTGGATGAACTGTGTGACCATCCCCTGTTGCTTCCTCTCAACCTCTTTTTCCTCTCGCTTAGTTATTTTTGCCTATGAAGTGGCTGCGCAGCATTTGTTAGTGAAATGAGGAGGAGTGTTAGCAGCATGTAGCCGGACAGTCCAGCAGGTTGCACCCCACTGCCCCATCCTACAGCAGCGATACATCATGAAAGATATGCATCCCCCTGGCTGTGAATGATTCTGTTTGTCCGACTTCTTTCTAGTTGCTTGAGTTTATGTCTATTGCAGACCAGCAATATTTACACACGACTTATGAGCGCAAGGTTCAGGTTCAGACATCTGCCACGTGGGTTTTCTGTTTAAAGACTTTACTGCAAGCTCCATCATTTCGTTTTCATTTTAATTTCGCTGGTCCCAAAGCATCTTCCTGTTGAAAGGTGCTTGTTTCGATCATGCTCAGTGCTAATGGTAGGGTCGCAGTGTTTTGTGAGACGTTGTCAGCCTTGGCTCAGTGGTTGCACTCTGATCTCACTTGGGTCAGAGGTTGTGGGTTCAAAGTCCCACTCCAGGCCTTGAGCACAAGGGTGACGCTGCAGTGCAGGGCGGAAGGGGTGCCACATTGTTGGGAGGTTTCAGTTGAGATGTTAAACAAAGGCTGAGCCTTCCAGTAATGTGCTTTTCACCACCCTCTGAAGTGCCCCTCCAACTGTACCAGTTTAGCATTTCCATTTGATGTACCCATTGCCCTCTGTGCATCTCAGAGCAGAATTATGGAGAGTTTAGTGCTGTGAACTGGTCCCCATTGTCTGAGCTGAGACTGAACTTAAAATTTCATTTTTGGCCAACAAATATATTGGGCAGAATTTTTGCCCTCGGTGGGCGTGTGGGCCCCACCGGCTCGGCAGCGGGCGGAAAGCCAACCCCCGCCACCGAAACGGGGCCCACCGCCATTTTGAGTGGGCGGGCCAATTAAGGTCTGCCCGACAGGAAGCGCTATGCACTTCCTGTGCGGGGGTGGAGGGATTCCCCAGCTGTCAAAGTGCACCCTTTCGCGCACTGCTCCCTGAGGCAAAGTCCTGTCTCAGGGAGATTAGTGACAGGTAAGAAAAGTCAAAAAATAGAAAAATTAAAAAATTATTAACATGTCCCCCTCATGTGACAATGTCACACGAGATGGGACATGTAAATAAAAATGACATAAACTTTATTAGACTTTTTAAAAACGGACATAAAACACACCTCGTCCCGCCAGTGGATGAGGTTTCATGTTTTATCTGAAGCCCGCTGGGGCTCCTGGCCTGCCCGCCAGCCTTAAGGTTGGACGGGCAGGGCCTTTAATTATCTTAATTATCCTGTCAATGGCCTTAATTGGCCATTGACAGGTCGGCGGGCGGACAGCTGATTTCGCTGTCCACCCGCCTTCCTAAAAATTTAAAGGGACCGGGATGACATCGGGGGTTCCTCCCGACGTCATCCCGCGTCATTTTCCCGTCGGTGAGCGGGCCCCGCCCCCAAATTGCCGACAGGAAAACTCAGGCCATTAAGTTTGGGTTTCGAAACTGAAACTCACTGCAGATGAAGACTATCCATTGGGTGAAAGGGCAGCGATCCTATCACAGTATGTGACACTGTGATCCTTTTAATTTCTGCTTGTGCCACATTAAATCCTTTTGTATCTGTTGCTACACAGTCAAATTGAAACCCTCGTTTGGTGCAGTTATCTCTTTGATATATGTTTGTGCATTCTCTTCTTGTTGGGAGACGGGGCTGACTCCCGTGGCTAGATAGGAAGCAACTAAATGAAACAAGGCTCCCCTCCACAGGGGCACTCACCTCTCTCTCACACACTTTCTAATGGCTCCTCTTAGCTAACACAGCCTAGAAGTTGGCCGTCCATCTTTCAGTTGGCCAAGAATGACACTTGGCTTGAGCAACACCTATTGGGAGCAGTGGCTTCTCAAGAAAGAAGTGAGGTGCCTTCACCAAAGAAAAACATGCTTACTAAGTATGATTTGCTTTAATTTTAAATAGAAAGTACTTTGTGTTTGTCTTTGTGGGCAGGTGTTCTATGAGAGGTGACTAACAAGAGTAATGGTGAGTTATTGTCAGAAGCTGAGAGATAGAATGGATATTAACAACTTACATTAATAAAGCACTCTCAACGTAATAAAGTGTCCCCAGGTACTTCACAGGATCATTATAAAAGAGAATATGACACCCAGCTACTTAGGGAGATACTAGATCAGATGGCCAAAAAGTTGGCCAAAGAGCACCTTAAAGGAGGAAAGCGAGGTGGAGAGGTTTAACAAGGGACTTCCAGAGCTTGAGGCCTAGGCAGCTGAAGACACAGCCACCAATGGTGGAGTGATTCAAATCAGGGATGCCCTCATGGCTTGGAGGGGTGTGGGGCTGGACGAGATATGGAGGGGCAAGTCCATGAGGGGATTTCAATACAAGGCTGAGAACTTTAAAATCAAGATATTGCATAAGTGGGAGCCAGTGTAGGTCGGTGAGCAAGGAGTGATGAGGGAACGGGACTTGGTGTGAGTTAGGAGATGGGCAGCACTGTTTTGGATGACCTCAAGTTTACAGAGGATAGAATGTGGGAAACCAGCATGGAATGCATTGGAACAGACAAGCCTTGAGAATACAAAGGCATGGATGAGGGTTTCCAGCAGCAGTTGAAATGAGACTGGGGCGAAGTCGGGCAATGTTACAGAGGTGGAAATAGGCATTCTTAGTCATAGAGTCTTAGGGGTCTACAGCACAGAAAAAGACCCTTCGGATGGCAGGAATGTATAATTGGAAGCTCATCTCAGTGTCAAATGCAGAATAACACTGAGACTGCGAACAGTTTGATTCAGATAGCTGCCAGGGAGAGGGATGGAGTCAGCAGTTAGGGAACTTTGTTATGTATTTATGTATAGAGAGTCAAGAGCAAGTCAGAGGCTGGGAATTCTGCAGTGAGTAACTCACCCCCTGACTCCCCAAAGCCTGTCCACCATCTACACATCAGGAGTGTGATGTAATACTTCCCACTGGCCTGGATGAGCATAGCTCCAACAGCACTCAAGGATCTCAACACCACCCAGGGCAAAGCAGTCCACTTGATCGGCACCCCATTCACCTTTCACTCCCTCCAACACCGACGCACAGTGACAGCAGTGTGTACCGTCTACAAGATGTACTGCAGCAACTTGGCAAGACTCCTTTGACAGCACCTTCCAAACCTGTGACCTCTACCACCTAGAAGAACAAGGGCAGCAGGTGCGTGGGAACACCCCAGCACCTGCACGTTCTCCTCCAAGCCACACATCATCCTGACTTGGAACAATATCGATGTTCCTTCACTGTCACTGGGTCAAAAACTTGGAACTCCCTCCGTAACAGTACTGTGGGTGTACCTACACCACATGGACTGCAGTGGTTTGAGAAGGCAGCTCACCATCACCTTCTCATGGACAATTAGGCATGCATGGGCATTAATACCCACACCCCAAGCACAGTTTCTTTTATTTTAAATTCCTTATTTAGACATCGCCATTCTGTGACATGCAGTTATGCCTGCAGATGCACGCTTCTCCCACTAGATGGAGGTGCAGAAGCAGCAGATCCCAATCCCCTTTCTCTCCATCTGATACACTGAGGGAAATCAATTCTCTCTGCTTGTCTATTGAGCCACTGCTGTTTAATTTATGTTTAAAGAAAACAGACCAGCAAAGTGTTGTTGGAGGACAGGGGTCAGTGATGTAGCCAATGTTGAGAAGTTTAGCCAAGTGCTGTCATTCTTCCCCCTGCCAATGATGGGATATATTCTCTTGGCTGTGCACTGTTTCCATATCAACACTTAATGCGCTTGTAGCAAGTCCCTCTCTCAGGCGCTTTTTCTTAATGCGGCTGCTAATCCACTTATTCCACCCCACTGACTGCTGATGAGAAAATGTAAGTGTTGGGTGAGAAATGGATCAGGCTTGGCTGTGATGCTCTCATGGTCAAATAGCAAGTGGCTGTGCACTGCCTTGGATTGATTAATGGACAGAACATCGCACAACCAGCACCCATCCACCCCCACGCCCACAATCCTTTTATGTGGTTCCATCTCACAAATCTGAGTCCCGAATTGCAAGATTTACCCGAGTGTTTGCCCACAAGAATGTAGCCCAAAGAGTCATCCAGTCTTGTCCCTGCTTTGTCTGTACAGATTCAGTCTCTCCCACCAGCCCAGTCATACTTCTGACGCAGTGCTCCCTCAAAAATAAGAATAATTGCATTTATATAGCACCTTTCACAACCTCAGGACCCCCCCCCCAAGCACGTCACAAGCATTCAAGCATTTTTGGAGCGTAGTCACTATTGCCACTTAGGGAACGTGGCAGCCAATTTGTACACTGCAGGGTCCCACAAACAGCAATGCGATAATGATCATAATAATCTCTTTTCAGGCTTTGGATTGACAGATAAATATTGACAGGGACACCAAAGAATAACCCTGCTGCTGTTCTTCAAAGAGTGGCCGTGAGGTCTTTCACATTCACCTGAGAGGGCAGACAAGGCCTCAGTTGGTTGTCTCATCCAACAGACAGCGCCTTTGGCAGTGCAGCACACCCTCAGTACTGCACTGGAGTGTAAAGCTAGATTTTTGTGCGCAAGTCTCTGGAGCAGGACTTGAACCCGCAGACTCACAACTGACAATGGGCCTTGTCCTTGATCCATTTCATTTTTTATTGTCAGCCTTTCCTCCTCTCCTGAAGGCCTGACCCCTGTTGGGATACAAGGGGTGGTTTTGCCATCTTCCCTGTCAAGGAACCCACTCTTGGAGATATTACCTTGCTATTAGCTGGCAATTGCAGGCCCAAACAGTTTTAAAGACAATGTGCTGAGGAAGCTTTTAGAAACAATGGTCTGAGAGAAAATTAATAGCCATGTGGATAGCCATGGACTAATAAAGGAGAGCCAGCCTGAATTCAAGGGAAAATGGTGTTGACTAACCTAATTCGGTTTCTTGGTGAGATGACAGAGAGGGTGGATGAGGATAGTGCAATTGATGCTGAGCATATGGACTTTCAGAAGGTGTTTGATAAAGAGCCACATAATATACACTTGTTAGCAAAATTTGAATCCAGTGGGATAAAAGGAACAGTAGCAGTATGGATAGATAGTGGCGAGCTGTGGTGAATTCCTGTTTTTTGGATTGGAGGGAGGTATGCAGTGGTTTTCCCCAGGGTTCAAATCCAGGACCACTGCTCCTTTTGATATACATGAACAATTTCCACGTGGGGCTAAAGGGAGGTACAATTTCAAAATTTGCAGATGGCACGAAACTTGGAAGTATGTGGAAGATGGTAATAAACTTCAAGAGGAAATAGATGGGCAGATAACATGGCAGATGAAATTCAACGCTGAAAAACACGAGGCGATATAATTTGGTAGGAAAAATGAGGAGAGACTGTACATGTTAAGTGGTGGCTTCATAGAGTACAAATCCCAGAATGTTAGGCTAAACTTACATAAAACAGTGGAACTAACTAGATTGCTCTTTGAAAGAGCCAACAGAGATTTGATTGGCAGAATGGCCTCTTTCTGTACTGTACTGTTCTATGATTCTATGATTTTTATTCCTACAGTCACTATTAATCCACTGCTACAGGTGCTGGCTGCAAGTGCCATTCTTCAAGTTCAGTCCCAGCGGGTGTGTGACTGTCTGTTATTTGACTGTGAGAGGCATCACCCAGATCCAATTTGAGTACACTATTCAGCAGATGGCGCAGGATAGCAGTCAGGAGCACGAACCTTTTATTTAAGCATCCCGAAGCCAGGTTTTAGCACTCATACCAGCTGAGATCAGTTAACTCAACACAGACATGAGTTCAAGTTTGGACCTTCTGCTCTGTGTGGCTCAGTCCAGCACCAAGTGATGCATTTAATCACTGAGTACTCAGGGGATCCTCAATCCTCTCTAAAGCTGTTTCCTCTGAAGAAATACCACAAGCACCAGTTTAAACCTTCTCCATTCTACACTTAGCCTTCAACCAGACATATATGCGGGTCAGGGCCTTGTTTTTAAAGTACATAAAAGCTTTCAAAGGCTATAGCTTCTGGAGAAGATTTTCCTGCAACGTTAACGCTTGTAGCTCTCCTGTTTTAAGTGTCTGATCAGATGGAGTTAAACGTGACTTGAACAATTCTTATATAAATTTATGAAGCTGAAATGAAAAAGCGCGGAGGCACTTGAAATTTTTATTTTTAATTTATGAAGTTGCATTATTTTGACAGAGGAAGTAGAAACAATTAGTTTGATAGTGTTCACATTCCTGGCCTGATTTGCTGGGAAGCCATTCCGTTTTTAAAGTGGTGGAGACTGCGGATTCTGTGTCCAGATCCTATCGGCCTCTACTGTTCACTCCAGTTGATATGACTCAGGTGACGGTCAGTAACAGTGGAGAGGGAGAGAAGGTGGCACATAACACATCCATTTTCTGGCTGCGACGGAGTGCATTCCTTCAACTGGAATCACATTGGGAACACGTTCCTCTTTTTCCCTCTGAGACCAGCTTTCCACTTCCATCCTCAAGACCACACGCATTTTTTTCCTAAATATGTATAATAGAATGGAACCCAATGGCACTAAGTGAATGCTGCGGTTGTCACAGTCGTTTTAAATCCAAGAATGCTATCAGAGTACTCAAATGAGTTCAGTAGAAATGGCGATAATGTGGAACAGGTTTTTTTGTGTGTCTGTTAAAAGTTTACATTGCAGCTTTACGAGATGAATTGGAAAAAAAAAACACCCTTTACGTAGAATTGTAGAAAGGCTGGCGTACTTTTAAAAGGAAAGTATCACTGAAGGCCTCGTTTCTGATGCCTTTGGCATTCCACCAAGGCAGACCAACAAGAAGAAAGGAAAGGGCCATGGTCTCTTTAAGTGGAAAGCTGGTGCACATATTTCAGATGTAAAAAGTTAATTGAGCTTCCTGTAAATTTGCCAAATGAGGGATTTAGAAGCACTGTTGTTGTCACAGTGACTTTGCCATCATTTGCACGGTTAGTTATCCATCTGCTCTCCCCACCTCCCTCCCTGGTCCCATTGGACGCAGTATTGCACTTGTCTGGATCGCTTTCTGCAGTCAGGTGTGATTGCGCCCAACAGCCATCCAATAACACAGATGGCCCGGCTTTGAGCTTTTGATGTCAATTTTCACTTCCTGAATTATTAATCAGCTTGTTTGAGTTGCCTGGATGTGCTCAGCCTCACCTTTCCTAGCTTCCTTGGTGCCTGACTGCTGCTAATGTGCAGAGTGTTTTCCGATACTGTGCAGTCATGTAACTGGTAGGGTTCAGGAATTCTGAGTGGTGTGAAAATATAGGATCGGATAGGAAACCAGAGGCAGCACCATGTGGATTCTCATGAGGTTGAAATCCTTACTAAAGCAGAAACAAATCTAGTGCATATAAGGACAAAGCCTGCAATCCCCAAGCATGGTTCATGGTACATGTGCTTCCGCCTATATCTTTAATATATTTTCCCATAGTTTTGTTGATGTGGAGAAATGTCAACTTTTTGAGATTTGCTCCTCCCACCTCATTAACAGCTCCACTTTCCTCCATAACACAGCTATAGCTTTGTAATATATACAATGCCCTCCCTGACCCAGCCACGGGTCTATAATGTACGCACAATTCTTCCTCACCTACCCTTGGGACTGTAATGTATCACTGGCCCTGGGTAACCTGCAGGGCTGCTATGGATGTGCAATGCTCTCTGGCCCATCCATAGGATTGTATTTCCTTCCTAGTTTACCCGTGGTGAATGTCCTTTCTGACACATCTGTAAATTTGTAATGAATGTATGGCATTTCTGACCTGCCCATTGTGCATGATGAATGTATTCCTCACACACATGGGACTGTAATGCATGCACCTCTGTTTTTGTCCCGACATGATACTGTAATGCATACATCAGCAGTTCAGAGGTTTACTTGATTAATATCTGGAATGGGCGGGTTGTCTTATGAGGAAAGACTGGACAGGCTAGGCTTGCATCTGCTGGAGTTTAGAAGAGTAAGAGGCGACTTAACTGAAACCTTTAAGATCTTGGGGGGGTCTTGACAGGGTGGATGTGGAGAGGATGTTTCCTCTTGTGGGAGAATCCAGAACTAGGGGGGTCAATGTTTAAAAATAAGGGGTTGCCCATTTAAGACAGAGATGAGGAAAAAATGTTCTCTAAGGATTGGAACTCTCTTCCTCAAAAGAAGGTCGAGGCAGTCTTTGAATATCTTTAAGGCAGAGATAGATAGATTCTTGATAAGCAAGGGGGGTGAGAGGTTATTGGGGGTAGGCAGGAATGCGGAGTTGAGGTTACAATTAGATCAGCCATGACCTTACTGAATGGTGGGAGTAGGCTCAAGGGGCCAAGAGGCCTACTCCTGCTCCTAATTCATCTGTTCGTATCGCCCTTCCTGACTCACCTATTGGATTGTAATACACTCACTCTTCTTACTAATGCTCCAATGTCTTAAACTATACTTCACAACCCACATGTATTGTGTTTTTAGCCAGCTGTTGGATTCTTTTTTTTAATATTCATTCACAGGATGTGGGCCTAGCTAGCTGGCCCATCCTGTGCTGCAAACTCCAGCAACCACTGAAAATGAAAATTTTGATAAATTGAACCAACTGGGTCGATCTATTTTTGTTGTGGATTTATTTAAAAGATGTTGTAATATGGAGCACGATAAGAATAAACAAACACAACTGGTGTTACTTGTTTCAGCTTCGCTCCCAGGAATGTGTTTAAGTTGAAGGAATTGCTTTCGGTATTTCTCAATAGTCCTTAAATGCCTCTGGGCAGTTCATTTTGTAAAAAGCCACAACAGCAACTCACGCTTATGAGCACTTTTAATCGCAGACAAACACCCCAAGTCTCATCGCAGAATCGTCAAAGAACGATATACTGTAGGCATTGGTGCAAAGGAAGAGCTATTCGGAGGGCTGTTAAAAGCTCAGTCAAAGAAATGGATCTCAAAGGAGGGGGTGGAGAGGTAGATGACTTTCGGGAGCTAATCACAGGACTGAGAGCAGAGGTGGCAGAAGTCATTGAAATCATTGGACGGGGAAAAGGGAGGAGAAAGAGATAAGAGCAGAAAGCTTGGGTGGGGTGTGAGGGACAGATTCTCGCTCTGGAAGAGGTTATAGAGATAAGGCAGGGAATACGTCATGAAGGGATTCAAGCACAAGGACTATAATTATAAACATGAGGCACTGGAGGCCTGCGATTCATTATAGGTCAGCAAGGGGAATGGGTGAGCAGGACTTTTGTGCAGGATATGGTACAGATAACAGCATTTTGGATGAGCTGAAGTTTATACAGGGTAGGGATTGTGAGTATGGCCAGGAAAGCATTGAAGTAATCAAGTCTGAAGGTGCCAAAAGCACAGAAGAGGGATTTTTTTTAGCTGTAGATGGAGATGGCAATTTAATGAGGATGGAAGTATGGAGGGAAGTGTGATGTGATTCATTTTGGTAGAAAGAACGCAGAGAGACCTGGGTGTATATGCGCGTAAATCATTGAAGGTGGCAAGATAGAGTGGTTAATAAAGCATACAGCTTCCTAGGCTTTATAAATAGGGGCATAGAGTACAAAAGCAAGGAAGTTACATTAAACTTGTATGAAACATTGGTTCAGCTTCAGCTGGAGTATTGCGTCCAGTTCTGGGTGCTACACTTTAGGAAGCATGTGAAGGCATTAGAGAGAGAGTGCAGAAAAGATTCACAAGAATGGTTCCAGGTTCTGTTACGTAGATAGATTAGAGAAGTTGGGACTGTTTACCATGGAGAAGAGAAGGTTGAGAGGAGATTTGACAGAGGTGTTCAAAATCATGAGGGGTCTGGATAGAGTAGATAGGGAGAAACTGTGCCCATTAGTGGAAGGGTCAAGCACCAGAGGGCACAGATTTGAGGTAATTGGCAAAAGAAGCAATGGAAACAATGGGAAGAAGGTAGGGGAATGAGAGTCAGCACAAACACAATGGGCGGAATAGCCTCCTTCTGTGCTGTAACCATTCTGTGATTCTGAGTCTTTGTGATGGAAAGAATGAGGGGTCAGAAGCGGAGCTGCGGGTGCAATTCAGACACCAATTCTGTGAACATTCCACTTCTCCTGAAGTTCTGTGAATTTTTGAGTCAGATTAAGACGAGCTGAATTTGGCAGCAAAATTCCCCCGCACTTCTCTCACCTCAGTCTTGACCAAGCTTAAGATTTAGCTCATTTATCAGACTGCTTTGGACTTTTGCACAATCGGATTTCATAGAATTACATGGAATGTACAGCACAGAAACAGGCCCTTTGATTCAACAGGTTTATGGTCCACATGTCCTTTTATACACCTCTTCATCTAACCTTAAATTTGGAATTTTGCAAAGGTGAGATTAAATGAGCTGAAGGCCCAGCTTCATCTGAACCTATCTTTGTAAAATCCCACAGGCCACAACCTTTGGCCCCATTTAAGATGCCTCGGGTGAGCTGAGTGTTTTCAGCTCCTTTTTCCAATTTGAGATGAGGCCAGTTTAACCACAAAGTGCATTATCTGGGTGAAAGTGTTAAGGGTTTGAAGACCTATCTACTGCTGTGGCCTGTGGCCAACTCTATTAAGGGAATAAAAACCTTTCCCTTCCAACATTCCCTAAATCTAATATGAAGTGTTATATCTCCTGCAATGTCTGTATGACTTGCTATCTTATGGATATACTCAATAAAAATTGATTTTATTTTAAGGCAGATTCTTTTTTCTGGGATTTCCACAGACCTGTAATGAATATGATGTTTCATAATATGAAGTCACTTGCCAGGAACTGCAATACGATGTACACTGCTTTTGCACATTCTGCAAATGAAATCCATGTACACTGTGTTCTCAAGCTACGGCATTCCCAGCACTGGATGAAAACCTGTGGAAGTGGGCAATTGCGCACCCTTAACTGGTGATCCTCCATCCACCATGGTGCATATTTTCCTGATGTGCCCTCCAGCTGGGTGAGGCGCTAAGCCAGGAGCACCAGAATCAAAAGTCTATCGTATTGTCATCAGAATGTGCAGGAAACCACATACCATGGGGGCAATAATGGGGAGTTTTACAGTTGTGTTCTCTCAGTGGTTACTGTTCCACACTGGGAATACCAGAACCTTATGTGCACATTGACGTGGATTTCTTCTTCAGATCAATACCTGGTACGTGCAGGTGATTTTACTGCAATTTGGCACCATGGATATCAGATGGACTTTTTTTTATGCACCTCTGCTGTTGACGCTAGTGGGCCCAGATCCTTGGACCATGTAGTCAACTTTCCCAAAGCAAAGCTTCTCAAAACCAAATTGGAGGGTTGAATGACTATATGCACATGAAGCAAAAGTAACACATTGTGACCCGCCCAGGAATGCATGGATTGACATTGCTTCGGTTCCTCCGGGCTCCAAGCTGATGAAAGAGATTTTTAAAAATCCATTCATGGGCTGTGAGCGTCGCTGACAAAGCCAACTTTTGTTGCTAGTCTTTTATTGCCCTTGAGAAGGTGGTGATGAGCTGCCATCTTAAACCGCTGCAGTCCATGTGATGTAGGTACACCCACAGTACTGTTAGGAAGGGAGTTCCAGGATTTTGACCCAGTGACAGTGAAGGAACGGTGATATATCTCCAAGTCAGGATGGTGAGTGACTTGGAGGGGAACTTGCAGGTAGTGTTTCTATCCGTCTGCTGCCCTTGTTCTTCTGGGTAATACAGGTCGCAAATTTGGAAGGTGCTATCGAAAGAGGCTTGGTGAGCTGTGAACTTAAGAAATGGATAAGAGGTGAATTCACTAGGTGTACATTATAGAAGAGGGACAGTGTAGAAGAAGGGGACATAAGTACAAAACATTTAAGATAATTTTAAGATTGTTGGCCTGAAATTCCTTTAGGCACAAAGAGAGATCAACATACAGGGTGGGCCTCCAGGTGGAGATAGAAACATTGGAAGCAGTTAAGAAACCATTATACACTGTAAGAGGGACACTGTGATAGATGGATAATCGCGGGCAGGACTCATGGCCTATGTCTATCTTGAGATGCTGTAAAGAACAAGTTTCAGGCCCTGACCATCATTATGCTGCATGTAGCTATAGCAGTAAACTACAGGAAGAGGAAGCACAATGTCAGGGTGGGGTGGACATGGGGGAGGGGAGGAGGGTTGGTGGGGGGAGATTATAATCACTCTCTAACCAAATGGCTTTGTGACAACACATCACACCCAGGTACTGCAGCCACACAACGGGCAGGATGTGGGATTTTTTTTTGCGCACTGTTCAGTGTACAATGAATTGTTGGGGCTGGGGCTTGGCGGGATGGGGTTTGAATGTGACAACTGAAACACAAGGTGCTTTTTCCACGGGAAAGGAGAGAAGGTTGCTTATCCTAAGGCACTTTTACATTGGTATGTGTGCTGTCAGCGGGGAGGATGGAAGTATTCTTGCCCACAGCACAGTTTAATACCAATCCTGCAAACCCAGTGTTTCTGACAGGGCTGGAGACTGGCTTCCTGGGTTCCAAGATAACACAGAAATTGGTGCTCCAACGGAACCCAACAAAGATCTGTTCTTTAAAAAAACACTGCAGAATTCAGCGGTCATGAGAGGCCACTCTGCTGCCACCCCATGTCAACAGTAAAATGATTTTAATGGTTGCACAACAAAACCTGATTTTCAAGGTGACCAGGAACAAATCCTTTTGCTTAGGGACGTACATAGAGTGAGGCAGGTAAGTGCCATGCTTAAGGAACTTATTCAGTATTTTTAGTTGCCAGATAGGGTGTATTGTAAAGACTGACAGACATGGTACATTTTAGCTTTGCTAAGCACAACATTAGCGCAACTTTTAAGTGTTAGGTGACAACAGCAAATTTTTTTCTCAAGTGGCCGCCATTTCAGTTTGTATTCAAGGAGACGAGAAAGCAGGCACCGATATCCCACTGAATCTGGCTTCCCTATCCTTGGAAGCAGACCCATAGACCATCGATAACGACATCTGCCAGTGTGCAACTCAGTAAGGGAGCTGCCTGTTGCAATGTAAATGCTGGAGCTGCCTCACAGACACTGACCTCTAAGAATTGGAGTTGAAATTACACCAAAATAAAGAGCAGGTTGTCCCTCTGTACCTGGTGCACTGAAAGTGCAAAGTTGAGGTGGAGACTCATCTAGCTTTACAGCTATTTCATTCAAAGTATTTGCATTAACGAACAGATTGCCGGAATTACCCTCATGACCACTCCGCCCATAATTTCCCTATAAATAGGTTTCTGTTGTAATTAGGGTCGATTTATTGCCATGCATTAGTGGAGCCATTTTTATCAATTGGCTGTGCAGTGACAGAATGGAATTTTTAGTTTCCAAAGGCAGTTTATTAAAGTAAATGGTAGACTACTCCGAACTCCCAGTAATTACTTACTGCGACAATAGTACAGTTGTTTATTGTGGCAGAGAAAATGAATACGGTGCACAATTCCACATACCATATGAGGAGCAGAGATAATTGAGTTTTGTATAATCATGCTTTGGACATGCTTAACAGTGTTTTTATGATTTAATTGTGTTGACACCATATCTGCAAAGTGAACAACCAAAGTTAGCTTTTGCGCAGAATTCATCAGTGCAAACCTTTCTTTTTAAAGGAGTCTACATATCCCAGTCCCGTAGCAGATAGGTCCATCTAGAGAACCACTTAACATAGAAACATAGAAAATAGGAGCAGAAGTAGGCCATTCGGCCCTTCGAGCCTGCTCCACCATTCATCATGATCATGGCTGATCATCCAACTCAATAGCCTGTTCCCGCTTTCTCCCCATATCCTTCTATCCCTTTCACCCCAAAAGCTATATCTAACTCCTCCTTGAAAACATACAATGTTTTGGCCTCAACTACTTTCTGTGGTAGTGAATTCCACAGGCTCACCACTCTCTGGGTGAAGAAATTTCTCCTCATCTCGAAGAAGAGCAGAGGAGTTCTCCCCAATGTCCTGGCCAGTATTTGTCCCCCAACGAATTATCTGGTCATTATCACATTGCTGCTTGTGGAAGCTTGCTGTGCACAAATTGGCTGCTGTGTGTCCTGTATTACAAGAGTGACTAAAAGTACTTATCTGGCTGTAAATTGCTTTGGGAGTTCCTGAAGTTCTGAAAGATGCTAGATAAATTCAAGTTCTTGAAAGGTAGACTTGCTTTTACTTAGCACCTCTTATGACTCCAGAGGCTGGTCCAATTTATGCAAACAGTTCCCCCAATCTGTAATACACTGGAAGAACGCTGTTATACTTTTGCTATACTTAACAGCATCAGTACATAAGAATGGGGGAACTGGGTAAAGGTCATGTTTATGTCAGCCTTTACAGATAATCTTAACACTAAAAATAACCAGTTACCCACAAGAGGGTTTACTTTTTGTGTTTCAAAGTACAGGGGGCTCTTGAAACAGCAAACCTGCTATGTGGCTAATTGCAGGAATTGTGACGTGTAGTTAATCTCTCTGAGGTGCCAACACACTGCACAGCCCAAATGGCATTGACAGCGTATGAAAGACATTGCGTGCCACAAAACAGAACACAGCACCCCTCCCACCCCCAACAGCCAGGCGAAATAACAGCTCTTACCACCCCGGTCTTAAATCATTGTACTTGTAAAAGTTGCTTACTGATTTCCTGTACTAATAGTGGCTTTTAATATATTATCTGAAGGTATTTGACTGACGTGCGAGATAAAGCAAGCCAACAGTGCCATGCTATGTGCTTGTGCAATGCAACCATAACACAAATGCAGAATCCATTTGTATTTCTTGATGGCAACTGTTATTCTGATCTGGCTAAATGCAGCAAAAAAAAAACCCATCCTTTTGTTGTAACACCCTGATTTAATATATACAACATAAATGCTGCTATCCATGTCTATGCTTTTTTGGGTGAGGTGTGGATTTCCATTCTAGAACCGAGCAGCAGGGACCTGTGTGTGTTCGCAGACAGCCTGGCATTCTCTGAGGGGATACACACAGACAACTCGGCAAACAATGAGCCTCCAAAGTGCAGCAGCTGATAATAGGCTCAGCTCGACCTCGGAGGTCACAGTCAAATAAATAGGCCAGATGCTTAGCACTTGTGTTTCCACGGCCCTGGAGCAGATAATTTCGCTCGATTCCGCCCTCCTACTTCTAACCTCCCCCCCTCCCCATCATACAATCTTGCAACAACACACACACAAAAAAATCCTTCTGCAGCCTGGAGCACTGGGGCTAGTGTGTTAGGGAGAGATTAAGTGATAGCTTATCGCTTTCCTCTTGCTGCTGTGCTGATAGACTGCAAGTCTTATACACCCAGTGAACCGTTAGTAGTTGGCTGCCAGGGAATGGAGGAGCTAGAAACTCTGCAGGAACGTTTATTTTTTAAATGTTTGGTTTTATCTTTTAAAAGCAAAGAAGGGGGGGGTTTGGTGTGTAAAAAAAAGAGACTGGGTATCAACTGGTATGAAAAAAAATCTTTGTGTGGTGACTGAAACAGAGGATGTGGTTTTATTTTCGCAATCCACTGCTCATTGAACTTTTGATATAAAAGGAAAGTAGTTTGGCGAGAAATGATGTATTCTTGTGGTCGCCTGTGTCTCTTTGCATTTTAACCCAAGTGGCCGTTATTGCTCTCGTTGTGTCATTTAATTTAACACTTTCTCGTGAAGATGCCCCATCCCGTTATCCTGGTCAGAGTAAATGGGATGTCAAAGGACCCACACAGAACTAAAAATCGCCAAATGTTGTCTCTCTCTCTCTCTCTGAGTTCGGCTTGTTTTTTTTTTGTTTTAAAGCGGTGGGGAGGGGATTTGGGTCTGTTGGTGCTGAGCTGGAGTGGAAGGAGTTAAGTGGCTGTTTTACAACTAGAAAAAAGTATGTTGTGTGTGTGTGTTTTTGGGGAGGGGAGAAGAAAAACACACAAAAAAATTCGATCAGATGAAAGAGTGTGTGGAGATTGGATGAAATGAGACACCTGATTGTAAAACCTCCTACAGGTCCTGAGCACTCCACCACCTTAACCTCTTCCTGGTTTATCACTTGGAGGTGGGTTGGAGATGGTTATTTTCCACTCCTTAGTCCCTCCTCTCTCTCACACACACATTCACATTGCTGTAGAAGTCACAGGATAGTCAGCCGGCTTCCCCCTGTTTGTGCCAGACTCTGTGTTAACAGAGAGAAGGGTGGGTGCTGGTTATGCTGAGGAGGTTTGATGCTATCTCCTTTTTCTCTGTGTGTGTGTGTGTGTGTGTGTCTGGCGGAGCTGCTGCTGCTGGTTTAAACAGTGGACTCTCTCTCTCTCTCTCTCTGTCTCCAACACAGCAGCTTCTTCGCACAGAGTGATATAGACAAGGAAGAGAAATGCACACTCTGCGAGGGGCCGAACTATCCTTTTCCTATTGACACAAGGACGAAGTTGAAGCTTCCCCGAGCCCGGGACTAGGGGGCTGAACAGATGTCGCCAGCTTTTCTATCCGTACCCTTTCATTAAGAGTGACAAATCTGCTGTCATTCGGCCAGACTCGCAATTTACAGCTAATGATTCCTGCATGAAGATTGATCGGCGGCTGCAGAGTGTGTGTGTGTGTGTGTGAGAGAGAGAGAAGAGGAGGAGCGAGTTTCTTCCCCCTTTCTCTCTCCCTCCCTCTCTCTTCCTCTCTCTCCCCGCAGTTGCGGGACGTGGAGCCGGGGAGGAGAGCTCCTGTCCTGCCGCTTCCTCCCTCCTCCTGCTCCTCCCCGCAGGTCCAGTCAGCCCGGAGACAGGGCGCCAGCCAGCTCCCGGGGGCAGCTCACCCCCCTACCCCCTGGCATCACTCCCACTTTCTGTCTGAGCCCAAATCCCACTGCTCTCCGACCTTGACATTCAGATGACTGGCTGGAAGAGAAACATTGCTTCTCGCAAGTCTTAGGAATTATCTTTTTAAAACACAAAATGAATGTTTACTCATAATCTCAACCAGCAACTCCCCCCACTATTTTTTTTTTTAGCAGTATCTAGTTCCCCACCCCCTTTTTCTTCCCTCACAGCCCCTTGGCATTTGAAGGAAAGGAGGATTCGGGGATGGCAGCTGTATGGTGGCTTCAGAGTATTGTTGGTAGTCAATTAAGCACAATGTGGGTCTGGGACTGACAGTCTACATGCTTTACTGAATGACAAGAGCACCTTGTTCTCTGGACCTGTACAACTCATTCATGCTTGCAGCTCTCCCCTGGTGAGGAACAATGGCAGTGTAAGTTAAAACCATGTTTGGATTGAAGCCACCACTCTACTACCTCCCAGGTAAGACACATCAACAGTCACCTTTCTCTGTGTGTGTGTGTGCCTCTTATTTGGTTGCTGTTTTCCTTATTTCTCTGTGCAGTTCATTTCTTGTACCAACATGAGCCTGTTATCTTTCACCGTCTTGGAGGTTTTAGCTTTCTCCAGCTGTTTTGTTGTGATACCCCCCCATCCCCACATCCACCCCTCTCTTCCCTACCTCTCAAACATGCACTCTCTTAAATGCTTCCGTAAATGCTGAGTCTGTTTTATTTAACAGCTCATTTCAAAACGCTTAGGTAATCTGACTGTCTTAAACGTGGTGTGTGTTACCATCGCTGGGTGCTTAACTCCTCTTCATAGCTCAGTGAATTCTGATTGTGTATCTGCAGCCAAACTGTAGCAAATAAAACTCCAGCTTTTTATTGGTGTATTAGGTAGACCGTGGGAAGAATGTATAATGTTGCCAACTGTGGATTTTTTTGATTTGACCCTCACCACAATGTTCCCAGACGACCCATCACTCTCACCGTCCTCCTCATCTGTGGCCCACTTCTTCTCAACTGCCCCTGGTGTGGTTCCTGTCCTAGCTGGTCCACCGCAGCCAGTGCATTTCCAACTCCAGTTGTTCAGTCACCCTCCAGTTTCCTCTCAAGACTGCATTCTTAGCCAGCTCCTTTGCCTCTTTTTGGGCAAAATCATTGGTGGACATTTGGGGTCAGTTTCCAGCGCCTTTGTTGTCAGCACCTTTCTCTTCCTCGGCTTCATGGCCGCTCTGCTTATCCTGCAGCAGATTGGGATGGAGTTAGAATTTCCTCAAGTTGAACTTTAGGATTCAACTTAACTCCTAATTCGCTGTCCTTGCTTCCACCCTTGTCATGGGTGTTCGCTCAGGCTGAACGAGGCACCTTAAAATGTAGCTTCAAGTCCCATACCCTGGCTGTCATCGCATGACTGCCGCTTCTGCATGCGGCTTGATTCTGCCTTGCCTCGGTTCTTCAGATGTTTAAACTCTTGTCTCTATATTTATTATCTGTACACTCAATTTCTTTACATCCTTCTGCTTCCCAGAACCCTCTGCTTGCATATTCCACCTTTGTCAACCTCCAATGGCTCCCAGACCCCCAGTGTCCCGTGTGTTCTCCTTTCCACTGCACTGTACTAATCCTTAATTAGACAGTAATGTTTCCAGCTTGATCTCTTTTGATGGGAGAATTATTTAGTAATCTTTTCTCCCCCTTCAGGCCCCCCACTTAAAAAAAAAATGTGTGACCCAGTCCTGAGTAGATACAGTTACCCGACGCCAAATGATTAAGTTTCCTATCAAATCAAAGCAAGTTAAAACTCGCTAAAAGCTGCTGTCAAGTGTATCCAAAGAAGATTGATTTTTATAAAGTCATGCACTTAGCAGAGGTGGAATTGTTACATCATTATTATTATTAGTCATAACATGTACCAATTAAGTTTAAGATGAAAGTGACCTTAGGACAAAATTAAATAAGCAGCAAACTTTATTTATGACTACTCAAAATTGTGGGATGGGCAGGCCCTTCATTCCCATCATGGCACTTAAGTTGTTTTTTTTCAATATTTCTTCTCTTTTTGTTTTGATCTCCACTAAATCAAAGGACCTAATGTGCGTCTTTTTTATTTCGATGGCGGTTTTGTCCAGTTTTAACTACAGCCCACTTTGTAGTCTTCATGTGCAGCTATCGTGGTAACCGTGTGAGCCACATCCTCATTTCCAAATGATTATTTCACAGGTCGGGAATTAGAAAAGGCAAGGGTTAGGGGAGGCAAGAGATAAAAGAAAACATACCACTCTACTCCGGTAGATTAATTATTGCAAAGCAGGCTCTTAACACACCCTCTGCCCTTTTGGATTCTTGTCTCTTGAGCTGGGTAAAGAATGGGATGTGACAGCTGAAGAATGGGTGCTAATAGATTAAAAAAAACACTTCTTTAAAAAATATATTTTTCAGTCTTTGGGCCCAAATAATTCCAATGTATAGGAATGATGTCTTTACTTTAAGTATGCATTCCTTGGTGTCTCACATTGCTTGGATATTTGCAGTGTGATGATGACCTTGCTATTAGTAATCAGCAATTAAAATAAATTGTGTCAATTAATAACACCTTGGTGAGCCTGACTCAAAATTATGATCAGTATCCCTTGGTAATATAGACCAGGAATCACAGCTGCAATTTTAAAACACACGTTGGATTTTCTGTCTGTTATCATTCTCTTTCTCCACTCCAGCCATCCTTGCACCTTTGTGGCCCCTCAATTTTTGGAACACTTGTTTGATACTTTTGGATACTTTTCCTTTACTTGTTTTCTTCCTACCCTCTCCTCTTCTAATTTTCCGCCCACGAGTGTTTCAACGGTTGGGGATAGATTTGAAGATCTTATCCTCATTTTGAGAGCTGCTGAAAGTAATTCACTCTTGTCGTTGCTTCAGCAAGAGACACATTGATATTGTCAGTGGCATTCCGACATGATTTAAATCATTTTGTTGAGGGACCTTTCACTAAAGGGTTGAAATGTGATATACTTTCAGTAATTATTAAAACCGCTCTTCCCAAGTTGAACAGCGCTTAACAACTCTGCACTTCTAAATACTCTCAAAGCTTTCATATAGAGAGGTGCATAATTTATTTAAAACATTGATTACATTAGACTAGAGCAACTAACTTAAATATCAGTTCAAGCTGTAGGGAATGCTTGAAAATGGCAGAGTTAACAAAACCATTCAATAACCTCATAAAATCATAAAAGGAGCAACATTTAAACTGCAAAAGTAATGTGTCCCTGTGGTACTTTGCAAAAGCACTCTAGATTCAAAGTGCATTGTTTTGTAAATCTCGTTGCATTACTAGGTTCAGACAAGTAGTTTAAGTAACGCTATGAGGGAGAAACCCCCCCCCCGATTAGTATTTATTTGCATTCCCTTTACAACCTCCAGCAATATATTCTCAAAGATAGTGAGTAAAAGTAAAGACCTGTAGATTTGGCAAAGTGCAAATGAAATTCTGTACCCAGAGGGTACAAATCTTTCCCAAGTTCCACTGGGATTATCCTTCCTTTATGCAGCCCTGGAAATGAATTTGTGTCTGTATTGTGTGGAAAAATATTAATTGTGTTTTAGGATTTTCTGGAAGGCTCCTAGTTATATGTTTCACCTTGCTGTGTATTAACTATTTCCTTGCAAAGCAATAAATGTATACAAGCCAGATCTGGCCAAAACAAAATTTCCAAAACATTTGCCCAGTTGCTGCCCTTTGAGTGTGAGGTGCAAATAACTGAAGAGTTTCGCCCTCTTCCCCACCCCTCTCCCCACTGAGGTTTTCCCAATGGACAGTTGAGTCAGGCAGTCCAGAGACGTCTTTGAGCTGGAGTAAGTCTGGAACCTTTATACTCTGAGCTGGAGCAGCAGCAAGATGGTGCAATTAACCTCTGTCTTTTGAGTTTCCCCACTTTTTACTATCCAGTAGCTTGCTCCATCCCCACCCCACTGAAGTGTGGATATGATTGAGTACGAGATGTGACACAAAGCCGTGTTTTACCTCTTCCCTGACCCCATGCCCAAATAGCATGCTTGCATTTACCGCTTAGGCTCACACCGGACAAGTGGCTACTTTGGCAAGATCCCAGCACACGGCAGATGCTTACACTCCAACCAGGAGTCAGTATGAGGAAAAGAGACAGGCTGAAAATAGGTAGCAAAGAAGGAGCAAGAACTCCCTGAATAGTTACTAATGTGCCATTACACAGCAATAGGTCGCAGGTTTTATTTCTTAGTCTGTGCTGGATTAACAAATCTTAGCATTTTTTAAGTTCATTCATGGGATGTGGGCATCGCTGGCTAGGCCAGCATTTATTGCCCATCCCTAATTGCCCTTGTTCAGGCACATTGCTGTGGGTCTGGAGTCACATGTATGCCAGACTAGGTAAGGATGGCAGGTTTCCTTCCCTAAAGGGCATTAGCGAACCAGATGGGTTTTTATGACAATCGGCAAAGGTTTCATGGGTATCATCAGACTTTTAATTTCATATTTTTATTGAATTCAAATTTCACCATCTGCCATGGTAGGATTTGAACCCAGGTCCCCAGAGCATTCCCCTGGGTCTCTGGATTACTAGTCCAGTGATGATGCCACCACCTTCCCCTAGCTTGAGGTATCAGGAAGTGATCTGTACTTGGACTCAGCGCCCCTGTGTAAGGGAGGGAAAATTCAGCCAGGAATTACTGGCACTCATCAGGAATCCTGTGCCCGGCAGCTAAACCTGGGTCTTTAAGGCACTGGTTTTAACAATTCCTGGCAGTTTTAACCTTCTGACTGCAACCTGTGTTTAAGGGGCCAAGCAGCACCAATATGAGTCCTGCATTGAGGGAAAAATATCACCACCAACACGAATCCAGTAAAATATCAGGACACAAAAATAATGGCACCTCATTTCTAAATGTTTTGTTTTTGTGGCTTTTAAAATATAAAATTTTCATTTTTTTTTCCTAACTGATAAAATTTCTCACCTAGTAGATGCTGGCCAATTTCAGGGCTTCTATTGTAACAGTTGCGTTCGACTGAAGGAAGCAATTCAGTTATTGGTTTTTAAGCAGGCTACTGCTAAACAAGACAAGCCCAGATTGAGGGAGAACGTGCTGGCTCTGAATGGCAGTGATTTTTTTTTTCCAACCAGTATTTAACAGCTAGATTTGAGGTGACTCTTACCGAGAGCTCCCTGGTTATCTTGGGTGGGTGATTAGTCATCTGATGCGTTGCTGAGCTCTCCAGGCTGGTTGAGGTTTCCAACCAGTGTTCAGTCAGCTGTGCCCAGCTGGGTTGGTGGCAGAGGAGCTGCACCTGACTTCAAAGTTCCAGTTCCTGTTTGCTGTGTAGTGGTGCCTGCTGGAACCTGCACCTCTGTGAACATACACGATGGCAAAGTTGAGGTGACTTGCGGTTGAAGCAGCCAGCAGTTGCACTTTGTTATTCAGTCCAAAATGATTAAAGGTGTGATTGTGCATGAATATACCCGCCCACACCTAGGCTAAATCTGCATTTCCCCTTCTGACTAATCCTCTGGTTGATGGTAGAAGTGTGCTAGGGCGTTGTGTTAAACCTCGCTGGCCACCATCCCTGTAATTCCATACTCTCTGCTGTCGTGTTGCCCTCCTAGTTGCTGTTGCACAGTTAAGTTTCGACGTCAAGTGCCTGCTTGCTGCAAATGTCAAAGGTACAAAATCCATCTGGAAACGCTGACAGTGTGAGTGATTGGCTGCTGCATCTCACCGGACTGCGAGGCAAACTGTTGGTGGGCTGGCTAACTCAAAATAGCCCTTTGACTGACACAGTTACATGTAGTTTCCAGGGCGAGGTCACATTACAGCCTTTCTGAAGGTTGGACAGCTCCGAGCTAGGTCAGTTTTCAACCTTTAGACATGTAACGTTTCAGGATGTTGCAGGAGGGATAAAAACAGGGTTTAGTTTCCGCTGCATTCTGCAGTGTTTTGTTTGCTCAAACTGAAGGTATTTGGCCTCTCCCCTGCACAGTATCCCATGGATATATTGCAAAGGTGGTTGATTCTTCATGGAGATTCATATTTGCCACACGGTCTCGCACCTCACTAGAACTGTGTTTGAGATGCCACAAACTCTTGTTACAGCACACTGTGCCTGACTCGCTATCTGTCAGAGAAGCTGCAGGAAGCGTTCCATCTGCGTGGCATCTCTGTGTAATCATCTTTTTCACTTGTCTCCCAAAAGCCACCTTTTAGAGAGGCATCAACATCATTCCTGAGATGCCACTAGATAGTTAATATTCATTTTGTAGTGATAGCACAAGAGCTACATGGAATCTCTTCAGATTATAGCTGGCTCCAAAACAGTGGTGTGAGGAAGGGCTTGTGAGGAGGACCCCATCCCCATCCGCCGCGCCCCCCCCCCCTCTCTCTCTCTCTCTCTCTCTCTCTCTCTCTCTCTCTCTCTCCCCCCCCCCCCCCCCCCCCAGGCCCTGGAACTTTGTCCCTCGAAGCCCAGGCAACTCGGTCCCTTTTGCGCTTATAGGTGTTAAAAAGGTTTGTTACAGTATGGCTTTAAATCTTTAATGGTTGCGATATTACAGTCTGGAAGCTTCTTAATGTTTGCTCCTAGAGTGGTACTGTGATTTTAAAAAAAACTTTTAGTTCTTGTTCTTTAAACATCGAGGCCCCTGCAGGATTGGGAGGGACTATTTATAGCATAGTTGTCTCATTTGGTGAGGAAAACCTAAATCACGAGATTTGATTGCAGCAGCAATTTGACATGTATGCAACTTGAAGGGAATATGGATTTAAATATTATACCTGCGCACCCCCCCTCCACCCCCCCCACCAAACCCCCATAAGTGTGCATGTATGTAGCCCGCAAAGGGAAAAGCTTGGAAAACCATGCCACAAGCCATCGGCGTAGACTACACCATAGAGTGTTGGATTGCAGGATCATGTCCATGATGCTACCAACAGTAACCATAGGAGCTATGCTAAGCATAGATAGGCACCTGTCATGGCAATAAGAGAAACGTAATCGTTTAGAAAAGAATGACACCTGTAACTAAGTTTTCAGTGATGGACTAACAGTGAATATAAGCTTCATGGTTCAACCACCACTGCCTCCTCCCCCGTGACCCACCCCACTCCAACTTAGGATTCATATCTTCCGCTTACTTCGTGAGGTACTGTTGGAAATGCTTCCTTTCAATGATGTATCGCTGTGAATATTTTCAGGTACATTGAGTGCCATCCCATTGCTGTAAGAGTTATTCACATGTGCTGACCTGAATCTGTCAGGGTAACCAATATATGCATCATTCGTCTCTGCCTGTTAGACTGATTAGTACGATAAACATTAGCTAAATTCGTTCTCTTCCGTGCAGTGGAATTGCAGCTGAGAATAAACCCCAGCCCAATTAAAGTGTGGGTTTCTGCTAGGACTCTAATGGGTGCAAGATGCAAATGCACACCTGTTCCTCTGATCAAAATTGTCCCTGGTTTGCTCTTGTCTAGCTTGTGTCTGAAGAATGTTAGTTGGGTGACGTATTGGCAGCCAGCTTGCCAAGCTGTGAAACCAATTGCAGGAGAGGATGAGAGATGAAGTAATAGCTGGGCAAAAAGATACTCGCAAGGAGGGTTGAAAGACCGCCTTAGTGGGTACCGTGTTTCGTTGGAGGGGAGTAGCATAAAGGTGGAGCTTGCACTCTCAAGCTTGTAATCTGGCAGTAGCCCTCTTGTGCACGATGTACTTGGCGAAGCTTTGCAATTTGAGTTATTTTGGGGTGCGATCTACACACAAACTACAGTTTCTCAGAAAGCCCAAAGTTTGGAATAGTCCCACGCACCAATGGTTACTCCATAAATTCAATGAGAGAAAAAAATTCTCACTGCACATCAGCAGGATGCTAGCTGTGGTAAAGGTTGGTGGTGCTAAGTGTGAATCCTGCCTTTCATCGTCCATTTGAAAAAAACTTGGAAGTGCATCAGCGAACAGGATTGGGATGCTTCAGAGGCCGAGGCTGGGCATCTCAATTGTAGAGGTTAATAGGTTGAAGTAATCTCGTAGGGCAAGGCTGCAGGAGGAAAGGTGGGACTCCTGAATTGTTTGCTCAACATCTGTGAAGCAGGCAGGCTGACCAGATGTTTGCTGTCCCTTCCCCGGGCTTCATAGCATCTGTCCATGGACTGGGATAAATGCCATTGTAATCAATTTTTACACTTTACTGCTGTGTAATGACACCGATAACAGCGACAACATATGTCCCTAAAACTGATAAGTATAGTCAGCCCAAAGTGTTTATTAGCTTCGCACACTGTGTGCTGCCTAGAAAGCTTTGACAGGGAATTGTTACTTACCGCACTTTAAACATTTATGGTACTATGTTATTTTGCTACCCTGATGCTTTTTATGAACTAGTGGTATGTGCCTATTAAAACTTTTATTAGCAGATCAACACACAGCGCACGCAAAAGCACACAACTCCTTTGTACAGGCTCACTGTGGAATTGGTTATCTTTAGCTCGGTTTGAGAGGAGCTGAGATACTTTTGCCTGTTCTATTTTATCTCGAGTGTTCTGCAGAATGTTGGTGCAATGAGACTTTGTGTGTTCTGTGTTGATCCTCTTTACGCCTGAACGTAAAGCACGAGGAGATGGAAAGCAAAGCTGTGTTTGCCAGTGTGTATGCTCTTGTCGATAGATTCATAAAAATTTGAGGTAATTTGAAATATGTGAAATTTTTTTGCGAGCTGTGTTTTTGAGGAAACGTGGAGATGGAATTGTCCATGAAGTTTACTGTAGGTATTAATGGGACCAAAGTGGCTTCTGGGGGTGTAGCTCCGTTTTGTTGAAAGGCTATTGATTGTCAGTAATGGCTGTGAGTGACCGATGCATTTAGAGCTTTGGGTTCTCTGTCTGAAAGTTTGTCTTAAACGATGTTTAAATATCCGTTGGGTTGGTTGACTTTTTTTTTAGAGGAATGGGCGCCTATAGAGAAGGATGTTCTCTCACAGTACTTATCTCCAAAATTGACTTAATCCACTGGCCTATAAGCTTAACATTTCTACCCACCCAACTGAGGAGGATAGTATGAGCGTCATCAATGAAGAGTGAGAAAGAAGAAAGAGTGTTCCTTTATAACTTAAACCGCATTGTATGTGTTAGTGCTACGGCTGAGCTAAACTTGACTGTAGCAGTGAAGATCAGTAAAGTTAAATAGTCATGGCTTCCTGGTTATTTAAGCCTTTGGTCTTCCGTCCCTCTAGTATTTTTCTCTCCTCTTCTGAGGGACATGACTCATGCCAATTGCTCTCCACTAGATTGTCCATTGAGCTCTCGTCACGCACAAGTCTTTGCACTGTGTGTCTGCAGGTAATATATGTGTGGATGACATTACAGCAGAATTCAATCTTTTCCCGACGTCCTCGTTTCTCGGGGGTGGGGTGGGGGTGGCGGGAGGGGTATGGCGGAGTTGCTGGACAGTGATCAGGAACGAGAACCAGAGCTGCTTTTATATTCTTAACCTGGGAGTGTTGTGGCCACTGCTGCCACTCTTAGAGTGGCTACAGAGCAAGTATCAAACCAGGGAGCCTATACCTTATACTAGCCTATACTTAATAACATATTTATCTGGCACTTAGCAGTTGCGCATTTGGAAGAACTGCTGATAAGGGGAATAATTGTCATGTTTGATTGAGATTGGACAGTTTCTATAATGGACAGCAGATCCACTATCACCAGCTTTCTGCCATCATTGAAAAATAAAATCCATCCAAGTCATTGTTTAAATAGTGGTTCATTAATATTTAACTAACTAATATTTTACGCCTTCAATATCATGAAAATTCCAAAGGTACTTTACAGTGATGAGGGGAATGGACACTAAAGAGGAGCTAAGAGAATGGTGAGGTGATTGAAGTCATATTTAACAAGATGGTTGTGCCTTTTGAAGATGAGGAGCAATTAACCAATTGTTAGGATTTAAGTTCCCAGGCCTTTGATCACATAAGATTACATTGGAAAATGGCACAGAAAAGACCACTGGGGCAAACCAGTCCGTGATGGTGAAGGTACTGTTGCTGATGGTGGAGCAGAGGTGGCTGGGGGCATGGCACAGTTGGCCAGAGTTTGGTGCAAGCTATGACACATTGCTGAGGAGAGGCCATAGAGATCTTTCTGAAGAAAGCGAAGGATTTTATAAATCAATGAATCAGGGGTAGGGAGCCATTGGAGGACAGGGGTGATGGTTGAGTGACATTAGGGGATGCATAAGACGCAGGCAGCGGTGTTGTTAGAGGGTTAATGGCTGAGCACTGCTGGACAATATAAGACACAGGTACTGAGCTCCCCATCTTCCTCGAAAGGACATGAAGTTAAGCAGTTCCAGTGAATGGAATTACGTTCCTTGCCTTTAATGGTGTAATATTTTACCCATGATACATAATTGATTTGGATTATGATGGCTCTGTGGTTGGTCCTCTGTTTTGTCATTAAATTGTCATGAGCTCATGATTGGAGTAGTGCAAATACTGACAATTACCGAGTCTAAAAATTCAATTAATTCAGACGAGCAGATTAAATATACAGTGAATTTTAATAATCTGCACTGAAGGCGGAAGATTACCATAGACAACATTTTAAACAGATCATGGCACCTTCATGCAGAACAAGAGAAACTCTCATCTGAATATGATTTATGTCCTGGAACTGAAGCCTTTGTTGTCAGTCGGAGGGAAAGCAAATCCAGATTTTTTTTGTCTCTCTCGCTCTCTCTCTGTAAGACAGTAATGATGTACTGTACAGCAGCTTGCCCCTAGTGGTTTTTTTGGTGACGCCATTGGCCAAGGAGGGGACACTGGCTGTCTGCAGTGCAATAAATAATTGAACATGAGTAATCTGTGGGACTAACCCACTGACTGCAGTACCGCAACATTGAACTTGTGCCTGCAAGGCATGTTGGAATCCCATTCCCCTGACTGATGTGTTTGAACTCCCATCACTTCACGCCTACTCGTCAAGAGTTGCCTGTTGCAGCTGTACTTCCCGGAGGCTGAGAAAGGCAAACTAGGATGTCCTACACTGTACAGCTCAAGCATCACCCACCCCTCCGAATCCTATGTGTTAACGGACAGGAGGGAGATTAATTTAAACAGCCCCGATTTCTCCTCTCACCACCCATCCATAAACAGAAAGGCGTTTTTGATTTCCTGTCTTATATGTGGCGGTGTATTTTTCCCAACCCCTCAGTATTGGTGTGATCCAATTCTCTATTAATAACCCCATAGCAAACTTGAGATAGGATGAACTAAAAGGGGTTAGTTTATTTGCACGCACACGAACGCAAGAGGAGGGCCGCAACATGGCCTCCTTTTCATTCATACAGTAACGGTGGGATAGAGAACAGAAAGAGGTATAAGGCAAAGACCACAGACAAAATAAGAATGATTGTTTCACGTGAGTCCAGAGTCCAGAATATAAGTCTAATGGTGTATTCTTGCACAGAGTTGGCAGGCTGAAGACGAACGCTGGATACTCAACTTTTCCAGTAGAGATGATTTCCACGATGAGATAGGCATGTAGAGATTATTTAGCCTTGTAAGCGCTGATATGGAAGTTCCAGGAGAGAGTGTAGATAGGTTCCAGGTAATTTCAACCTGGATAGAGCTCTGGTTCTACTGCTGTTTGGCTGATGGAAGATGGCAGACTTTGCCTTTGCAATCCCACAAGGTGGGAGTGGGGCGGGGGGGTGGGGGTTATTTGATATGACTCCAACTCCACTGTTGGGCAAAGGATGTATATGACTTTGTCTAGATCCCTGAGATATTCAACATCTCAATCATTAATCATTTTAAAGGAGATTTCAGGGTCCTTTGCCCTATCAGGCAGGTTGTCTGCATTGGCTGGGTCTGGCCTTGGTAATGCAAATGTCCTTTGTACAACTCCTTTGGAATTTGCTCTCTGCAACACGAGGTTGTTAGCACTTCTTCAGGCATAATGAGATTGTAGCTGTTCTGAATGCCAGGAAGCTCCCAGTGTTTGAGTAATAGTCAGCAGTGGCTTCAGTCATTGTAAAGCCTTTGTTCAGTTCTTAGCACCACCACCCCACCCCCCCGCCCCGCCAACTGTGTTCATTAAGGAGTAGCACTACCCATTGGCAACACAATTGCCATGGCCACATAGGTCTGCATTAAGGCCCAACGACAGTTATCAGGGCACCATTGGATGCAAATTGGGAGCTAGGCCCAGCAATCAGCCCAATCAGAGGTCTGTTTTGATGTTGGTTTTTGAATTCCCAAAATGAGGGTGAAGTTTCTTGTGCCCCTTTGACCTGTAGCGCCATGCAGCACAGCCCCTCTATTATTTGTACCAAGTGCTGGTACATGTTACAGTGGCTTCAGATAAACTTTTCTTTGACAGGATAATCGGTGATTGGATTCAGAATTGATAAACTAAGAGCCAACTGGCCGAGTTCTCGATTGAGCATTGTCTCATTGTGGCATCAGTCAAGTGGCATGAATTTGTGCTGCCGTGCCTTTCTGCTCCTTCTCCATTTTGCCACCTGAAGTTGAAGCTTCTGGAATCCTGGATGCTTGCACCGATATCTAAAATGCTAACCCTTATAGTAACGCTGTTTAATAGGTAAATATGGATGCCTCAACTGCTATATGCGGTATTCATTTAGTGGTAATGTGTGCCACATCTGTGTCGAGTGTTTAGCCCTAATATTCATCATCCAAAAGCTGCCAGCTTTCCAACTGGCTTCTGTTTTCCAGCCTCATGTTCGTCTGTGTGTCTCTCTCTCTCTCTCTCCCTCCCTCCCTCTCTCTCTCTTTTCTCCGCACCCACCCCCCCTGCTCCCCTTCTGCATTTTCTGATTTTTTTTTTAAGCTAAATTTCCAAGCAAATGAATTCATTAGGAGGAAGAGAGATTTTAACCGGGAGGGAGAAATGTGCTAGTTTGGAAAAGGTTTTGAGCCTGGCAGCGGGAGATGGGTTCAGACTGATCTGTTTGAGATCCAGGAGACATCTTGCCGGATGACTGACGGCGAGAACAGTGTGGGCCATCGATTGCTAACAGATGGCCTGATTATTAGCAAAATCAAGATACGCGCAGCAAATCTGCAGTGTTGCCAGTGTTCATTTCTTACCCCAAGATAAACCCGGCTGGCCCACTGGTACCATCTGCAGGCTTGCAAAGTGTATTAAGCCTGAATTGATTGAGTCGGCGCTTGTGAGTTTATCATTTTTTTTAAAAAGGGAAAGGAATCGGTTGGGTGAAACCGCACAATAAACACACTTTGCACTGGTAATGAGAAGCACAAGTCACCGGAACAATCAATAATATGAATACTTCATTATCTCCATTGTCCGTGCTTATTATTTAGCCATTTGTACTTGTTTAGTGAAGGGAGTTTCTCATTGTCTCTCTTCCTCCCCTCTCCTTTTGCTACGTCAGCTGTTTATTTCAATAAATGATGGGTTTTATTTTCCAAAAATGTTTCTCCAGCTTAAATAAGAAATTATGAGAAGAAAATGTAACGTTTTTTTTTTCCCCTCGAATTTCTGACGTCTCTGACCTATCCCATCCTCCTATTTCCTCCTGTCTTGCTGCAGAGTCCTGCTGGTCTACAGTTTCATGGCACACCACCTCAATCCAATAGCCAATTAAGAACCTTGACAGTTGCCAGTAGACTATTTGACCATGGAGGACATAACAGTCAAGTGCAATCTTGCCCTTGGTCAATGCAGGGATACTGAGCAGGAAAACAAGAGTCAGAATTTCTGGTTGAACTTCGCTCTTTATCTCAAGAACACTATAGTTGTAGCACCTCACAATGACCTGTTCAGAATTATCTGACATCAGGTTGCCTAGAGGCCATTTTTGGTGCAAATGGTACATGGGCCAATCGAGACCAATTGAATGGTTTTAAAACACATTTGCATTTATATAGCATTTTTCATGACCACTGGACATTTCAAAGTGTTTTACAGCCAATGAGGTGCTTTTTGAAATGTGGTCACTGTTGTAATGTATGAAACGGGACAGCCAATTGACGCACGGCAAGCTCCCATGAACAGCAATGTGATAATGACCAGATAATTTATTTTTGTGCTGTTTATTGAAATGATACTTGTTGGCCAGGACGCCAGTGGATAACTTCCCTCCTTCACCCGAGCAGGCCGACGGGGCCTCAGTTTAACATCTTGTCCTAAAGTCGGCACCTCCGACAGTGCAGCACTCCCTCGGTACTGCACTGGGGTGCCAGCCTTTATTTTTGTGCCCAAGCCCTGGAGTGGAACTTGAACCCAGAACCTTGTGACTTAGAGGCGTGAGTGCTACCAACTAAGCCACGGTTCAGAGGAATTGATTCTCCCTAAACTAACTGACACTAGGTTAGGAAGTCAATATTTTCAGGTCTGAATGCCAGGATAACATGTCTATTATTCATGTATGACAGTAGATCTCCGAACGCTCTGTGACCATGGGAAGCATTACATCAATTCTCAGTTCACATGCCCCATGTACATTTTCAAAATAAATAGCAATAGGATTGACTTTTTTTTTCCCCCTCCCCATGAGACCAATTGTAGTGCCTCTACTACACATCCTTATAGATCAGTGCATAGAACCTCTGATCTTCCAGATTTGTCCAGTGATCTTCCAAATGGATAAAGTCCAGGAGCTCCTATATTTTAAGACATTGTTTTTTCAATGCTCGTCGAGATGAGGGATGTTTGTGCTGGGAATTGCAACACTTCCCATTACAGCCACACACAACACTCCCAGGTCAGGTATGCTGTACATCTAGTTAGAGGTAAAAGTTCCCTCGACTTCCCTCCCAACAACCTGCTTCTGTCCCAACCTGGGAAGCATGTCATTATTTGCCGTATCCCACACCGGCAGGTCCTGCAGCCTCCCTGCGTTTGATTGCCAATTACTGCAGAATTAGGGACAGTTTTACACTGTAAGTCTGTGCCCACCAGGAATTAAGACGGTTCACATGGGAAGCATTGCAGACAACATGCTGTCATTCTGGGCTCAGTTGACATGGCAGGTCCCCGAGGTGAAAATTGCTGTCCAAATCATTCCCCCTCTGCTTCCTACTCAAAAATAAAAAGGACTTATGCTGTGTAATGCTGAAATGACTGCTGGAAATGAGCTCATTGTTGTGTAGCTAACATTTTCATAAGAGCAAGCTTTAACTTCACACCTGGCAACCTTTAACCTTCACTGCAAATGTGACTCGCAATGACACGACTTTCACTGCAGAATGCGAAATAAAGGCCGTGTGAAAATCTCCTGCTTTTCCCACAACCGTTTATTAAAGTGACCCAAAAAATTACCTTTATGCTGCACAAAAGCAAAATCTCCTTCCCCTCCTCTCAAGCTTTAGGGAGCGAGGGAGCATTTTAAGAAACTCTGGACTGGTTCTGGATGAATCGCCAAAAGCAAATCCAGAAAAATCATCAAAGCAACCAGAAGGCTTCCATTTTTTATATATTAAAAAAAACCAAAAAGTAAACGAAAAGCAAATCCACAGCTGCGGGTTCTGTACAGATTTAGTCATTAAATGATCATGGCAGTGAAGGTTACATTATCAGATAATCCTGCAGTCAAGCAAATGGCTGCATCACATAGTTAGAATGATTTATATTGAGCCTGTTATGTATCAGGTCAGACAGCAACTACCCTCCCCCATAATCAATGGGGAGATTACAAGAGACACACAAGTTGATCTCCGAATGGCCTTTTTAACATCTTCGGTTGATTTGCACTAGATACGTTTAATGGCTTCGCGGCTTTCTCTCTCTCTCTCTCTCTCTCTTTCTCTCGCTCTGTTGTGCAGACAACTCTTGTTCTTTGCCCCCCCCTCTCCTTCCTTATCATTTTGGATGCACTCCCCTGTGGCACCACTGAAAGGCTTGACAGCCGAGCAGGGATCAGGATGAAGGGATGATAATTGATGTCCCTGCTAGTAGCGCTCTACAGCAGGTCAACCATCCCAGTGCTCTCCTGAGCGAGCATGGGGGCCCCTGGGTTCTGTGACCCACTCGCTGACAGCTCGCGTGTGTGCTCTAAAATTTAATTGCTCTGCTCTGCCCAATTTGCATAATCCACATAATCACACTGATTTTAATTGCCCACAACTCCACAAAGATCATGTGGTTAAGTGGTAAATCATAATTAGATAAATAATTGCTTTGGCCATAGCAAGCTGCTTTGTTATACCTGCCATCTGCTGGGCAGTTTCTGTCTCTCAAAACAATACCATCTCGGAAGGCTGATCATGGAGCTCGCAGCTTATCTGCGGAGAGCCGTATTTTGGAATCCTGCCTGAGACTGCAGGATCTGTGGAATGTTTTCCGATTTGGCACGTTAGTTATTCATCTATGAGATCATTACCAGGGCCTTGCTTTACACAGAAGAAGCTCATATATTTGACGTTATTTTATTTTGTTCCATGCTCTCCCCTTGCAAAGCTTTCAAAATATATTAAGCAAAAATAGCCATAATCATCTACCTTATGAGTCGTACTTCCAAGTTCTGATTTAAGGACAGTTTTCACCCTGTGAAGAGACCGTGCTTTTTCTCAACAAAAGAAAATATATTTTTTTTCTTTTGAAGTCGCTTTTCAGATTGAGTTCGAATTGACCCAAGAGCGGAGCCATTTATAGGCTTGGTTGAGAGGTTGTGGAGATGGTAGGCGACTATTACAGGGAGTCTTTGTAGCTGCTTCATCTCATTGGCAAAAGTCTCAAAGCACTTCCAACAATGACGTGCAGTGACTTTTGTTGTGTAGGTAAGGATAGCAGTCAGCTTGTGGCATCAATGTCACACCCCCACCTACAGACATCAGCGAGGTGAATGATCAGGCAGGGTGTGTGGCGAGGTTCTGATCATTGCAGTGTGTCAACTGAGGGAGGAAGAATTGGAAGAGGAGATCATCC
This sequence comes from Cetorhinus maximus, assembly GCF_964194155.1. Lineage (NCBI taxonomy): Eukaryota > Metazoa > Chordata > Chondrichthyes > Lamniformes > Cetorhinidae > Cetorhinus > Cetorhinus maximus. The sequence goes on along the minus strand of NC_135884.1, from coordinate 142,086,377 downwards.
AGTAGAGATGACATCCTTCCCTATAAGCAGTACAAGTTGACCAAGCCAATAGCAGGCTGCCTAGTGACCCGCTTGTATGGGGTGTGGTGGGTGACTCAAACTGAAGGAAAAATTGCTGTCCAATTGCTCGCCTTTTTTCCTTCATTATATCATTTTGTTCCTTTTCAAAAATGATTGGTAGGTGACTCTTCGCTGGCGACATTCTCTTTAAACACATTGAGCAGAATGGAATTGACCATCCAGACCAGAATGCTAATTTTCCTGATCTCGGCTGGCTGTGGAATGCTATCATTGGTTTAAGTACCCGGGGTTGGACAGGGGAAAGTTGCTCCCTTCTCTGGATCGTTCCTTTCTCGTGATCACCTACAAGGGAGGGAGGGTGTGCGTGTGGGGAGATGCCTCTCGGCTCAGCCTGCTCCTTCCCACCATCCCCAACGCCCCAGTAAGAGTCTCCCTGTCAAGGCTCCTAAGCAATGGATGAATGGACATTCGGGCAAGGCACTGAGGAGCCACTGGTTCTGCCGAACTATAACCCGATATCTTCGTGGGAGGAGGGGAGAAAATCGGAGGAACTTCCTTTGCTGTCCAAGATCCGATGTCACTTCAGTCTGCAGGATGAGAGTATTGAAAAGTTGAAGCCTTGCGCTGCCTCCAGATCAGGAGCAAAATTGTTCCATGTTAACTGACGGGAAAAAGCAGTTTTGTTAGATCCAGAAGGTCCAATCTGATAATAGGATTTTTGATTCTGCTCATTTGATTGGGTGATTCAAATTTGAATACTTAATCAAAGTAGAAGATTATGTCAAGCCTGGTGAAGTTGTTAAAGGGTAGAATTTCCTAGATGGGTTCATAGTTGTGTCAATGTATTTCTTTTTTCTCTCTGAAGCACCAACCTTAATTAGAACTAATTAACATTCAAAAGGTTCCACTTGGATTTAATGCGACAAGTAAGTTATGCCAAGCCACAAATCTTCAGAATTGTATCTCTCATCTGTGTCTTAAATAATTTTTACTATTGGAAAAAGTAAGCTGAAGAAAAGGCTAGAACTGACTTCCCCACGCCAAACTGCTAGCTCCCCCAACCTTTTTTTTTTGGAAAGATATACTTTATTCATTAAGTATCTGAGAGAATATTACAAAACATTTCAAAATGGCCATCAAAAAAGTGCAACCATATTCAAGGTTTCCACATAGATCATGAGGTGCTTCAAAACAATCAATGAACATGACAGTCATTTCAACATGGCCATTACAGACAGTCAGACAGTGCAATGGTTTTCAAGTTATTGACACAGATCATGTTGCACTCTGAGCTCCCCCAGCCCCACCAGTTCCCCAGCTATATCAGCCCAGGCTGAGTTGCTAGGCCAGGAGGTGGCCTTTGCCAGGATGCTCCAGCACCAACCACCTACAGGATGTGGTAGTGTGGAGGGCAGTGTCTCATCCTGTGGTTAGTGACTAATGCAGCACAGTTTAAGCTATATGAGCCAGAGATTGAATTTGGTTTTAAACTCCTCCCTTGTTCAGTGCAGTTGCTTCTTGTATCTCTTTGAATATTTGATGTATTATCAGGCTGTCATTGCAGCTTTATTTAACTGCATCTAGCTGATAAATTTTGAATACAGAAAGTCACCCCTTGAGCTGCATCATTGTCTGGAACCCTGGTACTAAAACTGATGATATATGTCCCCTTGTACAGCCCAGACCCTGAATTTTGGTAAAGTGTTGCTCTTGAAGTCTTACCTAAAGGACTTCAAATTGGTCACCCAGCCTTTTTTTAAAACTATTCCTCCATTTTTCTCTCTTCTCTATTTTCCTGTTCTCTTTCTCCCTTGCCTGTCTTCTGGTCCTCTCTTTCTTTCTGTCTCTCTCCCTTTGTAGTCTTTGTCATCCTTCTCTCCCCTTTCTTCCAATGTTTCTCCTCTTTCTTTCTCTCTCTCTCTCTCACCTCCTTTCCTTCCCATCCTGCCATCCTCCCCTCATTTCCCACCCTCCCCTTTATGCCCTCACTCCTCAAACCACCACCACCACCCCCCCCCCACCCCCCCCACCCCCCACCACCTCCCCTCACCCCTCTCCCCAATTGTCCCATTAGACCTTGCCAATTCAGGATGCTGAGAAGGGGCTTAAGTTGAACTGTGAGTCACAATGAAAAGGATAGCTGAGAATGGAATGCCTGACTGCTTTACTGGAACTGGATATCCACTCAACCCACATGTGAGGGATATGAAAGCAAACGGAACTGCTCGCAACATCTGCTCTTGGGATAGACTTAATTACCAGGTCCACATCAAGAGCTCCATGGGCTTTGCATCCCTGTTCATGTTTGCAGATTAAAGGCTGTCCTGCAAAGCCTTAAACGGGCTTTTGGTACTTTGGGAATTCAGCATGATTAAACACACAGCCTTTTTTCCACCTTGCCTCTTCTCATCCTGAAGTCAATATGATAATTCCTTCAGCATGATCTCTGGTCTGTCATGATTTAATTTATTCAGAGTTTTTTCTCCTCCCCACCGCACCCCCCTCTCAACTTTGGGTCTTTTTGTTTCGTTTCGCTCTTCAGACCTCTTCACATTTGAACTGTCACCTCTCTGAGGAGGGAATTAAGCGACTTGCCCCTACTGGCATTAACTTCAGCCACCTTTTCATTTTCATCTCTGATTAATTTGTGGTGAACAAGTTTCAGTATCACTATACAGTGTAGGATGTGGAGACATGGATGGTCCCACAGTCGACCCAACTCTCCAGTGCCTTGATTGATCTTAGTTGTGGCATTAGAGTTGATCTCGGGGCTTCTTCGCTGTTAGGATATTTCAGGTCAAACCTCACAAGGTATCACCTTAACTGCAGTAAGTCCAGGTAACTGGCAAATGGTTGCACCTCACGTAAGCTAATGAATGTGAATCAATTTAACGGCACTACGTAGACTGTATGTGAAGTACTCCCAACATCTCTACAGCAGTTTGAAATAAGGCATCCATGGAGAGATTTCTGGCTGGGTTTCTGTTAAATATAACGAGGGAAGAGAGAAGGGCAGCATAATGCTATCTCTCTACAGCAGTTATAGAACATAAGGAAATGTTGCAAGTTCAATCAATAACAGCCACTGTATTAACAACATAGGAGCAGGAGTAGGCCATTGAAATTATCCTGCCATTCAGTTAGATCATGATTGATCTATCCCTCAATCCTGCCTTTGTTCCATATCCTTTAATACCCTTACCCAGCAAAAATATTGACTTAGACTGTGTAGATTGCAATCTTGTGTCTGCCTGTTAACTGGCAAGTGCTTGAAGTACAAGTGTCAGAAACCCAGGCTGCTGGGGCAGAAGATAAATGGAGACTGACTCAATCTGACTTGACTGGCCTGGAGTCGTGTGGGCACCAGTCAGGTGGTTCCAGTTGCAACTGTGCCAAGCGTGGATGTGTATTGCTTGAGTGATAAAGGTACATTGAAGTGACCATATGAGCATTGGCAACAACTAACAGCAGATAAAACAGGGTAATGATCAGGGGTGGGAGCCCTTGTTGATTCCTCCCCCACCCCTGCTGTTGTCACGGCAGCCTTTGGCGGCACGATGACCCACCCGTCAGAGACATGCCAACTCAGCAACTTAACTCGCAGACGTTTCCTCCTACCTCTCCCTGGACCATGACCCCACCACAGAACATCAAGCCATTGTTTCCAGGACTGTCACTGACCTCATCTCCTCTGGAGATCTTCCTCCCACAGCTTCCAACTTGATAGTCGCCCAACCTCGGACGGCCCGCTTCTACCTCCTACCCAAAATCCACAAACAGAACTGTCCTGGCAGACCGATCGTGTCAGCCTGTTCCTGCCCCACGGAACTCATTTCTCATTATCTTGACTCCCTTCTCTCTCCCCTTGTCCAGTCCCTTCCCACCTACATCCGTGATTCCTCTGACACCTTACGTCACATCAACAATTTCCAGTTCCCTGGCCCCAACCGCTTCCTCTTCACCATGGATGTCCAATCCCTCTACACCTCCATCCCCCACCAGGATGGTCTGAGGGCCCTTAGCTTCTTCCTTGAACAGAGGCCCCAACAATCCCCATCCACCACTACTCTCCTCCGTCTGGCTGAACTTGTTCTCACACTGAACAATTTCTCCTTTAACTCCTCTCACTTCCTCCAAATAAAAGGTGTGGCTATGGGTACCCGCATGGGCCCCAGCTATGCCTGTCTCTTTATGGGGTATGTGGAACATTCCTTGTTCCAGTCCTACTCCGGCCCCCTCCCACAACTCTTTCTCCGGTACATCGATGATTACTTCGGTGCTGCTTCATGCTCTCGTCGGGACCTGGAAAAATTTATTAATTTTGCTTCCAATCTCCACCCCTCCATCATCTTCACATGGTCCATCTCTGACACTTCTCTTCCCTTCCTTGACCTCTCTGTCTCAATTTCTGATGATAGACTGTCCACCAATATCCATTACAAGCCTACCGACTCCCACAGCTACCTCGACTACAGCTCCTCACACCCCGCTTCCTGTAAAGACTCCATCCCATTCTCTCAGTTCCTTCGCCTCCGTCGCATCTGTTCTGATGACGCTACCTTCAAAAACAGCTCCTCGGACATGTCCTCCTTCTTCCTTAACCGAGGTTTTCCATCCACGGTGGTTGACAGGGCCCTCAACCGTGTCCGGCCCATATCCCGCGCATCCTCCCTCACGCCTTCTCCTCCTTCCCAGAAACATGATAGGGTCCCCCTTGTCCTCACTTATCACCCCACCAGCCTCCGCATTCAAAGGATCATCCTCCGCCATTTCCGCCAACTCCAGCATGATGCCACCACCAAACACATCTTCCCTTCACCCCCCTTGACAGCATTCCGTAGGGATCGTTCCCTCCGGGACACCCTGGTCCACTCCTCCATCACCCCCTACTCCTCAACCCCCACGTATGGCACCTCCCCATGCCCACGCAGAAGATGCAACACCTGCCCCTTCACTTCCTCTCTCCTCACCGTCCAAGGGCCCAAACACTCCTTTCAAGTGAAGCAGCATTTCACTTGCATTTCCCCTAACTTAGTCTACTGCATTCGTTGCTCCCAATGCGGTCTCCTCTACATTGGAGAGACCAAACGCAAACTGGGCGACCGTTTTGCGGAACACCTGCGGTCTGTCCGCAAGAAAGACCCAAACCTCCCTGTCGCTTGCCATTTTAACACTCCACCCTGTTCTCTTGCCCACATGTCTGTCCTTGGCTTGCTGCATTGTTCCAGTGAAGCCCAACGCAAACTGGAGGAACAGCACCTCATCTTCCGACTAGGCACTTTACAGCCTTCTGGGCTGAATATTGAATTCAACAACTTTAGATCTTAAACTCCCCCTCCCCCCATCCCCACCCCGTTTCTTTCCCCCCCCCACCCGCCTTTTTTTTCAATAATCTATATAGATTCTTCTTTCCCCACCTATTTCCATTATTTTTAAATCTAAAACTAAAACCTTTAGTCTTTCCACCCCACCCCCACTAGAGCTGTACTTTGAATATCCTGTCTTGCATTCTTAATTAGCACTTTTCTCAGACAAAGACCACCACCTTCAACACCTCTTTGACCCTTTTGTCTCTGACATCTTTTGATTATCTGCTCACACCACACCCTCAATGTGTCTCTTCCCCCCCACCCACCTTAAACCAATTTATATTTCTCCCTTGTTGAAACTATGCTTCAGTTCTGCTGAAGGGCCATGAGGGCTCGAAACGTTGACTGATTTCTTCTCCGCCGATGCTGCCAGACTTGCTGAGTTTTTCCAGGTAATTCTGTTTTTATTTTGTTTTGGATTTCCAGCATCCGCAGTAGCTTTTAGCTTTTTGTTTTTAACTTAACTCTCCTGTTGCCTAGTTGTAAAGTTATAAATTTTGCAGCCCTCTCCTTAACCTATCTCCTTTCCTCTCCCCTATTCCAATGGTTGAACAGACTACTGTCATTCGCTGTTCAGCAGGGAAGTGGTGGCATTGTGGTATTATCACTGGACTAGTATTCCAGAGACCCAGGGTAATGCTCTGGGGACTCAGGTTCGAATCCCACCATGGCAGATGGTGAAATATGAATTCAATCAAAACCTGGAATTAGGAGTCTGATGACGACGACAAAACCGTTGCCGATTGTTGTAGAAACCTATCCGGTTCACTAATGTCCTTTTAGGGAAGGAAATCTGCCGTCCTTACCTGGTCTACATGTGACTCCAGACCCATAGCAATGTGGCTGACTCTTAAATGCTCTCTGGGCAAGGGCAATTAGGGATAGGTAATAAATGCTGGCCTAGCCAGCGACACCTGCATCCCACGAATGAATAAAAGGCTCAAATGCAGATACAGGAAGGTGCATAGCAACTTTGCAAACCTCTCCTCAGAAAAAGGTTATCCCTTTCAGGGGATGATTAACAAGAACTATTAAAACTTTAGTGCATAAACTTGACAATGATACTGGAGGCGATTTGTACTTCTTCTAGAACCTTTGTACCAATGTGACTTTTATTCTTCTGTGCCTCTCCCATCCGCACATCTAAGACAACACAGTTAAGGTGTTAGACTAATAGATTCCACTCCCATATGCTAACCCACGACCTTGTGGGTTGCCTTTGAGTGTTTTTGTATATCACAAAGACGTCCTTCTTAGTAAACAGGCCTCATGCGTTCTTTATCTGTGAACGGAGGCCTACAGATTACTTCTCCCCTTTTAAGGAGACCTAATTTGGCCTCCTGCTTCCATTTGGTGTATTAGGAAGAATGAAAAACACTCTTTGCCAAACACATCTCATTTTGGAGAAAATTGTTTGAGTGGGAATTTGCACACAACAGCCGCTAGTAATGAAAATGGCAGCTTATACTGAGCAGCGTGAGCGCGCTTATCTCTCTCCTGTTGGTTTATCCAAATTACTTTGGTGTTTTGGCTCAGATGGTCCAGCTAGTAGCTTTGTTTAGTATCGAAACACAATAACAAAGGTGAACCCGATTTGAAACACTTCACAATTCAAATGACTTCTTTAAGATTTGACAGTGAACAACATTATGTACCTTCCTCTGAAAGGAAGGCCGCTCAAAATCATTAGGATGTTTACCTCAGTCTGTCTCCTGCCACCCTTTCAGTTTATACAAACCCAAGGAGAAATGGTTTCCTCTGTTGTTGTGTGCCTGTGATCGTTCCTACGTACACTTCAGGAGCTGGTGTAACTGGGGCCCAGCTCGGAGGTCGCTTTTTGCTTCCCTTCTCAAATTTGTGAAATTCTGGAGACAGTTCGATGCTGTCCACTTAGAGAAGAAGCCTCCAGAAGATGTATGTCTTCATAGTTTGGGTCTTTGACTGCCGGTGGTTCCTGAGCTGTGGCCAAGTTGGCTACAACGTGAAAGATGTGGAGAGTGGGAAAAAGGGAAAATGAATCTAACTTTGTTAAAAGAACAATGGGGGTAATTATTAACAACAAATAGTGTGCACTCAATGAGCAGCTGACTGAACAATAGGAGCTATGTTCTTTATGTAAAAAAGTGCCCTGTGACACGTTTGCAAAACAAACCCGCCACTACTCGGGAGTGGTGCTTGCATGCACGTAAGGCAAAGCGCGTGTCCAGCTACAGGAATGCGGAGAATTGGCCTCATCTGTTCCGGAAAGCAGGAGAGAGAGAGACACGAGGAGACAAAAGGCAGCTTATTCTGGTTGGCAAAGCTGACTAGGAGTGTCAGGAAGCCATGGGCAGTGGAAAATAAACCTTGGGAGGCAAGAGGGCTCCACAGGACTTCGGAGTTTGGGAGAATGCGAGGCTTCATCGCAAAGTGGTTCTAACAGTGGTATGCGGCATATGTAAACCACTGCGGTGAATGGCAACGTACATTAGAAGTAAAGGACTTCGCATCCCATTCCTGTGAAATGATTTTTATATTCACCAGAATATAGTGTGCAGTAAAATGGCAAAAGATTTACAGTGTGCTTGTTCGTAGTTAGAAAATTCTATATTTGAGGGGGGAAGTGCAGTATGGCTTTTTTTAATCACGCTTTTTTGCATTTCTGGGTTTTTAAGATTTTTTTTCTTTTATTTGCAGAAGGTGCATGCTTTTGTTTCAGAAGTGGGAAGTGGCAGGTGCCATCAGCAAGCCATTGCGGTACCATGACACCTGGAAGAGAGATCCCAGTGCTTCCTCCCTACTTCCCTTCTCCCCCAACCAGCAGGATAAACAGTAGCTCACCACCCATCCCCCACCCCCGTCTACAACTTCCCAGTTAATTTTTCATGGGATTTGAGCTGAAATGAGCCATTGTATCATAGGCAGCCATTTGCCTCGTTGATGATCAGTGTCCACCTGATCTGTTAGAGGCCTATGAAAAAAGAGCAAGTTGATGGTGCAACCTTCCATGTGTGTTAATGCCAAGCAGCTCAGGACTCTTCTTGCTCCGAAGGCTTCTGTGCACGCTACGTATGTCAATGGCTTCATTCGATTACCACGCGCCAGATGTTAAGCTCCTTCTAGTTAATAACTTCTTCAATTAACCTTTAGTGACCTCTTTGCTCATGGCTGAAGGAATCCATGCTACCAAATACTGAAATTATTTTTCTACAAAACCACTGGATTCTCTCCCCTTCACCACACCAACCCCCCCCAACCCCTCAGCAAAAAAAAATCAGGGCAGTCGCTTAGCGTGAATATTTCTTTTTTTGTTTTCCATTTCCATTAATATACTGACTGTTTTTAAAAACAAAAAATAAAAAATCAAGTTGAGAGTTCGCAACACAGGGTGAGTGTACGTTCCTAGCTTCACCTGAGTTTTGTGCATGTCTTGACTCTGTGTCTCTGCTCCACTGTCGGAAGGTGTTGGCACGCGGCAAAGGCATGTGCCAACCATAGTGGAGGAGCTTGGATTGAAGGGTGGCACTGGGATGGGCTGGGTGGTTGCGAGGAAGCAGTAAAACGATAAAGGAAAATTGCTTCCTTGTGTGGTGAATCACAGCAAAGTGTAATAATGGGCTTCTGGAATGCTTCGCATGACCACACCATACCAGTTTGGTTCACTAGCATTATCTCTATCATGCAATGGTGAGCTTGTGAAATGCTCATACTATGTGCGCTTGAGCTGTGAAAAAACATTCAATGATAACAATTATCAGTTGTGACCTTCTAGAGTGGTATGGTGCCTGGAGAGAAATTACAACTATATATGCAGCTGGGGTGAAGTACTGGTGGTTATGGGTCATCGCTAGTGGGAGCAATTTGAAGTGATGAATTAAGAGTCTGACAGTGGTCGATTGCACACCACCAAGGTATATTAGTTCAAATGGGAGTCTTCCTATGGCGAGCTGGTATCGGTCAATCTGTATATAACCATGTGTGATATAAAGAGTCACGCGAGGTAATACAGTCCTCGACCTCATCAGTAAACTAACACCCGGTGCATTTATATAGCACCGTTCACCACTTCAGAAGGTCTCACTGCACCGTACAAACAACAACGTTTGAGGCACAGTCACTGTCGCGCAGTGGGAAATATTGCGGCCAGTTTGCGCACAGCAAGGCCTTGCAAACAGCGCTGAGATGCGTGACCACATAATTTGGTTTTCAATGATGTTAGTTCCCGATGAATATTGGCCAGGACTCCAGGGAACGTTCCATTGTTGTTCTCTGAAATAGTGCCTTGGGAGATTTTCTATCCATCCGAGGGGGCAGATATCTCACCGGAACTGTGCTTCAGTATTTCACTGGAATGTCAGCCTATGTTACGCCCTCAAGTCTCTGAAATGTTGCTACATGTGAGTCAAGACCTGCATAGTATTCTGTGCATTACATAGCAAAATTCCTCTGACCACCCCACAAGACAGGAACAGGAGAACGAGCCCGCTCTGCCAATCAATACGATCATGGCTGATCTTTGGCTTCAACCCCACTTTGCTGCCCGCTCCCCATATCTCGTGATTCACTGCAAGCCCGAGAACCTGTCTATCCCACCCTTAAATATACTCCATAATGGAGCACCCACAATCCTCAGGGGTAGAGGATTCCAAAAAGACCCACAGCCCTTTGATTGAAGAAATTTCTCCTCATCTCAGTCCTACATGACTGACCCCTCATCCTGAGACCATGCCCCCGTGTTTTACATTCCCCAGCCAGGCAGAGCAAGCCTCTCAGTATCTACCCTGTCAAGCCCTTTCAGAATCTTGTATGTTTCAATGAGATCACCTCTCATTCTTCTGAACTCCAGAGAATATAGGGCTGTTAAAATAGCTTATCCTCTGCATTACTATAAGCCATGCCATGGGAGCAATGCTGATACACTGACTTATCACAGCATACTGTCTATTGAACAAGAGTGTAGCTGACACCTTCAATCGATTTTGCATAACTTCCAATCAATGAGAAGTACTTTTGGATAAATAATGACTGATATTTTAATGGCTCAGTCAGATTTGGATGATAGGCCAAAAGGGCAATTAGTCACGCTGCTGGATAAGTCACTTTTGTTTGTTCAGAGGGCAAGTAAATGGATCTTAAAGACGTGATTTGAAGTTTAATGTTGGAGATCTTCGTACCCCTCCAATTCTGACCTATTGTGTATCCCCTGAATTTTACACCTCCTCCATTGGCGGCCATGTCCTCAGCTGCCAAACTCTGGAATTCTCTCCCTGCACCCCTCTCACCTCTTTCAAGATGCTCCTTAAAGCCTAGCTCTTTGACCAAGCTTCTGATCAGCTTTCCAAATAACTGCTTATGTGGTTTGTGTCAAATTCTGTCTTATTAGGTGTGAAGAAGAGAGGTGTATTTCACTGTTAAAGATGTTCGGTAACTGCAAGTTGCTGCTGCTGTTGACTTCCATTAGGTCCAGTGCAATTGTAAACATTTCACGACTTTTGTTAAAATTCCAGGGTAGCGATGTTGCCAAGTTTGCATCCATCGTATGTCTCGGAACCACACGCAGTTGAAAAGGTTTGAGGCCAGTGCGGTGTTTAAGACCTCATGAAGAGGGTCAGTTGGCCTCACTGCTTGTAGGGAAAATCAAGCGGGATACCTACCCTTGACTCTTGATGCCTCCCCCTCCCCATGATTAACTTGCTTGTGGGCACTTGGTAATGGACGGGGTGAGGTAGTGAAGGGCTGCAGGCTCCACGCTCAGGCAAAATTCAGCCCTTACAGCAAATGAGGTAGGAAGAGGGGGGGTGGGGATTAAGTGGATTTAATTCTGCTTACTTATCGGATCCAGTCCCAGTGTTTGTTTTATGGGCCTCTTAAGTGCCGAAACGGGGTGGGGAGAAGGAGGTTTTGCGTGGCTTCCTATAGGCTGTTGTTCAATGGAATGTATGCTCACTTAACTGACAACTGCGGTGTCATCACCTGGGCCTAGCTGTGCAAGTTCATTTCAAAAACTACTTGGAGTCATGTTGTGAAACGTCACCGAGCACAACAATTTCGCATGACATGGCTTGTCATTTTAGCTGCACGCAGGAAGTGTCAAATCAGACTCATCAGTCAGTCCCTCCTCTTCCCCCACCCAGCTTTCCTTCAGACAGTTTAGCCGCTGCAAGTTGTTAGTATTGGTTATTGCACAAAGTGCCTGTCTTGGGTCAGAGCTGGAGATGGTGTATGATTAATTGTACTGGATGGGGAAAAGAACGATAAAAGATCAGAGAATCACCTGATAACTTGACTGCTTCCCCGATCCCTGTAGCTGGCACGTTCTGACGTGTGGAGCTCAACAGAGTGAGGCAGTCGTGCATGTGGTTCCCCCTGCCCGCCCAACCCCACCTCAGTCATGCTCCAACAGGTGTCCTTCAGCCTCCTCCCTCTCGCTCAGTGACACTCCAGTCAGTTCATGAATGCAGGAAACCTCACCTGCCCCTGTTGAGCTGAAGAACTTTATGGTGGTATCCAAATCTTAGCAACATCAAGTGCTCAGCAAGTTCCCAATTCTTATCTGTTTTCCTTGCCCAGCCTAAGCCTCCTGCCAATGCATTGTACAACTTGGAACTACATAAGGCCTTAAGAATTTGTACCCATTAGTACCATGAAGCAATAAAGAATATAAACCTTGGACGAGAAGAAGTTTCCCAATACTACCTGCCCAATTTTATTTAGCAGAAGCAGTGAGTGACAATTAATGTTCATGATGAGCAAATAGGATTTCGACTGGTCAACAATCTTTTTCCTATCGTTGCCTTTCTTACTCAGTAATTGCACTAGGTCCACTGTTAATGGTCTGTCTCAGTAATCTGCTGCATCTGAAGCATTTAGTCTTTGGAGTGTTTGGACAAACAACAGTGGCAATGAATGTTTAATGTATATTCTACTGTTAACTAATGTTGGCACTTCTAATATTCCTTGATGTAATCCTGTTTAATTACAATAGACTTCCGATTATCTGAGACTCTCAGGACCCAGAGTTAATTGGATAACTGAGGGCTTCAAGTACTGGGAGGTGGGGCCTGCATGGGCTACACCAAAGCAATATCCTGTATGTTTACAAAGCACTGGACATTATGCAGCTCCCACATGGTGTTTCGGTCAGGAGGGCCCTTTATATTAGCTCTGTGTACTCCTGCAGAAGAGATTTTAGAGCAAAATGATCTATCTCTGACATTTAGTCAATGTAAGGTGCATTCACAAATGATAGTGTGCCATTGCAACAGACAAGTGATACTCCCAGCACTGAGGGCATTCTGTGCCCTGCCATGAGGGCATTCAATGCCAAGAAGAGGTGAGCTTCACCCCTGCACTGCTATAATGGAGTCCTGGCACCAATAGAGCACTGTCTGCTCATCTCCTGAATCGACATGTGCTGGCTTTTGTGTCTGTTGTCGAGGAGGATGTTCCCTGGGCTCTTTGAGTATGAAAGGGGGATCAGCTGAGTTGCAGTTCAGAAGTGCAAGGTCACTCATTCTCCCATAGCCCAGCGTTTGGAAAGCCACATGTGCCCTGACTTAAGTCTTAGTCTTGCCATCTGCATTGGAGATTAAGCATGGAGGGAGCGGTGTGTGGAATATTATTGAGTTGCCCCACTCAGTGTCTTCCATTTTCTGTTTCTGTCTCTGTACTGCCTCTGACGGAACAGATCATTCTACTTTGCTGTGATGTACCAATGCTGGCAATGTTCCTTCAAGGTATAATCCAGTGGCTGGCCATAAAAGTTGTATAAGCACAGGGGCAGTGGCAAGTGGTTTCTACTGTTGACCTTTCCTAATGTGGGGTTTAGCTCTGAGACATCTCATTAGCCAAAATGCATTTGGAATGGAATCTTATTGTCACAGTTTCAGTGTTACGACGGTGAAAGAGAGGGGGCGGTTGTGGAGGGGGTGGGGGGAGCGTTGCAGGTTGTGGGTGATAGTGGCCAAGCATGCTTCAGATGGCTCAGTGCTTCTGACTGAGGGAAGTTTACACTCATCAAGTCTCTAACTGTTGTGTAGCAACTCCTTATCGCAAAGTGAGCATGTGAGGCCAAGGGCAGCCTGTGATGGCTCCCTGTTCAAATAGTGGAGACTAGCCGGCTATGTTGCCTGGGCTTAGGCAAGAGTAGTCAATTGGAGAGAAGTAGTGAGCTGTTGGCGCTTGTGGAATAATCTTGCAAGCTAAAGCCAAAATTCAAGAGGTTGAGGGGGTGGGAGTGAAAAAGAGACTGTTTGGAAGGAAAAGCTTGTTGCTAACTGCAGCTAACGCAAACTCCATTCTCTTCCCAACACCAGCCCCAACCCCCTCCTTTTTCCTGATAGGTGAGAGCACCATCTTATGTAAAGCACAAATGTTTTCACTGTGCCCCATCCTTTCATTCATCCTACTCAGGCATACCACGCAGAGCAATTAGAATTCGAAATACATGCAAAACAGCAGTTAAATGGCTGTAAAGGAGTGCAGCTGCCCATTAACTGGGGAGTGTAACACAAGGGCTCTTACTTGGCAGGGAATGTGGGGCAGTTTGGGTTAAGTAGCAAAGTGCAGCATTGAAGTGAGATGGATTGTGCAAGTGTTTGGAGGCTGTTCATTGTCATTCTGTATGAGGCTTCCAAATAATCAATGTGCAGTATCACCTCTAAATCCTGTCCCTAATTGATTTATTACAACTTAGCCGTTACTTCAGTACATTGCTCTTTCTCGAAAGCTGGGATAAATCATTCTTTTACATGTGGAAAGTCTAACATGGATTCTTGAGCAGGCTGACGTTTAAATAAAGGACAGCAAGTCAGTGCTATAATTTCTATAGAGGGAGTGACACGACTAAGTTGGGGTAATATTAAAGGGTTGCTTTTCTTCAGAATTTATGCAGTGGATAATCGACTAGAAAGGAGGTAGATTTCAGCTGTCTCTTTAAATGTGTTCTCTCCCCCCCCACCCACTCCCAGTCTTTGAGTTTGCACTGTCTTCTCAATTCCTTCCTCTGACTTATTCTGTACTGTGCTTCCTGTTTACCGTCTATTCTGTCTGAGATGTGATGGCCCCTTTGGTTGAAAAGCCCGTGCTGTCACTGACGGGCCTTACCCCAGCACGAGTCACCACCCTTGGATGAAAAGAGCAGCCATGTCCAATGGACTCGCCATCCTCCCCTGGCACAACCCTGGGGAGATTCTGAAATGATTTGTTTCAGCAAAACACCTCGGCTAAATCGAGCAAGGCCAGCACACTCCTGGCCAGTGCGACTGCAGTTCCGACCGTGGACTGGAAAGGGGGAGGCGAAATTATGGGTCATGTCAGAACCATCCTGGCCAAGTGAGAACAATGGACTTAGTTTGACGCTGAGTAACTTACGGTTAGATTTAGAGCAAAGGATGGGTCTGAAATGTTGGTATTGCTAGCGACTTGACAGCAGCGACCTGGCCAGTACTCATTGTAAATATTTTATTTGTGGGTCTATTGCAGCCACCTTTTGGAAAAAAGGTGGCCTGTGCGTTGGACAGCAGTTGTCAATTCCTGAGTACTCAGTAATCAGACATCTTTGTGAACCCTGTAACATTGTATTAAAAACAAAAGATGATCGCCCTGGTAACAATGGGGGCACATTTATATGTGTACAGTAAGAGTGGCTTTTGACATGAGCTCCTGAGCAAGTCATCAATCTTAATCCCCAGCAGTACCACTGTCAAACGAGGCATTTCGTTTGTGGCTGCCTTCTAGTGGCCATTTTAAGTTATTTGTCCCATTGTTACTGCATGTCCGTGTGTGTGCCCGTGCCCGTGTGCCCCTGTCTCTGTGTCCGTGTGCCCCTGTCTCTGTGTCCGTGTGCCCCTGTCTCTGTGTCCGTGTGCCCCTGACTCTGTGCCCGTGTGCCTGTGCCCGTGTCCCTGTCTCCGTGTGCCCGTGTCCCTGTCTCTGTGTATGTGTGTCAGCCTTTACGGTGAGATTCAAAGAGATTGCCAGCATGCCACTCTGCCCCAGGCACTGGTGCTGCTCATCCTCTCTACACAATCCTCAATTCCGATTGCAGATGGTGCTTGGAAAAGGCATAAATAACACATTTGACCTGGCCTCACCCTTACTGCCCAACTTTCAATGGGCTATTGATGCTGTCTATTTATTTTAACAACTCTTTTTAATGTTTATTTGACTTTTTTTTATTATTTGAACGCATGTCATTTTGTTGTTTTCCCAAACTGCATAGAAGTTTGCCTTTACAAACGATATACTTGTGGGTAGTTGACAGGGCCAGCTTTGATTCAGTGTTGGATTTTTGCACCAGAGCTTGCATTTCTCTCAGTTGTGGTTCTTTCCTCAATGCGGGTTGTCATTGCCTGAGCAGCACCACCCCCCCCCGGGTCTCACGGGGAGCCTTGAGGCAAGTCCTCCTTAATGGGTTACTCAGCAGGAGAAGCTCTGCTTTGAGATGAGGCCTGGTCCCTACAATCAGAAATGTCTCGCTGTGCTTGATGGCTTTACTAGCCGACCTCTGACCTCTGAAAGCAGTAAGCGGATTGTAATGAGTGGTGGCTTCTTGAGGGTTTCTCCTCTGCCCGAAGGAATCGGGGAAGAGGGGGAGAGAGGGAGAGAGAGAGGGGTGGCAAGCAAGACCTAGAGTAAGGGAGTACTAGCAGGTGACCATGTAGGGAAACACTTGCCTGGCTGCCAGGAAATTCTGCACTCCCTGTTGAAAGGGGAAGCCAAGCTGATAAAGGAGTGGGCTCCCAACATGCCAAGGCAACCGTGGAAATGGAATTGTTTGTTAACCCCCCAACGCTGGACTGGGTTTGTTGCTGGTTTTCCTGTATTACATTCTCACTTTCGTTTCACTGAAGCCTCTTTAATGCAGTGGGTGGTCCATGGATGCTTGTCCCGCGTTTTGTCAGTGGCACTATGTGTGCTCTAATCGCTGGAGAAGTGCTTGACTTGATGCACAATGAGTATATTTAATATTTCACCCCCTTCCCCCCTCCAACCACAAACCCACCCCTCGAGATGAAACATACTCCTGCTGATATAAGCACTCACCTGGAAATAAACACCTGAACCCTGTGTCCATGTGCAGTCAAGGAGCTACGGTCAGTGACTACCGGGGCATTGTTATGTGAAATCAGTGCCTGAACTACATTGCAACCCACCCCCTGCCAGGTTCAGTTGTGTAAGGGAGCAACCATAGCCTGGATGGTTAGTATAGCAATCACTTGTTCAGGCAGCTCTTTCTTTGACTTCAACCATGCCATCATTTTGAAGAGTGCCTGATGGCTTAGTGAGTAAATGTACCAGGTGGTGAGAGACCAGCAAGTTCAGCTTTGATCTACCAGCATGGAGTTGAGACCCCACAGTTGGCCTCAGCACACCCCCCCACAAGCTTGGGAGGGTGAATATTAATTAAGTTTCTTGTTGCAAAAGTAACCCCTCGTGCAAAATGTGTACCCAGATGTCGGGGCAGGGGAGGATTCTGTTTGATTGTGATGCCTACTAGAGTCAAATACTTCCCCCCTCCCAGCATTGTCTGGGCTCCCATATGACAAGTTAAGAAGGGGTTCTCACTGTCTGGTGGTTGCTGCTGTAAAGGCACAAGTGCGAGAATGTCAGGCAAAGGCCAGATTGCATTCAGCCGTGATGTGCTCGTATTATTCTCGTACACGGAGAGAGTACTTGGATGAGGTCGTGGCAACTCTATAACTGCACTCCAATAAGAGTCAGCATCTTTGAGTGAAGCATTAAGTTACAGTGCAAGGCAAAGGAGGCGGTGGAGCTGGTTTTAATGAAGCACGCGATACGTGACTACCGAACTTTACTGATGCTGCAAAATATTCTCGAATGAGCACATCGTAAACCGTTCGGAAAGTACCCTTGCCGACTCTGATGGGTCAACTCCTCGACATTACTTCTCGTTTTAAGGCTTTAAGGAAAGAAATGAGGAGGAAATGGCCTGTGTGTTTTCAGTACCAAAATGAACTGGATGATTCCATGCTTCAAGTTCTGATGAGGATCCTGAGTGAAACCTGTTTGGACTGTCTCAGTCCAGTTTCCAGTGCCTGAGAGTCGACAGCACAGAAAAGGCAGCCCGTAATTTCACAGTGACTGGCCAATTTCCGAGAGTATAGGGATAGATGGTGTGGGAAATGGGACTGTCACCCCTTCTTCAGAAGGTTAAAGAACTCATTATTAGCGCAGTGAACAGAGAGCTTTAAGTTTTGTCTATAACAAATAATAAACCTGGCCAGGGAGTGCTTAGTGTTGTCAGAGTAGAAAGAGTGTATATGGTACGTCTCCAAGTACTGACATCGTTCACCTTCTTGAAAATGAGTTTTGCTTCCTTAGAAATCTGCTGAAGGACTCGATATACAAAAGCTGTGATAAACCTGCAGGCTTCAGAATGTGCACGTCGGTATTTTAAATCTATTTACTTGTTACTATTAACTATTTGAATTAGCAAGCCACAAGGTCACTTGATGCGGGATCTTTGTTTCCAAACAATAAACCGATTAGGGCTGTTTGATTTGTTTCTCGTGTGTGTTAATAAATGAACTGACTTAGGGGCCTCCGAGGGGATGGACAGCACCTCCCTGTCCCATCAGGGCTTTGCTGTCTTTCCTTTCTGATGAATTTACAGTGGGGGGGCCTCCTGTGAGTTTGGATTTCGCGTGTCTGTGTGGTGGTGGGGTGTGTGTGTGTGTGTGTGTGGTGGTGGTGGGGTGTGTGTGTGTGTGTGTGTGGTGGTGGGGTGTGTGTGTGTGTGTGTGGTGGTGGGGTGTGGGGGGTGTGTGTGTGGTGGTGGGGTGTGGGGGTGTGTGTGTGTGGTGTGGGGTGGGGGTGTGTGTGTGTGTGTGGTGGTGGGGTGGGGGGGTGTGTGGGATGGTGGGGTGGGGGGGTGTGTGGGATGGTGGGGTGGGGGGGTGTGTGGGATGGTGGGGTGGGGGTGTGTGTGGGGTGGGGGGGTGTGTGTGGTGGTGGGGGGGGTGTGTGTGGGGTGGGGTGTGTGTGTGGTGGTGGGGGGGTGTGTGTGTGGTGGGGTGGGGTGGGGGGGTGTGTGTGGTGGTGGGGTGGGGTGGGGGGGTGTGTGTGTGGTGGGGTGGGGTGGGGGGTGTGTGTGTGGTGGGGTGGGGTGGGGGGGTGTGTGTGGTGGTGGGGTGGGGTGGGGGGGTGTGTGTGTGGTGGGGTGGGGTGGGGGGTGTGTGTGGGGTGGGGTGGGGGGTGTGTGTGTGGTGGGGTGGGGGGTGTGTGTGTGGTGGGGTGGGGGGGTGTGTGTGTGGTGGGGTGGGGTGGGGGGGGGTGTGTGTGGGGTGGGGTGGGGGGGGTGTGTGTGGGGTGGGGTGGGGGGGTGTGTGTGGGGTGGGGTGGGTGTGTGTGTGGTGGGGTGGGGGGGGTGTATATGGTGTGGTGGTGGTGTGTGTGTGGGTGGTGGGGTGTGTGTGTGTGGTGGGGTGGGGGGGTGTGTATGTGGGGGGGGGGGGGGTGGAGTTTCCGTGTGGGGGGTGTGTGTGTGTTGTAGGTGGAAGGTCTAATCTCAATTCCTCCTTACTGTTTGCTTCCTCACCCAATGGCACCCCCAAAAAGAGGGATTTTGGTCAGTACCTCACCCTGGGTGTGTCAACTTCGACCTTGGGCGTCAGCAGGTTTTCCGCTTGATGGTGCCCCCTAGCTACTACCAGGTCAGCTCAGAGACCACACTTCAGGCCTGAGGCCTTCTCATCTCTCGAGCCCAATGCATTTACACACACAGCCACAGGAGAAGAATCTACAATCCATTTTTAAGTGGTTCTGACCTCCCTGAAAGCTTTTAACTGAATAGTGTGATCTGCAGATGTTGTTAAGTAGCTCCGTGGTCGTGACATATACACTGAGCAAGACTCCTTGGTTCTGATATCAATTGAGCACGGGTGTTAATGGCACAGTACATATTAGAGTAACAGCGTCACAATGATATCAATCTGCCTGCAGCCGTCTAATCACGTAACGGCAGGGCTTTGATTGTGCACCGTCTCTTTGGGTTAGCATCGATTACCCGTGATTAAGGCAAGGTGCTTAAACAGGAGCTCGCGAGGTATCTTGACACAAGCCTGGGGCAGCAGCAGATTGGCTCTGTAAGCAAATTTCAATCTGATTGGAAATGTGGCTCCAACCAGCCAGCTGCATCTTAATGTAGGGGGCTCTCTGAAGGCTGCGCTCTCAATTAGCGACTGAGTGTTATCAGAGAAATGTCAGTCTAAGGTGGAGGTCACACTGGATCAAGAAAGTGGCTGATCACATTAAGGCAGGGCTCTGCGACTTGCAGGAGGCTGCTGGTTAAGAGCTGACAATTAAGACTGGTTACAGCTGTGAAACATTATCCAGCACCTTTTAGAGAGGCCTTTGTAGTGTAAGTTTCATAATTCACTCTTACAAAGAGCTCTGTCAGCTGCAATGGAGCAGCACAGCAGCCAGCCTGGCTGAGAGGGGCTGAGCTCCTGTTGGTGATAACTTCCTTTAAGGAATCCAACGACTTGTCTTAAAATGCACTGGTGAGGGGAGCAGGATGGGGGCGGGGGGGTGCGGGCGGTGAGAGGAGAAGGAGGATGGGGATGCGCTTCATTTCTCTGCTATAGTCGGGCGTATTCACAAGCTGAGCCCGTAAGACGCTGGCTTAAAATGGTGAGGCCAACAGCATGGAAACCATGTTGGGAAAAGCTATCTTAGTAAGAATATTTTGGGGCTGGCCTGGGGTGGGATGACGTGTAAACACACAGGGCCAGGCAGCATAGAAGGAGACCATTCAGCCCATCATGTCCATGCCATCTGTTTGAAAGAACTATCCAATTAATCTCACTCATTTGCCCTTCCCCGAAGCCCTGCAGACATGTCCTTTCCAACTATAAATCCTTTTATACACACACACCCTCATTCTTCCTAATTTATTTACTCAAGTTAACTGTCCACATGAACATGTGATTCCCCCCCCCCCAACCGTTATTGAAGTCATCATCCTGAGGTTGTGTTTTTCCAGTAGAGCATAAAGATCCAGATTGGGCTTCATTGCATAGTGATGTAAAGTTTGGTACAGGTTTGAACCTCCATGCTTTGCCACACTTAGCCAAATCTTGGCTCATTTCTCTTTCTGTGTGAGTTTATGTGATTGAAAAGCCAGTTTGAACACAATCCTGGTTCAAATCAACTTCTCTTCAATTTTTTGTATGTTTCAATTGCATTTACCCCAGGACAGTTTTTTTGAGCTGGTGTGTCCAGCATGGAGCCATAATGCTCTGGAAAGCAGACCACACCAAGAGGGTAGGACCCCCCGCCCACTCCATCCCCCGCCACCACCGAGTCTGCAGCCATTAAAAGCAATGCCTTGCCAAATAGGAGCGATGGGAATTGGTACGCTGACTTCTGTACCTTATTATCGCCCAGTGAGAGAGGAGAGTCTAACTCTCAAAAACTAACCCGTGGGCCTTAGCACAAGTCCCACACACGTTGAAACTGTTGTGTCGGCAAACCTGGCAGCCATTTTTGCACAGCAAGATCCCCCACAGACCAGTGAGATGAATGACCAGTGGATCTGTTTTGGATCATGTTGGTCAAGGGATATCTGTTAGCCTGGGATTAGGAGAGCTCGCTGTGCTCTACCACATTCGTGCTGTTTCTCTTTAATATCCACTTGAACATGCAGGTGTGAGCTTGATTTAACTCCTTATCCTAAACACACTGCCTCTGATAATGTCGCCCTGAAGTGTGAGCCAAGACTTTGTGCTCAGTGCTGGACTTGAGCTTGGATCCACTTTCATTCAACTGAGTGGCCAGCTGACAACTTTATTGCGACAATTTTTACTGTGAAGTGTGCGTGTGAAGGGCCAAAGGTGATGGCGCCAGGGCTCTGCGGGGGATGAAGAGCAGGGATGAGCCAAGGAAGAATTCATCTTGACCCTTTCCCCCCACTCCACTACTGTACCCTTCTTTCAGTAAGCAAGTTGGGTTTCTGTTGGGTTGGGAGACTCTTTGAGGAAATATGCCCTCCCTCTCCACATAGTGAGTGCAGAGGTACTCTAACTGATATCTCCTTCAAGGCATGTGGGCGCTGAGGCCACTTGGAGGACCTTAACCACCATTTCAACTGAGGCCGGAACTATTTTCTTCTTGAGGCATATGTTATGGTGAAAGATCCCAGATGTCCAGGTGAGATAGGCTCACAAGCACACCGTGTGATTCTGCCTTTCTGTTAATTTAAGGGGACATTGGATCAGTACATGAGGGAGAAAGGCTTGGCTCGGAGGACCATGCTGCTCAGGCGACGTAAAGAGCAAGGGTGGGAGGGGAGGCTTGTGTGGAGCACAAACACTAGCCGTGGATCAGATGGGCCGAATGGCTTGTTTCTGTGCTGTCCCTTCGATGTATGTTTGGCTGCCCAGGATCTGCTTGGACGGTCAGGAGGGAGGGAATTCCAGAGACAGGGCCTAGGCAGCTAAAGGCATGGCTATCGATGTCAGGAATTTTGGTGGAGGCAGGTTCAATTGAAGCATTCAAAAGGGAATTAGACTGTTAGCTGAAAAGGAAGAACGTGCAGGGTTATAGGGAGAAGCTGGGGGAATGGCTCTATGTGAATTTGGAGAGCCGGTGCCAACACAATGGGCCAAATGGCCGCCTCCTGCACTGTAACAGTCCTGTGATTCTCTGCGATTGCCTAGTATCGTCGTGTAGTCTGCAGCATCGACTACAGGCAAACCTCACCAGTACAGATAGACAGCTGGCGTAAAATGCACATTTACAGATGCCGGCTGGTGTCTGACTCGACTGTGATGCTTCTCATGGTGGAATAGTGTGCCAGCGCTCATCACCTGGGTTCACAAATGAAAGAATGACAAGTCGGGCGAGGCACAGAGGGCGTCTGTGTCTTTGGGCAGGTGGCAAGGAGGCGAAAGACGGCGGGGATGAGGGGAGGGGAGGGGAGAAATTGAAAAGAAACAGCACCCGGGACAGGGAACTGGCTGATTCTATCATGAAAACAAAATCCCAAAAAAGCTGATGCTCTTGCAGAGGGTTACAGAGGTTCCGACAGGGGCTGAGGGAAGTCCTGAAGCATCGAGTTAAATAAAACTGGCCGGCTGTACAAATGACAATACTGTGTTTTTTTTTGAGGAGGGTGGGTGGGGGAGGAGGGCAATTATTGTGTTGTCAAAACAACAAAAAAAACTCCTTCCGTGACATCCCGGGGCATAGCATTTCTTTTTGTTTTGTTTTGTTTTTGCCCCACCCCTCCCCCCCCTCCCCCACCGCCGAACCGTTTCATTTTAATTTTGTTTCTGCCCTCTCTGAGTTGGGTGATGATTGACTGGACAAAGTTAATGTAACAGGTTCAGCTCCAGCTGAGCAGACAAGGCACTGGTATAATAGAGCATTGAATGCGCCTCAGGGCAAACAGTGCATTCACTGTTAATAATGCTTGGCCTGTTTGAACACACGAGTACTTTCTGCAGCTATTGCGATTACCAAGTCCATGTTGCTAAGGAAGGCCAAACACACTATTGTTTAGAAAAAACCTTTTACCGTCTAATTGACTCTGTTGTGTGAAAGATTGCATCCTCCTCAGACATTGGGGTACGTGGAATCGTTCAATATTCGCCAAGCTGGCGGGGTGGTAGGATTCCTTGGGACCCTCCATTAAACCTTTAGACCTTTCATACTGCATTAGAATGGTTGATGGATTTTGAAAGGAATGCATTATGGGAGAAGACAATGGGATAAACTGTCCAACAGGCCCCATCGCCCAAATCCCAAAGTAAAGACGCATCTTTTAGCGGCAGAGTTGTTGATTGTGCTATAACTGATTCATGGCGAGAGTTTGTTTGTGTTATTTTCTTTGGAGATGTGCAGTGGCATTGAGTCAGGTCACACACTTAAAGCAACCATGTGTTCATCGCATCGATATAGATGAGGAAGGCCATTCAGCCCATCTAACCTCATTCTTCCAGAAAGAACCTATGGGCCCCCATCATAGGATCCATCTGTTCATTAAATGATGCTGGTGTTTTTTGTTTCCCCTGCAGTGCCCCACCCAGATATTCATTCAAGTTTGATCAGTGTTTCTGTACTCTTATCATAGCCTTGTCCATAGTATTACCTTGTTTAATATGGCATTGTCTATATTGCTTGTGTTATGTCTCCTATGAAGATTCTCATTAGATGGTGTCATTGCTAAGCCGCTGAAATATAAACCACAGTGCAGGAAAGTTATGGATTTAATCCCCACTGTGGTCAGTCCTTGCCAGTTGGCGCTATCTAGCATGGCAGTACCTCCCAGGAGTTTCTAAAGTCAGGGTATCTCATGTCTTTGACTGGAGGCTGGATATTTCCCTCTGGGGACAGGAAACAGGGGTTGGGGCTTTTTCTAGGTGTCAAAACTGCCCGGAGTGGGTTGGCGGGGTGGGTTGAGGGGAGACAGTCACTAAGTGGGCACCTGTTTAATTGGCCTGAAGACCAGTTCTCTGACTAATTGAGCATGGTGGACGTGCCCTCAAAGCTGAAGGGCCAATCAGAGGCCTTCTGGCTTGAGAGGGGCAGCCGTTTGTCATGCCATGTAAGTAAGAGAGAGGCCGTTTAAAATGGGGGCACCCTCTTGCCCACTTCTTAAAGACTTTGATTGAAAAATAGATTCGGCAGCCAGGCCCCCGCTTGTGTGGGTTACGGTGATGGTCGGGTGGGCAGGGGGTGGTAACCCCTCCACAGGACAACCTGTGGCTGCTCTTGCAGCCAAGCAGACAGGGAAAATTCCAGCCAGCCTCCATTAATTGGCCTCAGTTAGGCTCTTACTGAGCCCGAACAGCTACACACAGCGTATGAGGCGGCAGGGTGGGGTGAAGTAACCCTGCCAACCCCCGACTCTATCTCCGTAGAAATGGCCTGGAGGCAAGATGCTGGCCAACTCCGCTCCCAACCCCCGAGGAAATTAAAAATCCAGCCCTAGATATCTGGTTTGCACACTCCTTTACAACCCAAGGTTACGTCTTACCTGATCCAGAACCTCCAATAGGCCTGGTCAATTTCCGATTGGGCTGGCACCTCATGAACCCAGGTGATGGCATGGCCTAGGTGGTACTTCACTCCTCATCATGCCTGCCTAAGATTTGTATCATCTGCAAACTCCAAAATTGTGCTCCCTGTACCTTTAGAAACATAGAACATAGAAACATTGGTGTTGAGTAAAAATCTAGATCCATATTAAAGAGAAGATCTAAAAGAGACCCAGTCCCAGATCATAAGGGTGTATCCTGTATTGCGACGGCACATGGGCAGAGCATGTTGGTTATATTTACAAACAGTTCCTTGCATTGTTTTGCAAAGTTTCAAATTCCTACTTTCATTTTAGTTTTGAAAATGACTGTGCACTGGGCGTTCTTCACTGTCTGTGTGTTTGTGTGTGTGTGTGTGTGTGTGGTGGGAGCAAAGTGAGTCGGATGCTATGTGAAGATGCGATGCGTGTCTTCCTGTTGTGTCACTGAGCAGTGGTAGTTATTGAGAAGTCAGCATTGGTCGCCAACTCTGGCTGGATCTATTCCTGGAGTTTTCATCACATGACCTCCTCCCTCCAATAGCCCTGTTCCTTGATTGGTTGTCCAACAGGCCCCTCTTCATGGTGCAGTGCCTAATTGGAAAGTGAACAGGCTCTTCCTTAACCCGAGCGGATAGCTCTTCACTGACTTCCAACTTTCTTCCAACAAGAAAACAAAATTGCTGGAGGAATGATGATGAGTTGTAACGCCGTGTTGGGTTTTCTGGTGGCAGTATCCTGGAGATTAAGCTTCCACTTCCTGGACACTCCAGGCCATTTCTGGAGGGCTGGCAACCCAGAACCAGTTGGTCCCAGCTCCACCTTTTACCCCCTCTCGGCCACCCACCTGGAGAAATAGCCTGAGGAAACCCTGAGAAGATGTAACTATGATTTGCAAGGGTGTTACCAGAACGGAGAAGGTACATCTATTGGGGAAAGTCTGAACAGGCTGGGAGCACTTTACTCTGAAAAAGATAGAGCTGAGGGATAAGCTGATAAGATTCTGAAGGGAGTGTACAGGGTAGAAGGTATTTATATTGTGGGGGAGGCCAAAACGAGGGCCTATATATCTCAAGAGGTAAATCACAAAGAAGTCCACTAGGGAATTCAGGAGAAATGTCTTTACTCGGGAGAGCTGCCTGAATATGGACCTCAATTCCACGTGAGAGTTGAGGAGGGAACTGGCATATTTGCATCTCGTGGAAGGAGAGAGAGAAATGAATAAGAATGTGTTTAGTGGAGTTAGACGAAGTAAGGTGGGAGGAGGCTTGTGTGGAGCATAAATGCCAGCGTGGACCAGTGGAGCCGGGAGGCCTGCTTCTGTACTGTTTATTCTATGTGCCCTGTAAGGGGAGGGCCAGAGGGAAAGAAAATTCGAATGCACTGAGATTTCAGATTGCCCTCACTTATCAAAATGTGACCTGAAGATGGGGAGAAGGTTTCGGGGAGTCAGGGGCTCTGGCGCAAACTTGTCCAACCGTTCCCTCAGGCGTTGTCCAACAGTGGACACAAAGCCAGGTAAACAGTACTTTTTTTGTGCTTGCTTCCTTCTGTTCTTCCCACGGAGCAGACTGTCCCAAGCTGAGGTCACGCACACAAGCTAACATTGCTGGAGCCAGGTAAAAGGTCCATCCCTGCAAGGGAGGATGGAAGGAAAAGAGACTGGGTGGGCGGGTGGCGCAAAGTTCAAAACTCTTGGTCTTTTTGGTCAACAGTTGATGTGAAAAAGAAAAGAGGAAAAAAAATTGAAGTGACAGTCGTGAATTGACTAGTGAATAACAAAGAAATGGAGAAAAAAATAAGACTTTTAAAAAAAAAAATCAGGACATTATGGAAAAAAAATTGCTGCAAACTCAATAGTTTTATTGTAATCGACCTTAGAATTCAATTGGCTGTAGAGAGATCAGCTGAATGTCATATGCTATCATGTGTGCAGCATACATAGTGGCCCATCACTGTTAATATGCTGAGCACTGGCCCCAAGGGGATGGAAGGTTGTCTGAGATGAAGGAGGCAGCTAAATAATACTGTTTATTTGTTCAACATTCTTCCAATTGTAATGAAAATTGTCAAGAGAGATTATTATGAAGTGCAGGACACAAATGTGTAGCTCCGATTAAATAGGAGACCTGCCAGCCTGGCGCTCTAGGGTATAATTATCCAGGAGGGGTTCTGCATGGATCCAGCAAAAAAAAAATCATCCAAACTGTTAGTTTGTAATTACAGTGCATGGCGATCGCAGAATGTGGTTTGAAGTCAGAAGACTGCTGGGGACAGGGTTTTTGTAATTAGGAAACGGCAGGAAACCGTAGATCTGTGATTAGTAATGGCTTTTGTGGCATTAATGGAGATGGGGAGGGGGGATGAAATAAAGTAAGGCCTGCGACTAAACAGCACGGAGTGCAGAGAATCACACGTGAAAGAGGAAGTGACAAGGAGGGTTTTGTATTTCAGCTGGCTCTGCATGACTGATCGGAGTGCTCTGGTCCTAATGGACCTCGAGGGTGTGCTTCAGTACCACCCCCCTCCCCCCCACCCACCACCCCCAGATGCAGAGCACCAACCATCCTCCTCATCCAATGAAGTATATATGCAATCATATCTCATCAATCATACACCGAGCAAAGTAATGTATTCCCAAGTGCTGATGCTGTGAATTGGAATTACAGACAAGGAGCTATTCAGTTGTTTGGAGGATATTGTGCTGCCCGTTAAAGGAGTGAGTAATGTCCCCACCCACCCCCCCGCCCAAAGAACAATAGCTTTTTGGTAAAGTGCTGCCATTCTTTTTGTCTGTCGGAATCAAAGCCCCCATAATAATACCTCGGCTATTTTTTTGGATGACAGGAGAACAACTTAAGAGGCTGATAATGTAGTCCACTGTAAGCACATTTTAAGATTCTAGTAATGCTATGAAGGCCAGAGTTGCTATCAGAATGTTTACAACTGGTTATGTGCAACATTTCCACTCTGAGCCTTAAGGGAGCAATGTTTGCAACTGCAACCTTCGTATCAGGCTATAATTTATTTTTATTTTGTTTATTAATGAATCACTAAATAAACTGCACGAGGAAAGCAGCTTCCTGGCGATTCTCCCTCCCATTGTTTTCACCCTCTTGTCCCTCATGGTGATGATTCACGCCGAGGTACAGTTCAGCAAGTGACGGTGGTTCCCCTCGAGCTTATCCACGTGATTATTTCTCATATGTGAAGACCAAGCCTGTCCCTCACTGATACCCACATCTACTCTCTTACTTTAGTCCTGGGCACAGGCACAGGCATGAGGAGCATGACTATGGGCGGATATTTCTTTCTTTCTCTCGCAAAGTTGCTGAGGACAGTTTGAGCGTTTGCCCTCTCCTCCTTCCTCACCCCCACACCCCCCACTATCACTACCAGCCCCAATCAGAGGACCGAGCAGACCCTAAAACCATGCTCCTGCCTTCCTGTGTGGCTCAGTATTGCAACATGCGGAGCTTCTATCCACCGATGCCGGGGGAGTGCCAGGAATTTTGTGTAGGGCCGTTTCAGCTCCTCTTTGTGATGACACCAGTAGATGTTAGTGAAACCCATTTGTACCGACTAATTGTGCAGCAGACGTTAAAACACCCAAAAATCATTTTGTTGGACTGCCATACAATGGGAGCATGTAGGATTCCTAAAGCTTAATCTCCCATGCAATACTGTTGCAAAACTATCTTTAATCGCTGCTGTTTCATTTGCCCACTCTATCTCCTGCATGCATACAGTTGGGCCCTCCAGCCCTCTCAATGCTGCACTCCCTCAATTTTCCCTCAATTTTTTATATCTCCTCTTCCCTCTTGACTATTGCTGCTTGTCGGCCTCTTACCCCCTCCGCCCCCCTCCAAATCTTCCATTACATCTTTTCTTTGCTGTCTCCCTGACTTGAATTTTCTTTCCTCTCCTATCCCACTGCTGCTTAATGCACAACCACACTCTTTCCTTCTTTCTCTCTTGATCTCCAGAACGTTCGAAGATGAAGAGGTGACCCAATAGGAGTTTTCAAGCTGATGAAAGGCTTCGATAGGGTAGATAGAGAAAAATCTATTCCCACTGGAAAGTCGGTCAATAGCCAGACTAGTGCTATGATCCCCATAGAGACTGATAAGAGACATAAATGACCCATGCAAAGAATCGCACAAAAGATTTCACGTTTTAACACTCTTACTGTAACAAACCAGTTGAAATCAAGATTGACTAAACATTACATAGTAGACAACTAATGCACTAAACAACAAAAAAGGTATGCTTTCTCCCCCATGTCTGAACTTTTTAGCACTACAGAAAATCCCATGCTGCGTTTATAACACACAGTCCATAGACATGTAGTCTTGAGTTTAAAGTCCAAATCCTTCCAGTGCTAACAGGATTTCTTCTCTATGCTTCACCAAGATGAATCTTCCTTTTAAACAAAGTCTCCCTCCAATCAATCCTTTGAGCTTAATTGAAAGAACTTTACGTCTGGTGATTCCCTGGTCTTTCACTCTTCACAATCCTCGTTTCCTTGAACAGGGGTTCCATCCTCATCAAATCTTTGCTTGGTGATTGCCCCAAACGCAGTCCTTTTCTTCTGCCTGGCATTGCAGCACCTATTGTGGGTCATCTTCCCCAGCGCTCTGGTCTGATTGCCCCAGAGAACCTGAGAGCCTGGGTCCTTTTTTGCTTCCTTTTTTGCCCAGGTGTTAAATCTCACACCTGACTTTCAGTAGATTTTTACCTGGGCCTCTGCCCCCATGACGACTAGGTCATGTGGGGCTGTCGCCAAGTGGAGTTCAGTACACCTTCACACTAACCCCCATTCCAGGGCAATCCATTTTACTTTAAGTTAAAGGAGACAGTTTGAAACATAACCATCTTATAACATCCAGCAATCATAGATGAAAAATCATTGGCAAATGATTTAGAGGAACAATATTTCACAGGGATTTCTCTACCTGCAAAGTGGAAGCTGATTCCATTAATTATTTTAAAAAGAAGTTGGACAGGTACTTGAGGACGAGGAACCCGACATTTTTGTATGCTGTTGTTCTGTGATACCTTGGGAATTCTACATCATTACAGTGTGACGTGGCTTTGAGTGACCTTTGGATGAATAACTGGACCCCACTCACTGCCATTACTTTGCAGTGTGGTGAACCAGCTTACAGACTGCTCATGGTAACCTGGCTGGCAGCTCAGTGTTACAATCCAGGGCCAGCATTCCAATTCGTTTTCAATAGGTCATTCAGTTGTGTTTTACATACAATGACCTGGCACCAAAATTAAACTCTTACTTTTAAAAAAAAAAAGCCAAGAAGTCCTGTCAGCATGTGACTTAAGAACTTTGCTTTGTGGTGGTGTGGGTTGAAAGAAAACTCCAGACATGCTCTATTGACATTCCAACAGAGCTATGCCAGCCTAAGTGCCTTTGTGCTTGCTTTTCAGCTTTTGCATGTCACTGTCCGTAATGTATTGGCTGCAAAGTGGGCGAAGGGCACTGGCTCCCTTGGACCTCTTCTCCCAGAGACAGCCATTTCTCAACTAGTGACAACACTTCCCTGTCACGGGTTCATGAGAAAACGTAATTAGTGTCATGTTTGATGTGAGTGTTTCTTTAGTGAGAGGACGCTGAGGGTCAGATGTTGGAATTGATGTGCTTGTAAACCTGCTCAATAGGCTGGCTGCTCCGGCTTGACAAAATGCCAGCGTTATCTATCTTAAGTGCAGTCCAGGAATTATAGACTGAGAGTCCAGAGCAGCTGCTTATCTGGGAATGGCTCTGTGTGTTTGCACGTGTATGGATACGTGCACATGTATATTTGTATCTGTGTGTATGTGTGTCCATTCTTGAATGTGGATGGGTGTACGTGTGTGCTTGCATGCATGTATGATGACTGTGCAAATCTGTATTTATGTATGTGCAGTCTGTGTCTGCCTGTTTACCACTTTACTAGGTAAAAGGCTAAGCCTTCAAATAATGTGACGCTTCCAAAGGTATCTCAGAAATTACAGCCTTGGTTTAAAAAAAAATATGAAGCAGTGTAATGCTATAAATACAGCGCAATACTGCGTATTAAGCAGGTTCTGTCTTGCGTTTCACTTAGCCTAATCATGCCTTGTAGGATGAGGGATTTAGCACTTTTTTCCATCTAAATCTTTGTTCTCTCCTTTTTTTTTTCTTTTTTTCCCTCACCCCCAAACCCCTCTAGGCATGAGCCATGAGCCAAAGTCACCTTCACTAGGAATGATCTCGACAGCGACACGGACGACAGCTACCGTAAGCCCCCTCAACCCATCCTCCCTCAATGGCTCCATAGTGCCCAATGGCAGCCCGGCAACTAACAGCACTTTGTCGGTACCGTCGGCACACTCTGCCAGCTTTGCAGCCGCACTCCGCAAACTCGCCAAACAAGCGGAAGAGCCCAGAGGTGAGTGAGAGAGAGAGAAAACAAACAAAACCATTCCATTGTACATTAGAGACAAATGCTTTGTCACTGCGATGTACCGTAAGACACAAGGCTGCTTATCAGCACTGGTTTTTTTTTGACTGCAAGATTTCGCAAGGGATCACCAACATCCCCTGACACAGATGGCCTGGTTTGATCATTTCAGCCACGTGTTACACAGACGGTCCCTGTTAAGTGTTCATCGTGAGTTCCTCAGGAATTGTTTTCTGCTGCACAAGTGCTTTCACTAATTAGGCAAGTGGAAGGATGGAAAGGAAGTAAATTCAGCTTGGAAGAGAGTCATACTGTTCAGGAGAATACCAGGGTAAATGCCTGATCTGTGCTGAGTGGTTGATCTCTGTAGACAGAAGGTTGCCACTCTTGCCCTCAATTCGTGGTCTCCTGCTAGAAAATGGGGAATGGGAAAATGGTGAGGATGGGATGAAACTCAACTGCTGGGAAATAGGAGGCTGCTGAGCTTTTCCGGACCGTATTCACATTGTTGCACACTGCTTTGCTGTTATCAGACTGGAGGCTGGCAGATCGCAGAGATTAGCAATGCCACATAGATGGGGAAACTATATTGGTGGCATTGATGCAATAGTTGGAGGTGACCTTGGTTCAGGAGATCAGAATGTAGAATCGGTTTGGGTGGAGATGAGGAATAGTCGGGGAAATAAAACACTAGTGGGAGTGGTCTACAGGCCCCCATTGTGAAATGTGACAGGATTAATTAACACAGAGATAAAAACAAAAAACTGCGGATGCTGGAAATCCAAAACAAAAACAGAATTACCTGGAAAAACTCAGCAGGTCTGGCAGCATCGGCGGAGAAGAAAAGAGTTGATGAGGACTCGAAACGTCAACTCTTTTCTTCTCCACCGATGCTGTCAGACCTGCTGAGTTTTTCCAGGTAATTCTGTTTTTGTTTAGGATTAATTAACAACCTGAGTAAAGGCACCCCTAGGTAGCAGCGACCACAATATGATTGAATTTTACATCCAGCTTGAAAGGGAGAAGAGTGGGTCTAAGTCTAGTATTTTAAACATAAGTAAAGGCAACAATGTGGGAATGAAAGCTGAGCCAGCTGAAGTGAACTGGCCTACTAAGCTAGGGGATAAATCAACAGAGGAGCAGTAGCAGGCATTTAAGGGGATGTTTCAGAATAAGTATATTCCGACAGTAAAAAAAAATCTAAGGGGAGGACCCACCATCCATGGTTAAAGAAGTTGAGGAAAGCATCAAACTTAAGGAAGAAGCATATAACTGTGAAAAGCTGAGTGGCGGGTCAGATGATTGGTCACAATATAAAGAACAGCAGGGAATGACTAAAAACTAAAAGGTTAATCAGGAGATAGAAAATAGATTGCGAGGAAGCTAGCTAGAAATGTAAAAACAGATAGCAAGAGTTTCTAGAAGTATTTAAAAAGGAAAAGAGTAAGTAAAGTGAGTGTTGGGCCTCTAGGGAGTGAGAGTGGGCAGTTAATAGCAGATAAAAAGGAAATGGAAGATGAAATGAACAAATATTTTTCTTCTGTCTCCACTATAGAGGATACAAAAAACATTCCATTAAAGCTGTCAGTCAGGAGGTGGAAGAGAGAGAGAGGAATTTGGTGAAATTACAATCACTAGGGAAGCGATACTGAGCAAACTGATGGGGCTGTGTGCTGGGTCCTGATGGACTTCATACTAGGGTCTTAAAAGAGGTGGCTAATGAGGTGGTATTAATTTTCCAAAATTCACTGGATTCTGGAATGGTTCTATCAGACTGGAAAGTAGCAAATATAACCCCTCTATTCAAGAAGAGATGGAGGCAGAAAACAGGAAACTATAGGCTAACGCTTGACGCCTGTCATGAGGAAGGTTTTAGAATTGATCATTAAGGAGGTGTTGAATTTAGAAAAACTCAAGGTAATCGGGAAGAAATCAGCATGGTTTTGTGAAAGGGAAATCATGTTTAACCAATTTATTAGAGTTCTTTGAGGGAGTAACATGCGCTGTGGATAAAGGGGACCTTGTAGACTTACTGTATTTGGATTCCAGATGGCATTTGATCAGGTGCCACATCAAAGGTTATTGTGGAAAATAAAGGCTATTGGCATGGGGTTAACATATTAGCTTGGATAGAAGATTGGCTGGCTGGCAGAAAGCAGAGAGTATGCATAAATGGGTCTTTGTCTGATTGGCAGGGTGTGATGAGCAGAGTCTTGCAGGGGTCTGTTCTAGGGCTCAACTTTTAATAATTTATATCAGTGACTTATATGAGAGGAGCGAAGGCGTGGTAGCAAAATTAGTAGTTGACATAAAGATAGGCAGGAAAATATGTCATGAAGACATGAGGTTGCAGATGGATATCGATAGGTTGAGTGGGCAAAAATCTGGCAGATGGAACATAATGTGGGAAAATGTGAAGTTGTTCACTTTGGCAAGAAGAATAAAAAAAATCAGAATATTACTTAAATGAAGAACGACTGCAGAATTCTGAGATACTGAGGGATCTAGGTGTTCTTGTACATGAGTCACAAAAGGCTAGTATGCAGGCACAGCATGTAATTAAGAAGGCAAATAGAATGCTACCCTCTCTTATGAGAGGAATTGAACATAAAAGTAAGGGTGTTATGCTTCAGTTATACAGGGCATTGGTGAGACCGCATCTCAGATACTGTGTGCAGTTTTGGTTGTCTCATTTAAGGAAGGATGTAAATGTGTTGGAGGTGGTTCAGAAGGGGTTTACGAGATGGATACCAGGAATCAGCAGGTTGCCTTATGAAGGTAGTTTGGATAGGCTGGGCTTGTTCCCACTGGAGTTTAGAAGAGTGAGGGGTGACTTGATTGAAATATATAAGATCCTGAATGGTCTTGACAAGGTGGACGTGGAAAGGATGTTTGCTCTTGTGGATGAGTCCAGAACTAGGGGGGGGCGCTGTTTTTTAAAATTAGGGGTCGCCCTTTTAGGACAGAGATGAGGAGTCGTTTTTTCTGAGGGTTGTGCGACTTTGGAATTCTCTGCCTCAGAAGGTGGTGGCAGTGGCGAGATCATTGAATATCTTTTAGGTGGATGTAAACTCTTGTTAGGTAAGGGAATCCATGATTATCGGGGGTAGATGGGAACGTGGGATTTGAAATCAGCCATAATCTTATTGAATGGCAGAGCAGGCTTGAGGGGCCAAATGGCCTACTTCTGCTCCTATTGCGTATGTTCATATATTTAATTTGTGCTGTAATCTGGTACATTGTGTCCTCCATTTAGGAAAATAGCTAAACAGGATTGGCATTAACGTTCAGCTGAAATGAAATGGTGGCTTGGTGGGGGGGCAAGCAATAGGAATTCACGAATGATTTGGGATTCTCTTGTTGAATGAAAAATTCTGCTGTCGGGTATTCATGGAAATGGAATTATCTACCATGGAGGGAGGGAAGACCTTTCCAGTTCGTGAAGAGCGTTAGATGTGCTCTTCAATCCCATCCTTAACCAAAGGCTGAATGTTCTTTTCAGATGTTACAATCCACAAAAATTAGTATCTGTCCTACTGAAAAACCCAGTCTGCACTTTCCTGAAGAGACCATTTGACAGAGTCGCACTGCTGGAGTGCCTGGGAATTTGACAGAGCAGGTGATTGCAGCATGTGGGAGGTAGAATGGTGCAGTGTTTTGCGGACTGGTGGATCATCATGTTCCTTTCCTGCCCCATGCATTCCTGTGATCCTACACAAATATTGAGCCTGGGACAAT
Organism: Cetorhinus maximus; assembly: GCF_964194155.1. NCBI lineage: Eukaryota > Metazoa > Chordata > Chondrichthyes > Lamniformes > Cetorhinidae > Cetorhinus > Cetorhinus maximus. The sequence goes on along the minus strand of NC_135884.1, from coordinate 142,051,788 downwards.
GCAGATCACCTGGATAAACCATGTATTGGAACTAGTCTTTCAAAGCTCTGCGAGCGGTTCCCCACAAAGCAAGAGAGCCAGTCAAACCCTGCTGCTGGGACATGCCTTTGCTTGGCTGCAGGGTAGCCCAAGCCAAACCCTGGTATGGTGCCTCATATGGTGTTGCCTGCAGAATGATGAGCAAGATTAGGGGAGAGAATGAGTCAATGGCAAAGAGAGGAAGGGAACCACATCAACATTGTGTTCAAAAGGTGATGATGCTCATGTTTATAATTACCTCCTACCACCCCTCATTCCCCCCTCTCCCCCACACTACCACTACTACCACCATTGTGAAGAAACAGTGGTTTAACCCTGGATGTTAAACCATTAGTACTAAAGTGAAAGAGTCATCCCACTGGGAGAGGAATCCCAAGATCAAGTTGCGGATTAAGCAGGTGGAGTGTAGTAAGTGAGGGAATCCAGTCCCTGAGTCTGTCCTGCCTGGGACTGTGTGGTGGCCTCACTGCCTTGGCCATCGAGTGGAGTGCTGAGTGAAGCTCGGGTGTTTCAGCTCAGGATTAGAAGAGTCATCATCAAGGATTGGCTTTATCCAAGACAGCATTCCCTGGCTCAGCCTTTCCTTTCCCTCCCCTCACTTAGTAACTCCACCCTGTTTACTTGATCTGCAGGTTTCAGCAACTAAACTTTGGGCTTCCTTTTCCAGGTCAGTGGGATGACTCTCAGTTTAGCACCAATGGTTTGACATCTAGGGTTATTTTTTCAGAGTATACATCTAAGTTGGACAAGTAAGTCACTGTGTGTTGTTAGGTGGTTTGCCTTGATTACTGTGGCAAATTTTCATAGGCTACGTTCATTCACAGTGTGGTGAACAGCCAGTCACAAGCTGGACTGTCCTTGATATTCTATTTGTGAAGGAGGTGTATGATGGCCTTGCATGCAAAGTGTGAATCCTGTTCAGTGTAGACCACTGTTTATGGGGGAGGTTTTCAACCAATGCTATCTCTTCAACATATGTAGCTCTTCACCTAATGCTAGCCTTGGCTCATTTGGTAACAGTCTCACCTCTCACTCACAAAGTCATGGGTCCAAATCCCACTCCAGAGATTTGCGAACATAATCTAGGCTGTCATTCCAGTGCAGTACTGTGGGAGTGCTGCGCTGTTGGAGGTGTTAGCTTTCGAATATGAACTTCAAATGAGGCCCCATTTGCCAGGTCCTGGTCAACATTTATGCCTCAACCAATATAGCTGTAGAAAAGAAAAACCTGGTCCTTTATTTCATTTTTGGGACCTTGTGTGCAAGTTGAAAGCCATTTCTCTGAATTGCAAAAATGACTGTGTTTCAAAAATAACAATAACACCTAATATAAAGTGCTTTTTAACATAATAAAACATCCCAAGGCACTTCACAAAGAGTATTATAAAATAAAATCTAACACTGGGACACATAAAGGGATATTAGGCCAGATGACCAAAGCCTTGGTCAAAGAGGTAGATTATAAGGAGTGCCTTCAAGGATGGAAGCAAAGTAGAGAGGTGGGAAAATGTCACAGAGCTTGGAAATCAGGCAACGGAAGGCACGGCCACCAGTGGTGGACCAAATGAAATTGGGGGTGCCCAAGATGTTGGAATTAGAGGAGCTTAGTTGGCTGTGGGATGTCCTGAGGCCGTGACAGCTGCTATATCAATGTCAAGTTGCTCCTCCCTCTTTTTTCACTGCGAATGAAAATATTTGACTGGCCTGTATTGTTTAGTGGTTTGGTTAAGAGATTCAGAAGTCATCTTTTAAAACTCTTACCTTGGCCACCTGGATCTGAAAACCCAGGAGGCGTCCAGAGAGGTGACTCTGCAGCAGTCTATAACACTGTGGCTACAAGAGCAGGTCAGAGGCAAGGAATCCTGCGGTGAGTAACTCACCTCCTGACTCCCCGATAGCCTGTTCGACATCTACAAGGCACAAGTCAGGAGTTTGATGGAATATTCTCCACTTGCCTGGATGAGTGCAGCTCCAACAACACTCAAGAAGCTTGACATCATCCAGGACAAAGCAGCCCATCCACAAACATTCACTCCCTCCACCACCGACGCACAGTGGCAGCAGTGTGCGCCATCTACAAGATGCGCTGAGGAATTCACCAAGGCTCCTTGGGCAGTTCCCTTCCAAACCCACGAGTGCTGCCATCTAGAAGGACAAGGGCAGCAGACACATGGGAACATCACCACCTGGAGGTTCCCCTCCAAGCCACTCACCATCCTGACTTGGAAACATATCGGCCGTTTCTTCACTGTCACTGGGTCAAAATCCTGGACCTCCCTCCCTAATAGCACTGTGGGTGTACCTACACCACATGGACTGCAGCGGTTCAAGAAGGCAGCTCACCACCACCTTCTCAAGGGCAACTAGTGATGGACAATAAATGCTGGCCCGGCTGGTGAAGCGCACATCCTGTGAATGAATAAAAAAAAACCTTTCTGTGTGGAATACATCATAAGCCAACTACTTTGTTTCTCCAAGCATAGAGCTAATGGAAAAGCCTCTGCTGCTTGGCGCTTGTGGCTATGAATTCGCCTCATTTGCAACAGACATATGTAAATTCTGTTCCCAAAACATCTTCCAAAACGCGTCTATCTGCAGGGCACAGTTTGAAATTCAATTCATCCTAAATAATCCAAATGCCGCATCATTTGTCGTACCCTAAGAGCTTGTTTGAATAAAAACCTGCCCCTTTCAATATAGTTTACATTCTGATATGCTCCATTGATATTTCATCTGTCCCTAGGCTTTATAATGTGTTGTTCTAGCACTAGGATGGTGCTACTCAATATTTAATCTCCGTCAGTTGCTTCTGCATGTTTTAACTGAACAAGTCGGTTATGTGAATTAGAGGCAGGAAATCAGGTTGCCGCCTGAGAGCTGTGGGAATCATTTCTTTCCCTTTATTTTGAATTTCTCTTCACTCCAGGTTGTCTTCCCTCCTCCCACTTTCTGTTCCCCTGCCCCACTCTCTTAAAGAGGTTGACTGCTTGCTGAGCAGTTCCATGGTTACTGACTGATCACCTCTTGGTTCCTCACCCAAGGACCCATTGTTCTCCTTTTAAACCGTGACAGTAAATGCTGAGATGCTCTTGGGACAGGCAGGGCATCGCAACAGAACCAAACCCTGTCTTCACCCCACTGTCAGCAAGAGGTAGCAATGGACATTAAGGACGCTGGCTAACCTTTGACCTCCTCTTGGCCAGGCAACTGTGTGGCCGTCCAGAAGTTTCATGTTGAGATCCATTAATTCACTACAGGCCTGCAATTGCAACTTGTATCTTCCTCTTATGTCTCAGAACCACAACATCTACTCTTAAAGTCAGTGGGAAAGCAGGAAGAAAATTTATTTTCAAAAGTCTTATTTTCTATTAAGTGTTAGTGCCAAGTGACCAAACTGGTCAAATAGAAGAACTATTTTTTTTAAAATAAATCTTTCACCAGCTATGAAAAGAACCATTTATAAAGCAGAGCAGTGACATCTGCCACTGTTTAAGCTCCCCAGACAGACGATTTCAAACTTTTGACCCAAGTGTGAGGGAGTTTATAGGCCCAGTTATTATTTTACACCTTGGCTGTATCAAAGCCTTTCTCCAAATGTTCGACATGTTAATACACATTAGTGGTAATGATTGGGAATTATCAAATGGTCATCCCCACTCCTGAAATAGACTCTGGTCACCCCCCACCCTCTCGGGGGGTAATTAGCGATGGGCATGGGCCATAAATGCCAGCCTAGCCAGTGACACCCATGTCCTGTGAATGAATAAAAAGTGTTAGTCCAAGTGCAGTAGTGTCCCCTGCCTGGTATCTCACCCAAGGGGCCCCACTTAGTTTGAGTGTGAACCTAGACAGCTCATGTTGGCCGGGTCAGAAACACCTTCGAGCCAATCTGCACCCATGTATTTTTCAACATGGAGCCAGAGGGTAGCAGAAGCTGGGTTTCCCTTCTGCCTAACCCAGTGGACACTGCTGACGGTTGTAGCACCGCTGCCATTGTCCTGAAATGAGCCAACTCCATGTCGACCAGCGATTGGATGCGGGATCTTAACAGTCTCTGTGACTCAGCCCCACACTGGACAGTGTATGTAGCAGAGCTATATCCATGTATTATGACGAGTTGAAGAGTTATGCAAATGTAGTCCTTTTTTTTTGATCTCCATATGGCACTAAATATTTAAGCTCTGCTAAAGCTGTGTAGTAGTTCCTCAGTTCATTTGAATTGCAGATTGCGCTGTTACGTGCCTTGCAATTGCACAAAGACATCAGGTAGCTGTTGCATGTATTTTGCATATTTTCAAGGCCCATCTGTTGAGAAGGTGTGCAGTAACAGTTGCCAACGCTCACTGCTGTGACAAAGCACGCTTTGAGTGTGGTCACCCGGAGCAAATGAGCACTGGACCTGTCCCGCTCTGGATGATTTGCTGTAAGTTGCGTAAGGTGGTTTCCTGCAGCTTTTCGAAGCTGCGGGACATGCTAAGTGAATTTGAATAAGAGAAGAAAATCTTGCATGTTTTTTTTAAAAAAATTAAATTATAGTGAAGAAAGCGCATCCAAATGTGAGGTGTGAAGGTTCTGGGACTTTGCCCTCAGAGAGGCGGTGGCGTAGTGGTATTGTCACGCGACTGGTATTCCAGTGACCCAAGGTAATGCCCTGGGGACCCGGGTTCGAATCCCACCCGATGGCAGATGGTGGCATTTGAATTCAATAAAAATCTGGGATTAAAAGTCTGATGATGACCATTGTTGTAAAATGGCCCTTAAGGAAGGAAGTCAGCTGTCCTTGCCTGGTCTTGTAAAGCATGTGACTCCAGACCACAAAGCAATGTGGTTGACCCTTAAAATGCCCTCTGATTAAGCAATTAGGGATGGGAAATAAATGCTCACATCCCGTGAACGAATTTTTAAAAAAAAAGTCATGATAGGAAGATGCTTTTTCAAATAGGCTGAATGTTGTCCTTTTGATCCTGAGTTGAGATTAGGCTATTAGTAATTATTTTTCTCTTTAATCCTAACGGGTGTGTGTTATGAACAATGGCAGAGCAGGAGGCCATTCAGCCTGCTCCGCCATTTAATAAGATCACGGCCGATCTGATAGTGACCTTAAATCTGCATCCCGCCTACCCCCCCGATAACCTAACCCCCTTGCTTACCAAGAATCTATCCACCTCTGCCTCAAAAATATTCAAAGACACCTCATTCAACTTTACTCTCGAGCAACTTTTAATATGGAGTGATATTGGGCAGGGTGGAAAACCAGTGTCCGTAGCATTGGAACAGAGTCGGCCATTCAGCCACATGAGCCTGTTCCACCATTCATGGAGATCATGGTTGATCTGTGACCTAATTACTCGCACCCGCCTTTGCCCTATATCCCTTAATACCTCTGGATAATAAAAATTCACCAAGCTCAGATTTTAAATCAACAATCGATCCAGCGTAAATTGCCATTTGCGGAAGAGAGTTCCAAACTTCTCCCACGTTTAGCACAAAGAAGTATTTCCAAATTTTACTTCTGAAAGATCTGGCTCTAATTTTTCATCTGTGCTGCCCGAAATACTCTCTCTCTCCCTCTCTCTCTCTCTGTTCCCTCTCTCTCTCTCTTTTCTCTCTCTCTCTCTCTCTGTGTTTTCTCTCTCTCTCTCTGTGTTCTCTCTCTCTGTGTGTTCTCTCTGTGTGTTCTCTCTGTGTGTTCTCTCTCTCTGTGTGTTCTCTCTCTCTGTGTGTTCTCTCTCTCTGTGTGTTCTCTGTGCTTTCATGTTACGTGATATTGTTAATAGTTCTCTCCCCTCTGATATTGTCCCTCTTGCCTTCAAATATGCTACCTTGGCACCTCCTTTAGAAACTAATCCCTGACTTCTCCATCCTTGTAAACTATTGCCCCCATTTCCAACCTTCCGTTCCTTTCAAAGTTCTTGAATGTGTTGTTGCCAACCAAATCCATGCTTCTCTTTCTGAAACTTCATGTTTGGATCCCTCCAATTGGGTTTCTGCCCCTGCCACAATACCACAACAGCCCTTATCAAAGTCACAAATGACATCCTGTTTGACTGTGACGAAGGTTAGCTATCACGTCTTGTCCTTCTCGATCTGTCTGCAGCCTTTGACATGGTTGACCACACCATCCTCCTCCAACACATCTCCTTGTTGTCTCACTGGGTGGGATTGCATTGCCTAGTTCCACCCTTAACTATCTAATCACAGCTAGAAAGCCAACTGCAATGGCATCTCTTCCCACTCCCACAGCACCCTCTTGTATTCTTTAAGGATATGTCCATGGCGCCTCATATCTCTCATCTACATGATTCCCCTTGGTAACATCATCTGAAAATGTACTGTCAAGTTCCATATGTACACTGACAACACCAAGCTCTATCTTACCAGCACTCCTCTCGACCTTTCCAGTCTCTAAATCCAGTACTGGATGAACAGGAATATCCTCAAACAGAATATTGACAATGCTGAAGCCATTGGTATTCAGTCCCTGCCACAAAATCCAATCCCCAATTCTCAACTCCATCCCTGTCCTGGGCAATTGCCTGAGGCTAAACTAGATTGTCCCCAACCTTTGGTGTCATATTTGTTTGACCCCTGGATGAGCTTCCAGTCACATAACCACGCCATCGCTAAGACTACCTATTTCCAACTTCGTAACATCACCCGACTCTGCCTCTGCCTGTTTCATTTGCTGGCTGAAACCCTTATCCATGCCTTTGTGATCTTTAGACTTAACAACTCCAATACACTGCTGGCTGGCCTCCCACATAAATTTGAGGTCATCCAGAGCACACTTGCCTGTATGCTAGCATCCATCAGGTCTTGTTCACCCATCACCCCTTTTTTGGCCCTCAGTTAAGCAATACCTTGATTTTTAAATTCTCATTCTTGTTTTCCAATCTGTCCATGGCCTTATGACATGTTAACTCTGTAAGCTTCTCCAGCACTCTGAGGATATCTGCGCTTCTTCAATTCTAGTCTTTTGAGCATTTCCAATTTTAAATGCTCTACTTTTTGGTGGCCGTACCTCAGATGCCTGGGTCCTAAGCTCTGAGTTAGCCTCCCCGCCTCTCAACTCCTCTCTCCTCCAAAATGCTCCTTAAAATCTACTACTTTGACTTGCTTTACCATGTCCTCATGTGGCTCAGTGTCAAATTTTGTTTGATAACACTCCTGTCTTGGGATGTGCTGTACTATTAAACGTGCTGTAAATAAATGCAAGTTGTGGCCCAAGCTGGAACTTAGAAGACCCACAGACTGGGGAGCAAGTGATGCAAATATTCTGAATAGGACATAAAAAGCGAGGCTGGATGACCTTCACTCGTTCTGACCTTTTTGACTCCAAACTCCATCTCCTGCTTGAGCTTGATACTGCCTCGAACCTCCAAAAGGGTGGAATCCTACTCTCCTCCAACCATCGACTGGTTTTGAAAACTCGAGTTTTCCATAGAACCATAGAACACTACAACACAGAAAACAGGCCATTCGGCCCTTCTAGTCTGTGCCGAAATATTATTCTGCTAGTCCCATTGACCTGCACCTAGTCCATAACCCCCCAGACCTCTCCCATCCATGTATCGATCTAATTTATTCTTAAAACTTAAGAGTGAACCCGCATTTACCACGTCAGATGGTAGCTCGTTCCACACTCTCACCACCATCTTCTAAACATCAACAGTAGATGCACCTGAATTTATCATCTACTCATTCCCAGTTTGATGGTGTTCTGCGCTATGGCACTCAATCCTCCACTAAGATTTTCCAATTTAAAAGAAACAAACAACAGCTTCATAGATATAGTGACTTTAAAGAAAAACAACCCTCTAAGCTGGAACTCCCTCCCTAACAGCACTGTGGGTGTACCTACACCACATGGACTGCAGCTATTCAAGAAGGCAGCTCACCACCACCTTCTCAAGGGCAGTTAGGGATAGGCAATTAATGCTGGTGTAGCCAGTGATGCTCGCATCCCAGAAACGAATAAGTAAAAGAAAATCATGATCGGACAAATATTGGCACAGACCCTAAGAGGTAGAGGCTAGGAGGGGTGACTAAAAGCTTGGTCAAAGGGATCAGTTTTTAAGGAGGATATTAAAGGAGGGGAGAGGATTAGAGAGCCAAGTCCAGAGTCTAGGCCTAGGGGGATGCATGAGGCCAGAGTTGGAAAAACACGGAATTCTCTGAGGGTTGTAGGTCTGGAACAAACTGGTAGTTTCAGAACGGGTAGCATACAAAATAAAAATCTGAGAGATACTGGAACTGGTTAACAAATCTTAATACTTGGAATAGGCCTTGATTAAATAGTCAGGAGGCCTGACCAGGCATATTGGCCTCTGCTGGCCATATAAGAAAGAGGATCAATGCGTGGGAGATAGAAGATCATCCAATAAACAGCCTGTTTGGATGCTGTCATCAAGCAGCAAATAACTGAAATAAGTCATTGGTTGATTAAGTGTCACTGCCTCTTTGTGCTTGCTAATCTAACATATTTGGTCGTGTGCAATGTGCAGGTTGAACACCAAAGCTGCTAGTTGAGGCTCTGCATCTGTCACTTTTAATCTAAATTTGTTCAATTAACTGCCTTATTTCTGTAAGGAGGAGGTTAATTAAGCAATTCATGTCCTTTCCAGAAGCACGCGCTGAGAATTAAACTTCTAAACTAAGACCTTTTTGAATCATTTAAATTCTGCTCTCATTTTAATGGTATTGATTGTTAAGCTATCACAGACTCGAATAATACCTTTTTTTAATCCAGGGGGATTAGTCTGCTAATTGTTGTTGACCTTGGACTGACAAGATAAATTTCCTGGCTTTTGAATTGATATCAACTAGTTCCTTTTAACATTTGGAATTTTTTTTTTGTATAAAGCCTTTCTCAAGCATTCCCTCACATTCAATTTGGAGAATCCATCCTTTCACACATGATGTTTTTAAAAGCTTTATATCCCAGGGGAACTTAATCCATTTCCAGGTAGTCACAGATCAGAGGTATATGTTTGATACTGGGCCTCTCATTAATTACCTACATGTGGACAACCCTGTTACATGATTCCCTTTTATCTTTTGGCTAAGCGGTAAGGTTTTGTTTTACCCCATACTTCTATTCGTGTTCGATGAGACAAAGCAGATATTCATTTCACGAAAGAACAAAGCAGTTCACACTTCATGAAGGATTCAGATTGGCCTTTGATATTCATGCAGAAGAAACGCCTCACAATATGGCGGACTGAAAATGGCAGATAAAGGGCGTACAAAAAGAACCATCTTGCCCAACAATTAATTTTCCACGAGCACTGGTGCTGCAAGGTCTGAGTGTCGTACCTTTGATTTAAATGGCATTGTACATTGGCCTTTGTGGTGGGACCGTTGTTTAATGATCTGGAATGCACTGCCAGAACAGGTGGTGGAAGCCGATTCAGCAGTATTTCAACAGATATTCTAATGGGCAACAATTGTAGGGGAAAAAAAATAGAAGAAAGCGGCTAATTAGATAGGTCTTTCAAAGAACCAGCACAGGCAGGATGGGCTGAATGGCCGCCTCCTGTGCTGCGCACTCCATGACTTCATACAGACTCGGAGTACCCAGGTTGAGTTGTAGGCTCCACTCTGAGTTCCCCAGTGTCAGCTTGGGTTAGTTGGTAACACTCTGGGATGGAAAGTGCAGGATATGCAAACCCCAACAGCAACACATCCAGTTAATTTTATTTGACATTCACTGGCAAATTTATTAAAATCCTTTTACAGTATCTTGCCCCTCAGTTCTAACTCCCTTTTAATTACAGACACGCAGGTCTTCCACACCTTTGGTCTCAGCTCAGGCCCTGCATTTTTCGGTTGGCGGGCCCGGGAGTGGACGGGTAACGGGCCACCGGCCACGATCGGCCCCCGACTGCGATTTCACGCTGGCTGACTAATTAACGGCCATCCAGTGTGAGTGAAACGTGCGTTGGAGTGCTCATCACTGCCAGGGTTGGGGTGGGAAGAGGGCGGGCGTCGACGTAGCTGAGGGTGCGGGTGAGCACTTCAGGAGAGCTCCCTGAAGGCAGATAGCTGTCCCAGGGAGCTGCAGACCTCCACAGGCTAAAGGACAAGACGACAATGCTGTGAAATATGTCCACGCAGCACCATCAAGCACCCGAAAGTATACCTCATTAAAAAAAACCGGTCCCCCAGACATCTCTTATTTCCCCGCGGAGATTTCATCCCTCCCCTTGGATCGAGGTTTGAGCAAGAATGTGAAGGCCACCTGGGAGAATGACCCGTCCGCCAACCGTAAATGTGGACGGGCCACGTAAAATTACTGTTGATTGCATCATTAATGGGCTTAATTGCCCACTTAAATGTCACCAGGCGCTCTTCCGACTGCCGCACGCGCCCACTGAACAAAATATTTGCGCGATGTCCCGATGTCATCTCGTGCTATCGTTGTCTAGCAGTGTTGTCCATACGTTTATTCTTTCTCATGGGATGTGAGTGTCACTGGCAAAGTCAGCTTTTGTTGCCCATCCCTAATTGCCCTTGAACTGAGTGGCTTGCCAGACCATTTCAGGGGGGCAGTTAAGAGTCAACAGCATTGCTGCAGGTCTGGAGTCGCATGTGGGCCAGACCAGGTAAGGATGGCAGATTTCCTTCCCCAAAGAACGTCAGTGGAACAGGCTGCTTTTTACGACAATCAATGGTGGTTATCATGGTCACCTAGACAGAGACTAGCTTTATATTCCAGGTTTATTAATTGAATTCAAATTCCACCAGCTTGAACCCATGTCCCAAGAGCATCTAGGCATCTGACTTACTAGTCCAGTGACGTTACCACTACACCACCATCTCCCCGGTTGGATTGACTGGCCACATGTGGTGAATTAGGAATCCAGTTGTGGTAAAGTCTATTTCTCATTAGGAAATACAAAATGAGGAACAGACATCATCGTTGGGCATGTGACCTCAATATTGCCACACAATGTACTTGTGAACTTTTACCAGCAAATGCATAAAAAGGCTAATGCGAGGTCAGAAAGCAGAATGCAAGTGCGTTACTCCTTTGGTTACTGGTTGGTGGTAAATGTTTGTTCAGTAAATATACACATGAGAAGTACAGTTACCTGTATTGTATGAGAGGGTGTTAGGTGTTTTGAACACAAGTTGGTACATATGGCTAAAATGGCTTTGCACCTTCCACAGCTGTAGCTAGTCACTGACTTCAATTGGGCAGTTCTAATCTAGGACTAACTTACAGCATGGACGTTTGGGGGAAGTACTGGAGAGTTATCATAGAGCTGCGCTGATCATGATTCACATTTTTTTGGAGAGATGGTGAGAAAATTGAAGACAAAATGGACACAGTAGTCGATTGTTAATAATACATCATTTCAGCAGTGACTCAGTCACTTCCATTCATACAGCATAATGTGAGGGGAAAAAACGATTACTGTTTCAAATTTTACTTACTTTGGTCTATTTTCTTTCCTGTGTTTGTGATTTACACTCAGCTATTGGGCTCAGAGCTGCTCGCTCTGTCAGACACATCCATGTCCTGCCTCCAAGCCTGACATAGGAAAAAAAAAAACCCCACAAACCATCCAAAGCAAATGCCCTGAGATTTCCGGCTGTTCCCTAGTTATTTCCAATGTAAATGAAGCTTCCTGAAAACTGTGCACGGGTTCCATGTTGCCTGAAAATGAGTTTTGTTTTTCAGAAATGGAATGTGCTCTCTACCCGCCCACCAGTTTCTCTGCTCCAGAAACTAATGGCTCACCAGAGCAAGCCCATTGAGCTTGTGCTGTCTGCCATTAGTTAGTCCAGGGAAGCTCTGCCTCATTTTACTTCCAAATCCCCTTCTCATTTCTCCATATCCCTTCTAACCATCCTGCAGATTTAGCTCCATTGACTTTGCATCTATAGATTGAAGTAATGGCCACTAATGAGGGAGCGAATGACTTTATATGACAACTTCTGAGAATACCGTTCTATTGGTGGGTCTTAATTCTAGTTAACAGTGAGCATTGTCCTGTTTGTGCTTGAGTTGCAACCCTGGTCCTGTGCCAAAACCGTGGGGCTGGGGGTCATTATCGCAATTGGGGCGTGTATCAAGACGGGCCTGCCGTGTTCTGCCTGGAAAAGATGCACCGGTCCAAAGTCGCACTGTTGGTGAGCAAACCTCAACATCCTTTCTCAGGCAGGGGTTCAAAATAGTAATTCTGACCTGCTTCTGAAAGAGCAGACCTGCACCTTTTAAAGAGAATCAGTCATCTCCGGATTAGTTACCCTGTCTTGTGAACCTATTTCAGGGCTTACCCTAGACTGAAAGGAACTCGCACCAGCTCTCAGACAAAAGCAAAATACTGCCGACGCTGGAAATCTGAAATAAAAACCAGAAAATGCCGGAAAAACTCAGCAGGTCTGACAGCATCTGTGGAAGGAGAAACAGAGTGAACGTTTTGAGCCTGTATGAAGGGTCTGAGGAAGGGTCTTACAGACTCGAAACGTTAACTCTGTTTCTCTCTCCACAGGTGCTGTCAGGCCTGTTGAGTTTTTCCAGCATTTTCTGTTTTTATCGCACCAGCTCTCATTTAGTGAGGGTTCATTTGGTCCTTACGAGGTCGTAATGAATATAACTGCTGCGTAATTACAAGTGGCGCATAAGTCACACGTGCTCCTTGATTGAGTGCAAGTCCTTTTCTACAAAAGCTTTGTCAGCAAAGGGCCTTCTAACCTTCATGTTAGACCTGCATTTTAAGCCTTAGAGGCTGAAGATCTCTAGAGGCCTCTCGAGCACTGAGACGAGAGAATGATTTCATCAAAGACAAAAAAGAAGCTAACGTTCAGATGAAATGGGGTCACTGGATTCCCATAAATGTGAATGATGTACGACTGAATGGGTATGCAAACTTCCCTCAATTTTTAAACATCTTAAATGAGGCCAAATCTTAAGCGTCAGCTTGGTTCAGTTGAGAACACAGTTCCTTCCTGAGTCAAAAAACTGCAGTTAAGGCCCTTTCCAAGAATGTGTCATGTAGGTTGCTGATCCAGCGGAGCACTAAGGGAGTGCTCCACTGTCAAAGGTGCCGTCCCACAAGTGAGATTTTAATGTTACACCCCATCTCCCTGAAAAGCTGGTAGCTCTCCTGGCGTTCATTCCAACACACTTCACTCAATCTATGCCGTCAGCTGATCATTTATATTGGGGTTCGTTTGATTCAACTTGGCGTGTGCAAAATAGCTGCTGCATCTTCCAACCTAACAACACTAGGTGCTGCATAGTTGCAAGTCTTTTGGAAATAAGACTTTTGACAGAAATATCACTTGAGCAAATAAAACCAGAAAATGCTGGAAAAACTCAGCAGGTCTGGCAGCATCGGAAGAAGTCATACGGACTCGAAATGTTAACCCTCTCCCCACAGATGCTGCCAAACCTGCTGAGTTTTCCCAGCGTTTTCTGTTTCTATTTCAGATTTCCAACATCTGCAGTATTTTGCTTTTACATTACTTGAACATGTGTTTTTTTCTCTGTTTTCCAGGTTCTTCAATAAGCAGTGAGTCCTCGCCAGTCTCTTCCCCAGCAACCAACCACAGCTCTCCTGCCAGCACACCCAAAAGAGGCCCGATCGGACCTATCCTTGTCCCAACTGCAGGTCACAGTGTTCCCAGTACTCCCCCTGTGGTGACAATTGCACCGACGAAGACTGTTAATGGGCTTTGGCGGAGTGAAAGCAGGCAGGTGAGTATGTGGAATCAGGTTGGGTAGCTCACTGAGATTTAGTAGTGGTGTTGGTCACTGGACTAGTAATCCAGAGGCCCAGGCTAATATTCTGGGGATGCGGGTTCAAATCTCAACACGGGTGGTGGAATTTAAATTCAATTAATAAATCTGAAATATGAAGCTAGTCTTATTAATGGTGATCATGATAACTATCGTTGATTGTTGTTTAAAAAAAAACCCATCTGGTTCACGAATGCACTTTAGGGAAGGAAACCTGCCACCCTTTCCCGGTCTGGCCTCCATGTGACTCCAGACCCACAGCAATGTTAACTTCCCTCTGAAGCGGCCTCGCAAGCCACTCAGTTCAGGGGCAATTAGGGATGGGCAACAAATGCTGGCCTTGCAGGCAATGCCCACGTCCCATGAAAGAATAAAGTAAAGTCAAACCTGGATTAAAATGGTGAAAAGTTTGGTTTTGTATTGGAATTCAACTTCTCGAACTCTTTCCGTCCCTCCTGTGAGTGTGGCATGGGACAGGAAGGGTGACCTGCACTCATGAGCAAGGAAGCTGCACATGAAGTGAGTGTGGGTTGGGGACTAGGTTACAGCATTATAGCTCCAATTCTTCTTCCTTGCAACCCGAGAGATCTGCTTCCAACAGGAGTGAGCCCCAGTAAACACTTAAGGCTGTGTGGCCCTTAGATTAATGTTACCATTGTTTGTACCATTGTGCTGCCTTTGCTGCTATTTTGCAGTAGCAACTGATAATTGGGCTCAATCCTGTTCCCCTCTCTCTGTCAGGACTAGACATTTTACTTGACTTGCATTAATATAGCTCTTATCATGACCACTGGATGTCTTGAAACATTTTACAGCCAATGAAGTACTTTTTGAAGTATAGCCATTGTTGTAGTGAAGGATGTGTGGCAGCCAGTATGTGCACTGCAAACTCCCGCAGACAGCAATGTGATGCTAACCAGTTAAAAGGTACATTAGGGGAAATTTTATGGATAATTTTCTGACTTTGACCTCTGGGCCGGAAGCCTTGCCAGTTCCCATGACTGGTTGCTCTCCAGAGACACCTGCTGAAACCCAGTGAGGACATCAGCCACAATGTTCTTGGCAGTTCAAGAGGTCCCAGGCTCAAGCCTCTGTATCCATCAGAAGATGCGACACTCAGTAAGCTGCTGTCCAGCTCTCCTTACTCTGAGACCTTAGTGGTGATATTAATTGCCTGATCTCTGGGGGTTTAACTCTTTGTGTGGTGTAGCTAATGGAAGAGAAAGTTGACATTTAGAGTCCCGCGCATTTCCACATTAGTGCAAGGTGAATGTACACACTGCATAAGTCTGACCTTAATGGATTAATCAAATTATTACCCAACTACACTGGGAGCAGCAGCATTCAGTGTTCCAGCTAATTGTATTATTAGGATCCTGCTCAGTAAAGCAAATCAGTTCAGATGCTAGAGAGTAAACAAAAAAAAGTAGTCTTCATGTCTCAGTCTTTGCATGAAAAGGCTGCATGAATAAGGAGAGCTAGACTGAACTGGTAGTGCCATAACAAACAGACGGTTATAATTCAGATGGAAAATGGCTGATGCAAATATTTGTTTTTTTTTTCTCCCAAAGAATAATTGATTCTCTGGGGTCCGAAAGCAAGCAGAATTTGTTTGCCTTTATCTGATTTGCATTCAGGTAATCCAATCAAGAGAATATTCTTTCAGTGGCCCATCCATTGATATTTCTTCATTGTTGTCAGAAATTTATTGAATTTTAAATTAAAGGATGTAAGCCTCTACTCTGCTGTTGGGATACCAAGCCCATCTGGGACTGTTTCTATCTGTAGATTCATGAGAGGAGGAGGCTGGGAGCTCGGAGATACTCTTAAGGTGCAATAAATTGTTCCATTTTGCAAAGCTCTTGGGCTCCTAAACTTAAGCATTAGTCATTTGTGGAGCATTAGCTTCAATTGCTCTGGTGCAGTGAGCCGAGGGAAATTAAATCTTTACTTGGAGAAATGGTTTCTTCATGAGTGCCTTGGAGTTCCACTCCTGCTTGAAACCTTCACCCCCAATGCCCCCCCTCCCCCTACCCCCCAACAAACCAAACCTTCTCGTGCTCTCTTCCTTTCCCGAGAGTGCTGATTCTTGCAGCAAGGATACCGTTCTATAGGTGCTCCCAGTTCTTGAGACCGTCTACCGTCTAAGAGGCAGTTCACCACTCCTTTAACAAATTGGAACTGATTCTTCTTATTCAGCTGCTCCACAGTGCATCAGTGTTCCACGTTGTCAGGCCGTGAGTTAATTTACAAATCTATTCTATTGTTTAATAGTATGTAGAAGAGACAAAGGGGAGGATCTTCTGGTTGGCGAGCAAGGGCGGGATCGTTCGCCGACGCGGGATGACATCGGGTGGAACTTCTGACATCACCCCGCGTCATTTCCACTTTCAGGTCAGCGGGGGCACAGCTGAGTCAACTGTGCGCTCGCCGACCTGTCAACGGCCTATTGAGGCCATTGAAAAAGTAATTAACCTCATTTGTGGACCTGCCCGTCCAACCTTAGGGTTGGCAGGCAGGCTGGGAGCCCTGGCGGGCTTCAGAAACAGCATCAAACCTCATCCACGGGCGGGATGAGGGTTTTATAAATATTTAATAAAAGTTTCAGTAAAAGCGATGAACGTGTCCCAACTCATGTGACAGTGTCACATGAGGGGAATGTCAGGGAAATGTTGCTATCATTTGCTTAACATTTTTAAATTTGGAGCTGACCTCCCTGAGGCAGCACTTAGCCTCAGGGAGATCTGTGCGCTCTTTCGCGCGCATGCATGAAGGAGCGCACTCCCGGCTCAGGGAATCCACCCCCTGCCCGCACAGGGAGCGCATAGCGCTTCCTAGCGGATGTCACGCTGGGCGGGCCTTAATTGGCCCACCCACATAAAATGTGGCATTCCCCCAATTGGGGACGCCGATCAGAGGCACGCCTGCTCCTACACTCCCCCCCCCACCCCCCAATAGGAGGACAAGTTTCCCCATAGAGACAATGGGAAAGGCGCAATAAAAGTATTTTTAAGAGTCATACCAGAACTGAGAGGCTACAGCAATGAGGAAAGGCTGGCACTCTTGTTTCTAGAAAACAGAAGGCTGGGTGAGGATGAGATGATTTAATAGAGGTCTTTAAGATTCTGAAAGGTTTTGATAGACTGGATGTAGACAGGGTGTTCCCATTTGTTGAGGTGGGGGGGGAAGAAAGTCCAAAACTAGGGCCCATAAATATAAGGCGATCACTAATAAACCCAATAGAAAACTCAGGAGAAACATCTTCACCCAGAGAGAGGTTAGAATGTGAATCTTACTACCACAGGGAGTAGCTGAGGTGAATAGGACAGATGCACTGAAGGAAAAGTTTGATAAACGCATGTGGGACATGAGGTAAGGTTAGGTGTGAGGTGGTTCATGTGGAGCATAACCACCAGCACAGACCAGTTGGGCTGAATGGCCTGTTTCTGTGCTGCAAATCCTGAGAGTGTCAGCAGGCTGCTCCGTCGTGTGGTGCGTCACAGAAGAGGCAGCAATCATGTTTTCCAACACACGTCAGAGGGCGGCAGTTTTCCAGTTCCAAGTGCCATTGGCCGGTTGCAGCAGTCCCAACTGGGGGCTCCATTTGAGATGAGCTCATTCAACACTGATCAGGAACGGAACTTGGGGAAGCCTCGTGATCTCATGTAGCTCAGTGTCAGAGCAGGTGACCGAACACAGCATTAATTCATTACCTGAGGCACTGGGAGTTTCAAACCAAAAGGCCTGTTTTTCCTATCCCATTCATTGTATAAAGATGCTAAAAACGAACAGTTCCAAAGAAGTCTATTTTAATGCAATGGTACCTAAGCAAATAGAATGACCTATTTTTTTTTTAAAAAAAACACAAATATTTTTGCAGAATTTATAATAACTTCCTCAGGATCTAAGTCTGACTGGAGATTTTGGCTGTGGGAAGCCGGGTTAGTGAAATGGATGATGAATTGCCATAAAAGCAAAATGCTGCAAACATTGAAAATCTGAAATAAAAACACACAATGCTGGAAATACTCAACAGGCCAGGTAGCACCTGTGGAGAGAGAAACGGAGCTAATGTTTCAGGCCAATGGCCTTCTTTTAGAACCGATAAATTGCCACATTATGAGAGTTTTCTAGCTTGTACAGGACATGACCAACTGCCCCCTCAAGTGCCTTGTGGATTTTTGACCAGTTGTGGAGAAGTGCTGTCCACGTGTTGCAACAATACCATTGTTATGTCATCCATGTCTGTTGAAGAGAAGTCAACGATCTGACCTCAAACATGTTTCACAGGAAATGCACGTCATCCATTTTCAAACTGGAGCCGAGGTCATCAGACTTCTGCCTGTCTAATCAGCTGATATCCCCATAATCACTCTATACAGCTGGTGGGTGGAATGAGTTTGGTCACTCTCTGCCTGCTTGCTGGTGAGTGCAGACCTGTGTCATTCAGTGCTCGTCAGCTTGAGTTTGACAGTCTTACACGGTGAAGGAAATTTGATTGTTTTTGATGTTGTGAGATGCTGAAATTTCCCCATATCTCCCTCCCCCCCCCCCCATTTTCTCATTCCTCCTTCCGCCTCCAACTCCCACAACCTCGCCTCCAACTTACTTGCCCTTATCTCCTTCCATCCGAACTCACTCACTTGCACCTCCATCCACCTGTAATACAGTCAACTTTGCCTCTCCCCACGTTAACTGAACTGACAGATATAGCACGTAGAATCTTACTTGCACAGGGCAGGAGGGAACAAGAGTCAGGCTGTGGTAGACTGAAAATGGTGACTGCAATGGCAGATGGATCACTGCTCTGGTTTATTATCCCATTAATTTATTATTTCAGCTCTTGCGCTCTAACACTGAAATCGATGGGAGAAAAATCTCAAAAATTAACCATTCTACCAACAATACTGAATTAAAGGAATAGTGCCTGGACTAAAGATTTAAAAAAAATCTTACCCAGCAAAAACAGTTTTTAAATAGGCTAGGTTCAAATTCCCAGGTAGAGAGAACCGGTATCTAGTACGGTGAATATGGATTTATCTGGAACATTTAGCAGAGGAACAGAATGAAGGCTTGATCCAAAATCAGGAGAAAGTCAGTGGGGCCAGCGTATATTCCAACATAGATGGGAATGAATGGGTAAACTGGAGGGCTTTTATATGATCTTGTTCTTACTGCCTGCATCTTAGACTAAGGTTCATATAGCACAGAAGGAAGCCCTTCAGCCCATTGTGCCTGTGCTAGCTTTTTGAAAGAAGTATCCAATTAGTCCCATTTCCCTGCACTTTCCCCATAACTCTGCAATTTGTTTCCTCCATTCAAGAGTATATCCAGTCCCCTTTTAAAAGGTAAGGCTGAGTCTGCTGCCTGCACCCTTACAGGCACTGCAGATCACCGCAACTGGCTGAGTAAAAACATTCCTCCTCATCTTCCTGCTGGCTTTTTTGCCAACTCATTTCAGTAGTTGGAGTTTGTGCCTGCCTGGTGTTCTACATTGTATCGCAACGGCACTGAGGTGAAGTTCCAGTAAAAACGTCAAGTTGTAGCTATAGAAATCTTCATATCAAGGAAGTTCACGCTCCTGGTGAGAAATCTTCTCCATTGGGAGAACTTTGCTTTGTATTCGGCACTTTGAGAGGACTTTAACTGCAATATTGGGGAGAAGTACTGCTGAGTTGTTGATGTGTCATCCATAGCGATAGTGATGGGAGCAATTTGAGACAGCAAATTCAAGGCATCACACACGATATCTATCAGACCTTCTGATTAAAGCGCATTGGCTTAAATGGGACTCCTCGGGTCATTTATTGATACCAATCCACTAAATAATCCCAGCGGCTTCGCTGACTTTTATAGAATTAATACAATTCCAAATTTGACACCCACTGAAAATGGTCCATACGACAGCTGTATCAGCCCCCCTCTGTGTGTGGTTCCCTATTTGTATTCCCTTCACATTGCAGTTAAAGTCTGCTGTGTAAGGCCTTGCGTATGGTTAAGGAGCGACAGAGTGCACTCTGTGTAAACCAACCACACACAAACAGGCTATCAGTCTTCTCCTGGGTGCAACAATATTATGCTTGGCAGTTCAACTGTAAATACTGTTCATAGTTAGAGTGCAGTAACAAATCAAGTTGTGTTTTGAACAAACTGGGGTAGTATTTTGGGAGTGTGTGTTTTCCTGTTCGCTGATCTCTTCAACTATGTGGTAATGCTTTTTAAGTTTCTCTGTGGTTTTGCTACCCTCGTGGATTCAACTACGAAAGGGAGCATTAACGGCAAGCCGGAAAGACAAAGGCCAGAGTTTTCTAGTCCCCCCCCCTCAAGGCAGGGCCGGCAAACCATTGAAATCTCCGTTCACTTTGGTGGGACCAGCAGATCCCACCGGCGTGAGGGGCTGGAAAATTCCGGCCAAACCGGCTTTCTTTTGAGACACGAGTGTATGAAGTGGGAAATATTTTGGGTCAGGAGATACTTGCTTACTGTTTATCGCAAGGCTTAGTCCAGATTGGTTGGGGGTCTACTCACACCTGGCATCACAGAGGGCTAGGACATTTGGCGATTGTCCATGCAGTGAGCCACGTACATCATATGAACACCATAGCTTTAGGTGACACCTTGACAACTAGTGTTATAGATGTCCTCTCACTATGAATCGCCTGACTTACTTGTCCTGGTATTAGTGGAGTTCCTGACCACCAACGCCGCCCCCCCCACCCCGGGATTTGTGGATCCCCTGAGTTGCTGCCCCATTTACTGACTCTTATCTCCCCAATGTCTAAAAGAGTTCCATACCGTATGGAACAGCCAAACAAGTAGAGCGGTGCCTAAGCATCACTGCCTTGAAACCAAAGTAAAAGCACCTTTGTGTGAGACAGATCATGCGTGTATTGACAACAAGGACAATTAGCTATGAGACTTTTATCTCCAGTGCAGACCGCAAACAACCAGGTTAAACCAGAGGCAACTGAGGAGGCATCATCAGGGAGATTAGCCAATTCTGGCAGGTACACAGGCAATGGGGGATGTGGGGTGGGGGGAGGAGGAAACACCCAAGGTTCCACTAGGTGTGCAAATCTTTGTAAAACATTGCTTCTTCATCATGCTTCATCCATCCCAATCTTGTCATCTTTGTTATTTGTGGGTGATTTTTTTTTTTTGGCTTGCTCTGCTTGTTATGCATCATGGGAGCTGCTCAAACCGGCATTTCCTGTTTCTATTAAATCTCTGCAGCTGACTGACAGCCGAGTTGCTCTTGTGGCAGGAAGTTGCAATAACCACAAGAAAAGAGAGAGAGAGAAAGAATAAAAAGGTCATTCGTAATTTTAGTACTG
The DNA here is from genome assembly GCF_964194155.1 of Cetorhinus maximus. NCBI lineage: Eukaryota > Metazoa > Chordata > Chondrichthyes > Lamniformes > Cetorhinidae > Cetorhinus > Cetorhinus maximus. Next base: position 142,030,665 of record NC_135884.1, on the reverse strand, counting down.
AAAGCATTTCAGTCACGCTTGGCCACATTTGGGACATTACTGAAGTCAACAGCCATGAATACCCTCAGCCCTGTGATCTTGACATGGAGTTAGGGTCCAGGTCAAATCCGACCTCATTCAATGGGGGGAGAATAGACTCAAGGGGCTGAATGGCCTGCTCCTGTTTCTATGACTGAGTGGCTTAGGCACTGTCCCACAAGGTGTTAAAACATTTAGGTCAGTGAGTTTCCAGATTTGGTTCCCAATTTGTGGGGAGTTGGCTTATCTCACTCTGGTTGTAGTGTGGGTGGCATTACCACAGAGTCTGGGCCAAGAAAGGGGGAAATTTAGCCTGGTTTCCTGGTTTGGTTTTCCTGGTGAAAAGCGCATGTGTGAACATTGGCTGAGTTCAACTACAACAACTTGCCCTTTCATAGCATCTTTACATAGTAAAGCATCCCAAGGTGCATCAGAGAGCAAAACAAAATATTATTGGATTTGGTTTATGATGTCTTTCTTGCAAAGTGTCCATGGACTCTCCATCCATTCAGAGTCAGTGAGTGTAAAATCTAACTGTACCCAAATGGTCACATGATGAGAACGGTGACTCGAGGAGGAATATGTCTTCTTCTGGAACTGTACCCCAACAAAAAGGGACACCTCATCGAAAGAAGAGGAATACCTTTTTTTAAAAAATAAAATCTCACTGAAAACCCAGAACAATTTGTACTGTTAGGAACATAGGCTGGAATTTTCCGGCACCTTCCACCAGCAGGATCTTCTGGTCCCGCGGATGTTGCAGCCCCATGGCAGGGCCGGAAAATTCCGACCATAGATTGATATGGCACAAAAGGAGCCCATTCAGCCCATTGCGCCTATGTTGGTTCTTTGGTAGAGCTCTCCAATTAATCCCAACCCCCGCTTTTTCCTCATAGCAATGTTGTGCTTCTCAATTAAAATAGATTGTATTAATTACAGAATCATTAAAGAATAATCTTTCTCAGTGGCTCATTTGGGAGAGACTGGGTCACACAAACCAGGAACGCTTGGTAATGCTCCTGTAAAGCACCTTGGGATGTTTTACTCTGTGCATTCATGTAACACCTTTAACATTGTTGTTTGATTCCCAGTCCATGCTGATTTGACTGATGTCATCTTGGGCACCTCCATAATGGGTTCCAAACATTCCTGGTGCCCCTGGGAGACTAGCTAATATTCCCCACTCCGGAGTGCCATCCAGCAGCCCCTGACTTGGAAATGGATGTGGGAAGGATGGCTGAGGATGAGCAGCCTTCCGACACACACTGTCCAAACAAGTCTACACACACGGTGGGCATTTGGATGCAAGAATCTGGTGGGTGAATTAGGTGAAACTGTACCTCAACAAGGAATCTACTCTTTCAACCTCACCAAAAACATATTATCTGGCGGTTACCCCATTGCTGCTTTTAGGGGCTTGCTGTGCACAAATTGGCTGCACTTTACCTACATTAATACAACGGCTACACTTTAAAACCGAATACATTGGCTTTAAAGCACACTGTGACATCCTGGGGTGGTGAAAGGTCCTATAGAAATGCAAGTGCTTTCTCTTCAGCAGCAGAGGAGAGAAAAACTATGAAGGATTTTAATGGGTAGTTACATATTTTTTTTAAAAAAAGAAGCTTCTTTGCTTCAAAGAGAGTGAAAGGGCCATCATGCGACGCCTCTTTGATCTGTTGTAGTCGTGTTTTGCAAATAAAAAGCGCTTGAATTGTTTTTCCTCGGGTGGCCTAACGTTGAAAAGAGCCGTGTGTCTGCGCTCGTTCCGTGAACTTTGATTTTGACTTCTGTTGACATTTTCTGAACCACTTTAACGCTTGGGCGAGCATCCAGGGTGCCTGGGAGAGGCAGCATCTCTCCCACCAGCATGAAAAATGCATCAGAACGTTTTAGCCTTTCAAAAAGGGGGGTCTTGAGAGAGATCGCGCTGGCTGGAACCCTGCCATGAAAGGCAGACTCAAAACGAGGCAGATCAGCACCCCAGCTCAGAAATAACATTACTGACATTTAATATTACATGTTAGCACAGTTGAGTCAGGAGGGGTCAACAATTATCAGCCTGTAAGCCTGCGCTGAAGCATGGCAACCTCTTGAGAGAGGAAATGGTTCACCAAATGTGACTTCCCTTAAATGAAAATACAGACGCCACCCCACCTCCTCAAAGTGCTTGTCAGCAGTGCTGGGGCCGTGGGGTCAGAACAATCTAACCTGCGGTTTTCCAAACCTTCGTTTAAACGATACTTAGGAAGAAGGATGATCTGGAATTTTTTTCTCTCTCTCTCTCGTTTGATTTGTTTGTCTAAAGCTTAGTGGCCCTTTTTTTTTTATTGCTTTTTGTTGTAAAGATAGGAAGCCACAGTTGAACGTTAGCCAGTCGGCTGATGCTCCCTGTCTGGCCTCAGGCACCAGCGGGAGGTAGCCGAGGCATTGTGCTCGTGAATCTAGATTAGCACGAATACCCCCCTTGAGAAGAGTGAGTTTGCAGGTGGTTGGGAGGGAAGTCGATTATGCAGTGGTGGTCCGAAGCAGGTATTGAGATGTAAACCTCAATTTTAACTCCTGGTGGGAGCGCCCACTGCAGCCTGGAGGCCTAGTTCGGGTGATCAGATGTCTTTGTTTTGCTGGGACAGTGCCAGTGTATATATATATATATATATATATATATATGATTAAATGTCCCAACAATTTCCTAAAATTAGTTCAAATGTTCCGGTTTTCAACTTTTCCCTTTTTGTCAAATACAAACTGGGCCTGCGGGGAGAAAGTCTGAGTGAAATTTCAACCTCCTCCTTCCTGTAAAAGAAGCATGCAGCAGAACCTGGATCCCTCCCCCACTGCCCCCTTGTGTCTCCAAGGGACTTTCACTGCCTTTGGCACCGATGGCTCCCTTGCTGCTGATGCCTTTTAAACGATTTCCGGAATAAGGTTGCCAACTCTGGCTGGACACTTTCTGAGAGATATCATCACATGACCACCCACCTTCAACTGCCCCTCCCCTAGCCTCTTGTCATTGGTTGCCCCACACGTCAGTCGTCACAGAGTCCCGCCTTCCCATTGTTTTTCAATGTGTCCTGGTTTTTGCCTTTTAAAAATTTGGTCACCCGAGGCCTAATAGATTTTAATTCCTCATCTTTCACTGTATGAACCGCAGCGAAGGTACTGACATATGAGGAGAGATTGAGTTGGTTAGGATTATGTTCGCTGGAGTTCAGAAGAATGAGGGGGGATCTTATAGAAACCTATAAAATTCTAACAGGACTAGACAGGGTAGATGCAGGCAGGATGTTCCCGATGGTGGGGGAGTCCAGAACCAGGGGTCACAGTCTGAGGATACGGGGTAGACCATTTAGGACTGAGATGAGGAGAAATTTCTTCACCCAGAGAGTGGTGAGCCTGTGGAATTCGTTACCACAGAAAGTAGCTGAGACCAAAACATTGTATGTTTTCAAGAAAGAGCTAGATATAGCTTTTGGGGCGAAAGGGATCAAAGGGTATGGGGAGAAAGTGGGAGCAGGTTATTGAGTTGGATGATCAGCCATGATCATGATGAATGGCGGAGCAGGCTCGAAGGGCTGAATGGCCTACTCCTGCTCCTAGTTTCTATGTTTACTGGAGAGCCAGTGGGTGGGAGCAGGATTTCGGGTGGCAGAAGTTGAGCTGGGACTATGTGGGAACAGGCCCTGTAGTCAGGTAAGTGGTTAGGAAGAGAACTGGGAGGTAGAGGGAATCCAGGGGCATGGGAGGCCTAAGGTTTCCATTTGATGTCTGGCGGAGCATTCCTGATCCTCTTGGCCCATCAGTGGGGCGGGTAAAACTAAATGAATTTACCTTTCCGGGTTTCCTCTGGTGTCAGGTTTTACTTGCCTCCAGTTGTCAGGTTAGCACTATGGGGAGGTCATGACAGCTTCCCCACACAAGCCTCATATTAAAATGGAATTAGATTGAAACTTGAGTTGTGTCCTATACTAACAGCCTGGAGAAATGTTGCCCACTGCATTAGGAAAACAGCCTTAAATTTCAGATAGTTCTCCTACCTTCCCTTGAACACTGGACAGACAGACAGACATATGAACGTACAAATTAGGAGCAGGAGTAGACTATTTAGCTCCTCGAGCCTCCTTTGCCATTCGATAAGATCACGACTGATCTGATTGTGGCCTCAGCTCCACCTTCCTGCCTACCCCTGATAACCTTTGACCCCCCCCCCCCCCCCCCGGTTAGTCAAGAATCTATCTACCTCAGCCTTAAATATTCAATGGCCCTGCCTCAACCGCGCTCTGGCGAAGAGTGTTCCAAAGATTCACAAGCCCCTGAGAGAAAAAAATTCTCCTCATCTCCATTTTAACTGGGAGACCCCTTATTTTTAAACTGTGTCCCCTCGTTCCAGTTTCACAAACGAGGGAAACTTCCTTTTAGCACCCACCCTGTCAAGTCCCGATCACCACTCGTTCTTCAAAACTCCAATGGATACAGGCCCAACCTTTCCTCATAAGATGACCCCACCCCCCATCCCAGGAATCAATCAAGGGACCGTCTCTGAACTGCTTCTGATGCAATTAGGTCCTTTCTTAAATAAGGAGACCAACACTGTACTCAGTACGCCAGACATGGTCTCACTAATGACCTGAACAACTAGAAAAGCAGCCCTACTTTTATATTCCATTCCACTTAGCAATAAATGACAACATTCCATTTGCACTTACTGTACCTGCATACCAACTTCTCGAGATTCCTGCCCAGGGCACCCAGATCCCTACGTACCCCAAAGTTCTGCAATCTCTCTCCACTTAAATACTGTACTGCTTTTCTATTCTTCCTGCCAAAGTGGACAAGTTCACATTTTCCCACATTATGCCAATTTTTTGACCACTCATTTAACCTACCTATACCCTTTGCAGACTCATTATGTCCTCTTCACAAGTTACTTTCCTACCTATCTTTGTGTCATTAGCAAATTTAGCAGCCATGCATTCAGTCCCGTCATCCAAGTCATTGATATAGATTGTAAATAGTTGAGGCCTCAGCCCCCGAGGCAGTGCTTCAGTTTTAAAGTCTCATCTGAATGAAGTATTGCCAGAGATTACATGTCAAGTGTATTCTGGAGTTTTCCATTATGCGATACTTTTTAATGAAGAAAAAGAGTTTCAAGCAGAATTTTGCGCATCTACAGAGACCACCTTGGTGGCCCTTGTTGAAAGGATGATACGCTTCTCCGATCAGAGTCATAAACCAGGAGCAAGAACCCGTCTTTCGTTTCATGTTTCTTTTTTTTTTGTTCTTTTTCAGCCAGAGCCGGTAGCCAGGGGTCCCAGCAGAGAACGAATGCACACGGAGTCACAGCATCAGTCAGAGAAGGGAACTCCATCAATCACATCTCATCTCCTGGGGACCCCTTATGCATTTGGTCTCACTCACAGCACAGTGGTTCAGGACTCCCGATTCCCTCCTCTCAAGTAAGTTAATATTGCAGTGACCTTTTTTTTTTATCTGGAGCATTTTTAAAAGGGAGAGGGGTGGGGGGGAAGAGAGGTTAAAGGGGAGCTGATGTTCCATTAAGCTGCATAAACTATAAAGCCAAAAGGAAATACACAACATCATTGTGCGGTCGTCCTTATTCTTTCGAGGTATTTTGAAAGTCCGGGGCTGGATTTCCGTGAGCTCTATTGCATGAAGGCACGTGGTCCCAAAAAAAATGGCGCTGGCCTGTGCGCCGGTCTGCGGCCTCCATTCCTGACCCCCGCCGTCTTTCGGGGAGGGGGAGGGTCGGAAAGTGAAGTTACCTGCATTGCAAGTTGGACTCAGTTTTGTAATTAAAGGGCCCGTTAAGAACTCTCCCTTTAACGCCCTGGGATTTTTCGTGCGGGCGGGCGGCCGTTAGGAGCTGTGGAAATTGGAACAGCTCCAGCCCGTCAAAAGGTTCAGCAACGTGGACAAAGTATTCATGCGATTTTTATGAAAAGTGGCACTTTTGATGAAAATTTCTTACGCAGCGATGAAATTTTAATAACACTGAGATCTGCCCTGTCCCGGGTTCCAGCTCTCAATCGGCCTGGCCAATTTGAAGATTCAGGTCTTTTTTTAAAAATCATGCACAGGCGGCAGCTAGAGCAACAGAGTGTGTGACCTGCTTCCCTGGTGTCCCACGTCTAGGGTTGCCCAACCATCCAGCATTGGCCTGGAGCCCCCAGGAATTGAAGATCAAATTCTAGGGCACTGCTATGTGCAACCCTGGAGAAAAATCATTGGCGCATTAAAAACGATTGTTTTTCCTTTTGTTGTTTTCTTTGAACTTTTCTCTTTACCGGATATAAAAATATTGAAACTGGTGGTGGGGTGGGGGATGGGGCAAGGCAGTTTGGCTGACAATCAAGCATCATTCAATTGGGCATTGAGTCTTTTTGCTTCCCAATTGGCGTGGGAAGGCAGTGTGTCACAAGGCTGGATGTGTTGGCTGAAAATGGCTGGAGTGTGGGGGGAAAATCATGTGATGAAATCTCCAGGAATACATTTAATCACAGGCGGCAGCCCTACCCACATCAGCCCCCAGCCACTAATTGGTTGCCGTGCCGACCCTTGCCAATTAACTGCTCGCCTCCATCGAAATCGGAAGCTTTGCCTGCTTCCTGTCTGGGGTGGGTTCGCGACCCGGAAACAAACCTGCCTCCCGAATCCCTTTGCCTCGTTTAAAATATGGCCCCTCAGTCTCCTCGCCTATGAGTACAGCAGTACAGACACGGCAGTGCGACAACAATGGAAAACAATTGGCAGCCGGGCTGGTGCCATGTTGACGATCCTGTGTTTTGCATAGGCTTGAATTAAAGCCATTTCTTGGGGATGGTTGCCCACCTGGTGAAGGGGTGGGACTTTCCGGTGCTGAGAGATGGGGGTCAAGTTACTTGCCTTTCTGCATCCTTCCTCTGACCTTATTGTCTATTGCTGCAATGCACCCTCTTTCCTGCGGTAGGATAAGATGCTGTGAGTCACAGGCCCTTCCACAGCTGATGGCCTGAACAATCATTGGCCAGCTGACAGGAAGCGCCATTGTACATTGTTCTCCTGGAATGATATAGTTTATTGTCTTGACTGAGAACTCAGCCCAGTGTCAGCGAAATCTGGCTGTCCTTTGAGGCTTAGATTCCAAATGTAACCCCCTAGGTCAGAAATCCAATTCATCTTTCCTTACTGTTTATTTAAGAGTGTTGAGAACAAATGTTTGAAAGATAATTATAGTTCAGGTCTTTCAATGTATTTCTGATAAGACCACTCCTTTTTAAAGATGATTATCTGAATAATGATAACAGTCTCAATTCTGATTTTTTTTTAAAAAAAAACTTTTTTCTGGAGTTGAACTTTGAGTGCACTTTTTATAGCAAAGAAGGTTCAATGGTTATGTTTGTTTCTAGAGGGGGGTTGCGATGACGTGCAGCAATTAAGCCCTTTGTGATTTTGCTTCCGCGCAGTCTCCAGCGACCTATCCCTCACGTGGTGACACCTGGCGACATGCAAGAAGAGTACTTTCGCAGCTTCCGGCCCTATCACACAGGGGAAGAACTCCGCATGCCAACGCTGCCACCAATGGGCCTCGAGGCAGCTGCTACTGCCTACTACCACTCCAGCTATCTCGCACACCACCCGTTTCCTCACCCAGCCTTTAGGTAAGGGGGAGCTATTCGCGGTTGTAGATGGAATTTGAGGCCCCTTGACTTCATGGGGTTGCTTGGTTCGTGTGTATGAATGGATTCCTCTGTGTATTTGTAGGTGGGCAAAGCAAAAGAGCTCAGAGTCCTGGTTGTCAGAGAAAACCAAACTAGAAAACTAGTTTAGTTACTGATGTGCAATGCCACGGAAAGGAGAATGTTGCTCCCCGGTCTGTGCTTAGTTAATTATCTCCACTGCAGTAGCAAGAGTGTGTTCATTGTCCGTCATCTTCCTGGGATATCATTTCCTGCATTCGTGCACTGGGGAGACTGAAGCCCATAGTCACCAACTTCCCTTCCCAAGCCACTGAGTTCCACCCTCTTCCTTGGCTACTGTCTGAGGCTGAATCAGACTTTTCACAACCTCCACATCCTATTTTACCCTGTGCCAGGTTTCCGACCCAGGAGAATTGGCATCACCCAATAACATTTCTGGAACATCGCCCATTTGCTGTTGAAACCCTTATCCATGCTTCTGCCACTTCTAGATAAAACATTCCGATTCTTGACCAGCCTCCCATTTCCCACCCTCCGTAAACTTGAGCTCATCCAAATCTCTACTTCCCGTGGCCTAGCTCATGCCAAGACCCAATTCAGCCATCGTCCCAGTGCTCGTTCATCCATGCTGGCTCCCAGTTGACCAATGCCTCAATTTTAAAATTCCCATTCTCATGCTCAAATTCTTCAGGTCTCCCCTGTCCTTATCTCCTTGACCGCGTCCATCCTTATAGCCTTCTTAAGTTGTTGCTGGGGTTAGAAAGAGGAAGGTCAACTGTAGTTCCTACTCCTGAGTGATGACCTGTGACTGCTGCTGGAAGGTGTGCACATGTGGATACTGGCTCAGGGCCAGAGCATCACTCTGAGCTATAATACCTCTATGGTAGCGGCAGTCAATTCAGATATCGAGAGTAGCTACTTAGCCAAGCCACCAGAGTGCTGCAGATGCTCATTGAACAGATTGCACATTTCAACAGGGACCTGTATCAGCACTGGCCGGTTTGAGAGAGTTCTGGCTCTGTGATTAACAGGAACTGAAGGGGCAAAGGGCAAGAGGTCAGTGAAATAAGTATAAGAGACCACCTGATGTGGCCACAGGCTACAAACATGAATTGCTCTCCTAACAAAAGTAAGAGGAGAAACTTAACATGCAGGCCCCATAGGCCCTACTTTGACAGATGTCCAACCTTTATTTTGGAATTGGGGAGTAATCATTTTATGACATCCCTGGGGCATTGCATCTCGCGTTGCTTAAAAAAAGTGTGAACTGTAGTTGTTTAATTTTTTTTTTGCCTTTGAGCTACAAATAAGCCCTGTCCCATTTGTAACAGAGTTTGAGAGTTATGCGATTCAGTTCACTGAAATGGAAAGATATTGCCAGTTTAAGACAATGACATTTTAACCTTTTGGCAGAGAAGAGGGGTCAAGGCAATTGGAAAGCTGATGACAGACAATAAAGCTTGGAAAGTATTGGGAAGAAGCATCAGAGGGAGCAGAAAATGGCAGCGGTGTGTACGCACAATCTGTCTGGTGATTTGTGAGAGCTGACTCACAAAGGATGTTGTAATTTGCGAAGTGCATGGAGCCCTGTATATGAAACAACATTGGGTAAAATGATTCCCCAAAGTTGGATAGCTTCCCAAAACTGATTGTTTGTGCTTGCACATGAAGAATGAGATGGAAGACCGCTGAAAGCGGTGGGAGCCTCATCATAGCCTTCAGGATAGGAGGGCACATCTCTCGAGCAATATTAGTGTGAAATGCATTCTCCCTTATGCCTAAGAGAAACACTGAGCTACCTAAAAACAAAACCATGTGTGCCCTGGGGCTCTCAGAGCTCAATCTTCTCACAAGATACTGATGGCAAAGTTCTGTAACCTAGCTGTACTGAAACTTATTGATGCACTGAGACCTATAACAATGGACAGCTGATCGGGTCAGGGCTCCTCTTGTCAAACCTGGATTTTCTGTAAGGATTTTCTTCAGTGCAGGTCACTTTGTGTAGCAGCTCTCCATTTGCAGCCTTTTTCTTGGCGGTTATCAATACCATCTCCAAAAGAGGCTGCGTATTAATCGAAGCAATCACTGCAGTGTGTAACCCCTGCATTGCACGGGAGATGGAATCCAAATGTTGGTATTTACTGATCAATAGGCTTTTGTATTCCATACTTATGAAAAAATAATCGGAATTCTCTGTCACGCCTTGGCCTGTGTGCAACATAGAAAAGGACCCAGGGTTTGTGATTTATTAGTAACAATGGGGCCTCATTGGACTGAATCCAGTAAGTTTAGAAATGCTTAACTTGTCCCCATTTTCACCCCAAGTAATCAGCCCCTCCCGCAAGCAAAACCCTATTAGGTCCCTGGTTACGATATGCGAACTGACCAGAATGAGTATGATTGGACTTGGCTGTTATTGCTTGTAACTCATTGCCTCCTGCCCAGTGGCTGATGGAAGAGAATCAGCAAGTCCTCTTCAGAGAGTAAAATACTTCCACTGCATCTCCCACCCTATGAAAAGCCTTTGACCCAATAAGTACCTCCCAAGACAGCTAACTTGACTTTTTGAGCTTGCCAAAGACGACTGAGGCGAAAGCCTCAAAGTGAGTCTTACAGCAGCAACAACAACATATTGTGTCTTTTGAAGTAGCAAAACATCCCAAGGTGTTCCACAGTAGCGATTACCAAACGAAATTTGATGCTGAGCCACATTAAGGACAGGATCAAAGAGGTGGCTTTTGAGGAGTGTCTTCAAGGAGGAGAGAGAGGTTGAGGAACGGAATTCCTGAGCTTAGGGCCCAAGGCAGCTAAAGGCATGTCTGCTAATGGTAGAGCGATGCAATTAGACTGTATTGTAATGCTGGGTTGGAGTAACAGACTGCCAAGGAGGAATTTGTCTTCTGACTGATTGTGCTCTTGTTCCTTTGTATTTGCAGAGTGGATGATTCATACTGTCTCTCAGCCTTAAGGTCACCTTTCTACCCCATCGCGACCCCTGCCTCTCTGCCTCCTCTGCACCCTTCTGCCATGCATCTGCACCTGCCTGGAATGAGGTTCCCAGCAGAGCTGTCTCATTCTTCACTGTCTGCCCTGCAGTCAGAGCGCTTGTCAGAGAGGTAAATCTGCACCTATCCACAGCACATCACAAGCACGGGAAAAAAAAAAAATGCACAGTTAAAAGGCTGGTATTTTTTTTTGAGAGAAAATGAAAGGCAGAAAATGCTGAAATTTGAAATCAAAGGAGACATTTCTGGAGATACACAGCGGGCCATCAAGTATCTACAGAGAGGAAAATGCAGGCTAATGTTTCGGGAGGGGAGAATGGCACAGCCAGAACATTAACCCACACTTCTTATTCAGGTGTCGAAACAGAAAATGCTGGAAAAACTCAGCAGGTCAGACAGCATCTGTGGAGAGAGAAACAGAGTTATCATTTCTCTTGTCGATAGATGCTGCCTGACCTGCTGAGATTTTTTTCAGTATTTGATGTTCATATTTCAAATTTCAAGCATCTGCAGTATTTTGTTTTTGTTCGTCATTCTGGTATTTGAGAAACTGTGTGTTCCCAATAATGGTTTAAATGAGAGGTACCCACTGCTCCACTGTTATTACATTCGCAGATTTTTTTCAAATTGAATTTAAGGCCTCACACTACCATGGTGAGATCGAATTCTCGTTCTCTGGATTACTAGTTGTGTCCGCCATGGTTAAATTGGTAGGACGCTCGCCTGTGAGTCACAAGGTTCCAGGCTCAAGTCCCACTCCAGGGCTTGAGCTCAAAAATCCACGCTGACACTCCAGTGCAGTACTGAGGGAGTGCTGCACTGCCGGAGCTGCTGTCTTTCCAATGAGACATTGAACCCGAGGCCGCATCTGCCCACTCGGGTGGATGTAGAGGATCCAATGGTACTATTTTTAAGAAGAGCAGGGGAGTTATTCCTGGTTGATATTAATCCCTCTATCCAACACCACAAAAACAAATTACCTGTTCGTTATCACTTGCTGTTTGTGGGAGCTTGCTGTGTGCAAATTGGCTGGACATTTCCTACATTACAACGGTAGCTGCATTTCAAAAGTACTTCATTGACTGTAAAGTGCTTTGAGATGTCCAATGGTCATGAAAAGCATCATATAAATGAAGTCTTTCCTTTTCTTTTGCTAGAAACATAACCATAACTACAGTGCCATATCTCATGTATAAGCATTGACACTTTTTCACTGCAATTTCTTGATAACAGCAGGCACAATACACTCTGCACTGTCTTTAAATGCAATAACGTGCCATGGCAGGTGATGATATTGTGGCTACTTTGTCCCTTTATTGCTTCTGGCTGATCTTAGCCATGAATGGCAAAGTCAGTGATTTCTGCTAGGGCACCAAGCAATGTAATAAGTGCCTCCTGCTGCGCTTGGTTATTTTTGTATAATTTTAAACAACTGGTGTAATCCGACCACTGTCCTGGCTCCTAAACCTTCCTGCTGAAACTGCACACGTGCGAACGTTGGGTTTGCCTATGTGTGCAGGTGCGATGCCACCCCATGTCAAATTGCCTGTCAACACTTACTTTTTATACGCGCGCCATAGGGATAGCCACTTGACTGGACTCGTGGTTCCAGAGGTCGTGAGTTCAAGTCCCACTTTAGCAAATTGGGAAACTGAATTCAACCAGTCCAGCCGTTTGGGAGCTAGCCCCAGAAAAATGGCCATGAAAACTAAAAAGACTTTTTGTTTAAAAAGAAAAGCAGCGGGTTCACCAATGTCCTTCAGCGAAAGGAACCTGCCACCTCAGCCCAGTCTGCTCACAGTCACACCCATCATCCAGGTATGTCCATATGCAAGCTTTCACTATCCCAATGAGAGAGGAGGATCCAGACTAGTTTGGAATCCTGAGGGACTGAGGCTCATCTCAGCCGAGATTCTCCGTGGGGGGAGATGAGCATGGAGCAGGGATTGAAAATGAAGCCAACAACAAATCTTACAACACAGAGGTGAGGCCATTGGGCCCATCTTCTCTGCCAGGTCTTTGAAAGACCTGTCCAGTTAGTCCTGCCATCAACCCCTGCTTTTTCCCCACAAAACGTTCCACTTCAAGTATATATCCCATTCCCTTTTGAGTGTTAGTGTTGAATCTGCTTCCACCGCCCTTTCGGGCAGTGTATTTCAGATCATTATCACCCACTGCGTGAAAGGAATCCTTCACATTCCCCCCTCTCTGAATCCTGTCCGGCTGCTCCTAGTCCTCCATCTAAAGCTCAAAACAGAGGAACCTGTTTTGCGTGTGCGCTCATAACATTCCACCATAAATAATAACGGGTTTATTTTCCTTCAACTTTTCTTCCCCCGGATCTACAGGCTCCAAATGGATGAGGAGATCCGCAGAGAGAGGGAACGGGAACGAGAGCGGGAAAAAGAGCGGGAGCGAGAGGCAGAGCGAGAAAAGGAGAGGGAACGCGAGCAGGAGAGGGAGAAGGAGCTGGAAAGGGAGAAGGAGAAGGAGCGAGAGAGGGAGCGGGAGCGGGAGATGGAGAGAGATCGGGAAAGAAACAGGGAAAAGGAAATGAACGCAGCAAAAGCAATGGAAAATCACTACTTACACGTGCCAGAACTGCACAGCCTGCGAGGTCAACAGATAGACGACAGAGTGAAGGCTGCTGAGAGGCTAACGCCAAACCGGACAGGTAATAGAGGTGTTACAGGTAAAAAGGAATAAAGCGTATCCAGTGATGGAGAAGTGATGCTTTGGTTTGTTTTAAATCAGTCAAAAAAAATTAAGTCCAGTTCCTTTAATACTCACCTAAACCGCCCTGTTCACAGCTGCGGGGATCCCCTGACAATTCAAGACAATTCCACCTTCTGCAGTACGATGCTGCTCATACCTTTCAGTTTACTGGAAGGGCACGAAGCTAACACCAGCATCGCGGGCTGTTGTGTGGTGGGTTTGTCAGGAGGGTTTGTTCGCAACTCCGCCGAGCTAACTGGGAACCCAAACTGCAGCTACGCCTCAGCGCAGAAACACCGAACAGAGGTCACTTGTTACTTCACAGGAAGAGAAAAATCCTGGGGCTTCTCTAACACAAAAATGGTCTTCTGCCATGAATTTGCTTAAGTGCCAATGTGGCTGTAAGGGGTAGCAAATTTAAAAAAAAACGTTTGCCAAAGGCTTATTAATGACCGGGAAGACCTATTTGAGAAAGGTCTTTTTTGTCATTCGCCTATATAAACAAAATGGTGCCCTAAGCATGCGTAAAAAAAGGAAGATTTGATTATTCATGTTTCACAGCTTCAGTAGCAAGAAGATCGTCCTTTTAAAAGGGTAGGGGAGTTCTCCCCGATGCCCTGGCCAATATTTACCCTCGACTAAGATCAGGAAAACAGATTTATCTGGTCATTATCTCATTGCTGTTTTGGGGAGCTTGCTGTGCACAAATTGCTGCCACTTTTCCCAATGTTACAACAGTGAATAAGTATTCAACTGGCTCTGAAGCGCTTTTGGACAGCCCGAGGTCGTAAAAGGTGCTGGACAAATGCAAGTCTGTCTTTCCCTTGATTGGCAGGTGTTCAGACGTGAATGAGCAAAAACAAGCAAACTATTCAACCAAAAAGAGCCAAAGACATCTCCAAGTGTTTGAAATGTTTCGACTTCAATCAGCTTTCAGTTCGGCATCTAACCTTCTGTCTGTGTAATGCAATTAGCTATGGCTGTAGCTACAGATGTATCAGGACCTCTGTGCTTGGTTGCTCACCCGCTCCCCAGTGCCGCAACGAGATCTGACATTTTGCAAAGGTCACCAGGATAGCGTACACAAACACACATTGTTATCATAGCATGATCCTTGTCTCAGCGCACAGGCTTTATTTTTTAGTGATTTGCTTTGGCAAAATTTGTCTGATCTGTGTGCAGCAGGGAAATAATTGCGCTGCGATTTAGTATACTGGAAGCAAATGTGGACCATTCATGCAGGCAAATCCAAATTGAGACTCTATTCATTGAGCATTTTGTACAATCCGCTATTGTGCCATATTAATGTGGGCCCTACAGTAGTTGAGCATCAATATTTCAATGTGCCCTGTATAGGACTAACTGGGAGATAGAGTAACTGGGAGATTAATGTATCTTGTCTGCTAAATCTTTGGGCATTTGATAAACAATATGAATCAATCAGATGACTGGCCTGAATACCAGTTTTTTGTGTGGGGCTGCCTGTGCTGGGGAGCAGAAACATCACCTTCTTCAGGAAGGTGCATGTGTTTACGGAATGGTACAAGAAAACAGGTTTGGTCGTGGTGGTCCCACATGGATTGATACACGATTCCCCTTTGAAAGTTACTGCTTCCACTGCCTTTTCAGGCAATGCTTTCCAGACTACAATTCGCTGCGTTTACAAACAAATGCTTCTTCGTTCGTAATGACATTCAGCACAGCAAGAGCTGTGATCTTAAAAGTTGTCTTTCGTTTCCAGATAAGCCCAAGGAATTTGCACTGACCTGCCCCAAAGCAGTCCATCCAAATCTGCACCAGTCTCCCATCTCCCACCATGCTGTGCCCACCCTCATCTCCAACCACACCGGCTTCATCCCACCCGGAAGCAGCTCAGCGATGCTGCTACAGAGAAACAACGAGGAAGAGAAATGGATGGCCAAACAGCGGCAGTTGCGGCAAGAGAAGGAAGACCGGCAGTGCCAGGTGTCCGAGTTTCGGCAGCAGGTGCTTGAGCAGCACCTGGATATTGGCCGACCAGGCTCACATAACGAAGTGGAGCACAGAGACTCTGTTAGGTAAGGCTGAGTGACGCGAAACTCCGGATAAGCCATTGAAACAGTGGGTGGTCGATGGAAACTGTTGGGTTAGACTCATGACCACAATTGGGCATTTCAGCAAGGAACAGGTTGGGCGATGTCAGGTCAGCAACACCTCAGTTTCCATCCATTTAACTTAATGGGCAAAGAATGATGCAGCATTGAGCAGCTTGAGTGTGTACACTGGAGCCTTCTTCAAGCCACCCACTGAGTCACGGAGCATACTGATGATCACGGCCAAACAATGTTGCACCAATGGTCCATTTTACCACCTGTCAGTTTGTAAGAGAGCAGGACTATCCACACGAAATGTGTTTCTTGCCTGAGATCAAATTCCCAAGGGGTTGAATTGCTTTCAGCAGTGTTTATAATTAACACATTCCTCCACTTACTGCAGTAACTCATTTGTTAACCTATTTACTTCAAGTAGATTAACTAATGAGTTTAATGAGCGGCCAGGAGGAGTTTTCATTGAGCAACTTGGCTTGAGAGAAATTTCACCCTTAAATTTGGTAATCATTGGGATTCTGCATTGAACAATTCTCTCTAGTCTAGCAGAAACGTGGCGTGTAATGGGAATAGATTCAGTGTCACCTTTACACTCTGATAGCCATTGGGGGGTATTACTGGAGCAGCAATGCCATTTAAGAAGAGCTGGCCAGATTCCTACATGCTTATGTGAATGTTTGCCAAACAGTAACAGTTCACAGAACTATTGACATTGGGTTAAGTTGCAGGCAATCTGTTAATCATGGTATTTGAGATTGAATTTAAACAAACAAAATTAGTTTGAAGGGAGAATAAAGGAGCTGTTTTCAGGAATATATATGACAGCAAAATAGAATCCTTGGAGGCTTTTGGCTTAATGAAATTTTCGTAAAGTCAGCCACAGCTAAAGGCTGTAACAGGTCACGAGGGAGTGTGCTTGTGGCAGTTTATGTCTTGTGTTTCAGTCGCCACAAGTTAAGAGTACGCAGGATGTTTTTTTTATCAGTGTATCCACTGGAGATTAAATGGAGAGTCCCAGAGCTTGCTTGTAACAGTCTGAAATAACCGCCCCACCTCCCTTTGGAAACCGTTCCTAAGATGCTCATTTTATTCATCCATCTTCTATGAACCTGTGATTGTTTCTCCATGTAATTTATGATTTCCTATAGGAACTGGAATAGCACTGGAAAGCAGGCTGATGACAAAATCTAGCCTTTTGCCTGACTGGGAATGCAGCTTTTGGTTCACCCTCCAATCCCCCATCACCCGAATCAGACACTCTACCCCATCACGTGCATTTCCCATTTGGCACAACGCCAAGCCACGTTGAGGAACGGCCAGGTGAAAATTGCTGTCCAAACCGTGCCATGGTTAGCCTGTTAGTGGTTAAGAATGCATAAGTCAGTCAGCCAAATAGCCTTACAGTTACCATACTGTAGAGGCTTAGAATAGAGTGGGCACTAGGGGCTGAGGTATCTGTAATTGCAGTCCAACAAGAGGAGGGCAGAGTTCAAAATGCCCCCCAAAAAAGAAAAATCTAGCCTGCACCTTACCACTTCTCAAACATGCCATTGTTTCCACAATATGTAAGGAGGGTATGGGGAGGATTGTTAGAGATGTTGAAGTTTTTGACAGACTTTGATGGATTAAACAGGGAGAAACTGTTTCAACTCTCAGGAGGGCTGGTAAGCAGAGGATTCAAATTTCAGATAATTGGCAAAATAACCAGAGAGGAAATGAGGGTTTTTTTTTTATAACCAATTGAGTTATGATCTGGAATGCACTGCCTGAAAAGGTGGTGGAAACAGATTCAATAGTAACTTTCCAATGGGAGGAAGACTAGAAGGGGCAAGATTTGCTGAACTTGCGGGGAAAGAGCAAAGGCGGTGGAACCAATTGGATAGCTCCTTCAAAGAGCTGACACAGACACGATGGGCTGAGTAGCCTCCTTCTGTGTTGTCTGATTCTATGAAATGCAATCGAAAGAAACAGCTGCTACCGGCTTTGTTCAGGGATCTACAGAAACAATGAAAGGCTGCTGTCAAAGGCGGGAGTGTTTTAATAGTGAGTGTTCAAATGATGGGCACTGACAGTCTTGGATTGATGCACTGTTAAAGAGATATGCTTGTCTCTAGGGTGTGGGGGAGGGATAGTTAAATAAAAAGGCACTTAAACCTCACCTCTGACGTTATTTTAAAAGTGAAATCATGAAGTCATTCTTTATTTAAAAGGAGTTCAGACAGCATCTCCAGAGGTAATCCTTTTTCTCTGGGTTTGGTGCAACAATAGATATGTTAAAGAATCCAATAAATCTCTCTGCCCCATTCGCTACCTGGGTAGTGATGTCAGAGAGTTGGTGGATGGGTGCAAACACACAGCCTCAGATCTCTGCGGTTCACTTCTATGAAAATAGTGGAGGCCATCGGAAGTCACCACCCTTCTGGATTCTATTTGCCATCTATTTATTGCTTCCCAGTAGCAGCAGAGTGCACTGCAGTACTAAGCCATCGAGACCATGAGATCCCAAGCTTGATGCTTGCATTTTGCAAGGATAGCTGATCTTGACCAATCTAATAATTGGGGTGCTACCATTGTGCTCCTGAGGGAGACAAAAAATCAGCCAGGATTACATAGCAGTGTGAGCCATTCAGTCCAACGTGCCTGTCCCACCATTCAGGTAGATTATGACTGGTCTATACGTCAACTCCACTTACCCACCTTTGTTCCTTAAGCCTTACTCAACATCAATCAATTGATTTTGAAAATTTCTACATACCCCGCAGTATCCACTGTCTCCTTTGGGGGTTGTGAATTCCAGCTTTTCACTCCTCCCTTTATATGCAAAAGTACTTCCTGATTTCACTCCTAATTGGCCAGGCTCCAATTTTAATGATTTGCTCTCTTGTTCTGAATTCCCTCATTAGATGAAATAATTTCTTTGTATCTACCCCTATCAAATCCCTTTGTCGTTTTAAATACCTCAATTAGATCACACCCCCTCCCAACGTCCTGAACTCAAGGCAATACAGTACAAGCCTGGTTTGTGAGATTTGCCCTCACAATTGAGGCTTTTGAGATCTGGTATCATTTTGGTGAATCTACACCATTCCCTCATTATTGTCCCCTGCTGGAGAGTACGAGCATTTGGATGTTGGGTTTGGAAATGATGCCCTCTGTGGGTGACTTAGCCTCCCAGCATTTGCCGTCTTGACTATTTCTACACACTCTTGGCTGGTACCCCACATTCCGTGCTCCGTAAACTTGAGGTCACCCAAAACTTTACTGCTATGTCAAATTCCTCCATGTCCTCATCTCTCCCTATCTCTGTAATCTCCTCCAGCCCCACAACCCTCTGAGATATCCATACTTCTCTAATTCTGGTCTCCTGTGCATCCCTGATTTCAATCGCTCCACCACTGGTGGCTGCACCTTCAGTTACATAGGCCCCAAATTCTGGAATTCCCTCCCTACACTTTTCCGCTTTCTGCTTTCCTTTCCTTCTTTAAGCCGTTCCTTAAAACCTACCACTCTGACTGCGTTTCTGGTCATAGAACCATAGAAAAGTTACAGCACAGAAGGGGGTCATTCGGCCCATCTTGTCCATGCCAGCCCCAGGACACCCAGGTGCCCTTTCTAATCCCACCTTCCTACACCCGGCCCATAGCCCTGCAGCTTACAGCACCTTAGGTGCAGATCCAGGTGGTACTTAAAGAGTTTAAAGTTTCTGCCTCCACCACCAACTTGGGCATCGAATTCCAGACACCCACTACCCTCTGCATAAAAAAGTTCTTCCTCATGTCCCCCCTACACCTTCTGCCACTTATCTTGAATCTATGTCCCCTGGTTCTAGAATTCTCCATCAAGGGAAACAATTTTATCCTGTCCACTCTATCTATTCCCCTCATAATTTTGTACACCTCAATCAAGTCACCTCTCAGCCTTCTTTGTTCTAAGAAAAGTAACCCCAACCTATCCAATCTCTCATCTGTCCTAATGTCTCCTTTTGTGGGCCGGTGATGTACTTTGTTTTGTAATGATGCCGTGAAGCAACTTGAGACATTTTATTACGTTCAAGGTGCTATATAAATATAAGCTGTTGTCTAGACACGCACATGAAGAATGGTGACTGTGTCGGGGCCCCAAAATGGTGCCTTCAAGTTGGTCAGCACCTTAAGTGACAATGGAGAAGATTTGAACAAAATTGTAGTTAAAGCATTGCAATATCAGCACTTTTTTACTGGCTTGATTGTCAAATTAAAACATTCCAATCTTACAAAGACTGCCATATTTTTAAATGATCTGTCTGTGTCATGACAGTCCAGCTATCAGTGCACACAGATAATGGACTCATATGCATAGCCCTGATGATAGTGCAGATCCATACACTACCTACGATTACAGTTAAATTGGGTTCTTAACAGTATGTTGGATGACAAATTATATGTAGATAACCACACTGATAATTATATGACACTTTATGGAGAGCAGAGGTCACCATAATTTGCAAGCTGCTGTATTGCAATTACTCTCTCTCTCTCTCTCTCTATTGACACAACTATGAGTGAGACTGAAAAGGTAATTGTATTCACATCCTGAAGCCACAGGGGTTGCGATGAAAAAAATGTTCTGACGCCTGTTTGTTCAGGCCATTGCCGGATGATTAAGCATTGCTCACATGGGCAGCCTCCCGCTCTGATGATTTATTATCGTCAGGCTTTTTTAAAACATATCTCTCAGCTTAGCAGGCTAATCAGGTACGAGAGGGGATGGGATCTGTGATTCTCGCCTTACTTTCGGTGTGTGCTGCAAGGGGGTTGGTTGTACAATTGCAAAGCTTTATAAATGCCCAAACCCCCAGCTTTTAGGTGATTTAGGTGATTTCTAATTAATAACGTAATAACACTAGACTCGTGTTCAGGAAACGGATGATAATCCTGCTTCATCTGTCTAATGCTGGCTGATAATTGCATTGTTCTGAACAAAAAAAGGCCTCTTTGCAACTGTCTGCTTATATTAAATGGTGACGGAAGAATAATGGTGACGAGGCGCAGTTGAGTTGATGAATCTAATCTATTTACGCAAGGCAAAGAGAGCACAGGTGTAACTGCCCTTCTCACAGAACAGACTTGCAACTTCCTAACTGAGTACAGAGTCTTTTAAATGTTTGTTCCCTTCAGGCTGATCATATTGACTCTGTACAGTTCTCCTTGGCTGCCCACATATGGTCCTCCAGCAATTTAAATAAACTTATGTCACATCATTTTAACGATCAAATTTTATCCCCTATTTTTTTAAGTATCCTCCGGATGTTGCTCTGTGCTCCGTCTCCCTCGAGGATTCTTTCTGGTATGGTTCCGTGGACACAGGCCACGGTATCTAGCCTGAGCGTCCCTTCCTGATGTGTGCGTGAGTGAGTGCTGGCAGGCTAGCCGATCGTGGTGGGCGCCACAGCCAAGACCTTACCTAACGATCGCATGTAGCTGCACTTTGACCCAGTGGGCTATTGGCTGGTTAGCAGGAGGTGGAGGGGGGGTGGAGCCTGCAGTGGAGTTGCTGCTGTGGGACCCCTGCTGAGAATCTGCTAACAATGCGACAAAGGGGGGGATCAAATGTAGACTTTAAGAAAAGAAAAATTTTTGTTTGTACCTTGCTGCTTACAACCTTAGGACATTCCAAAGTGCTCAACAGCCATGGAAGTACTTTTTAAGTGCAGTCAATATTGTAAGAAACATGGCAGCTAATTGCACACAACAAAGCTCCCACAAACAGCGATGTGATCCTGACCAGATTAGCCGTTCTTGTCATGTTGGTTGCGGGATAAACTATCTTCTTGCTGTCCTTCAGAATAGTGGCATGGGACCTTTTATGTCCCTCTGAGACAGCAGATGGGGGTCTTGGCTTAATGTCTCATCCAAAAGTCAACTGCTCTGACAGTGCTGCACTCCTTCAGTACTGAACTGGGATTGTCCACCTAGATTTTTTACTCAGTCTCTAGGTGGGCCTTTATATCGCAGCAGTCTTCATTTACACATTTGTAAATGTATGGGTAGTGGTGGGAATGAACGATGGAAGCTCTAACATCCCTGGGGAACCTAAAAGTGGACATCAGGTCACACCAACAACAACTTAAATTTATATAGTATCTGTAACATAAACGTCCCTAGGCACTTATATGAAAGGAAACCAAACACCAACCCAAGGAAGGAGCGATTACAAAGGGTTACCAAAAGATTGGTCAATTGGGTGAGTTTTAGGAAGGGTCCTAAAGGAGAAGAGGGTAGAGAGAGGCGTTAAAGAGTTAGGAGTGCAGATCCCAGTGGTTTGCTGTAGAGAAGTCAGATTCAGTGTAATGGAGAGTGTGGGGACCAGTATGATATATTGACAGATTTCCAATATTTGAGTTGTGACGGTGTTAAGTAGGCTGTTTGGCCATGGGGGCACCACAGGCACCGAGGTCAGGATCTTGCGTCATAGTTTGGGACCCTGACATTTGAATCAAATGTGGGCCCTGGGGCCACAGTGTGTGTGGAATACTGCTGACCTCGATTTTTACTTTGATTGGTCAATTAGTGGCCAGAGAGCATGATCGCCATCCAATTAAGGATGGTGGGCAGGTTCTCAAAGCTGAAGGGCCTAGTACAGACCCTCCAGCGCTGAAGGAGCTGCAGCCTGCTGTTGAGGGAAGGGAGAGAGAAGGGGCACCTCCATCTTGAGGTGTCCTCTCAGCAACCTTTTACATATCTGAACTAAAAAATGTCCATAGCTGTGACCAAGTAGGTGGGAGGGGCTTTGGGAGTCTTCCTGGAGTGCTGGCCCCTTGGTTTACTGCCAGGAGGTTTCCTCTGGGCAACCGCTCAGCTGCCAATGCCACAGGGTGCCCACAGTTCCAGTCGGCCTCTTATCCCTGGCCTGTTAATGAGCTTATCCAGCTACCCACCGCTTGCAGGCTGCTAGCCATTCTGCCCCCAACCCGGCCTTGCCCAAAATGGCTTGGTGGAGCTGGGGGTGGTGGGATGGTGTCAGCAAACCGGCACGCCGACCAGCCGTGTGAAATTATGTGCCCACCTGCCTCCGTTCCTGCACCCCCCTTGGCCTACAAACATCCTGACTCTGGTGCTGACACAAGTATGCAAAGAACCAAGCCTGTAGGGTTTGTTTGCACCATCCCTGGGGATCTGTGCAATGGCTCCTTTCAACACTTGAGGGATATGATGTTAATCCCATAATTAAAAGTTAGCATTTATACTAGTCTAGCATAACATTGCATAGTTATACTCGACTAGTGTGACTTTGAGAATAACAGGAGCTTGAAAAAGATTATACCACAGTTACCTAACCTTGGTTGAAACTGCTGAAAGTCTCCTTTTTTCAACACGGCTTATAAATTTTGGAAACTCGAATCTTCCCTGTCAAACCTGTTTTTTTTTTATTTTAATTTCCATGGGCAGTCCTGACCGGATAAAGGTGTAATGTGCCATATGAATTTTCCAGGGAACTCGTGACACTCCCATCCATGTATTTTTTTTAATCCTTCAAAATCGGAAGAAACAAAGCTTTAACAGGCATTCCAGGGCTTCTCTGCAGGAGTTCCTCAGGGTAGTGTCCTCGGCCCAACATCTTTAGCTGCTTCATCAATGGTCTTCCTTCCATCATAAGGTCAGAAGTGGGGATGTTCGCTGATGATTGCACAATGTTCAGCACCATTTGTGACTCCTCAGATACTGAAGCAGTCCATGTCCAAATGCAGCAAGACCTGGACAATATCCAGGCTTGGGCTGACAAGTGGCAAGTAACATTCGCGCCACACAAGTGCCAATTAATGACTATCTCCAACTAAAGATAATCTAACCATCGCCCCTTGACATTCAATGGCATTACCATCACTAAATGCCCCACTATCAACATCCAGGGGGTTTCCATTGACCAGAAACTGAACTAGATTAGCCATATAAATACTGTGGCCACAAGAGCTAGGAATCCTACAGCGAATAACTCACCTCCTGACTCCCCAAAGCCTGTCCAACATCTACAAGGCACAAGTCAGGAGTGTGATGGAATACTCCCCACTTGCCTGGATGAGTGCAGCTCCCACAGCACTCAAGAAACTTGACACCATCCAGGACAAAGCAGTACACTTGATTTTAATTGCCATGAGCAGTCCTGACCGGATAAAGTCGTAGATACAGTAACAGTAGTGTGTACCATCTACAAGAGGCACTGCAGGAACTCACCAAGCCTCCTTAGACAGCACCTTCCAAACCCACGACCAATGCCAGCTGGAAGGACAAGGGCAGCAGATAGATGGGAACATCACCACCTGGAAGTTCCCTCCAAGCCACTCATCATCCTGACTTGGAAATATATCACCGTTCCCACACTGTTGCTGGGTCGAAATCCTGGAACTCCCTCTCTAAATTGGGCTGCACTTCTCCCGCCCTAACCACATGGACTGCAGCGGTTCAAGAAGGCAGCTCACCACCACCCCCTCAAGGGCAGTTAGGGATGGGCATTAAATGCTGGCCCAGCCAAAGACGCCCACACCTCATAAATTAATAAAATAAGATAAAAACCAAGTTGTCAGGTTTTTTTTGATGGCAAGGCCTTTGCAATTTGTGGATACATGAGAAACATTTGTTTACTTCACAGCATGTGTGTGTATTAACTCAAACAAAAAAGATTGAGAGCAAAGATATCATCCAATGCAATGGGGTAGTTGAATGTGACAGCTGACCTCTACTCAAGTCCATGTCATGTTCTTTGGCTTTGTGCATTGCAGCTGGAATAGCAATCTGGTTTTGTTTGGATGTCATCATTATTACTGGCATGAGGCTCAATAACCAGATGCTCAGTGGAAGGAATAACTCAATGATTCAACTAGGCTGCACTGGATCACTGTCATTATTGAATGGACCTTCTCCCTTTTCCTTAATAAAAAATTCTAGAAACATTCAATGTAGGAAAATGTGAAATTGTCCATTTTGGCAGGACGAATAAGAAAGAAGCATATTATCTAAATGGTGAGAGATCGCAAAGCTCTGAAATGCAGAGGGATCTGGGTGTCTTAGTGCATGAATAGGAACAGGTTAGTATGCAGGTATAGCAAGTAATAGGAAAGCTAATAGAAAGTTGTTATTTATTGCAAGCAGAATTGAATACAAAAGTAGGGAGGTGGTTATTCAGTTATACAGGGCATTGGTGAGGTCACATCTTGAGTACTGTGTACAGTATTAGTCTCCTTATTTAAGGAAGGATATAAATGCATTGGAAGCAGTTCAGAGAAGGTTTACTAGACGATACCAGGTATGTATTTAAAGAAGGATATAAATGCATTGGAAGCAGTTCAAGAGAAGGTTTACTAGACGATACCAGGTATGAGCATGTTGTCTTATGAGAAAAGGTTGGAGAGGCTAGACTTGTATTTGCTGGAGTAAGAGGTGATTTGATTGAAACATATAAGATCCTGAGGGGTTTTGACAGAGAGGATGTGGAGACGATGTTTCCTCATGTGGGAGAATCTAGTACTTGGGGTCACTGTTTAAAAATAAGGGGTCACCCACTTAAAATAGAGATGAGGAAAAATGTTTTCTCTCAGAGGATGGTGAGTCTTTGGAACTCTCTTCCTCAGAAGGCAGCGGAGGCAGAACCTTTGAGTATCTTTAAGGAAGAGGTAGATAGATTCTGGATAAGCAAAGGGGTGAAAGCTTGTTGGGGATAAGCAGGAGTGTGGGCCAGAATTTTACATTGAACGTGCAGACATGCACCAGACCTGGAATCGTGTGAGAAGACGTTGGACACGTGTCCTGACGTCATTGCATCCTCCCGCGCAACATTACAGTCGGCAGG
Source organism: Cetorhinus maximus (assembly GCF_964194155.1). Lineage (NCBI taxonomy): Eukaryota > Metazoa > Chordata > Chondrichthyes > Lamniformes > Cetorhinidae > Cetorhinus > Cetorhinus maximus. The sequence goes on along the minus strand of NC_135884.1, from coordinate 142,005,321 downwards.
TCCGTGAGGGAGTTGGAAGCGTGCCCGCCGACAATTAAGTGGGCAATTAAGCCCATTGAGGAGGTTAATCGTCAGCGATTTTACGCGGCCCGTCCACTTTTACAGTTGGCGGACTGGCCAGGAGGCCTTCACATTTTCACTACAATCTCCATCCGGGGAGGGGATGAAATGTCTGGGATTAAATAAAATGGAAGACGATGTTTGAGGGATGACGTGCTATGTGGTCTGCTGTCAGGTGCTTGAATTTGCAGTATTGACACAGTTTGCAGCAGTTTATTGACCTCGTTTAACTTTTACAGTACTGCAGCTCCCCCGAGGCAGCTCCACAGCAACTGTCAGCCTTCAGGGACCCACACCCTTCACTTCTCTCAGCGCCCACCCTCTTCCCAGCACGCCACCCCCCCACCCCCAACCGCAGTGCAGCGCTGAGCCTGCCTTGTGCTGTTAATTGGCCAGCCAGTGTGAAATCGCGGCCGGAAGAGCGTATCCCATCTGCTTCCGGGCCTGTCGGTTGTACACACCCAACGAGTGCAGGATTCAGGCCCTGGAGCTGAGGCTAAAATCAGATCAGCCCTGATCTTATTGAATGGCAGAGCAGGCTAGAGGGGCTGAATGGCCTACTCCTCCTCATCCTTGTTCATATGTATGTTCAACAAGCCGGGCAGCATCTGTGGAGAGAAAAAACAGTTAACCTTTCAGCTCTGTGACCTTTCATCAGAACTGAGGAAATGTAGTAGGTTTTATTGAGCCAGTTTTGGATTCCAGGTGGGAAACATATACCAATGTGTATGGTGCTGATGTTGTTTCTTTGTATTGTTACTCTCTCAGCAGATCCGGGCACAGTCACCATGAGCTCTGTAGCAGAGATCAGCCCCAGCAGCTGGGTGCCCCGCCACCCCTCATCTCCCCCAAACCCCAGCACAAGGAGCACCATTCCAGCCCGGCCGTCCTCTGGAACCCGGTGACCCTGATGGATAACCACGCCGAGGCCCGTCGGAACCACGACCACCACGTGCTGAACAACTACGCCGGTCACTACGACTCGCACCGGCAGCCGGGCCCACTCGTCAAGATGGAGAAGATCCACGGCCACGAGGAGAGCATCAAGAGGCGAGAAGGCCCCGAGAAGTACCAGCCGCCGCGGGGCCCGGGCTCCCTGGAGCACTCGGCGCACGCTCACTCTTACGGCCCCCCTTTCGCCGAGCTGGAGAAGTCTGCCCAGTCCATCCTCAACCAGCAGAGGATGTCCATGCCCTTCCCTGGGCAGTACAGTGACATGAGCTTATTGCACAAGTCGGCTCCCGCCTATCGGCAGTCCCATGGCCCACCGCGGGCGCCAGGGCCCATGTATGTCTATGACGAACTCCTGCAGCGCCACAGGAGGCTGATCAGCAAGCTGGACCTCGAGGAGAAGAAACGGAAAGAGGCCAAAGAGAAAGGTGAGTCTTGGCAAAGCCAAGGCATTCAATTGCTCGAGCGTCTTGTTATCGTTATTTGCAGCACCTCGGTTTCAGGCCAGTGGTGGCGCACGGGCTTTGTGATGACTTATTCTGGTTAGCGGGGGGAGAATAGAGCTTTTTTTTCTTCCCCTCTGGCCTGGCCTCACTCTGTTCTGCTGCTTCATTGCCACTGTCCGGGCCCCTTGCTCCAGTTTGCATCCCACCGGCCTATTAGTAGTGGAGCCTTATTGCATCCTAGACACGGGCCTTGCTCCTGGCAGGGCATTTTCCCCCACAAACAAGGGACGAGAAAGAAGTGCATCCGGTAAAATGATCGATACCCCTGGAGCTGTAAGGTTATAATCCCACGCAACAATATTACATGTAGGAAGGAATGCTTACTTCATGAATGCTATTGAAATAGCTAAGGTGGAAATTGAACAAGACCATGGCGCCTCAGTAAACTCAATGCTGTACACGTCCACCCATTGCAGAGCAACAAGCAACATAGCCTATAAGATCAAAGACAAAAATGCCTGGAAAAACTCAGCAGGTCTGACAGCATCTGCGGAGAGGGATACAGTTGACGTTTCGAGTCCCTATGACCGCAGATGCTGTCAGGCCTGCTGAGTTTTTCCAGGTATTTTTGGTTTTTGTTCTAGATTTCCAGCATCCGCAGTATTTTGCTTTTGTCATAGCCTATAAGATGCTGGATTGGATAGGTGAAACAGTAACATGCAAGTCGTCTGACGAGCAGGAGAAACCATGAATATCCTATTGACAATGGCGGGTACCTTGTTTTTTAAACAAAGAAAAACTCCTTTCATGCCACTTACTTCCCAGGGTACTCTTGGACTTGCTCAGACTTTCTTACTCCAGAGGAATTCTGGGATAAATCCACTGGCGGCAGCTTAAGACAAGGATCCTGATGAGCGATGGGAATGATTGATTTTTCTCTCCCCTCACTTTTCAACAGCTTTGACCTCCATATTAAAGGAAGGATACACTTGCATTGGAGGCGGTACAGTGAAGGTTGACAAGATAGGGCCACTCCCCTCATGCGAGAGACCAGTGATGCGAGGCTGAGTAAACTGTGCCAAATTCTCCGCAGTTTAGAAGAATGGGAGGCGATTTCATTGAAACTTGCATGATTCTTAAGGGGTTTGACAGGATAGACCCAGAGGCTGCTACCCCTGGCTGGGGGTATCTCATACATAGGGGCACAGTCTCAGAATAAGGGAACAATCATTTAGGATGGAGCTGAAGATAAATTTCTTCACTCAGAAAGTTGTGAATCTTCAGAATTCTTTATCCCAAAGGGTCGTGGATCCTCCATTGTTGAATTTAAGGCTGAGATGGACAATCTTTTGGTCTCTGAGGGACGTGTGGAGTTGAGACGGAAGATCAACCATGATGGTATTGAGTAGTGGAGCAGGCTTGAGGGGCCGAATGGCGCACTCCTGCTCCTATACCTTATGTCCTCAATAACCCACATAATCAGGCACCCATTGCAAAGCCACTTGGGCTGATGTCAGCTCACGTAGTCCAGGTGCTAAAACTGGGGCTCTGCTACTCCACCTGGCTCAGTACTTACCTACTGACAGAGAATCCATTTCCTCAACATCCACTTGCAAATGGTATACCTTTGGAAAAAAAAGTTTCTTATTTTGAGCCACTGTGCTACTTGATTCAACGGGCTATATTTAGAAAGATGCTCTGCTGGGTGTCTCAGTGTGTGTGTGTGAGCGTGTGCGTGTGCTCGGTTGTAGTTAGCTAATTGAAGGATTGAAGTGAGCTAATTGGGCAGCGCTGCTCGGGATGAATGTGCTGACACAGCAGAGTATATTTGCACGCTGTCAGGCTGCTTTGTCAGTTATGCTGTCACTTTGCTTCCACTGTTCCTAATTAGGTTATTACTATGACTTTGATGACTCGTATGATGAAAGTGATGAAGAGGAAGTTCGAGCACATCTCCGGCGAGTCGCTGAGCAGCCTCCTCTGAAACTTGACGATTCTTCCGAGGTATGTTAGCACTTCTCTGCTGTGGCATCCTAAAAATAGGCTGTGGAACGCTAACGAGAATCTAATAGACTTCAAAGCCTCCTCTATTTTTTTTTGCCTTCCTTGCCACATCATCAATTTGCCGTTCCTTTCTTTTGTAACAACACCATTTCCCCTCTGAGCTCCCTGCTTATTTTTGAATTTTCAGAGAAAAAACTAAGTGCAGCAGAGGCCGGAGATCCAACTGCAAACACGCTTAATAACGTGGCGGTGAAGGAGGCTGCGTTAGTTGAGACGTTGGGATTAATGCATTACCAAATGCATTAGCAGTTTTGCAGATGTCAGTGCCAGTAGCTATGGGCCTTTGAAACGGTGCTGAGTGTTAAGGGATTCTTGGCTCAATGGGAGGTAGTCTTCATGTAGAAAGTGACAGAAAGTTCTCTGTAGTCAGACTATGATGATGAAACATAAAACATCAGGGACCAATTTAAAGACACAAAGCCTTGAAGAATTTTCAGATAGGTTATTTAACCATTCAGCATCTAAATTTCAACTCGTTTGCTTCTGAAAGAACAGCATTCTGCTTTTAAGATCATCTTGTTCCTTCTGAAGAGTTTTGTCCAAGCCTCAAATTATTTTCTAAATTGGGGTCTGTGTCCCCTTCCCCTCTCTCAAATCCATTGCCATGTGCACCATACTAGCAGACCCAGGAATTCCATTCCACTCCGATGTCACCCTTAGTCCATCCTGTTGTACCAGTCTCTGGCAGCCACCTGTCTTGTTTGCACCTTGGTGATCAACTCTTTGTTCAGAGAAACGGGAATTTCCTCTCCAGGACACAGGCCTGGGCTGGCGAAACGTCAAAGTCGCCTTCCCAACCCCCCCATTTGGTTCCAAAGAGATGCAGTGCACTCCGTTTGGCTCCAACTTGGTTGCAGGAGTTCCGGGATAGGTGCCTTATTTAAGCATATCAGTCTGCCTTTGGATGCCACTCCTGATTGTTTGACGGGCTTCACTCCCTTAGCCTTCCACTCTCCCCAGGTATCCACAAGGCAGTGGAGCTATTTGCCCATAGCTGGGAGTTTGGTCCATGAGTGCCAGAGTGTCTCCACAGCGAGCGTGCACACTGCATGTCTGGGGACCAAACCTGCTCCAAGTTCCTCTGAAGCTTTCGCCTGGGGCTCTGAGGGGTGCAGTTGGATTGCCATGAGGAAGCACAGCTGATGACTTGCTGATAGAGAGAGGTCATGTACTGACAGGGAGCAATTTGCATATTTGGCTGTCCTTTTCACATTGCTGCTAGACAGCAGTGCAGGCTGAAAATGAGAAGTACTTTAGCGCACGAAAAAGTGGGAATCACTCTAACTCTCTTCACCCACACACTAGTTGCATCACATGGCCCTGTTGGGCATACATTTCACCACTATTTTACGTCAAACTTTATGAAGGAGAAAAAAGGCTCAAAATGGAGTTGTACAATCATTTGGAAGTATTAACACTCTTAAATTTGTTTTTCTATTGCTCATAACACTTCTCCTTTTCCTACTTTTCTTCAAGTTCCTCCCCTCCGTGATCTGAATGAAGGCTAGAAGAGCCTTTCGCAGACACTGCCCACCCTTCACTCCCTGAACTACATGTCCATTCTTCAGTAAATGTGGGCATGCTATCTGACTCTGACAGGTGGCACAGCCAGCCTAGATCCTTGCCCACCGTCAATGGAGAGACACATGTAGGCACACATACATACATATATACAGACACACACACACACACTTTACCATCTGGAATTGCTGAGAGCGTGATTGCTGTCTGATTTTCCTTGGCTCCAGACCGGGACACTAACACCTTTAAAGTCAGCACGGGATTAAAAAGCTCCTTGGTCTGTAGGGTTCAGTGTGGTACATTCATCACCTTAGCCATCAAGAGTCACATTGCTGTGTTTTAATAAATTACCCAGACCGAGTAATGGTTTTCCAGCATTGGCCTTACCCCGGTGATGGATAATGGACAGAGGGAGGACCTGCAGAGCACTCCTTTTCACATTTCGTTCCCAGCCAGAAAAAAAAAAGAGCCCCTGAACAGCTTTTTCGGGGCTATGTTTTTAATTTGGTGCAATTAAGGAGACTCCCGTTCCCCACTGCTTTCTCTGAATGAGCTGTACACTGAGCAGTTTATCTAACAGTGTATTAAAACAGATGTAGCCTTGCAAGAATCTAAAGCAAATTGCACGGTCATTACACAGCAAGCAGAACCGAGTGGAGCAATGAGCCTTCAAGAGAAAGCAGCAATGCTCTCCCCGAACTGTGATTATTAGAATGACCATGATTTACTCTTCAATTACAATGGGGACTACTTATTACTGAGATCATTTAGCAGTGCAGAGACGATAGTGCAAAGTGACCTATTGCAGTGAGAAGAACTCAGCGGTAGACAGAGAAATTGCAGCACAGGATGAAGTAAAATAATTCGGCAAAAATTGTAACACTCATTTAGGGAAATTATAGTCTCTTTGAGCCAGCCATTCTCAGATAAAGTGCTAAACATCTTGCGTTGGCACACACTTCCACATTTGCCTGTATATATTGTCATGCTGTAATTACACCCTCCCACCAGTGGTGATGCTGCAGTTTCACATCTTCCAGTTCATCAGCCTAAACCCCAGAGAAATTTCAATGCACCCTTCAACTCTACCCCCTAAATTGCCCTATAAAGTTCATGAGTGTAAATGGTTGTTGCAATGTACCCTGTTCTGCCTGGTTTGTCCTAAGCTGTCTCTCATACACGTCTTTGAAATTGAGAAGCCTGTTTAAAAAAGCACATGGGGTTCTCAGCTGACGATAGTGTAGTGAGTGTAGATCAAGGCCGTCTCATTTGGGGTTTAAGATTTATTATTCTGCCAAGGTATAGAGAGTGATTGTTAGAGGAACTTCATCAAGAGCACGCAGGACCGTATGAAAGCAATAGCAAGAAACTATTTTTGGTATCTAAAGGTAGACAGAAATATTGACGAGTCGGTGAAAAAGTTTTTCACAGTATTTCACAGTATCTTTGCAGTACAGAAGGAGGCTATTCGGCCCATCGAGTCTGCACTGGTTCTCTGAAACAGCATTCCAATAGTCCCGCTCCCCTGCCTTATCCCCGTAACCTTGCACATTCTCTCTTTTCAGGTAGCAATCCAATTCCCTTTTTGAATACCTCGCTCAAACCTGCCTCCACCACCCTTTCAGGGAGAGATTAAAAGAGCTTTTTATGTGGAGGGATGAAGGACATGGAATGGCCTACCAGAAATGGTGATGGAAGTGGAATCCAAAAGTTATTTTTAAAAGGGAAATGGATAAATATAGAATCAGAGAGTGGTTACAGCACAGGAGGAGGCCATTCGGTCCATTGTGTCCATGCTGGCCCTCTTCAAGAGCTAGTCGCCTAGTCCCACTCCCCCAGCTTTTCCCCCATAGCCGTGCAATTTTTTACTCTTCAGATAATTATCAAATTGTCTTTTTAATGCCACATTCGAATCTGCCTCCACGTCACTTGGGCAGTGCGTTTCAGATCCTAAACACTCGGCTGCATAAAAATGTTTTTCCTCTTGTCACCGTTTTGCCAATCATTTTAAATTGGGATCCTCTGGTTCTCAACACTTCTGCCAATGGCAACAGATAATCCCCATCTCTTCTGCCCAGCGAGAAAAATTAATTAAAATGTTGACGGGAAAGGGCAAAGAAATAGGCCTAAATGGTTAGCTCTTTCAGAGCCAGTGCAGATACAATGGGATAAAAGCAAAGTACTGCAGATGCTGGAAATCTGAAATAAAAACAGAAAATGCTGGAAAAACTCAACAGAATTAACGCTTCGAGCCCAGAGTTCTGAAGAAAAGTCATACGGACTCGAAACGTTAACTCTCTTTCTCTCTCCACAGATGCTGCCAGACCTGATGAGCTTTTCCAGCATTTCCTGTTTTTATTTTGGATACAATGAGACTCTGGCCACTCTCTGTGCTGTAAAATTCTACGATCACACAACTTCACTCTTCTCAGTTTTGCCCTCTGTGTACACTGAGGATGATAGTATCCCTACAACTTGCTCTTCATCTGGTGCTCTCTTTGTACCTAAACCAGGGAGATTCTATAGATTACCATAACGGGCATTTAAGCATTTGTCCAATAGCTTCCATTTCTGCCCTTGCATCTAACAGTAACATAACGGTGACTGAACATAAGGAATTGATCGGGTCTGCAATCCGGGGGTTGAGGAGTGGGATTACAGTCATTGACATAACAGTGCTAAACAGCAACGTACTGACCTGAATTAGGTGTAAAAACTATTTAAATTTGTCTTGCGTCAATCAATCTTTGTTTAATTACATTATCATCTCAATGCATTTCTTCATTCTTTCCCCTGGTGCTCACAATTAAATCACTGAACAGGATCATTAGTTCTTATACCTATCAAATTCGCCAATTTAGCAGCTTGAATTCAGCCACATAGGGACGAGCTGAAGAGCTCCAATTGACCCACACTGGATTGCAAAATTGCTTCTGAAAGTGGTTCCATGCTTGTTCCCGGTTCTCCTGGTGCTGGGGAAAACACTCCATTTATCCCATGGGAAGCGTTCCACAATTTGCAGAACAGAAGGACAGTCACACGTGATCCTGCGAAGGTGTTTGCCGGCTGTGTCTCGTAACCATGTCGCCTGTCCTCCCGAGTATGGGTGGAGTGGGGCTGACCAGGCCAGTAAGAACTCTGTAGGCCTGAGGGAGCAGGCCAGGCCACTGGCCATGCTTGCAGCCAGGGTACACGCCTTCCTCCAGAGCCAAGTACAAATTAGAGCCTGCAAAGTGAAGCGACAAGCAGAATTGGTGGTGGGAAAGTAAGGGATACGAAGAAAATCAAATTCACAAAGTGGGAGGGCATACAAGCCAAAAGCAGAATAGAATGTGATCATCAACGTGCATCAAACCCACTCCAAAAAGGATGAATAAACTAGTGTCTAATGTAACTGCAATTGAACCACATCTTTGAGAGTTCAAATCCCAAAAGCTTTGTTTCCGGTGGGCATTTTGTACGGTTCGACGACACTGTCAGCACTTTCTCGGAACATATTTGTTAGGCTTGCTGCTCACCCGATTACCTGACCTCTCCGCTCGAGGGTCATTGTGTACTGGTGTATCGAGTGTTTCCTATCAGAATTTCTATCACACTGCACCCAAATGTTCAATGACCCATGTTACTGACAATCGTGAGAACTCTGTTAAACCTAAATGTCAGAAGAACTGCTATCAGCCCTGTTCACCAGTATGATGACTTCTACATAATCCCATGGACAACATCAGGAAAGCTTTGGAAAATGAAACATGACTATGGAAGTATTGGGTCTAACAGAACAAGGGAGGGGCAGGTGAATCCTCATAAAGGACATGCATTCATTACACAAAGGGAGAAATACAGCCATCTTATCACACACTGGCCTGTCAGTTCAGTGCACAGTACATTAGAAATGGGGTTCTGCAGCTTAGCTGCTCCTTGCTAGGCTATTCACTGCAGCAGGATTGTTGCTGATCTGAATCACAGAATGATTACAGCACCGAAGGAGACCATTTGGCCCATTATGACTGTGCTGGCTCTCTGAAGGGGCAATTCACCTAGTGCCACTCCTTTGCTTTCTCCCCATAGCTCTGCACATTCTTCCTTTCCAGATAATAATCCAATTCCCTCGATTGAACCTGCTTCCACCACACACTCAGGCAGTGCATTCCAGATCCTAACCGCTCGCTGTGTGAAAAAGCTTTTCCTCATGTCCCCATTGCTTCTCTTGCCAGTTACCTTAAATCTGTGCATTCTGGTTCTCGATCTTTCCACCAATGGAAACAGGTTTTCTCTATCTATTCGACCCCGATCCCTCATGGTTTTGAATGAAACCAGGCTGATTTTTGAATAAGCCATCTGGAAATGTAAAAAAAAATGTGAACCTGATACTCAAAGCCCATTCTTTCCACTTCTCCTATTTGTCGGTTTGAGATGTTAGTATTAAAGTTTTTAAAAGCATCAAATTAGATAGATAGAATGTACAACCCAGAAAGAGGCCATCCAACCCTATACTAGGAAGTTCTGAGGAACAAGGGGACCTTGGCGTGTGTGTCCATAGGTCTCTGAAGGCGGAGGGGCATGTTAGTGGGGTGTTGAAAAAGGCATATGGGATACTTGCCTTTGTCAATTGAGGCATAGATTACAAAAGTAGGGAGGTCATGTTGGAGTTGTATAGAACCTTGGTGAGGCCACAGCTGGAGTACAGTGTGCTGTTCTGGTCAGCACATTATAGGAAGGATGTGATTGCACTGGAGGGGGTGCAGAGGAGATTCACCAGGATGTTGCCTGGGATGAAACATTTAAGTTATGAAGAGAGATTGGATAGACTTAGGTTGTTTTCGCTGGAGCAGAGAAGACTGAGGGATGACCTGATTGAGGTGTACAAGATTATGAGGGGCATGGACAGGGTGGATAGGGAGCAGGCTGTTCCCCTTAGTTGAAGGGTCAGTCACAAGGGGACATAAGTTCAAGGTAAGGGGCAGGAGGTTTAGGGAGGATGTGAGGAAAAACATTTTTACCCAGAGGATGGTGACGGTCTGGAATGCGCTGCCCGGGAGGATGGTGGAGGCGGGTTGCCTCACATCCTTTAAAAAGTATCAGGATGAGCACTTGGCACGTCATAACATTCAAGGCTATGGACCAAGTGCTGGTAAATGGGGTTAGGTAGGTAGGTCAGGTGTTTCTCACGTGTCAGTGCAGACTCGATGAGCCGAAGGACCTCTTCTGCACTTTGTGATTCTGTGAACCCGACAGGTTCATGTCAGTGCTTACGTTCCACACAAGCCTCCTCCCACTCTACCACATCTCACCCTGTCTACATAACCTCTACTCCATTCTCCCTCCTGTGCTTCCCCTGAAATGCATCTATGCTACTTGCTTCAACAACTTCCTGTGGCAACTGGAAGAGCAAGTTCCACATTTTCACCACCTTCTGGTTAAAGACATTTTGGCTGAATTTCCAGTTGGATTTATTAGTGACCATCTTATATTTATGGATAAGAATTTGAGCGTTAATCATCATGTCCTGCCCTGCCCACAATTTTAGATTCAGGACTAGGCGGTATTCTATGTAGACAGTAGATGTGCAACAATCTAGTTATAAAAATCCTTACCATCCAACCACGTATAATAATCAGAATCGTTTTATTTGTTCATGGGATGTGGGTGTCACTGGCTGGGCCAGCATTTATTGCCCATTCCTAATTGCCCTTGAGAAGGTGGTGGTGAGCCGCCTTCTTGAACCGCTGCAATCCATGTGGTGTAGGTACACCCACAGTGCTTTTAGGGGGGGAATTCCAGGATCTTGAGCCAGTGACAGTGAGGAAACAGCAATATTGCTCCCAGTCAGGATGGTGTGTCACCACGTGCCTGCTGCCCTCATCCTTTTAGGTGGTAAAGGTTGCGAATTTGGAAAGTGCTGTTGAAGGAGCCTTGGTGAGTTGCTGCAGTGCATTTTGTAGATGGCACACACTGCTGCCACTGTGCGCCAGTTGTGGAGGGAGTGAATGTTTAAGGTGGTGAATGGGGTACAGGTCACATTGGCTGCACTGTCCTCTATGGTGTTGAGCTTCTTGAGTGTTGTCAGAGCTGCACCCACCCAGGCAAGTGGAGAGTATTGCATTATACTTGTGTTGTGACTTGTATTGAATATTCAGAGGGGTAGGGAGACTGTTCTATGCTCCAGGGAATGGCAAAAAGATGTAGGATGAGGGGAGCTCATCATAGAATCTTATAGCACAGAAAGAGGCCATTAAACCCATCATGCTGTAGTTATTCTCTGAAAGAGCTTTGCAATTAGTCCCATTCCTCGGCTCTGCTTCCTTCTGTGTGTCAGCCATCGCTCGGTTGGGAGCACACTTCCTCTGAATCACAAGGTTCCGGGTTCAAGCCAATTCCAGGGCTTCTGCACGAAAATGGGATGGGCAATAAATGCTGGCCCAGCCAGCGAAGCCCACATCCTATGAATGAATTTTTTAAAAATCAAGCCTGACATTCAGGAGTACTGAAGGAGTGTTGCACTGACCAACATTTATCCCTCAAAAAACAGATTATCTGCTCATTATCACATTGCTGTTTGTGGGAGCTTGCTCAGGGTAAATTGGCTGCTGTTTCCTCCATTACTACAGTGACTACACTTCAGAAAGTACTTCATTGGCTGCAAAGCACTTTGAGACATCTGAGAGCCATGAAAAGCGCCATATAAATGCAAGTCTCCACACCCACCCCGCCTTCCCTCCCCCAACCTCCGCCAGGCCCAACCAATGTTTACTCCTTCAGGTATTTTAACCAATTCCTTTTTGGAAACCATCAGTGAGATATTGTCAAGAAATATGAATAGCATAAGAAGCAGAAAAGGAACTTAGTCAGTCCTGTCATCTCATTTCGAACCCGTCTGCACAACTCTATCTCCTGTGTTCCCTTCCTTTACTCTCGAGGCTGCCGAGTTAATGCCAACCTGTCTCTGTTGTTTTAGAAACTGGATTTTCTGAGAGTGTTCAGTTTGACCACCCAGGCCCAGAGGGAGGAGCTGCTGAAGCAGAAGCGACGCAAGAGGCGGCGGATGCTGATGGAACGGAGCCCCTCGCCGCCGCCCATCCCTAACAAGCGCCAGGTGCCCTCGCCACGGCACCTGCCCACCAGCAAGTACAGTGCAGATGAAATGAACAGCACTCCTGACCTCGCAGAGAAGAAGCGATTCCTGACGTCTTTTAGCCTTGCGCACATACTCCCAGAGAAAAGGAAAGGTAAAGCGTGCTTCTTACCATTGAGTGTTCCTCACTAACGGGCAGCTCCAGACAACAATAGTCAATCAGCCTCTCGTTGGAGCCTGTTAAGTTTATTCCAATTGGATCATTTTATTTCTCTACCCACCCACCTCACCTCCATTGTCTCCTTCCCCACCCCACTGAACCTCTCCCCTTATCCTGCCTCCCGAAAAATTAAGGGCTCTTTTTCGTCCTAATGACTGTCTGGTATCTCATCCATATTTCCACTCCTTACATTTAGCTCTACCGGTGTCACAGATCATTTGACCATATATGATGGAGGTCCAGGAGGGGAAGAAGGAGTCAAAGAAAGATTGTCTTATCCAAAAACAGCACGCCTGGCAGTGCAGTTCTTCCTCAGTACTGCACTAGAGTGTCAGCCTAGATGTTGTGCTCAAGCCTCCAGGGTGGGATTTGAACCCATGAATTTCTGACTGGGAGGCGACAGTGGTGCCAACTGAGCCATGGCTGACACCTGTTTGGCTGCCATGACAGTTTCCTCCCATATTAATTCTCTATTCCAGGTGTTTTACCCACTCTGCTCATTTTTGCTCCCTCCACTCAGATGTGAGTGTGCTACTACTGAGTCAACATTGAATAGGGCTCCTGCCACCAGCAGGAATTCATTAGATGCAGTACTTTGAGCTGTTCCGATAATGTAATCATGGTGCGATATAAATGCAAGTATTGTTAATGAAAACCTTAAAAGAATCTTCCAGCTAAAATCATAAGATATTAACCATCCCTTCCACCATTTGCATTGGGGGAGTGTGGGTGCGGGGGGGGTGGAGTGTGGGGGTGGTGGGGGGTGCATGCACCTTTGATCTCAGTCAGACTGAGGTTTCATGTTGAGTGGGTCTTAAACCTACACTTGGCTACTGTCTTATCTCAGCACCAACAGCCCCCAGCTCTTTAGAGACAGCGTATCACACATGGTCGAACTTCTTTCTTGAATTTTCTACTTCTTTAAAGCTCAGTGCTAACCTTGTTATTTATTGGTGTTTCTCTCTCTCACGCCCGCAGAAAAGGAGACCCTAATAGAAATGATCCATTCCATAAAACAGAAGACACGACCTTCAGAAGCACCTTTTAAATATCTCGCTCCTCCATCATGTAGCAGTCCCAGCTCATCTCAGAATGGTGAGTGTTGACCTCTTCAAGAGATCCTTCTGTAACTAGTTTACGAGACTGGTTTAATCTGAATGTAGCTGGAAATGCATCTTGGGGTGACTTTCCTCTGGCATTATAGTGGCTACGGGTGGGGCTGGGGGAGGGGAATTTTGGACTCCTCATCGCCTACCCAAAAGCAACTTCATCCTTCACGTGTTTTTCTATGCCCATCTCTGTTTCACTTTCCATATATTTCTCCGCCTTTCCTTTCCCTCCATCTATTTCTTTCCTTTTACCTCGAAGCATTTGTCTTTCCTTCCCTGGTAGAACCTGCCAAAATTATGCTCATGAGCCTGTCAGGAAACCAGTGAGAGAGGAAGCACAGACATGATCGCTTTTCACCTCCCACTGCCCCCCCAACCCAACTTATTCAACCTGAGAAGAAAATGAGCCTCATCTTTTCCCCCAAAATTGTATTTTGCTTATAAACCAAATATAACATTCTGCTTTTTGGGTTGGAATTCCATTTTATCCATTTACTTCTCTGTCTTATAAGCTGAAAGCGATTAAGTGGCTTCAGTGAATTTTCATGGGCAAGAAAAGTCATAACTTAGTCGCAGTCCGGTTTTAAACTTGACCAAAGGCAGTGACCCCATTGATGACGTAGGGGTGACCTGCAGTTAACGGAGATTGGAGTCGCTACATCTCAGTTAAAATCTGGAGCAGGCTTCAGGGCGTCTGGACAATCAGAGCATCTCTGTGTCAGGAGTAACGTTGGGATGGTCCAGAGTCATGGGGTTTGGAGCATCTTGGTTTATGTGGATGATGTTGGGGGCACCATAGCAGTGACACTCAGAAAATCTTAGGTTGCAGGGGGTTGTGTATAACATTGTTATGCTCAGAGCTTTGGGGTTGGGGGTGCTGGTGCGGGTGGATCTCCCATTTCAGGAGTAATATTGTAGTGACCTGTAGCTGTGGGGTTTAGAGTATCTCGGCTCAATGGTTAATGTTTGGGAGGCCTTCAAATTTCACAAGTGGAGAAATGCCACATCACACCACCTACAAACCCCAGATTAGGCAGACATGAGGTGCTGACATGGCATTTTTAGGCCTCGCCTTTCTCTGCGCCTTTGGCCAGAGTGATGGCCGCTGTGTGCCCAAACCCCTAAATTAATGTGATGTGGTCCAGTGGTTGGTGATTAAATCAATGGTACTGAGTTGGCTGATCAGGGGCTTCGAGGTTTGATCTCTGATTTGTGTTGAGATAACTGATCTTGGCCCGGGATAGCATTGGGGGCAGTGCAATTATCTCCCAGTACCTGCGGCCTAGGGAAAGTTAAAACTAGCCAAGGCCCAGAGGCTTATTGGCCACTGGGGAAGGTAACTGTATGTGGAGATCGGGGTGTCTATCAGCAAAGCACAGCATAATGTAGTCCCAAACCGTACAAATGGGGGAGGCGGTGGCATAGTGGTATTGTCACTGGACTAGTGTTCCAGAGACCCTGGACAATGCTCTGTTGACCCATGTTCGAATCCGACCATGGCAGATAGCGAAATTTGAATTTGCAAAAATCTGATGATGACCATGAAACCATTGTTGCAAAAACCCATCTGGTTCACTAATGTCCTTTTAAGGGAGGGAAATCTGTCATCCTTACCCGGTCTTGCCTACATGTGGCTCCAGACCCCCCATTGCTCCAGAACCACAGCAATGTGGTTGACCCTTAGTTAGAGATGGGCAGTAAATGCTGGCTTAGGCAGCAATGCCCACATCCCATCAACGAATAATAAAAAAAAATCTAGAAAGCCTAGGTTCAACTTCCAATCTCTACTGGGTTAGCTGGTCTCCTCTGGGCAAAAGGTGAATGGAGGAATAAGGAAGGACTTGCTAGCCATTAACATGAGCCCATGTGTGAATGTCTGGTGGGGATTGGATCAGGCTTGGCTGTGAGGCACTCAAATAGGCCACCTGACATTTGCTGGCCAAACTCTCACAACAGACTGCCCACCTGAGTGTGGGTTTACCGGAGAGCACTGCGGTTACCAATTGAACCATACCGCAGTACCAGACATCACTGATGTTTCTTTTAAAATTAGTTGCTGTGCACAGCCTATTTTATTCAATGCACAGCTCCTCTAAATGTACTTGTGTGGCTGTACACAGAATCACAGTGCAGAAGAGGCCCTTCAGCCCATCGAGTCTGCACTGACACGTGAGAAACTCCTGACTTCCTACCTAATTCCATTTACCAGCACTTGCCCCATAGCCTTGAATGTTATGATGTACCAAGTGCTCATCCTGGCAACCCACCTCCACCGCCCTCCCAGGCAGTGCATTCCAGACCATCACCACCCTCTGGGTAAAAAAGTTTTTCCTCACATCCCCCTAAACCTCCTTCCCCACACCTTGAACCTATGCCCCCTTGTGACTGACCCTTCAACTAAGGGGAACAGCTGCTCCCTATCCACCCTGTCCATGCCCCTCATAATCTTGTACACCTCAATCAGATCGCCCCTCAGTCTTCTCTGCTCCAACGAAAACAACCCAAGTCTATCCAACCTCTCTTCATAACTTAAATGTTTCATCCCAGGCAACATCCTGGTGAATCTCCTCTGCACCCCCTCCAATCACATCCTTCCTATAATGTGGCGACCAGAGTTGCACACAGCACTCCAGCTGTGGCCTCACCAAGGTTCTATACAACTCCAACATGACCTCCCTACTTTTGTGATCTATTCCTCGATTGATAAAGGCAAGTATCCCATATGCCTTTTTCACCACCCCACTAACATGCCCCTCCGCCTTCAGAGACCTATGGACACGCACGCCAAGGTCCCTTTGTTCCTCAGAACTTCCTAGTGTCATGCCGTTCATTGAATACTTGTCAAATTACTCCTTCCAAAGTGTATCACCTCACACTTTGTTATTTCTCACAGAGCAGGGCTTATGTGTTACCTTTCAGGCTACTGCAGAGCCATGCACCCACACCGCTTAGTGGGAACATTGGTCATCACCTTCTGATGAAAGATGAGGCAACTGTTTTTTTAAAAAAATAAAATCCCTTCTCAAAAACCGGTATTCACTCCTGGAGTGCACTTTGAGCAGAATCCTGCAACACTGAAGAGCGTTTTCTCTTCTGACTTTGGAAAGTACCCACGTTAAAACTCATTGCGGGTTTTCCCCCTTCTGTAGTTTCCGCGGCCGATTCGTCGAACGTGCATCCAGCCGCCGATTCCGACCGGCCGCCGAGTGCCGCCCCCGCTGTCCCCTCCCTGCCAGAACTGCGGAAGAGCGCCGAGCCGATCCGACTGGAGCCACCTAAAGCCTCGGAGGCGACCGTGAGGCCAAAGGAGCCGGGCCTGCACGGCGACAAAAGTAGGCCGCTGGAAGGGCCTGTCGGGGGCAGAACAGTGAGCGTGCTGACTAATGCCACGGGGGCCCTGCAGAAGGAGAACTCTGCTGCTGTGCACAGCCTGAATGAGAAGAGCAAGCCCTGGGAAGTGTTCATGGCGGAGGACTTTGCCCAGCAGTTTCACGAGTCTGTGCTACAGTCCACACAACGAGCATTACAGAAGCATAAAGGTAAGTGGGAATAAATCATGGGGAATGGGCGCCTGCTTTTATTCTCCTGAAGGAAAATACAGCAGCTAATTGTGCGTCACCGACTTTAAACTGTCTTAGATCAAGTATGGTTTACCTCACTGCTAGTCTGTCGCAGTCTAATAGCCCCAAACTATATTGTTATGATGAGGCTTAATGTACTGATAGATATCTAATGGTAAATAAAGTTAAATTCAAACAGCAAAACATCCAAAAACAGTTCATGCAATTAATTATATTTTGCAATGCACTTAGTTCTGCAGCCGTTTTCCACCTATAATGTTCATGCAAACAGCAGTCAGTATTTTGATGATGTTGATGGAAGGAGAATACTTTCAGTTAATTCCATGGGATTTTTAACATCCATTTGAACTATCAAATTAAACCTGACTGTGTGACACCCATTATCCACCATTTTAAGTTACTCCCCCCCCCTCCAATGTCAACCCCAGCTGCTATCTTGTTCAAGTACTATCCCTGGGAGGGTAGGGTTGATATTGTTCTGCCATGGTGGTGGTGGTGGGGGTTGGTGGAAAGCTACCACACTCTGTCATTATTCTGTGACGATCACATTTAGGGGTTTTTCAAGCGAGCACTGGAGACTGAGAACCTCACCTATTCCACTTTATACTGAAGTCAACGGGCAGAATCTTACACCCTTTATAAATAATTCAATAATCGTGGGGCAGGACCATTTCTGGGTCTTGACTCCACACTTGCTAGCAGCGCCGCTAAGGAATAGTGGGGTGGGTTCCTGAGGCTGCCTGCCAACTCAGTGGGCCTGCAGCCTTCAGGAGGCCAGCAGCCCCACTGCCAGAGGTGGAGCTTGAGGGAGAACACGAGAGCCTCCATTTCCAAGAACGCTCTGATGAGGTACTTAGTTTTTTAAATTAAAACGTGGTCCCGGCTGACAGGCCACCCCTGTAGCGGTGAATCCCCTCCGACGGCTGCAGCCCACAGATCCCTGTGTACCAGTGGATGAGTAAGTGCAGGAGGCCTCCCCTTGGCCTACCGCCGGCAAGCGGCCTTCAGGCACCTGCTGGACTTTGGCCTCGACGGCAAAATCCCGGCATTGTCCATAATCGGGACTATAGTTGGGCGGTTAAATATGCCGTGTAGCCACCTGCCATTGTCAGGCAGGCAGACTTTGCTTTTGATGTTTTGCCAATGGCAAGATCGCTCTGAGGCAGGAACGTGTCGATCGCTGACCCATTGCCCTCATATCTTAAATTTCCTCCCAGTCCCAACTTGAAGTCCACCGCTGGGGGATCGGGGAGATTCCACCCAATGGCTGGGATACCCTAGATAGTGTGACTGTCATTTTCCACTATCCAAGCCAGCTTGTGAATCCCCTGTTCCCTTAGCATCTTCAGAAAACCAGCTGGTAACTTAAAAGACTGTTTAGATATTGGGTTGGATTTTACCGCCCCCCCTGCGGGCGTTTGAGGGGGTGGGGGCTTGTAAAATCCATCGCTGCCTACCCGCCCACCCTGACCTGTCTCCCATTTTACGGGAGGCGGTGAAGGCGTTAGGCAGCCCGCCCACCCCTTGGGCCTATTGATGCCTTAATGGCCACTTAGGAGCCTCTTCGCGCCCCCAACGCTATTTTGCATGCGGCCAGGGGAGGCCCAGACCAAGTGGGTAGCCCAACAGCTTTAGTTGCATGGGCTGCTGTCGGAAAGCGAGTTGGGGACCACCTCTGGGGCTCCCCTGTACAAATAGGTGTCAACCACCCATCGCCACCTCCCTGCACAGAGCCGCCGCTGAACCAGGTGCCTTGTGATCTCTCCAGCTGAGAACCAGAGAGGCCATTGCCGTGTAGCTGCCAAAGCCGTCAGGAGAACGCGGCACTTCACCCTCACCGTGTTATTGCATTCCGCTGGCTCAGTGGTAGCATTCTCGCCTCTGAGTCGGAAGGTTTTGCGTTCCAGTCCCACTCCCGAGACATAAGCACAGCATCTAGTGCAGTACCGAGGGAGTGCTGCACTGTCAGAGGTGGCCTGTTTTGGGTGAGACGTTAAAGGAGGTGCCCACCTGCCCTCGCTGAGATTCAAAAGATAAGGGGAGTTCTCCCAGGGGTCCTGTCCTGAACCATAGTATATTCCTCATTCAACATCACGAAAACAGGTGAGCTGGTCATTTATCACATTGCTGTTTGTGGGACCTTGCTGTGCGCAAAATTGGCTGCCGTGACTACATTTGAAGTATTCCATTGGCTGTAAAGCGCTCTGGGGCGTCTGGAGGTTGTGATAGGAATGCTAGTTCTTTTGTTCTTTCCATGTTCAATGACCTCAGCAACCTTACCTCTTGATGAGTGTTGGTTGTTGGAAAGTGGGGGAGGAGACTGGTTGCAAGTGCTGCACATGATTTTCACATAGATTGCTGCTTCCTGTAAAATCTGTGTGATTTAGCAACAGTTTCTTGCACCAGGAAGCTAAACCCCTGCTGGGGTTGAGCCTGATGGAGGTGAGTGCTCCCTCTCAAAGCATCCAATTAACCAGCTGCCTTTCTAGCAAAGGGAAATTATGAACATGTCTCCCTGCAGTAATTGCAAATGATTATTTGTTTACACTTTTTATTCGTTCGCCTTACTCTTCTGGCTGAAATTCAGACCTAGATAAACACAGGCAAACTATAACAGCTGAATGCAAGTCCCTGTTTCACCGTGATCAGTATAACCACTCTTGATTTAAGGCATTAAGCTGACTGGATGTCAAGTGGCCTTATAAAATGGAATGACAAAGGGAGTGACAGAACATTAATTAAAGCAAGGCAATTGGAGGGAGGTAACAGCTGCCCAAATAAGTTGAGAGAAAGGAGTTACACAGTGTGCATTTCATTAACAGCTGGACAAGACAAGATCTGTGCTGACCCAGTGAGTAAGTGCATTCTAGGAAGATGCCAAGGTCAATCACCAAGTTTGCTGATTGATTAGGGCACTCCAGTTAGAACCAGTGCTTCAGTGTGAATGCAGAAACTCCTAATTGTTCTGTGTGCAAGCGTGTGCTGGAAGGTAAATGGTTGTTGGGGACAGGATGCCCAATATAGCTTTCTGATGCAGGTCCACTTGGATGACCTGCTGGTCTGTATGAGTCAAAGGTGCTGATTCATGTTCAGGTGCAGTTCAGCAAGTCATCAAAGTGAGCATTCTCGAGATTGATGCCACCTTCTTACTACCCCAGTGTATCATCCCATCCTTTCGAAATGTTGATTTTTCTTTTTTTTTTCTGACCTTCGTTTCTCTTTCAGGTACCACGGCGACACTAACCGCGGAACAAAACCACAAGCTAGACGCTTCTGTCCGCTACAACATTCCAGAGATGCACTCCGCCAGCGGAACACTGTTTACACATCAGAACGGCCAGCATGCTGCCACCCAGACCAGGAAAGGGATGGTGTGCGAGCGCGAGGAGGAATCCGACAATGAAGACGATGAGGAAGAGGAAGACTCGAGACCTTTCCATTCAAAATGGCAGGGCATTGAAGCTGTCTTTGAGGCTTACCAGGAATACGTCGAAGGTACGCTGTGGGGGTTTGGTACAACTGGCTGGCTTGCTAGGCCATTTCAGAGGGAAGTTAATAACCAACCATATTACTCTAGGCCTGAAGTCACATGTAGGCCTACGTGTGACTCCAGTCCCACAGCAATTGTGGTTGACTCTTAACTATCCTGTGAAATGGCTTAGTCAGCCACTCAGTTCAAGAGCAATTAAGGATGAGCAACAAATGCTGGCCCACATCCCATGAAAGAATAAAGAAAAAGAAATTCTCTGAGGGTCATTTGCCTGTGGAATTCTCTTTCCCAGAGAGCAGTCGAGGCAGGGTCACTGAATATTTTTAAGGCTGAGTTAGATACTTGATTCCACAATCAGATCAGTCATGATCTTATCAAATGGGAGTGCAGGCTTGAGAGGCTAAATGGCCCACTCCTGGTCCTAATTCATATGTTCATATTACACTTACGCCACCATCCCCTCCACCACCACCACATCCTCAAGGGAAACTGGGGATGGGCAATAAATGCTGGCCTTGCCATTGACGCTCCCATCCCATGAAATAGTGAAAGCAAAATTGCCGAGCAGTGTACACACCAGCAATTTGTGTTGTGTAGTTTGTTGAGCCTGCCACAACCATGGGCAGGAATTGTGCATTTCAATGAGGTGAGTGAACGAGGTCAGTTGAACCGCAATACTGTCTCCTCCTCCCTCTAACTGCCCAAACAGCACTAGGGCCATACTGCTCTAACCACAACCCACAGTCCTCAGTTGGTAACTGCTCCGGAGAAACCACAGAGCTTGGGCTTAATCCCCCACTCACGGGCCGTTGCTGCCAATAATGCAGCATTCCCTCAGAGCTGCACTGAGTGTCAGCCCGGGCTTTGCCTCAGGAAAATCAACTCTGCTGCTTGAAAAGAAACTAAAGTTAGAACAAATCACTTAACGTTCGAGCCCGAAAGGATGAATAGTCAACTGCATTGATCTAGCCGCTTATCACATTTCTTCATACTCTGAGTATGATGTACAGTGACTGTTACTAGGCCAACAACAGCAGCCATTTTTCCCCACAGCAATGTAGTGCTCACTAGCGGAGGAATGTCAACGAAACACCAGGAGATCTCCCTGATCCCTGATCTTTTGTGAAAAGTGCCAAGGGATCTACCAATGTCAGAGCAGGAAGCTGGGAATCGATTTAATATCTCATCCACAGGTGTAACCGTATAGCACCCCCTCAGAGCTTCTCTGGGGATTGACAGCCTTACTGACATTCTCAAGTCCTGGAGTGGGGTTTGAGTTCACGCCCCCTCGGACTCGCAAGTGGGAGTGCCACCAAGTGGGCCAAGATGGTGCCTTTTCAATTACACCCGTGGACCAAAAGTAGCCATATCTGCTGCCAACTTTTCTAGTGACTAAATCGTCATTGAGAGCGTTTGTGAAAGAAACGTGCTGTACACATCAAACACTCTCATATGTAATTCCTCCTGAGGCCAGCTGAGGACTCCCCCCTTGGGGTGAATATTGGGGATCACTGGTTTGTGTAACCAGGTTGTGCTCTGTACACAGTGCAGGTTTAATCTAAGGCACAGGGGGTTCAACAAGGTTTCCACCAAGCAATTGACAGGACTGCCCCAATTTTGAATCACAGTCTCATTTTTAAATCATTTTTCAAGAAATGGGCAAGCCTTGCATTTATTGTCCATTCCATGTGGCCCTGGTAAAGTGGTGGTAGAACCTCCCATTGAACTAGCCCATCCATGTGCTGCTGGTGCTGTTCCAATGGGCTTGGATAGAGGATTCCCAAAGTATTGACCCAGAACAACAGAGGGAAGGTGTGTCCAAGACAGGATGGTGGGCGATCTAGAGCTGCAGCTCTCAAGCCTCGGCAACAAGAGCTATGGAGCTGGAAGATGCTGCTGAAATAATACTCAATTGATAGTAGATTAGTATTTATGCTGAAGCCTGATATTTCATTTGTTTACTCATCATTTTAGTCAGAGGCGATGCTTCTTAGGTCACTTTTTTTTTAGCGCATCTTCACACGCACTTTTATCCCCTTTGGGGTATAGCGGGGAGGTAATGGAAGGATTTCCAGGCTGATTATCAGTCCAGTGAGCATGAACACTCCTTCCATGGCCAACAAGTCCTAGTGTGGGACTTGAACCTGGAACTTCTGGCCCAGAGATAGAGATGCTATCACCTGCACCACAAGACTTCCTGTCACATCATTAAAGAGCCATTACAATAAATTGCTGTTCTCCACCTTAAATTCATTGCACAATATTTGTAAAGGTTTCTTAATGGGATCAGGTGTTTGGGTGAGAAAGTTTGTTCAATTGATTCAATGAGGTCAGAAAAGGAGAGTGTAGTGATTGCTATTGTGATGGCTCAGTTGATAAAGATACTGCTGGGCTTGGTACACAGTCACATAGTGCAAGAAGATAAAAACAGAATTACCTGGAAAAACCTGAAGGGTCATGAGGACTCGAAACGTCAACTTTTTTCTTCTCCGCCGATGCTGCCAGACCTGCTGAGTTTTTCCAGGTAATTCTGTTTTTGTTTTGGATTTCCAGCATCCGCAGTATTTTGTTTTTATCTTAGTGCAAGAAGATCCCAGGTTCAGTCCAAGCTAAGTTAGCTCATCTCACTCCAGATGATGGTAGTCTGGATGTAAAAAAAAAATAAATCAGCCAGGGTTCAATACTGTGCTTGCATAATGGCATCAGATGGGAACAAGAATAGAGTCAGCTACAGTAACCCCATATTTGAACACTCTTTTGACACTCATTGCCTCACATCAAGAATGGCCACTTTCCTGAGATACCCGATCAGAGGACAACCAATAGCCAATAATGATGAGGTATCAGAGAGCAACCAATAACCCCAGGATGGGTCAGTGCCCTCGGGAGTGGAAGGAAACCTGGGGAGAACGCAAAGGATTGTATCAAAGAAAACAAACCTTGCATCCTCATCAGAAGAAAAGCTTTCTTCAAAGGCAATGGAAGGCATGAACTTAAAGGGCTGAATGGCCTTGTATTGCCGTTGACTGTTTCAAGTATTAATGTGAGAGTTCCAGGACTCATCAATCTCTTGTGTTACAGCAGCGTGCCAACAGTTCGGTGGCGAGTTTATGCTTTTAAGAAATGAAATAACTCCAAAATTATCATTTAATTTCAGAACAAAATGTCGAGAGGCAAATTCTACAGGCCCAGTGCAGGCGTCTGGAAACCTTTCACTATAACCTTAGCCTGACCGCAGAACAGCTTTCCCTCAGTATGTCGGTAAGTGCTAAGAAGAAACGTTTTATAAAAATCCACTTGTTTACAATGGATTGCTAATCGGGCTGATTTCCATTCCTGATCTTGGTGGGAACAGGAGGGTACAACATGGGAAGATTGGGGTGCAGAACTTACCCCAAGCACCTTGGGGAGCTCTTTGAAGTGGGCAGATCAGAGCAGCAGAAAATGCTGCCTCATTAACCCATTAGGAGCCTGATCTAGCTTTCAAGGGCTGATGGTTCAGCAGTTGGAACGTGTTTCACCTATTGTGTTGAGCGATGTGACCAGTCAGCAATCCTTAAAGACGCCGCTGCCCACTCGATAGTATTGGGCACGTGCCAAATTACCACCCTGTGTAATAGATATGAGGAGCTTTGAACCATGAATAGATTTTTTTCACTGGACAAGCTTAATCCTGAACATGCCCCTCTTCTTTGGAAAATTAAATTGTATCTCCCATCATGAAGTGGCGAAAGTCTCTTTATGAACGTTGATTTCCAAAGTCGGCTGTTTGGAATGTTTTTCAACCTAAGGAGTGTAGTGGAGGCAGATTCAATCCTGGCTTTCAAAGGAGAAGGGGATCATTAACAGAAGGGGAAAAATTTGCAGGACTATGGCAAAAAAGCGGGGAGTGGCAGTAGGTGAATTGTTCATGCAGACAGTGGGCACAGACATGAAGGGTCAACTGGCCACCTCCTGTGCTGCAACCATTCGATGATCCTATAAATCCCATGACAGCCAAGTTGACAAATGCCCTGAATACTCAGGATGCAGGTTCTACTTCATTGTGTACAGATTGGACTGGGCAGGGGGGTGTGGCGGGGGAATAGTTTGGGATATAATACTTAGCCTCAGTGTCCCTGGGCTACTAAGTGAGGTGGGAAGGGGGTGTGAAGTAGCCATGGTTCATGCTTCTGGTCACTCTGGCTGGATGTGGAATGAGGGAGGGGTTTGGTGCACTATCAAATGGCCTCACCATCTGAAGAATAGCCACAGCCCAGGGCAGCAGTACAGAAACTTTTTGAACCAAGGCCCCCTTTTCAGATGGATTAATAATCATGGGCCCCCTATCTAAATGGTAATACTAGAGAATACTGATAATATGAAGGTACTGCATGTAAAGGGTGTCTTAATATATGCTTTTAAGAAAACTGGGTTTTGCTTTGGGGCATCAGTGAGATGGGTTTGCCCTCTTTTCAATGCATGAGCCTGTCTATCCTGCTCAGTAAGCATGACTGCGTTATTTCACAAAAGCCTCTGGGAAGTCTTTACAGATGCCAGTTT
The DNA here is from genome assembly GCF_964194155.1 of Cetorhinus maximus. NCBI lineage: Eukaryota > Metazoa > Chordata > Chondrichthyes > Lamniformes > Cetorhinidae > Cetorhinus > Cetorhinus maximus. Next base: position 141,980,265 of record NC_135884.1, on the reverse strand, counting down.
TTTTTTATTCATTTATGTGATGTGGGCGTCGCTGGCTAGGCCAGCATTTATTGCCCATCTTTAAATGCCCTTGAGAATGTGGTGGTGAGCTGCCTTCTTGAGTCGATGAAGTCCATGTGGTGTAGGTACACCCACAGTGCTGTTAGGGAGGGAGTTCCAGGATTTCGATCCAATGACCATGAAGTAACGGCGATATATTTCCAAGTCAGGATGGCATTTGGCTTGGAGGGAAACTTACAGGTGGCGGTGTTCCCAAGCATCTGCTGCCCATGTCCTTCTGCACACTGCTGCCACTATGCGTCGGTGGTGGAGGGAGTAAATGTTTGTGGATGGGGTGCTAACCAAGCGGGCTGCTTTGTCCTGGATGGTGTCGAGTTCTTGAGTGTTGTTGGAGCTGCACTCATCCAGGCAAGAGGGGAGTATTCCATCACACTCTTGACTTGTGCCTTGGAGATGGTGGACAGGCTTTGGGGGGTGTCAGGAAGCCACTGACCTGTGAGACCAGCCACAGTCATCACCATCAGGAGACCAGGGAATAAAATGGGAGGAAATAAAATGGGAGCCATTAAGTTCTTGTGTCCATTCAGGGATCTAAATCCATTGGCTGGCCACACCCAATTCTTCAAGGTGCAAATTTCTGGGAATGTGGCTGACACATTTTTTGCCCATCTCTAGAATAAAGGACAGCTGTGGACTATTTCCTTGAATCCCAGCAGTCCTTGAGTTCATGGTGGTCCCACACTGGTGTTAAGTGGAAATTTCCAGGATGGTGACCCAGTGACGATGAGGGAACCATTTATACGGCCTGAGTCAGAATAATATGGGTTATGAGCAACAATTCCAGAAGTTCCTTTTGCATTTCGCATTTTTAATTCAAAACCTGAAAGTAAAGCAGGCGCTCACATATTTCACAAAAACTACCGATGGTGTGAACAAGTGTAGGAGCATAGGCAGAAGTTAAGTAACTTTAAAGAATTCAAGGTCAAGCAACTTCTGAACATTGTGATTCTGATCATTGGTTACAATGTGCATCTGGTTTTCTTTGAAATGCAGGAACTTCTGGCTCAGAAACAGAAACTTGCCTCAGAAAGGGAAAGACTCCAATCCGAACTGGACCATTTAAGAAAGTGCCTTGCACTGCCGACGATGCACTGGTCTAGAAGCTACTTCAAGTCCTACCCAAGGTGACCCCCCTGTTAGCTCGGCCACAGCATAGAGAAACTATTTTATTATCCTGGTATTTAATATTCCCATTGGAATCGATACTCTAGGCAAGACCTAAGGAAACGTGCCACATATGAAGCGAAGGGTAAATGGATAATCAGCCTTTCTGAACGAACATTGCAATGCAACCGAAACGAGACTTCTGGATCTATTTTTACATAAATTTGCTTAAGGAAACCTTTTTATTTTCAGCCTGTTTGAATATCTGATTATCGTTATTTTGTTTCCCCCCCTCCCACTTCCCCTGACCCCTTTTAAAAGGTCAGTTTGGTTTTTTTTAGAGAGGTTGGGGGGGTGGGGGTGGTGGGGGGAAGACTTAATTTTGACCTCCAGAGCCAACACTAATACATCCAATGTACATGCTGACTGGACAGTTTTCTGTACTACTTTGCTCGAGTGGCTTATCACAGCACTGTGGGCAGTGAGCTGTCGCCGTCGGATCCCTCGCACGGACGCCTGTAGCCCAAAAGACAAGAAACGGAAGAGCCTAATCCATTGGAAAAAATGCCGCGAATGCTGACGATGTGTGATGATTGAAGGACCTTGCTCTCCACCTCTCCTCTCAGAAACCCCTCCGTTAATCCTTCTGCTGCAAGCCTTGGCGATCTCCTGCCCACTCCCCATGCACCCTAACCCCCAACCCGGGAAAAAAAAAAATCACCCAAAATACCGGCTTCTCCTTCAGGCCCCCTTCGTGCTGCAACTGGACCAGGCCACAGCACAACAAACAGTTCGAGACTCGTTCAGACGATTAGGCTTTTTATAAAACCGAGAAATGCACTTAAGGCAATTGAAGGTACCTTTTAAAACCAGAGTCTTTTAAATCACAAGAGATGCATGTTACAGAGCTGAGTGTGTGCATTATAAAAAAAAATAGATGACAGCCTGAAGGGCAGGGGTTTTTTTTAATTAAAAATAAATAAAAAGGATTTTTCACAAAAAGAGGTGCTTTGCCTTGTACTGTATATAAATGAAAACAGATTTTGTATGTTTTTATTACTTTAATTATTGTTATTAAAGCTTGCCATTTTTAATATGTTTCTGCTTTGGCAAATATCTTGCTTTTAGTGTTCGTACTGCTGCTGGTCAGGACAAAAAAAAAATTGAAGTGTTTTTTTTAAAAAAAAAATCCAAAAAAAATTGGAGAGCGAGGTCGTTTTCACTGGTGCATGCGCTGTCACTCTAGTTTTCATGTAGCATCAGTTTAAGATTCCTGTACAAGAGGATGCAAAGCCTTTGCTGGCACCCCCACCCCACTTCCCCCCCCCCACCACCTCCCTCCCTTCCCTGTTATTTATACGTGCTTGGGTCAGACGAGCACCTCTGCGACTTGTGGCTGTATCAGCTGCTTTATCTTTTCTCCTGTTGTACTGTAATTTTTTTTCCGTACCTAATTTGCACTCGCCTCTAATGGGCCACTCAATCCCCCCTCCGTGTAAAATGAAAAAGAATGTCCCCGTCTTAACGCTTGGAAAGTTAGCGCTCGTTGAAATTGGAAGGCGTGTATGTGGTCGGCGTGTTTGGAAAATTTCCCATTTAAGGCGCACTTGTGAAAACACCCACTTGGTTCTCCCTGTCCAAATGGTGCATTTTTGAATACGAGAAATAACTTCTAAATGTTCCTCTCCCTTTTTCTCCACATCAAGCTGTAGAGCATTGACCGAGGTGGCGGTGTGCACTTGGGGGATTGTTCACTCTTTGGCAGTTGATGGTTGACTGTTACATCCTAGTATTGGAAGGGTTAAATGTGCATTCTTGGTTCCCCCACACACTCAGCCACTCGATTGGGCCAGTAACATCTTTATAATGGGCCTGAGTTAAGAGAATGATGTACTGTGAGATATGTGACCCATTGTAACCATAATCTCTAAACTCCCTTCCCGTTAATGCAAGATCAAAGTCCCATCAGAAAACAACTTTGGAAACTCTTAAAATTGAGGCATTAAATACAGTATCTAGAGGCAAGGGAAAAGGAAAGCATTTCTATGGCTATTAATGTTCTGATCATGTTTTCAAACCCTTCTCCCATGCAAGATATAAACAGTGCCACTCTTTACCCAAGGTTGGCTTTTTAACCTTGAGCCTTTCTTCATGGATGGGCAGGAAAAATTAAAGGGATGGAAAATTTAAATATATCTGTTTCCATTCATTCAAAACCTGTGACCCTGCAAATGAGTCCACTTGTCTGCAAAGATTCCAGGCTTTAGTCCAGGATGGGTGTAGCATTCAGCAGTATTTCTCACAGATGAGCTTTTCTTTCTTTTTTTAAAAAAAGTATTCAGAGTCTCTGTCTTAGGGATACTCCCCTCCACCTGTGTGAGGGAGGATGGGTCCTCCCACTATACCTCCTCCCCCTACGTGAGGGACAATAGATACTCCCACTACCCACAGAAGAATTGTCGCTACGTTTACAAGATTCAAAGAAGCACATCCATCCTATTTTAGTTAGTGTGGTGTTTCAGAATAAAGGTTTGTTGAAACGGAGAGCTAATGAGAATGGTTAGTCTGATATTAAGCCACAATTCGACTTGGCTAAGAACATTTTTTTTAAAAAGCACCAAATTGTTATCTGGTATTCCTGTTTCCCTAACCTTAGCATATAAAACAACAGGGGGAGGAGGAGACTGATGGGACTCTGTTACCCCTGTTTCCCTGCCCACCTCCCCCCCTCAGTATTTACAGTAGTTATTCTACCTTGATTAAGAGGCACAGCCAACAACCTACTGGCTGAACTGTGCTTTTCTTTAATGAGTATGGGTTGCTAAGAGGTTAAAGGAGACAAAAATCAGACGCCCTAAGAGCTGAGACACTTCAGAGGGTTTTTATTTGAAAGTGCTAAGTGAATTGTACCTGGGAGTGCTGCTGCCAATCACTTGGACTTTTGGCCCCCAGTGTCAGATTGCAGCACTTCCTGAATGAGTCTTGTGCCATATGTTGCTCCTATTGTATTTGCAGGGAGAGCTCATTGCATTACCCGTCTTCCACTGCAAACAATCCAGACCCTCCATCGATGTTCTATGATGGAGAGATAATATGTCAAACCACCAATAGATTCCCTTTCCTTCATCAGGCTTGACCCACTTGTAAAGATAGAACGTTCACCAAATGGCACAGTCGGGATGCAACCTTCTCAATGTGATACTGAGCCGTGTGCATTAGAAAGGTTATAGATTGATGCACGATGCCACGCTGGGCCAGGAGTAGAAACTCGACGCGTGTCCTGAGTGAGGGAAAATCAGCCTGAGTTCCTGCTCCTGATCACCATTATCCTCAGTGTGCATGAATGTTGGGCAAGGATAGAAGCTGAGCTCCCACACAGTGTAAAACTCTTCTGACACTCACTGCCACACAGGAAGAAGAACTTGAGTGAGGTACTGGATGGTGGCTGGTAATCCATGGGACCATAGCGTAGCCCATCAGTGCTTGTGGGGTATAGCAGGGAAAGGCAAGGATATCATTCTCACTGCTTGTCAACTTTAGAAGTTGAAGTCTAGATGGTGCTAATATTCTGCATTGATGAAGGTAATGAATTTTCTTCTAATAACCTACAAATATTGGGTGGAAATTCTGTGACGGATAGAAAGGATTTCCTTTGGGTGCTTTATACTGTACAGCAAAGATACATGCTCACCCATGCACTCCACTTGTAAGATTTGAATGTATTTGCTACAGTTAGAACCTTTCGACAAGCCTCCTTTTCCCAAAACCCAATCTAAGGTAATCCATTTATTCAGTGACCATGACAGGTGCCTTCTCACCCACTATGTGTCTCCAGTCAATCCTACTGCTGTACTGGGGCTCGGTTGCTGGTCTTACCACCATTCCTACAAACCCATATTGGGTGCAACCAGTAATCTCAACGAGCTGGTTTCTCTCTTGATGTGATTTGTTACCTTAGACTCACTTACCTTGGCTGTCAAAGCATCTATAGACCAACATACAGAAACTGCCATCATTGTCAGTGTAGCTAAATCATGATGCATGACTTGATTAATATATGTCATTGCTTTATGCAAAGACTAGGAAATAATTACAAGGGTTTAAGATGTATATTTCCAATACACATTATAGCCTTGTTCTAATACTTGATGCCACCATATTCTGATTGCTTGCTAAATGTCTTTTAGTCCGCATGGACTGCATTTAACTGGTAAATCATCTCAAGTACTATCCAATGGTTCTCAATTTGATCATTAACTGCTGCAAAGCTCGTGTCTTCCCTCCTTACTGGAACTTCCCTAAATACAAATACTTTCTTCCCAATGATTTTAACCTGACCAATATATGTCCAACTTGGCAGACTATGACTCATAGCATCTCCATAATAGCTACCATTTCCCAGACCGCTGAATGATGATAAGCTGGTCAGTACTACAGGCCAACCCAACCAGTGAGCATTTGGTCTCCAAAGGCCATTGAGACTCCGTCAGTTGCACCAAACATAACAATTGAATCAAATCTGTATTCCTTGATCACAAGAACACTAATTTTTTTGGAAAGACAGTTGTGAACGTTTCTCTAATTCCGAATAGCATCAGTCAGTATTTGGGTTTTGTATTTTAGAACTAAAACTGCAAATGATGATCAAACTGTGTATGGACACTCACTTGGGAAGGTTAACATATTCATTAGCCAGCACTCTTGACTATAAAGGACTCTTGGCTAGGGAATACACAATGCATTTTACACTCACTCATTAGGGGAATAAGGTAAGCTGGTATCTTCTTTTGTACTTTTGCATAGTTACTGTTCAAGCTCTCGAACTGGTTTGGGTTTTAGTTTGAAGTGCAGCTGTTTGATCTGGCAAGAGAATCCTTATGGTATAATGGATATGAAAATACTAGCTGAAAATCAAAAGAATCTGTCCCTTTAAAATAGGGAAGCTAAAAGATCTGTTGGGTTTTTGCAAATTTGATTTCTAAGGGACATCATCATCTTTAAACTGGTGTTTTGCAAGACTCTTCAACTTGTTGTAAAGTATTACTGAGGCTATGATGCCATCTACCTTGGATAACATCGCACAGATGCCATCTTCAGGTGGAGTAGAAATTGGCCTTGATTATACCACTGTTTGTAGGAGTGAGCGCTTGAGGGAATCAAGTTAAATACAGTTCCATTCCTACCCCATGTAAGAAACCCAAGGACAGAGATCCGAGAAGGGTGGGGGGGGGGAGGGAGATGAGGTCATGTGACTTTGCCAGTCCGAAGAAGAATGTCAGTGTTTCTTATGAGCTTAAATAAAAAGCGAGCAATTCCAGATAATGCTCTAACCAGCTTCTAACCGTGTATCTATCTTGAGTGCCACAGTATAGCCTTGTTGAGACCAATTGTGATTTATCTTCTAAGACTTAGCACAGAATTTAATGAAGTGCCCTACAAAAACAAATGCCAATGGCGCCAAGTAGATGCCCCCTCACACTCAGACTGATGAACCAATGTTTCACTGAACAGCGCCATGTCCGCTCCCCCCCTCCGCCCCCAATTTCTATATTTAGTGCAGTTTGCCACCGAAATGCTGCAATTAGTCATGATAAATACCCATGGGCAGTGGAAATGCCAGTTTCTGGGCAACAATGAGTCACCTGCTGCAGCAAAATCACTTGCCGTCCTATCTTTGGCCTCAAACCTGGCGAGAATTGAGGTCAAGCACAAGAGAGTTGACAAACAATAGTGTGTACCTTGTAGCCATGATCCCTGCTTTGCAGTCATCAGACCCACTGCTGATAACCCACCTCCCTGTGTTGCACACCTGCTACTCACTAGCAGATTTGCCTTTATAGGTCATTGTAACTATAAATCTGCCACTGGTTAGATTGGACTTTAGCTCTGCACTTCTGTTACAGCCTGTGCACATTCGATATATCATTTTCTTTTGAGGGAGAAGATGAGACCTCCACTATAATTGGGGGTGCAAGGTGGGGGTGGGGGGGTGCTGATGCTGTGAAAATTATGTTTTAAGTGTATTGTTTGGATTTATTGTAATGTAATATATTATTTGTTGAATGTAGTAATTAGGTATTTATGAATATATTGCTGTAATTTCTGACAAAAATCAAAAATAAAATCATGTACAGAGTGATAAATGTGTGGGTATTTTTGTTTTGCATTTGCAGTGTAAAGAAGCTTCTAGAAAGGCAAGAGCATGATCGTGATAGTAATTTCTTATCAACGCACATTGAATGCCAGCCTTGGATCAGTGGATAGCATTTTCACCCCAGTCAGATAGTTGTACACTTAAGCCCAACTCCAGAAACATAAGTATGTAATCTAAAGCGCCACTCCAGTGCAGTAGTGAGGGAGTGCTGTATTGTTGGAGATGCTAACTTTTAGATCTGATGTTTAAGGTGATTGGTAGAAGGATTAGAGGGGACATGAGGAAAAACTTCTTCACCCAGAGGGTGGTGGGTGTTTGGAATTTGCTGCCTGGTTTGGTGGGGGAGGCAGAAACCCTCAGCTCATTTAAAAGGTACCTGGATCTGCACCTAAAGTGCTGTAACCTGCAAAGCTACAGACCGGGTGCTGAAAGGTGGGATTAGAATGGGCAGCTAGTTTTTATTTTTTATTTTTCGGCTGGTGCAGGCACAAGCTGAATGGCCTCTTCCTGTGCTGTAACTTTTTTATATTAAAATGAGACTTTATCTGTCCTTGCAAGTGGATATAAGAGATCCCATATCATACTTTTAAAAAGAACACAGGAGGTCTTCCTCATGTCCCTCAACCAATACCACCAAATCCCTCCATCTGCACATGCATGCTTTCCAGTGAGGAATTCAGGTTAGTAGTTAGCAGTGGGTAGCCTTGCGATTGTTTGCATCTACTTGGGAGGAGGCAAGTCATTGGTTTAACAGTTCATCCAAAAGACAGCATCTCCAACAGTGCAGCACTCCCTCAGCACAGCTTTGGAACTGTCAGTCCAGATTTTTGTGTTCAAGTCCACGGTGTGGGGCTCGAGCCCACAGGCTTCTGACTCCGAGGCACGAGTGCCATAAACTGAGCCACGGCTGACACCCTCGAATACACCAGCTCACCACCGCCTTCTCAAGGGCAATAAGGGATGTGCAATAAATGCTGGCTTAGCCAGCGACACCCACATCCCATGAACAAATAAATTAAAAAAAACACTACATAAACAGAATTTCTGCTGAATTTATAGCAGCTGACTGGGAGACTAAACAGCAAATATTTATACTTGAAGATGATAACAAGCGTCACATTAAAAAATCTATGGACATTTTCCCAATACTTAATCCAAGTGCCATTGTGGCACCCAAATGTTTGGCGAGCAACAACTAAAAAGTGATATTTTTACACTAATTAATTTTAAACATTTCAGCATGAGTGAAATGGATTGGAAAAGTGTTTACTATTCAGTTGATACCACTAACCATCAGCGATACTCTTTGCAATCTTGCCTTCACTGCCAGATATACCATGTTTGCTGCTAACTTTTGTGTGGGGTTAATCTTGGTCACATGTTCCTCTCCTGAATGTGTTGACTTGTAACCATATGACCAGCAGCTTTCTATGGCCCCTCACATCCAGGTGTAGACCACAGGCGGCCTACTTGACCTATCCCAGCGAAAAGCCCACTCCGGCCCACACCCAATATCCACGCACGTGGGACAGTTTCCCCTTTTGAAGGAACTGGGTGTAAGTGCTCGAAACCACTCTTCCAATCGGTGTCTATTTTTTATTGATTACGCTCTTGAGAAGTGCCTTGAGATATTTTGTTACATTGAAAGTGCTACAAAGGTGCAAGTTGCTCATGAGACAGAAGTAGTTATGACCAAGTCCAGGTGCCATTTGGTCACCATATTCCGTTTGGACGGGGAGAAACCTAAGCAGATTTGCCCAAGTTTGCAATATGCGTTTCTGCCCTCACCCAGCTTTTACACAAGGACGCTGAAGAAGAAAATCCCCCCCCCTCCGGACGCACTCCCACCATTCCACTCAAATTTTCCAAGAAAGATCGCTGGATAATAACCTGGAATATGAATCCTACACCCACCCCCTCCCCAATCCCTGATATTGGAACCCTTGGCCTTTTGTGCACTTGACAGTAACTGTATTGCAACAGAAAACAAGGAAGCAAACTTGAAAACAGGAATTTACTGTGTTAAAAATCACTTGGGAGTTTACTCCTAATGGGCACTAATGTTCACTTTTATTCCCTAAACTTTCCTTTCAAATTCTAGATGCTGTCTCAAACTCGAATGTTTCCATCTTTCAAAAAGCACTGTGACTTCTTTCTCAATCTCAGCCTCCTTTTTTCCCTTTTACAGTGTTAACACTTGGGACCATTAACACATTTTAAAAATTAATGCTGACCTGATTTGCAGGTTGGGTATTTACCAGTCTCACAAACGCAACAGCTCGTCAAAAAATAAGTTGCAAGACAGTTTTTTCTGGGCTGTCATTGAGTTCTTAATAATTTTGTAATTAGACTTCACCCTAACTGTTTTCCCAGAAGATTCACCCTTTAATTGTTGGCATTAATGTCTCGTGTAAGCGCTGGTTCCTGAGTGCAAATCAGGTGATTAAAGCATCTGTACAGCTCAGATTGCAGAGAAGTGTGAAGTGATTAATTTTGATAGGAAGAACATGGAGAGGTAATATAAAATAAGGTGTACACCTTTAATGGGTGTGCAGGAGCAGAGGGACCTGGGTGTATATGTGCATAAGTCATTCAAGGTGGCAGGGCAGATGGAGAGAGCAGTTAATAAAGCATGCAGTATCCAAGGCTTTATTAATAGCGGCACAGAGTACAAGAGCAAGGAGGTTATGCTGAGCAAAAATAAAAATAAAAATACCTGGAACAGAACTGTTGAAGAGTCATTCGGACTCGAAACATTAACTGTATTCCTCTCCGCAGGTGCTGTCAGACCTGCTGAGTTTTTCCAGGTATTTTTATTGTTGTTTTTGTTTTGGATTTCCTGCATCCGCAGTTTTTTCCTTTTATCTTAGAGGTTATGCTGAACTTGTATAGGACACTAGTTGGACCTCAGCTGGAGTATTGTGTACAGTTCTGGACGCCACACTTTAGGAACACGTTGGAGAGAGTGCAGAAGAGGTTTACAAAAATGGTTCCAGGGATGAGAAACTTCAGCTATGAGGATAGATTGGAGAGATTGGGATTGTTCTCCTTGGAGAGGAAAAGGCTAAGAGGAGATTTGATAAAGGTGTTCAAAATCATGAGGGGGGGACTGGATAAAGTAGATAGGGAGAAAAATGTTTCTGCTCATCAAGGGATCGAAGACAAGAGGGCACAGATTTAAGTGATGTGCAAAAGAGGCAAATATGATGTGAGAAAAACTTTTTCACACAGCAAGTGGTTCGGGTCTGGAATGCACTGCCTGAAAGTGTGGTGGAGGCAGGTTCAATTGAGGCAGGTTCAAGAGGGCATTAGATGATTATTTAAATAGAAACAATGTGCATGGTTAAAGGGAAAAGGCAGGAGATTGGCACCGAGTCATAAAACTCATTTGGAGAGTCAGTGCAGACACGATGGGCCGAATGGCCTACTTCTGCACCATAACAATTCTGTGAAAAGATTTTCCGTTTTGTAATAGTTCTGGTTAAGCTAGTTATAAAATAAGTGAATACTGTTAACATTTCAGTGCTGTGTTAGCAACAAAGCAATTATTTTGTATTGATGGTATTGAGATGTTCAGTCATTTCTATTTTTATTCCTCTCCTAATGTCTTTTTTTTAAATGGTCAAACCAGGTTGTCATGAAACCCATTGATCTGTGGAGATTATAAAATTTAAAGGTACAGGATGTTCCCGTTCTGGTTACATTGCTCCCTGCCTAGTAACAAGGGTGGGACCCTCTGGGAGTGTTTTGATAGGTTCCCAGAATAGTTCAAGGGTCAGTGAACAACTTCTTCAGGAGGTCAGTTGGAGGCAGTCTGCTAGCCAAGAAGTGTCACAGACACAGGGACAGGAATCGGCCCTGTCGAGTAAGTTAAAAGAAGGGAGAAACCAAATAGGCTCCGAGTTAAAGAAAGAGCTGCAGTTAGCAGACTGACTCCATACTATGGGCTGATGGGGCAAAGCTCCCGCTTTGGAGCAGTGATGCCCTACTTGGCGTGGCCAAAGGTCTGAAAGTTTGCTTGTGAGCTAGTGTTGAGTCACTCGGGATTCCAGAGAGAGGGAATCTTGAAAAACAAGATTGAAATCCTGCGAGGTGAGCCATTGTTAAAGCCGGCCAAGTGGGGGACACATTTGGAGGGAATTCCAAGGCAGCATATTCAAAGATGGAGATTGGAAACCCTCGTGATTAGGACGACGCTGCAGTCAGATTGATTAACTCACAGTGGGACTAACGTCTGGGTGATTTCTTGAGAAGTCCATGGAATCTGTGGTTGTGTCTGTCATTTACTCTGTAGTGTGGAGTGTTCAACCACATTTCATCTGTTAATTCACATGCACCGCATACTTTCCCTGAATGTTAGAGTACAAGATAGATATTGCAAATTGTTTTATCTTTCTGAACTTGTACAGCAAATTCTGTTTTTGTATGTTCAAAACCTGTGGAATCTTGAGGCTTTATTCCAATAGCAGGTGTCCTTAATCTCAACCTTTATCTGTTTTAAACAAAACCTTACTGGTCCCTAACCAGAACTCGGTGTTCCCCACCCGCCCCTGCCCCAACAATGTCCCGGGATCTGGCCAAGGGCCATAAAAAGGTGAATAGTAATAGCTCACAGTGTAGGACACCATCAAGGTCAAAGAGAGAAAAGGAGGTGATAAAATTAAATCAGGAAGTAATGATTTGGTGATGCCAACCATGAGTTTCAGAAGCCTAGAGACTGCACATGATACTGAAGGCCGTGTAGTTTTATAGTCAGGTACAGGGATAGCTAGGGGACACTGTGCAGAGAGTAGGAAAAATAGATGTTTTCTGATTCAAGGATTTGGGTGATCATGCGCTAATGAGATTTAGGACTTTGGAGCAAGGGTAAGCCATCTAGTCCTTCGAGCCTGCTCCGCCATTCATAAAGGTTATGGCTGATCAGGTTGTGGTCTCAACTCCACGTTACTGTCTGCTCCCATAACCTTTGACTTCCTTGTCTATCAAAAATCTATCCAACTCAGTCTTGAATAAATTCAGTGACCCAGCCTCCACTGCTTTCTGGGGTAGAGAATTCCACATACTAACAACCCTTTGAGGGCAAAAGAAATTCTCCTCATCTCTATCTTAAATGGTAGACCTCTTATACTTAAACTGTGTCCCCTGGCTCTAGTCTCTGGGGTTCGAGTCTTTGTATTGGGGCTTCTTTTGCAACCCAGTTATTTACCAATTTAGGCACTAAAAGGTATAATATCAGTGTATGTTGATGATGCCAAGTTGACAAACTGTGAGGAAGATTAACAGGAGGACAGATGAGCAGCATCGGTAGATGCAGAGAAGTATGAAACAGCACATCGGGGAATGGAGAGGGTTGTGGGGGGATGTGGGGAAGAACAGATAAAGGGATGTCCCCCAAAAAAGTGGAGTGGAAGAAAGATGCAGATGCAGCGATCTTTCAAGATGAAGTGCAAATTTTTTAAAAGACCATAAAAAGACAAATGAGATTCTGAATTATACACAGAGATATTGAATAGAACAGCAAGATATTCATTTTGAGCCTGCAAAAATGTTTTTTTAATTCTTTCATGGGATGTTGGTGTCGTTGGCTAGGCCAGCATTTTTATTACCCATCCCTAATTGCCCTTGAGAAGGTGGTGGTGAGCTGCCATCTTGAACCACTGCAGTCCGTGTGATGTAGGTACACCCACAGTGCAGTTAGGGAGGGAGTTCCAAGATTTTGATCCAGTGACAGTGAAGGAATGGCGATATATTTCCAAGTCAGGATGGTGAGTGGATTGGAGGGGAACTTCCAGGTGGGGTTAGTCCACATGTTTTAAGTATTGTCTGCAGATCTGAGCACCCTGATACATCAATAACAAATATTGCACAAGTGAGCTTCTAGAAAATTTTAAAGTTATGAAGAGGTTTGATAGGATAAATGTAGAGATGTTTCCAATTATCTAGCATGCATAAATATAAGATAGTCACAAATAAATCAACATCGACTCCGGACCCCATGAAGTCTCACGGAATCAGGTCAAACATGGGCAAGGAAACCTCCCATGATTACCATGTACTGCCCTCCCTCAGCTGATGAATCAGTGCTCCTTCATGTTGAGCACCACTTGGAGGAAGCACTGAGGGTAGCAAGGATGCAGAATGTATTCTGGGTGCGGACTTCAATGTCCATCACCAAGAGTGGCTCGGTATCACCACCACTGACTGAGCTGGCCGAGTCCTAAAGGACATAGCTGCTAGACTGGGTCTGCGGCAGATGGTGAGGGAACCAACTAGAGGGAAAAACATACTTGACCTCATGCTCACCAACCTGCCTGCCACAGATGCATCCATCCATGACAATATCAGTAGGAGTGACCACCGCACAGTCGTTGTGGAGACGAAGTCCGTCCTTCACATTGAGGATATCCTCCATCCTGTTATGTGGCACTACCATCACGCTAAATGAGATAGATTTCAAATAGATCTACTAACTCAAGACTGGGCATCCATGATGCGCTGTGGGCCAGCAGCAGCAGCAGAATTGGACTCGAACACAATCTGTAACCTCATGACCCAGCATTTCCCCTACTCTACCATTACCATCAAGCCAGGTGGTCAACCCTGGTTCAATGAAGTGTGCAGGAGAGCATGCCTGGAGCAGCACAAGGCATACCTAATAATGAGGTATCAACCTGGTGAAGCTATAACACAGGACTGCTTGCATGCCAAACAGCATAAGCAGCAAGTGATAGACAGAGCTAAGTGACCCCACAACCAACGGATCAGATCTAAGCTCTGCAGTCCTGCCACATCCAGTTGTGAAACAACTCACTGGAGGAGGGTGTTCCACAAAAATCCCCATCCTCAATGATGGAGGAGCCCAACACATCAGTGCAAAAGATAAGGCTGAAGCATTTGTTACAATCTTCAGCCAGAAGTGCTGAGTGGATGATCCATCTCGGCCTCCTCCGGGGGTCCCCTGCATCACAGATGCCAGTCTTCAGACAATTCGTTTCACTCCATGTGATATCAAGAACCGGCTGAAGGCACAGGATAGTGCAAAGACTATGGGCCCTGACAATATTCCAGCAATAGTTCTGAAGACTTATGCTCCAGAACTTGCCGCACCCCTAGCCAAGCAGTTCCAATACAGCTACAACACTGGCATCTACCCGGATATGTGGAAAATTGCCCATGTATGTTCTGTACACAAAAGGTAGGACAAATCCAACCCGGCCAATTACTGCCCCATCAGTCTACTCTCCATCATCAGTAAAGTAATGGATGGGGTCATCAACAGTGCTATCAAGCAGCAATTGCTTAGCAATAACTTGCTCACTGATGCTCAGTTTGGGTTCTGCCAGGGCCACTCAGCTCCTGACCTCATTACAGCCTTGGATCAAACATGGACAAAAGAGCTGAACTCCTGAGGTGAGGTGAGAGTGACTGCCCTTGACATCAAGGCCGCATTTGATCGAGTGTGGTATCAAGAAGCCCTAGCAAAACTGGAGTCAATGGGAATCGGGGGAAAACTCGCCACTGGTTGGAGTCATACCTGGCACAAAGGAAGACAGTTGTAGTTATTGGAGGTCAATCATCTCAGCTCCAGGACATCACTGCAGGAGTTCCTCAGGATAGTGTCCTTGGCCCAGCCATCTTCAGCTGCTTCATCAATGACCTTCCTTCCATCATAAGGTCAGAAGTGGGGATGTTCACTGATGATTGCACAATGTTCAGCACCATTCGTGACTCCTCAGATACTGAAACAGTCCATGTCCAAATGCAGCAAGACCTGGACAATATCCAGGCTTGGGCTTACAAGTGGCAAGTAACATTCACGCCACACAAGTGTCAGGCAATGATCATCTCTAACATGAGAGAATCTAACCATCTGCCCTTGATTTTCAATGGCATTACCATCGCTGAATCCCCCCACTATCAACAACCTGGGGGGTTACCATTGACCAGAAACTGAACTGGACTAGCCATATAAATACTGTACCTACAAGAGCAGGTCAGAGACTAGGAATTGTGCGACGAGTAACTCACCTCCTGACTCCCCAAGGCCTATCCACCATCCACAAGGCACAGGTCAGGAGTGTGATGGAATACTCCTCACTTGCCTGGATGAGTGCAGCTCCCACAACACTCAAGAAGCTTGACACCGTCCAGGACAAAGCAGCCCGCTTGATTGGCACCACACCCACAAACATTCACTCCCTCCACCACCGACAACCAGTAGCAGCAGTGTGTACCATCTACAAGATACACTGCAGGAATTCACCAAGGCTCTTTCGACAGCACCTTCCAAACCCACGACCACTACCATCTAGGAGGACAATGGCAACAGAGTGATGGGAACACCACCACCTGGAAGCTCCCCTCCAAGTCACTCACCATCCTGATTTTGAAATATATTGCTGTGCCTTCACTGTCGCTGGGTCAAAATCCTGGAACTCCTGACAGCGCTGTGGGTGTACCTACAACACATGAACTGCAGCAGTTCAAGAAGGCAGCTCACCACCACTTTCTCAAAGGCAATTAGAGATGGGCAATAAATGCTGGACCAGCCAGCGAAGCCCACATCCCGTGAATGAATAAAAAACAAACCGGGGATTTAGGAGAAACATCTTTAACCGGAGAATGGTTAGAATGTGGAACTTGTTACCACAAGTAGTTGATGCGAATAACACAGATAGAAGCTGGATATGTACATGAGGGAGAAAAGAGTCATAGAGTCATAGAGGTCTATAGCACAGAAAAAGGCCCTTCAGCCCATCGAGTCTGCGCTGGTCAAACAAGTACCTAACTATTCTAATCCTATTTTCCAGCACTAAGCCCATAGCCTTGTATGCCATGGCATTGCAAGTGCACATCCAAATACTTCTTAAATGTTATGAGGGTTTCTGCCTCTACCACCCTTTCAGGCAGCGAAAGAATAAGATGCCCTAACAGTGAGAGATGAGCAAGGGTGAGGGGAGGCTCACGTGGGGCATAAACACCGGTATTGTTTCATTGCGTCAAGTGGTTTGTTTCTGTTTTGTTATTCTAATTAATAGCGAAACAAATAGTCGTTTGGTAGTATAAAACTTGAGTATTGCTGAAAAAAGGCATGTTGTCAAAGCGTTTCATCAGGACAATTCGCAAGAATACCAAATGTAAAGGGAACAACAATTTATACTTCATGAGAAGATAGTGCTGATTGGTTGGCAAGTGGACCTTGGCTGGTAGAGGCGGTGCCTTGGAGAATGCACCAGTTAACTTATGACTGACAGTTAACTGCCAAACTTTGTTTAAATTCAAATCAGGCATGTTGATTCAGATTGGTCAAGGCATTGCTCTGGAGACAGCCATTCTCTAGTTCATTCCCCAGGGCAATGCCTTGACTGATCAGAGTCAACTTGCCTGATTTGAATTTAAACAAAGCTTGGCAATTAACTGTCAGTCATCAGTTAACTGGTGCATTCTCCATGGCAATGCCTCTACCAATCACAGTCCATTTGCCAACCAATCAACATTCTCTTCAAGTATAAACTGTTGTTTGCAATTTATACTCTTGCGCACTGTCCTGATGAGTACAAGATGAAAATCTTCAATAACATGCGTCTTTTTTCAGCAATACTTGGTATCAAAGCCATACAAAGGGTACAGTGAAAGTTCACCAGAATGATACAACAACAACAACCTAAATTTATATAGTGTCTTTAACATAATGAAACATTCCAAGGTGCTACACAGGAGCATTATAAAACAAAGTATGACACCGAGCTGCCTAAGGAGATATTAGGTCAGATGGCCAAAATGTTTTAAGAAGTGTCTTATAGAAGGCAAGTGATGGAGAGAGATGGAGAGGTATGGGGAGGCCATTCCAGAGATTGGGGCTGAGGCAGCTTAAAGCATGGCAACCAGCGGTGGAGCAATTATAATTGGGGAGCATAAGAGGCCAGAATTAGAGGAGCGCAGATATTTCGGAGGTTTGTGTTTGTAATTTACCAAGATAAGGAGGGGAAAGGCCATGGAGAGATTTGAAACATCTATGAGAATTTTTAAATCAAGGTGTTACTTGGACTGGGAGCTATTGTAGGTCAGTGAGCACAAGGGAGATAGGGGATTGGGACTTGCAGCAAGTTAAGACACAAGCAGCAGAGTTGGAAAGAGGGAGCTTGAAAACCTGGCAAGTAGAAGGAACGAGTTCCAATGGTTCAGAGTCTGGCAGAAGGAATAGATAACAACAATTTGCATTTATATAGCACCTTTAATATAGGAAAATGTTCCAGGGTATTTCTCGCAAGCAACACAGGCAACAACTGACAGCAAGTCAAATTAGGAGATATTGGAATGACTGAAAGCTTTGTCAATATGATAGGTCTTGACAAGCATCTTAAAGGAGGAGAGAGATGAAGAGGTGGAGATGTTTAGGGAGGGAATTCAGGGCTTAGGGTCCAGTCAACTGAGGGTGCAGCTTCTATATAAATGCAAATTGTTATATAAATGCAAATTGTCGTTGCCCAATCCCCTGTCACCCTTGTGCTCACTGACCTACGCTGGCTCGTGAGAAACAATCTGGAACATTTTCCTATTTTAAAGGTGCTATATAAATGCAAATTGTTGGTGCCTTCTTCTTCCACTAGACTCTGGTGCAAAGGGAGTGGGGTGTGTGCAAGAGGTCAAAGTTTGAGGAATGCAGAGTTCTGAGAGGGTTGTAGGGCTAGAGGAGGGCGCAGAGATAGGGAAGGCTGATGCCATGCAGGAGGCTGAGAATTTTAAATTTGAGACACTATTGGACTGGGAACCAATGTAGAACAGTGAGGATGGGGGTGGGTCCTGATGTGTATTTGGATACAGGCAGTAGGGTTTAGGTTGATCTCATGTTTATGGATGGTAGAAGCTGAATGATTTGCCAGGATTACATTGGAATTGTTGACTTGGAGGTAACAAAGCATGGGTCAGGGTTTCAGTAGCAGAAAAACTGAGACAGGATTGGAGGCGCGCAATATTACAAAGACTGTGGTTGCGATGGATGGGATGTAGGATCAGAAGTTCAGCTCATGGTCAAATAAGATGCTGAGGTTGCAAACAGACTGATTCAGCCTGTGATAGTGAGGGAGGGAGATAGAGGTAATAGCAAAGGAATTGTAGTGAGGGCCCAAGACCATGGCTTCCAATGCTGTCAGGTGGGCAGTTCAAGGATTTTAATCCAGTGAAGATGAAGGAACGATGATATCG
This sequence comes from Cetorhinus maximus, assembly GCF_964194155.1. Lineage (NCBI taxonomy): Eukaryota > Metazoa > Chordata > Chondrichthyes > Lamniformes > Cetorhinidae > Cetorhinus > Cetorhinus maximus. Next base: position 141,961,742 of record NC_135884.1, on the reverse strand, counting down.
TTCCAAGCCAGAATAATGTGTGGCTTAGAGGGGAACTTGCAGGTTGTGGTGTTCCCATGTAGCTGCTGCCCTGGTCCTTTGTGGGTTTGGGAGTTGCTGTCAAAGAAGCCTTGGGGAGTTGCTGCAGTGCATCCTATAGCTGGTATTGCTGCCACGATGCATCGTGGTGGACAGAGTGAATGTTTAAGGTGGTGGAGAGGATGTCAATCAAGTGCACTGCTTTGTCCTTGAGTGTTGTGGGAGCAGCACTCATCCAGGAAAGCAGATAGTATTCCATCACACTCCTGACCTGTGCCTTGTATATGGCGGACAGGCTTTGGGGAGTCAGGAGGTAAGTTACTCTCCGCAGAAATCCCAGCCTGTGACCTGCTCTTGTAGCCACAGTATTTATATGGCTGGTCCAGTTCAGATCTTTGTCAATGGTAACCCCCGGGATGTTGACAATAGGGGATTCAGTGATGGTAATGCCATTGAATGTCAAGGGTAGGTGGTTAGATTCTCTCTTGTTGGACTTGGTCATTGCCTGGCACTTGCGTGGCCTGAATGTTACTTGCCACTTGTCAGCTCAAGCCTGAATGGTGTCCAGGTCTTTCTGCGTGTGGGCGTCATCTGCTTCCTTGTCTGAGGAGTTGCAAATGGTGCTGAACACTATTCCATCATTCATGAACATCGCCACTTGTGCCTTCTATGATGTGGGAAGGTTATTGATGAAAGAACTGAAGACGGTTGGGACTAGGACAGTAACCTGAGAAATTCTTGCAGCGATATCCTGAGACTGAGATGATTGCCTTCCAACAACCACAACTGTCTTCATTTAAGCTGACTCCAACCAATGTGGAGTTTTCCCTGATTCCCATCAATGTTACACTTGATCAAATGTTGCCTCTTATTTCACCTCTATAATTTAGCTCTTTTGTTTGGACCAAAGCTGTAATGTGATCAGGATGTCAGACAAGCAATGGAGAGTTAGAGAGAAGTGATGATGTGGTAGAGCAGGGTGTCATCAGTGTATCTGTGCAGTTTGACGTGTCTTTGGATGGTGTCACTGAGGGTGGCATGTAGATCAGAAATAAGGGGGCGCAGGGGCAGGGGTGGAAAAACAGATTAAAACATGGAAATGAAAGAAAGATTGGCACCTTGGCTTGATTTTGATGTTCTGCTAAACAATGTATTATTTACCAATCACATTTTGTCCATGTAACTGTTTCTTTTATATTAATGTATGCAGATCGGTTATGTTCTGGTCCTGTGTACAGAGTTTGACAGTTGGTGGAAGATGGAACATCGAGGTGAAAGAAAAGCCTGAGGCCAAAGACATAAAAAGAACTGTGCAATGTGGACATAGAGAAAGATCTAATAGCTAATTTAGCCAAGACAAAGCTTTGCTAGAATTAGCAAGTTCTGCAAAATGAATTAAATTGCAGAAGTGCTTGCATCAGGGAAAAGATACAGACTTCCCCTTGTTAAGGCCTCAAAACATGCCTATTTCTCTCAACTTTGGAGGTTGATAACAGTGTTAGAAAGTCATACCTAGCACAAAGGAAGATGGTTGTGGTTGTTGGAGGTTAGTCATCTCAGCTCCAGGACATCAATGCAGGAGTTCCTCAGGGTATTGTCCTCAGCCTAACAATCTTCAGCTGCTTCATCAATGACCTTCCATCCCTCATAAGGTCAGAAGTGGGGATCTTTGCTGATGATTGCACAATGTTCAGCACCATTTGCAACTCCTCAGATAGTGAAGCAGTCCATGTCGAAATGCAGCAAAACCTGGACAATATCCAGGCTTGGACTGACAAATGGCAAGTAACATTCACGCCAAACAAGTGCCGGGCAATGACCATCTCCAACAAGAGAGAATCTAACCATCGCCCCTTGATGTTCAATAGTATTACCATCGCTGAATCCCACACTATCAACATCCTGGGGGTTATCATTGACCAGAAACTGAAATAACCTAGCCATATAAATGCTGTACCTACAAGAGCAGGTCAGAGGCTGGGAATCCAATGGCGAGTAACTCACCTCCTGACTCTCCAAAGCCTGTCCACCATCTATAAGGCACAAGTCAGGAGTGTGATGGAATACTCTCCATTTGCCTGGATGAGTGCAGCTCCCACAACATTCAAGAAGCTTGACACCATCCAGGACAAAGCAGCCCACTTAATTGGCACCCTATCTACAAGCATTCACTCCCTCCACCACCGACGAACAGTAGCAGCAGTGTGTACCATCTACACGGTGCACTGTCGGAACTCACCATGGCTCCTCAGTCAGCTCCTTCCAAACCCACGACCACTACCATCTAGAAGGACAAAGGCAGCAGGTAGGTGGGAACACCACCACCTGGAAGCTCCCCTCCAAGCCACTCACCATCCTGACTTGGAAATATATCGCCATTCCCTCACTGTCACTGGGTCAAAATCCTGGAACTCCCTCCCTGACAGCATTGTGGGTGTACCTACACCACATGGCCTGCAGCGCTTTAACTTCAAGGCAAACTTACCTTCTCAAGGGCAATTAGGGATGGGCAATAAATGCTGGCCTAGCCAGCGACACCCACATCCCATGAGCGAATTTTATTAAATCAAGCTGGCTTTGTTACTTCAAGTGTGGCCTTGGGTCCCTTGCAAGGACAGGAGACACCTGGAGAAGGCACTGTGAACACACTGGCTTGTATTGGGAAGGACAGTGAGTTAACTACAAAGCAATTGAATGGGTTAAAATTAGGTTTTACCTTATATAGGCCAAGGCCTGAGCCACAAAACAGTATGAAGAAAGAGCACAAAAAGACATAGGCTGGGACTTTCCAGTCCCTCCACCACCGGGCTTCCTCGCAGGCTGGACGGGGATATTTGGAGAGCCTTTGACTTTTAATGGCTCTCCAAATTTTCCCATCCCACCCGCAATGATGCCGCCGGTGTTGAAGGGGGGCACCAGAAAATCCCGCCATAGTTACTGCAGTGGTAACCAGGTGTCCTGGTTAGTCACCCAGAAGTCGCGCATGGAGGGTTCATTGGCAGAGTGACCACCAAGACGGACTCTGGCTCTCAGAGAAGCCACCAGTAGTATTGTGAGTGTGTACGATTGCTTAATGGTTTAATAAAGCTGTACCACATTTAGTGGAATAATATCCAAGTTGTTGTGTGCCATTGATACCCAGAATAAAAGCTAGAGCTTTTAGGTCAGGTGAAAGATTTTACAGTTCTTATATGATACCAGTACACTAGATTAAATGGAGAAAGTGGCCTAATATGCTTTAAAATTAAGCAGTCAGATGTTGCAATAGGAAGATTCTCGAAATGGTATGTTGAAATCAATGGGCCAAAGTGCCTTTTCCTCTTGCATCTCGTGCAGCAAATTACATTTGACACAGCGACAGCGATCATCAATTATAAAATGAATGGTCTATTCTAACAAGAAGGATTCTGATAATACAAAATTTGCCAAAGTACAAATGTGGTGTTCTTAAAGAGGGCTCTGGTGACATATAACACCAGCCAATGCCCAGAATTACACAATACAGGGTTGCTTTTGGCTGTGGGACACTTGGCAATGTCAAGTTTAAGAAAATAAGATTTTTCACTGCAATGTATCCCGTCAAGAAGCAAGACATCTGGTTTGCTTCACGAGTGATGTGCAATGTTTGGGTTATGGGCTGCCGTTTGGCAAAGCGAGCGATCTCCATCTGTTTCTAATTTGACCCTGAGAAATTTGCCTAACTGTTTCCATAGACTGTTGTGAGTGCTGGCATTCATTGTGAATGTTCCTCATTAGGACTGTGCAGTTGTTGTTATAAATAACTTCATAAGTCTTCAATACCTGGACAATTTGGCAAAGAGATTAACAAAGCAAATACAATAATCATATATACATATATACCTGGCATAGGAGATTGGGTCTATTAGACCACACATGGTAGACTATGTTCAAATCTCACTTTCATGCCACAAGTTAAAGATGAACAGCATTGGGAAGGGTGCAAGAAAGTGCAATGATGATCCCAGGGGATGATTCACAAGGGAAGGGCTTTTGTCCATGGTGAGGGGAGATTAGAGGCCCAGGGGTAAGAAAGTAATTGGAGGCCTTGGGGGTGGGGGGGGGTAAGATCAAAGGCTTTGACAGGGGGGGGGGGTGCAAATCGGAGGTCCAAGGAGTGGCAAAATCAGAAGTCTCAGAGGGAGAGTCTGCAGGCCTAGTGGAGAGAAATCAGAGGCCTCGGAGGGGGTAGGAGGAGGATCAGACTCCACGAGGGGAATGTTGGTGGCAGGTGCCTGATTACAGGAGGCCCTCGGGCAGGCGCACTGGGTCCAGGAGGTAGGTGTATTGGCACTGACTCCCACCAAGCCTTCATCTAAAGGGAGACAGTGGCATAGTGGTAATGTTGCTGGACCAATGATCTAAGCTAAAGCTTTGGGAATATGGGTTCAAATCCCATCATGGTAGCTGATAAAATTTAAATTCAATTAATTAATCTGGATTATAATCTGGGACCATGAACCTATCATCAATTGTTGTAAAGACCCATCTGGTTCATGCACCCTTTGGGGAAGGAAATCTGCCATCCTTACCTGGTCTGGCTTGCATGTGACTCCCAGCCCAGGGTGGAATTGTACCAGATTTGCACTAAATGCAGTAGTGGGTGGGAAAAATGACATTCTGGCCACAATGGGGGCTTTTCATGCCGTATTGTCCCAAACCCACTGCGTTCTCAGGATACATGCTGTTTCAATGGCAGGCAGGTTCTGATTTGCCTGCTGTGCCAGGCACCGCATTTAATGTGCAGCCGCGTTTAGTTCTTCCAGTCCAAGACTGCAGCCCTCGAGTGCCTTTTGGACACCGCGGAGGTCCGCTGTGATGTCCTTTGGCTGCAGGAGGGGCAGCAACATTACCACCCTGGTTTGGTAGGTGATGGCAGTGGTGATCAGTGCCAATGCTGCACAGAAGAGGTTGGCCATCCAATGTAGATAGAGTACGAACGATTTCATCTGTGTAGCCAGGGTAAGGCAACCATCTCATCACTCTAAACTCACACACTCAAGCCCATCACACATTCACTGGCATCTCACTCACTGCCAGCTCAAGGGACATCACCACCCACTCTGTCACACATACCCTCACATCTCCATTTGGCCTCATCTCCTCTGGAGTCTGCCTCCTAACCAGCTTGAGGCCACTTGAACAGGTCAACATGTGCTTCCACACACACCCTGGGATACCTTCCTTCCCCAGTGCAGCCCTCGTCCGGCAGCCTCTTCCCTTGCCTGAGGCCACTTCTCCCCCCTCCCCAGGCAAGCCCTAGACCTGCAGCCAGTGAAAAGCCACCCACGTATGGTTGATCTGGAAGGTAGAGACCTGCCCTGAGCCTCCCTAAAAATGGTGTGGTGCTGTTTGTGAAGCCTGGCGCTGATGACCACGAGTGCTGACCGAAGTAAGGTAGGCAAACAAACCTTGAAGTCCCGAGCGAAGTGCAGCCCGCCAAGTCCGAGTCACTTATGGGCGTGTTTTCCCGTCAACGTGGGCGGATGATCCAGCGGGGGGTGGGGTGGGGGAACAAGACTCTGGTGGGCTGACCTAATAATTATATGCGGATGTATTACAATGAAGCTCCCGACGTCCGAAGGTGGGAAACGCGGCCTGCCATTGGCGGGCTGAGCGGACGATCGCAAACTGGCTTCACACCGTTGTGAAACCGATCGCGCCATATTGTCCACTCACACCACCAAACACGCCCGACACCAGCGGGCATGGAAAATCCCGGCCTCGGAGTCATGTGGTTGACTTTTAACTGCCCTTTGAGCTCGGTCAGTTCAAAGGCATTTAGGGGATGGGCAACAAATGTTGGCCTTGCCAGTGATCCCATGAAAGGATAAAGAAAAAAAAACCTGGTTGCAATCACTGGGTTTCCTGATTCTGGGGAAACTCAGTCGACCAGTGTTAAAGTAGAAAATCTGAATAATCGCCTGTCCGTCTTTCTGCCTGAGTTAAAGGTGGAGGTAGGCAGGTTTGAGTCAGGAATCGAATTTTTAAGACATGAACCCACCACACCTCCCTACACTACCTCCGGTCAATGACTTTTCATCAGCAAAGGGGACAACCTGTCGAGCTATCAAACTATTAAATGGCATCAACAGTGTAAACCCAGAACACTATTTTACATTGAGGCAGGGGAGCAGGATCCAAGGTCTGTACCGCTATGTCAGTTTGATTATAAAATATTGAGGCACCGGGGCAGAAATGCTGATCGCTCCAGGTTGTTGCTAGAAGCCCAGCAGAGCAGGCCGCAAGTCTCTGCTGGTGGCAGAGGACAGAGGGCCCTGCCCCGAATTGAGTCCGTCTGTCTGGCATGACCTACCAGTGTTTCAAGTGGCACCCGCTTAATGCCAATCCGCTCTTCCTTGGGCGGGGCAGCTCGCGATCGCTTCACCAGCAGTTTCGGGAATCCATCCAAAGAAAAGTTCCGCTCGGGAAAGGATTCGCTTCCCAGAACAAGGAAGGTCGACTTCCTCCCTCTGCGGAGATGCTGGGGCCTTTCACAAGGGGCTTCAGCATGACTCACGGCAGCTCTCAGCTGGCAAGAATTTTATACTGAGGCCTTTTAAATACACGAATCCTGGAAGTAATTCAGGAACTTTACCCTCACCTTCCCCATGATCACAGACGCATGTCCCTTTGATGTTGACAGAGATGAATGTGAGCACCTGGCCTCAGCCCCTTTCCCACCAGAAAATGGCTGCACTAAAAAATTCTACTCCATTTACCAGCCCCCAATCTCGGGACCTGCCAAGAACCCACTGCGGCCTCAATAGAGATTTTAAGGTTGTTGTCTTGACGTTAGTTAACGCTGTGTTGTAATTAAAACGATGGGGAAAGGTACTTTGAATTTCTGCCATTAATCTGTGTGATTCTGATGAATTTGGTATGCTTCTCCATTAACAACAACATCCTTCAGAAGTTCCTTTGACAGCACCTTCCAAACCCATATCCTCTACCACGTAGAAATACAAGAGCAACAGATGCAAGGGAACACCACCACCTGCAATTGCCCCTCCAAACCACACACCATCCTGACTTGGAAATATATCGCTGTTCCTTCACTTATCATTGGGTCAAAATCCTGGGACTCTCCCCCTAAAGGCACAGTGGGTGTACCTACACCACATGCGCTGCAGTGGTTTAAGAAGGCGACTCACCACCACCCTCTCAAGGGCAATTAGGAATGGGTAATAAATGCTGGCCTTGCCAGCAACACTCAAGTACCATGAATGCATTTAGAAAAAGCTTCTTTCTCTCCACAATGTGCACAAGAATCAAAAACTTTTTAAGTGCAGCATTTACTTATCACGAACTAGATCCATCAATTATCAAACACCAAACAGGTAGAAACTAGGCATTATCTTAGCCAACTAAATGTCACAGAGAATAAATTATCTGCCTTACAATTTCCTCCAGGGTTCTTGCACAGCTAAAAGTATAAAATATCCTGGACAAAATTCATATAAATGATTAGACATTTCAGAGAGATAAATTAACCCAGCAGCCTTATCTACATGGTGGATTCTCTAAATAAGATTACACAGGGACCAGGTTACACTGGAGCCAGGATACACAGCAGATGTCTAGGACCCTACAAACGCTCATAGTCACGTAAAAGTCTTTGATGTGGAGAACTGAGAGAGAGAAGAGAAAAATTAACTTTCAAAATAGCAGGAGTGATTGATCACCGTTCTTGAACACTGTAAAGTACCCAATGAAATATGACAGCTTGGTAAATCACAAAAGGAAACAGAATTTTACTTTCAAATTTCATGATAAAATTATCTTTTCCTTAAACAAGTAGCCCTTTTAAAAAGATAAAAAAACCTTTCACTTATATTGCGTCTTATCACATCTCTCAGCAACGTCTTAAAGCACTTCATATACGATGAATAAGTTTTAAGTGTAGTCATGGTTGTTATTTCCAGGCAAGGGGCAACCACTTTGCATGACAACTTTAAAATAAAAGATCGACAAGAGGTTATGAGATGAATGACCATTAATCTCTCGAGTGTGTTATTGGTTAAGGAAGAAATGTTGGTTAAGAGACCACAAGCATTCCCTGTTTTTCCAATAGTGTCACGGCATTTTAGTCTTTTAGGGACATAGGTTTTATTTTTATTCATTCACGGGATGTGGGCTTCGCGGGCTGGGCCAGCATTTATTGCCCATCCCTAGTTGCCCTTGAGAAGGTGGTGGTGAGCTGCCTTCTTGAACCGCTACTGTCCATGTGGTGTAGGTACACCCACAGTGCTGTTAGGAAGGGAGTTCCAGGATTTTGACCCAGCGACAGTGAAGGAACGGCGATATATTTCCAAGTCAGGATGGTGAGTGACTTGGAGGGGAACTTCCAGGTGCTGGTGTTCCCATCTATCTGCTGCCCTTGTCCTTCTTGGTGGTAGAAGTTGTGGATTTGGAAGGTGCTGTCTAAGGAACCTTGGTGAACCCCTGCAGCGCATTTTGTAGGTGGTTTAATATTGTACCTGAAGGATGATACCTCTGATAATCTAGTATTTCCTCAGTGTTGGGAGTGTCAAGCCAGAGTGGACTTTCAAGTGGGGGAGAGGGGATGCTGTCCCTGCAGCCTCTGACTGAAAGGCAAGAGTGGAGCTTCTTCTTTTGCTTTTCTATGGCTGGGTATAGAGCAACAACTATAAATTTGCATCAAGGTGGTCAAGCCAGGATATTACCTCAGGAGTGGTGGTGCATATCGCTCTAATACCTCCATTGTATTCATGAGTTAGGCATTGAGTCGACGTGTTCCATGGTCTGTTCTGGGTGACCACAGGAGAGTTTTTAATTTTCCATTTGTGTATCAGGTATCCACATCTGCCATGGTTTGGATGGATGCAGTTTAGAGATGCCCATGAGCTTCGTGGAAGATCAAAATCACAGGCCTTTCACGAGGTGTTTGTTCGTGACTTCTTGTGAGGACCATTCACTTTCCCCCAGGCTTCTTCAGGGTTAAAATCACACTGCCTGAGGTTGTGTGCACAGGTCCAAAAGGGGCTTACGTGACTTCAAGCAGAATTGAGGGGTGTTTTTGAGGTCCTGACGGATAGGGAGGTGTTTGCCTTCCTCGATTCGCTGAGCTTCATGGAGGGCCGTTGAGTCACGGCAGATCGGTGCGGAGAGGGAGGACAATGTGTGCCAGCACGGGTAGCCAGGGTGTTGGGGACGACTTGAGGGTTCCATTGATGTATCTCATTGCCGTAGTGGAGCTGACTGAGACGATCTGTCAAGCAGATTTGTACAAGCATTGGCAAACCATCGAATCACAGAATGGTTACAGAACAGAAGGAGGCCATTTGGCCTGTCGTTTCTATGCTGACTCTCCATAGGAACAATTTACTAAGTGCCGCTCCTGCCTTCTCCCTATAGCCTTGCATATTCTTACTTTTCAGATAATACTCCAATTCCCTCTTAAATCCCTCGACTGAACCTGCCTCCCCCACACTCTCAGGCAGTGCATTCCAGATCCTAACCATTGGCTGTTTGGAAAAGCTTTTCCATATGTCTCCATTGCTTCTTTTGCCAATTACCTTAAGTCTGCGCGCTCTGGTTCTCAATCCTTCCACCAATGGGAGCTGTTTCTCCCTATCTACTCTGTCCAGAGCTCTGATGAGGCCGGGTGGGAGTGGCACAAAGAGGGGGTGGTACCATTGTGGGAAAGTGCCCATGATGGGCACAGAAGACCCCCACCCAAAGGAGGTAACCTCCCCTTTTCGCCCACCTTTAGTGCATGCAGTGAAAACTGCTCGGTTTGCCACCTTCCCTAACCACAAGTCTTATAGCAGCGGAGATAGAATGAGGTCCTTAAATGGCCATTAATTGGCCACTCAAGGGCCTCAATGGGCTTAAGAATGGGCGAGCTGCATGACGCCTTACATGCCCCCTCTCACCCCCCTCCCCCCGTAATATGTGCGATAAGTTGGGACTAGGCGGGAAGGCAGTGGGCCACCTGCTTTATTCTATGTGCCCCCCCCACCCCGGGCCTTTAAATATGCTGAGGGGCAGGGCCATAAAATTCACCCCGTGGTCAAATGTCAGTAATCATAAGTTTATCAATGATAAGATTTTTAGAGCGATGGGCCTTGCCAAACCATTTCAGAAAGCATTAAGAGTGAGCCTCATGAACGTGTGTGAGTCAGAGCAGGTAGGGAGTGGCAAATTGACTGATAATGGTGAACCCGTCAGGCTTTTACAACATCAGGCATTTTTCATGATCACTGACCTGGAGCCAGGCCACAAATTATTATGTTTTTAAAAATCAGTTCCAATTTGCTACAGTCAGATTTGAACACAAAACCTCTGGAGTTTTAATCCGGTGCCATAAGGAAAGGAAGACTTGCATTTGTGTAGCGCTTTTCCCCACCTCAGGGCGTTCCAATGAAGTACTTTGGGATTGCAGTCACTTGTAGTACAGGAAATGTGGTAGCCAATTTGCTCACAGCAAGCTCCCACAAACAGCTTTGAGATAAGGGTCAGATAATCTCTATTGGGTGGGGAGGCTCAAGGATTAAATTAGCCAGGACACCAGAGAGCACACCCCCTCCTCTTCTTCAAAATAGTGCAATGAGGTCTTTTATGTTGACCTTGACAGGACCTCCGTTTAATGCCTCATCAGAAAGACAGCACTTCCGAACTTGCAGCACTCCCTCAGCACTGCACCAGAGTGTCAACCTAGGATCTTTGTGTTCTAGGCTCTGGAGGTGGGACTTAAACCCACGACCGTTTGTCTCAGAGGTGAGTGGGCTACACACTGAGCAACAGCTGATGCCAACACCAACCTTCACAACAGCAGGAGCAAGAATCACGAGAATGATGCAGGGTCAAAGGAAAATGGAGGGGAAAATCACGACTATGGGAATGCTGCAGGAGAACTGCTGGGGGTGGGCGGTGTTGGTAAGGTTTAGAACGAGACTGTATTGGACCAAATCTGTACCTGAAGCAGTGAGCAGCCGATGTGGGAAGGTGGGGAGTGCTGATCCGTCGGATGTCGGGGGCTGAGGAATCGATTATCCCACCGCCAACCTGGAGAAGCTGTCAAATTACAGCAAAAGTGAAAGAACAGGTCCCAGAGGGAGTGTAAAATGGAGTTAACTTCATCCAGTTCCTCTAGCTTAATTGTGTTCTATCTCTGGGTGCACCAAGGAGAGTTCTCATACAGTGGAGTTATGGGTGGAAGATGAAATGCTTTCAGAGGTTAACTCAAGGCTGCCTGTGTTTCGCCAGCTGCTGAACTAACCTACAGGACGAGCAGGAAACTACTGAACCTATGACGCTTCCAGTCCAGAGCCAAGATCACCCCAATCTCTGTCATCGAGCTGCAGTACACTGACGACGCTTGTGTATGCACACACTCAGAAGCCCTCCTGTCTGCATCAGAGACATGGACAATGTATGGCAGGGTCCTTAAACCCCTGGAGAAATATCACCAGCGGTGCCTCCGGAAAAGTCCTGCAAATTCCATGGCAGGATATGCACTCTAATATGAGTGTCCTCTCTCAGGCCAACATCCCCAGTATCGAGGCACTGGTTATGGTTAATCAGCTACGTTGGGTGGGCCACATCATCTGCCTGTCTGACACAAGACTTTCAAAACAAGCTCTCTACTCCAATCTTCATCACGACAAGCGGTTATCAAGAAGACAGAGGAAGCATTTCATGGAGGTCCTCAAAGCCTCCCTGTAAAAATACAACATCCCCACACCGATCTCTGGGAATCTCTTGCTCGAGACAGCCCAAACTGGAGAAGAAGCATCCGCAAAAGGTGCCGAACATTTGAAATGTCTCCGACAGGCCCAGGCAGAGGCCGAATGCCAACAGCGGAAGGAGGGTACCAAAATCTGAGCTCCCCTCTCACCCACCTCATTGAGCACTACCTGCCCCACCTGTGGCAGAGTGTGCAGATCCAAGCATTGCGCTTTTTCGTCACCTCAGGACCTAAACCTCCGAGTGGAGGAAGGTCACCTCGGTCCCTATGGACAGCCTAAAGAAGAAAAAGACTGCACAGAGATGTGAATCAAACCTGGTGCACACTCAGTTCCACGCTCGGCAGGGTATTGACTCATCCAGTCATGTGCACCGAGAAGCTACCATTCATTCTTCTTTGGTCAGGTTATCTCCCTGGTTGCCCTGTCCAGGTACAGCTCCATGGGCTCCAGCTGTCCTGCAGCACTTCATCATTCCTGTTTGTCACCCACGTCACAGCCAGCCCAGTTCCACCCCAGCCAACGTCTACATAAGGCACAATTCCAACTGGGTGGGGTGGGGGGGGTCTTGACTGGCAACCTTGGCAACCTTTGCCAAGCCCAGGACGTTGTGGTCAGTCGTAGCCCCAGTTAAGTTCAGCTGACTCAGCATAGATAAGAAATAGAGCTTAGGACCTACCTGGTCTGGATCAACTCACGAGCTAAACTTGCTTAGTTGTAACAGGGATTGCAGGCCCAGAGTTGATCCCCAAGGGCCGATTTTAACCACATGCTCTGCCATTTTATATCACGAAATTGCAATGTACGTCATGTGACCACAATTTGCATATTGCAGTTAGTCTCCTACTTGGGACAGGCTGGGACTTTGTTGCCTCATCTCAGAGCCTTTTCTAAAATGGAGGTAACCAGAGCAAAAGCAGACAGTAAGTGAACTGACAACATTTTCAGATCGCGACTGTCCCATTTACACTGGGAAGCGGGAGTTAACATTGGCCCTCTAGTCTCTGCTGGGATAGCTGGTTTGAGCATAGATGGAGTTCGCCGCTACAATTGGCCTTGATCCAATTGGGATATAAGCGAATCAGTCAGGATAGCCACACTACTCCGAAAAGCAGGAGTGTGCGGGTGTCAGATGAGGACTGGATTGACTTTGGCTGTGCTGCCACATAGGGTCCAATATCCAGCCAACATGTACCGCCTCTTGCATGTGCCTAATGCACCAATCAGAAGGCTCCCAAAGAAACCAATATCTAACCAAGAGCTCTATCATTCAGCAAAGAATGGGAGGCAAGGAGATAGTGGGAAGGCATGAATAAATCACTCACCACAAAATAACCTTCAGAAAAGAAAAGAGAACGGAAGCCAAGCATTGATCTGAAGCCTGAATTTTACAAGCAGTTCCCTTTTCACTTAAATATCCCCGGCTGTTCATACCTTGCGACAGTGAACTGGATTTGCCCGTTTACAGCAGTGCTCTTGAAGGGAAAGGCCAGCTGAGTCGGTCTGCTCCAGGCAACTCATGAACAATGCCATGGGAGATCAGAGGGCGGGTTGATTATTATCTCAGGCGTCGGAGTGTCCACCATTCTGTGTGGCAGTCAGTTTGCATTCTCAGTGTTGGGCAGGAGCAGGGTGGTTATTGCCCATGATGTTCAGTGGAGTCTGGGTATAGAGCTAGCTTCAAGCATCAGTCTCGCTGCGTTCCATTTTTTTTTTATCACACCAGTCGTGTCCTTTTGATATAAATGGCACCTGCCTTTAATTAGCATCATTTTTTCTCCCTCCTGCTTCCTCATCTGCTGTTTCTTCAGAAGCTGTGTTAGCTGTCTTTGTGCAAAATGGCATTTAGCAAGAAACGGAAAGCAGAATGGAACCCAGGAGTCTCCAGGGTAACCCCTGGGTAGAAGTCCTGCAGTTTATTTAACATGGAGACTTTTCTAATGATTTCATTTACCACAGTTCCTGTGATCATCTGTTATCAAACGACATTCTATTGTTTGTGTCACTAGGCATTTTGTAAATCCATAATGGATTGAGAGGACCTGGGGCATAGCATCATTGCTTTGTAACAGCAGCTATAAAAAGTGGCAATAGCGTCCCAAGATGAAGAGAGATTTTAATAGGATATATAATGCAATTTTACATGCCGCATCGGAAAAACTAATGGTGCAGAATTTCTATCAATATAACATGATGTCTGATGAAGACAATTTCATTCCAGCAGATCACAGCATTGTGTTAATTCTTTTCCAAACATAGAGTACAGAAGAAGGCCATTCAGCCCTTCATGGCTGTGCCAGCTCTTTGAAGGAGCAATCCAATTAGCCCCACTCTCCTGCTCTTCCCAAATAGCCCTGTAAATGCTTTCTATTCTGAGTAACTATACAATTCCCCTTTGAAAGTTACTGTTGTGTTCAATGGTTCAATTGTTCTGTGTTTGATTATGTGAGTCTGTTTACTATTGTTGTTCGCTGTGCTTGATTGGTTCAGCTTGGCCGTGGACGCAGAAAAAAGTAAGCAAAGCTGTAGAAAGACCTGGAAGCTAGAGCTAGAAGCATGGAGCAGACATTTTAAAGCACTGTGAATAAAGCCTGTTCCACACATAGAAACCAGTGTCATCTCTGCATAGGTCTGAGATATAAAATATACAACAGTTATTATTGAATTTGCTTCTACCAGCCTTTGAGGCAGTGCATTCCAGGCCGTTACCATTTTGTGTAAAAATAAAATCTCCTCTTCTCCCCCCTACCTTCCCGGTACTCGACAGGCTTCATTGCCAATTATCATAAATCTATGTCCTCTGGTTACCAAACCTCCTGCCTGTGGAAACAGTTGCTCCTAATCTAATCTATCAAAATCCCTAATAATTTTGAAAGCCTCGATTAACCCATCTTTTAACTTTCTTTTTCTATATCAAACCATACCTGTAGCCAAGTGTTTCTGCTTTGGGCGCAATCAGTGATCCACACTCAAACTGTACTTAAACTTGAGGCAAGTGTTTTCTTTCCCCCAAGTTTCTGCTTCAGTTCATTACACTATCACCAAATATAAAATCTGACATGAACCAGTGTCATTGGGCAATATTTTAGAATGTTACTTTTTGAAAAGAATTTACATTGAAAAAAATTTCTCGATCTATTTAAGGGTGGTGATCTGGGGCAAGTTAATTAATACAGCTGAGATTGTATTGACCACAAAACAACATAAGCATCCATTTTGTTTTTGCTGTTCCTAAATCTGAGCTCAGCAGGTGTGGCAATGTTGCTGCTGGGTGAGGTACAGGAGAATGCTGGATAAAGCGTTGGAGGTCTGAAAGATGAGCTACTTCAGGGTTGGTGGACACTACAGAGCTGCTGATACCTGTAGAAATAGTTCGGAATGATTCACATGCGCTTAGTAGTGAAGCAATGAAAACTGGACGGAGAAAATAAATGGCTTGATTTTCTTTTCCGGGGGCTGAACTGATTCTACATTAAGCAAACTACTTCTGGTCCGTGCTATTGTGTCTTGGAGATTATTGTGATCAATGCATCAAGAATATCTCTTCGAATTAATTCATTTGAAAGATCAAATCAAAAATTCAGTTTTTCACTGGCAGTGATGTTGTTGTTGATGTTGTTGTAATATGGGTTCCTTAGATTTCTCAATGGTGAGATCTTGAGACTTGTATATATAAACATGAACCATTTATTGTTCATCTTTAACTATTTACAGATCCCAGGCTACTGTCATGCATGGTGCTGTTACCTCCATGCAGGCTGGTTCCAGAATGTTCTCTCTAGACTGTTCTCTGAGTTTATTGCCATGTGACGCCATACATCATATTGTGGGCGCTGCTGTTCTCCAGTCCCACAGTAACTCTTGCTCTGCCGAGCACCTTTACATTACAGTGGCATGCAGGCACAACATTCAACAAGACTTTACTTGTTACTTTCAGTTCAGTCTCAATAAAAGAAAAGGAGACCAACTTAAACCCATCAGCCAAACCCCTTGAAGTTGGTCAAACCCAGATGTAGATTCTGCCTCTTGTTCAGTGGTGTGTAAATAAAAATCAGCAGCTTTTAAATCATTTAAATTATAGAATCATTTTCAGTGAAGAACCTAATTTAACAAATGAAGTTCAGAGTTGGATTGATACAATGACACTTCTAACACCAGTGATATGAGAACATGTACCGAAGGTTTTACACTGTGACAGTTTATCGCAGTCTTGTTACTGATTACACTACGGGTCGATCATTGATTTACATTGCTGTCATATGTTTGCATTGGTTTCATGCCACCTTATACTCCAGACGGTGGTTCCATGTCAGCAGCAGCTTTAGAAAAGAAAGGTGAACATTTATAACACAGACGATCACATATACCTCAGAAAGTATCTAAAAGCACTCCTTGCACAACTAATTACGTTATGGTGCAGCATCCTTTGTGTCGTCTGTGTGCACACTAGCATTGGGATGAATGGGCAGTCGACCAAGTAGGCGAATGGAATGCTATCCTTTATTACGAGAGGAATTGAACATAAAAGTAAGGATGTTATGCTTCAGTTATACAGGGCATTGGTGAGACTGCATCTTGAATACTGTGTGCGGTTTTAGTCTCCTTATTTAAGGAAGGAATGTAAATGCATTGGAGGCGTTTCAAAGGAGGTTTACTAGATTGATAACTGGAATGAGTGGGTTGTCTTATGAGGAAAGGTTGGACAGACTGGGCTTGTTTCCACTGGCGTTTAGAAGAGTGAAGGGTGATTTGATTAAAGTATACAAGATCCTGAACGGTATTGACAAGGTGGATGTGGAAAGGATGTTTCCTCTTGTGGGTGAGTCCAAACTAGGGGGGCACTGTTTTAAAACTAGGGGTTGCCCTCAGAGGACAGAGATGAGGAGAATTTTTTTCTCTCAGAGGGTTGTGCGACTTTGGAACTCTCTGCCTCAGAAGGTGGTGGAGGCAGGGTCGTGGAATATTTTTAAGGCGGAGGTAGATAGATTCTTGTTAGGCCAGGGAATCAGAGGTTATCGGGGGTAGATGGGAATGTGGAATCTGAAACACAAACAGATCAGCTGTGATCTTATTGAATGGTGAAGTAGGCTCGAATTGTCTACTCCTGTTCCTATTTCTTATGTTTCTAATGTATGTTTCTTATGACCTATTGTTAGTAGTGTAGGCTCAGGGAGCAATGTTGGGCAGGAAGCCATGAAAACAGCTTGTTCTTCTTTGAATAGTGCCCCGGGACATTTAACCTCCATTTGCATCAAACTTCATCAGCATCATTAAGCATGGCCTCAGCTTAACGTCTCACACAGAAGATGTCACCTTTCACAGGGCAGCAGTACCACAGTTCACATGTCCAGGTCCTGGAGTCTGCAGCTCGTCTCCCCCAAGATGTTGTGGGTTAGTTGAAGGATTCATTTTCTGATGCAATGTCAATGATTTGATGGCGGTATTCAAAACCATGAGGGAGTTGGACAGACTAGATAGGGCCACGGGGAGAAGGCGACTGAGTGGCACTAGGTGAGTTGCTCCTTCAGTGCCAGCACAGACACGACAGGCCGAATGGCCTCCTTCTGTGCTGTAACCATCCTACTGATTCAGCAACATGAAACATTAACTCTGCTCCTCTCTCACAGCTGCTGCCTGACCTGGCGAGTATTTCCAGCATTTTCCATTTTCATTTCCGTGACCCAGCATCAGCAGTATTTCACCTTTGTCTTGGGTAGATTTTTATTGCGTAAGGTTTTTAGGGACCACGGATCAAAGGCAGGTAAATGGGATTGATATACAGATCAGTCACGGTCTAACTGAATAGCAGAACAGGTTGGAGGTGTTGAATGGCCTACTCCTGTTCCTAATCTTCTGATTTAAATGTTGAGAATGTTGCCAATAAGCCCAGCTAATGTCCGGCTCTCTCCTCACTTCCCTCAAATCAGCAGCATCAGAGTTTCAACGCAAACACACACTCAAACACAGACACAGACACACACTCAAACACACACACACACAGAGACACACACTCAAACACACACACAGACACACACTCAAACACACACACACAGACACACACTCAAACACACACACACACACAGACACATACACACAAACACACACACACACACACAGACACACACACACACACAAACACACACACACACAGACACACACTCAAACACACACACAGACACACACTCAAACACACACTCAAACACACACACAGACACACACTCAAACACACACACACAGACACACACTCAAACACACACACACACACAGACACACACTCAAACACACACACACACAGACACACACTCAAACACACACACAGACACACACTCAAACACACACACACACACACACAGACACACACTCAAACACACACACACTCAAACACACACACACACACACTCAAACACACACACACACACACACACACACACTCAAACACACACACACACACACAGACACACACTCAAACACACACACACACTCAAACACACACACACACAGACACACACTCAAACACACACACACAGACACAGACACACACTCAAACACACACTCAAACACAGACACACACACTCAAACACAAACAGACACAGACTCAAACACACACAGACACACACTCAAACACACACACACACACAGACACACAGACACAGACACACACTCAAACACACACTCAAACACAGACACACACACTCAAACACAAACAGACACAGACTCAAACACACACAGACACACACTCAAACACACACACACACACAGACACACACTCAAACACAGACAGACACAGACTCAAACACACACAGACACACACTCAAACACACACACAGACACAGACACACACTCAAACACACACACAGACACAGACACACACTCAAACACACACACACAGACACACACTCAAACACACACACACACACAGACACACACTCAAACACACACACAGACACACACTCAGACACACACAGACACACACTCAAACACACACACACACTCAAACACACACACACACACACACACACTCAAACACACACACACACACACTCAAACACACACACACACACAGACACACACTCAAACACACACACACACTCAAACACACACACACACAGACACAGACACACACTCAAACACACACTCAAACACAGACACACACACTCAAACACAAACAGACACAGACTCAAACACACACTCAAACACACACACACACAGACACACACTCAAACACAGACAGACACAGACTCAAACACACACAGACACACACTCAAACACACACACAAACACACACACAGAAACAAACACACACATTTATTTAAATACAAGTGTAGGGCTCTGCATAAACAAACACACACACAAACATGGGCATACATTTAAATACAAAGTGCAGGGCCCTGCATAAACACGCACACACACACACACACACACACATTTAAATACAAGTGCAGGGCTCTGCTAAATGAGATACAAACAATAGTTAATGATTATAAAGAGCTGACTGCCCTCTTAACTTTCTAATCAATTCACATTAACATTAAATAGTTTGATCCATATGTGTGATCGATAAGTAAATGTAAGGATACTACATCTCAGCTGTTTATAGCATTTGCTGCGCACTGTTGACATCACCAGAAAACACTGCATACATCAGTCAACTCCAAAGATGTCAAAATAGTTGTCTGAGAGATCTCTGGTATAGATAGACAGTGTGACAGTCTGCTGTGAAACTAGTATACCATCTCCAATGTCTGTTACACTTTTAGTAAATGTATAAACAGCAGAAAGTTTAAAGGCAGAGAGAAAACAAAAACAAGCTGGCACGATGCCCATTTAAAGAGATGCCTTTTACACAGCTAATGGCGCCAATGCCCTTGATATGTATCTGAATGTCCTACGCCAATATCTCTATATTGTGCTTGTGGGTTTATGCATAACTAAGTCTCCTACACTCAGGAGCTTTTGGCTTTATGTGTCTGGGATAGCACGCCCAGGATTAATAATACCCACTAAAAACAATGTTGAAAACCCGAGATCACATGGGAAGCCCACCGTATTCTCCTCGCTCTGTCAACAGGTCGGGAACATCAATGTTGTTAAATGGATACATGAAGGATACAAACAAGCAGCCAGATGTACTTAAAAATCGGATGATGGGAGCAATAGAATACAACAAGAGGTTCAAAGTATGGTACTTAACCATCAGTTCAATTAGAACTGGGGTCAAAATAGGATACAAAAAGTATTTCTTACACACTTTAATGTTAATAAAATTGAAACTCATGGGACAATAGAGACAATATGTATACAAAGTTGTTTAAGGGATAGAAAAGAGAATTGCGGTGAATGATAGGAGGGAGGTTTATTCTGGTGTTCCTGAGGGTTGAGGCACAAGTGTCACTGCTGTTTTTGATATACATGAATGACTTGGACTTGGGGTATAGGGTACAGTTGCGAAATTTGCAGATGATACAAAGTGCAGTAAACAGTGAGTCAAATAGTGATAGACATCAAGAAGACATCGACAGGCTGACGGAATGGGCTGGCACATGAAATGCAACGCAGAAAAATGTGAGGTAATACATTTTGGTAGGAAGAATGAGGAGAGACAATACGAGTTAAAAAGTGCAATTCTGAAGAGGTTTAACAACAGAGACACCTGAGGGTGTTGTGCACAAATCTTTGAAAGTGGCAGGTCAAGTTAACAAAGCAGTTAATAAAGCATTTGGCTTCCTGGGCATTATAAATAGAAGCACAAAGTCCAAAAGGCAGGAATGGCTATGTAAGTCCATGTACAACACTAGTTCAACCCTAAATGAAGTATTGTGTCCCTACTTTAGGAAGGATGGAGGCCTTGTGGTGCCGTGGGTAGCGTCCCCTTGGAGCCCACCCTGGCTTTGAGGCCCATATCGGGACTTGATAGCCAAGGAAGGTGGGTTTGTAATGGTCAAATGGGTAGAGTATCAACTTGTAAATCCTGCCAACACATGCCAATGGCAAACGGTAAGAATGGAGAGATTCCTGGTCAGCCATGTGATGAAAAGAAAGTTGGAGCCTCTACCATCACTATCCCTAGCTCCAGACTACAACATGCATGTGAAAGTGTATGTTGCCACAGCAACTCGGACTCCCTGAGTGAACTGTAACACAGCACCATCACCTTAGGAAGGACATGAAAGCTTTGGAGGAAGTACAGGAGACACTTACTAGGATGGTTTTGGGGATTACAGTTATGTGGATAGATAGGAGAAGCAGGGGTTGTTCTCCTTACAGCAAAGAGGACTAAAAGGAGATTTTATAGAAGTGTTTAAAATCATGAAGAGTTTAAATAGAGTAACTAAAAAACCGTTTCCAATGGCTGAAGGTCTCAGTAACTAGAGGGAACAGGTTTAAGGCAATTGATAAAAGAACCAGAAGCAACATGGGGAAAAACTTATTTTTTTATCCAACAAATGGTTAAGATTTGGAATGTGCTGCCTGATTAGGTTGTGGAGACTTATTTAACAGTAGCCTTCGAAAAGGAATTGGATAAATACTTAGAAAAAATTGCGGTAGGTAGGGGAAAGTACAGGTGAGTGAGATGAACTGCATTCTCTCTCTCTATTCAGGTTACATGCCCTAAGAGGTGGTTGGCAGCCATGGACCTCCATGTTAATCTTGTTCTAGAGGTGTGGATCATCTTCATTGGTGGTACATTATTCAGTTTGCGAGGCTCCTTAGAAAGATCTTCTTGATCTCTTTTACCATGAATCTTTTCCGTCACTATCAGACTCCTACTCTTCAAAAAACCCAGCACAGCACAGAATCAGATGGGCTGAATGGCCTCCATCTGAGTTGTATGATTCTCTGAAGACTGTTGGATGAAAAAGCCGGGTAATCAACATGAAACAGCCTTCTGTAGACCTTTAAATACAGCCATAGAGTTTGGATCTCCAACTGAACTCAAGCAAAGAAATTTCTCCAGAACGTATACAGCCCACAGGCCTATGAAGTCAACTAGAGTTCTTCAAACAGCTACAGTTAAAGAGACTATCGCATATAACGGCAATGAACAGGTGCTCCCACATCAATGCTAAATGCCGAGATCACATAGAAGAGCACAAGAATTAGGAGCAGGAGTAGGCTCTCGAGCCTGCTTTGCCATTCCATAAGATCATGACGGATAAGATGTGATCTCAAATCCACTTTCCTGTCAGCTCCTCATAACCCTTGACTTCCCTGTTGATTGTATAAAAAAAAAGACCACAAGTATCCCAACTAATTTTCCAGAACAATCAACCTGCCTGGATTCCCATGGGAAAACAGTCATATGGACTCCATTTTGAAATCTTGGTAAGGGACGTGGGCCTCCATTTTAAGTCTAGCTGTTTAGAAATCTGAAAATGCTGTCAGAAACACCTCTATTTGATCAAAGCTCTTTCAGAGATGGGATGGCAATTGCACTTGGTCTTACAGACCAATAGGATCTTGGTCTGATTCTCAGTCTATTTTGAATTACCTGACCTCAACCAAGACACGGTGGGGAGCTTCAATTACTCTCATACCCCAGATAGGAAACAGCACCTTCAGGAGAAATGGAGGTGAGGAAACTGGCTAAAGAAAATAATGAGAGAAACATGTATTGATTTCTAATCACAGCCAGTCAAAATCCACCGAGTGCTGAATTACCCTGGCTGGAAATAGTATTACGTGAGGAAGAGACAAGAACCAGGAGCCACAATTATAAGATAGTTACTTTAATAAATCCAATCGGGAATTCAGGAGAAACTTCATTACCCTGAGGGTGTTTGGGACCCTGCACTCACTGGAGTAGGTGAGGGGCAGGGGCAGGGGCAGGGGCGGGGGCGGGGGCTGGGGCTGGGGCTGTGGGGGAGTGCTGGGGGGGAGTGCTGGGGGGAGAGATGGTAGCGTAGTGGTAATGTCACTGGACTAGTAATCTAGTGGTCCAGGCTAATGCTCCAGGGACAAGGGGGTTCAAGTCCCACCACAGCAGCTGGTGGAATTTAAATTCAGTTAAAGCTACATAAGGCTCCTCTCAGTAATGATGACTGTGAAACTATTAGTGATTGTTGTAGAAACCCATTTGGTCCACTAATGTCCTGTAAGGAAGGAAATCTGCCATCCTTACCTGGTCTGGCCTACATGTGACTCCAGATCCACAGCAATGTGGTTGACTTTTAGCCACCCTCAGAAACATTCGGTTCAAGGTCAATTAGGGATGGACATTAAATGCTGGCTTTGCCAGTGACACCCACATCCCATGAAAGAATAAAGGTTGAAAAAAAGCAAATGAGAAAGAAAGGCAGAGAAGGATGCGTTGATCAGGTTAGATGAAGTAGAGTGGGAGGAAGTTCACATGGACTATAAACGCTATAAAAGAATAGATCAGTTGGGCTGAATAGCCTGTTCCGCTGCTGTAAGTGAGATATAGTAGACTGGAATACCAAAAATAGCGTTAAAAACAAATGTTTCACTGTCAGTGATAACTGGGTGGAAACTTGATGGATGTTGGCAGCCATTTTGGGGAGTGGGGTTGGGTTGGGGGGGTGGGGTGGGGGGGGGGATGGGGCAGGGTGGCATGAATGCATCAGTTTAGATAAATATCACCTTTGCCCAGGAATGAATAACAATGGCAGATTCTGCAATAACAGAAATGACATGTACAGCTGCAGGAACATTCAATCTGTAGCCTCCAGCCCAGTCTCTGTTTTGTTATCATAAATACATTTATTATATTCCCCTAATAATGCCACCTATACTTGGTCTCAGCACTTTGCTTTATCCTTGTTTGTCTCTCCCCTGCTCCTGGCAATCTGTCTCTTTGAATTCTGGAATTCGCCCCGTAAGACTTTCCACTTCCCTTTCCTCCTTTAACTCACTCTGTAAACCTCTCTTTAACCAAGGTTTTGGCCACCAGTTTTAATATCTCCTTATAAACAAAAGATGTGAATTATCAAATTACAAAAATCAGATTATCTAGTAATTATCACTTTGCTGTTTGTGGGGGCTTGCTGTGCACTAACTGCCTACATGATAACAGTGAGTAGACTTTAAAAGTACTTCATTGGCTGTAAAGTGCTTTGGGACATCCTGTGGTTGTGAAAAGTGCTAGATAAATAGAAATCTTTCTTTTTTCCCTCATCCTGAATACCATTCAGTAAACCTCTGCTGCACCTTTCCAAAACTTTGTCATCCTTCCTCATAGGGATAGGTGGCACACTGAGAGCTTTGAAAATTGATTGGACCAGCCACAGAAATACAGTGGCTACAAGAGCAGCTCAGAGACTGAGGGTACTGCGGCAAGTGACTAGCTTATTGACCAATGTTCCTGCTAAACTGCATGAGCGTGCATCTGAGCAGAAGCCTGGAAGACTTGTTCTGTGCTAAATATGCAGCCTTTAAAGGTTCTGATAAAACCAGCTATGCATGACAAATAAATTTTAAAGGGGACATGCTCCTGACTCCCCAAAGCCTTTCCACCATCTACAAGGCACAAGTCAGGAGTCTGATAGAATACTCTCCACTTGCTCCAAGAACACTCAAGAAGCTCAATACCATCCAGGACAGAGTAGCCCACTTGATTGGCACCCCATCCACCACCTTCACACATTCACTCTCTCCACCACTGATACACAGTGGCAGCAGTGTGTACCATCCACAAGATGCACTGTAGCAATTTACCAAGGCTCCTTCAACAACACCTTCCAAGCCTGCGACCTCTACCAGCTAGAAGTACAAGGGCAGCAGACACATGGGAACATCACCAACTGCAAGCACCCCTCCAAGTGACTCACCAGCCTGACTTGGAACTATATAGCCGTTCCTTCACTGTTGCTGGGTCAAAATTCCTTAGGAACTGTGGGTGTACCTACACCACATGGGCTGCAGCAGTTCAAGAAGATGGCTCACCACCAATCTTCTCAAGCGAAATTAGGGATGGGCAATAAATGCTGGCCTAGTCAGCAACACCCAAATCCCATGAATGAGCTTCAAAACATTTGCCTACATAACGCTCTTGAGACATTTTAATTTAATAAGACATGTATGAACAGCAGCAACTTGCATTAATATAGTGTCTTGAACACAGTAATATATCCTGAGCACTTCACAAGAGTGTTCTCAGACAAAATTTGATACCGAGAAACATATTAGGACAGGTGACCAAAAGCTTGGATAAAGAGCTCGGTTTTAAGGAGTAAATTAAACAAGGGAGAGTGGAGAGGTTTGAGGATGGCTTAGTGGAAAGAAGGGAATCATATATTTGGGCAGAGCAAGGGTTAATGTGGAGAACAGTACTGCCCACGGTATGAAGTGGAGAGTCACGTGATGGGAGACTGAGTGCGTGTGCGTCTGTGTATATAGAGTCTGGAAGGAGCCAGCGTGGAGACAGCACCCATGCATGGCAGTGCCTTGGATATGTATATAGTTATGGGTTACTAATAAATGGTTTATGTTTAACTATACAAGCTTCTAGACCTCTTAGTGAGACACCAAACAAGCTTTCTACACAGTGGCAGTGAAGGATGGACCCCGAAATCTCAGAAAAGCTGAAGAAGGAAGCCAGAATCTCAAAGCATGAAGAAGTAAAGAAATTGAAATCTGAGCCGTGAGAAGTGCATCTAAATTGAAGACACAGTTGGAGATCACCTAGAAAAAGAGCTCCTTTGCAGACGTGGAGGCTGAGGAACTCCACCAGGACATGTGGAGGTCCAGTATCAGGCCTGGTCGAATGCAGAGTCAAGGGACTTAGCTAGATCACAAAAGGCTGTGGAAAATTTAAGAAATGAAAAAAAAAGGATCTGAAAGACAGCAGAAGAGTCCACTGTGCAGATGAAAAGAAGGACCTGAGTGATGCAGAGCTAAGCGACCTAGCCAAATCACAAGAAGGGTAAGCAAAATGCAGTAAAACAGCTGAGGTTACCTTTTAAAATAGGCAGCAATCAGGATCAGCACATCCAGAGTGCAGCTGCAAGGAAGCTTCAACCACCGGTCCATAGCCGGCACCATAACACCAAGCTCGACTGGAGGGAAGAACATGTTATTAAAAACGGCAGGCAGATTTTTAAAAGTCGCCCTTCTAGTTGATTCCCAGGATTGGAGGGGCAGGTGGCTGGCCCAAAATGACTTGTTTTGACATTTCATGGAGAATCAATTAGCCTTTTTAAAAAAAAGGCCCCGTTGGCACAGCAGGATCCCGCCGAAAGCCGACAAAATGCAGGGAGATCAAAGAGAAGAAAAAGAAAATGGCAGCTGTGGAACTATTTTGCGGAGTGAAAAAAAAAGGAGGTGCTCACCTGTTATAAAAAAACAGCCATGGATAGAAGATTAGAACTTCTAGGCTAATTTAGGTTAAGGCAGGGGGCAAAACCAGACCCAAAAATTTAGGATCTTGGAGAAGAAAATTTTTAGATTACAGAAGTACATCAGGATTAAGCAAGGAATCAGAAAAAGTAAAAGCTAATACGTTTTGATACCGTTTGTGTATTTGCAGATGAAGTAATCCTAAAACAAGTTATAGATGAATCCTCAACCACATTTAGTGAGGTTTTAAAAGCTTTTGACAAATATTTTAAACTCCAAGCTGTGGAGAGTGCAGTCTTTAAAAGGAGGTCTAGAACACCCTCCGTAAAGCAACGAAGGGGTGAGAAGAGCCAGGGCGAGGGAGACAGGAGACCAAAGGCCAAGGAAGACAGGAGACCCTAGGGTAAGGGAAACTGGAGACCCCAGGCTGAGGGAGACAGGAGAACTCAGAGCAAGGGGGAAAGGAAACCCCAGACCAAGGGAGACAGAAAACCCCAGTGCAAGGGAGACAGAAGACACCTGGCTGAGAGAGACAGGAGATCCCAGAGTGAGGGAGACAGAAAACACCAGGCCAAGGGAGACAGGAGACCCCAGGCCGAGGGAGAAAATACCTAAGCAAACCACAAAATGGTCATAGACAACGTCAGTGCAATGAAATGCACAAGCCAAAGAGTTTAGTGCAGAAGCAAGAAGAGGCTGGGAAGCAGCCAAAAGGCTTAAAAATAGAGCTTTTTGAAAAGGCCAACACATTACCCAAACTGCAACAGCAGGTGGAGTGTGGAGCGAGCAGCTGGCTGTGCGTGAAGAGAAGCTACCTGAGATAACCCAAAAGAAACAAACCTACAAAAAGAAAATGAAGCTATTTCACAGGAAAAATGTTCGTATCAAAGCTGAGTTGGACGATCTCAACCAGAAGTACAGCCAAGCACAACAGCAGGGCAGGAAAGGTACTCAAAGAAGTCGCTGCCTTGAAAGACTCTTTGACAAATCAATTCATAGCCCTAGGAAAACTTGAGGAGCTAAAAAAAGGATGTTGAATACTAACTTCAGAAAAAGCTGAATAGGAACTATCAGTAGCGACAATGCAATGCACTGAAGTGCAGTGTGAGTTGGCAAGAGGTCAACAAGAAAATAAACAGTTGGAAGAACAGCTGATTGTCCTTCACACCAAATGGAAAGGAGTACATACCCCTGCAGCATCATGAAGAAATGAAGACTGTCTTGAGCAGCAGCCTGGAAGAGCAGCAGAAGAAACTAGAGGAGGCACTGTAGAATTACAAGAAAAATCAAGGTGAAGCAATTGAGCTGCGCCAAGAAAAGGAAAACCTGGTGAAGAACCTTCACATTCTACAAGGATTTCCTCTGGAAAATTATAAAGAGAAGCAAAATGAATATAATGTCACTCTGAACAGGCTGAAGAGCTAGTTGGCAGAGAAGACTCAAAAATGTTCAACGTTCCACCAGGAAGCCAAGAGGTTCAAGAAAGAGACTGAAGAGCTGAAGTACCAGCTGAAGGCAAAAGAAGAGGCAACGACAGAATAAGCTGTAGAACTTTCCAAGCTGCGAGCAGATAATGAGACCATCTGTAGCACAATTACAGAGATGAAACAGGTTAAGGTTTCGCTGGACACAGACCTGCTCAGCAGTGGAACCAAAACGAAGGACAAGGATAAAGCTCTGCTGCAGGTAGAGAACGAAAGGACAGAAATAAGATCGGAAAATGTAAATCCGGCCCGGGAGCTCAAGGAAAATTATTATTTTTTTATTCGTTTATGGAATGTGGGCTTTGCTGACTAGGTCAGCATTTTTCACCCATCCCAAATTGCCCTTGAGAAGGTGGTGGTGAGCTGCCTTCTTGAACCGCTGCAGTCCATGTGGTGTAGGTACACCCACAGTGCTGTTAGGGAGGGAGTGCAGGATTTTGACCCAGTGACAGTGGAGGAACGGCGATATATTTCCAAGTCAGGATGCTGAGTGACTTGGAGGGGAACTTCCAGGTGGTGGTGTTCCCATGCATCTGCTGCTCTTGTCCTTCTAGATAGTAGTGGTCATGGGTTTGGAAGGCGCTGTGTAAGGAGTCTTGGTGAGTTTCTGTTGTACATCTTGTAGATGGTGCACAAACGCT
Organism: Cetorhinus maximus; assembly: GCF_964194155.1. Lineage (NCBI taxonomy): Eukaryota > Metazoa > Chordata > Chondrichthyes > Lamniformes > Cetorhinidae > Cetorhinus > Cetorhinus maximus. Next base: position 141,933,578 of record NC_135884.1, on the reverse strand, counting down.
GTCCTTGCCAGTGACACCCAAATCCTGTGACTGAACCTTTGCCTATGTAACGCTCGTGAGAAGGATTGCTTCTTAAAACTGAACTCTTTGACTAAGCTTCTGGTCACCTGCCTTAAAACCTCCTTATGTTTCTCGGTGTCAAATTTAATTTGATAACACTCCTGTAACGTTCCTGATGTTTAAGGATGGAATGGTGGAGAGAGCGCGATTGGAGGAGCCCAGTGATTTCACGGTTAGGCACAGGTGAGGGCATGGAGGAATTTGAATACCAGGATAAGAATTCTACAATGCGAGCTGCAAAGTAATATTAGATGTCGTTCATATGCCTGGCATCAGACTCCTGAAAAAACTGCTCTACTTGGAGCTCCATCGTGGCAGGAGACTCCAAGAAGGACAGCGGGAACGCTTTAGTGATCTCCTCAAAGCATCCCTGAAAAGGTCAACATTCCCACTGACTCCCCGAAACCCTGGCTCGTGACCGACCAAAATGGAGAAGGCTCATTCGGGAAGATACCAAACACTTTGAGAGATTGCATCGGCAAACTTGAGGTATCGGAGGGAGCACAAAAACCTCCAAACAACCCATCTACCCAGCCCTTCAAGCATCACCTACCCCGCATGTGGCAGAGTCGCCAATTGCACATTAGACTTATCAACCATCCCTGAACCCGTCATACTGGAGTCAAAGCAGGTCATCCTCGATCCTGAAGGACTGCCTAAGAAATATGCTTCCTGCCATATCATCCCACCCTTCACTTCAGATTTTTCCCTCCCACTCCTAAGCCCGGTGACATATGAATGTTCTTAACTCTTCGCAATGGAATGTTGGAAGCATGCTATGCTGTTTTATAAAAACATTATACTCAACAGTTTTATAGCATGTTGATAAAAATGACAGCTGCCATAACATTTGTCACAGCAGAGTTATCAAGGATTCCATCCTTTGCATATTTACATTTTGCATTGAGGTGTTGATGAAGCCGCTGAAGATGGTTGGGCTGAAGACTCTATCCTGAGGAACTGGTGCAGGGATATCCTGGGACTGAGCTCCCTGATGTTGGATGACCAGATTCAAGAGTGCATAGACCAAGGGATGGAGCCAAGATCGTTTAACAGAGAGGGGTGAAGAGTTTATTTCACTGCAGCAGAGAGATCATACAAACATACGATGCACAAATTAGGGGCAGGAATAGGCCACTCAAGCCTGCTCCGCTATTTGATAAGATCATGGCTGATCTGATTGTGGCCTCCTCAACTCTACTTTCCTGACCACCCTCTATACCCTTTGCCTCCCTTGTCGTTTAAACTATCTTAAACTGACAAGCCTTTGAAAAGGACGACACAGATATGATGGGTTGAATGGCCTCCTGTGCTGTACGACTCTGGTATGATTCTTTACAAGTCAGTTTTATTCTTGGCAGAGGTGAAGAAGAGGATATGGCGGAGGCTGATAAAAGTAGTGTCTGTAAGCTGTGCGAGTAATTGTGTTGCCGTTTAACATGACTGCTTGAGTAATCTCTAGTTTCCTTAAGATTTAGCGATGTTCGAAGCAAAAATTGATTTACACCAATTCCCATCATTTGGGGTCTTTCCCACCACCAACATCCCCCCACCCCATCGTGCCCCTCTGTCTCCTAACACTGGGCACACACACACACACACACACACGCGATTCCTGCTTGGGTCTCAACACAAGAAATAAAAACTTTTATACAATTTTAAAATCTGCAGTAAGAGCTTAACTCCAGAGGTCGTTCAATACAATGAAAGATTGTTCTTGTTACTGAGATGGGGTGGCTCCCTCTCCTGGTGGCTCTACAGTAGGGCAGGGAGGTTTCCCCAGCTTCGTCACTGACTCAAGCTGGAAGAGGCTGCAGAAATGAACCTTTTTCGAATCCCACCACGGCAGATGGTGAAACTCGAATTCAATAAAATTCTGGAAGTAAAAGTCTGATGCTGACCATTAAATCATTGTCGATTGTCGTAAAGACCCATCTGATTCACTAATGCCCTTTAGGGAAGGAAACCTGCCCTCCTTACCTGGTCTGGCCTACATGTGACTCCAGACCCACAGCAATGTGGTTGATTCTTAAATACCCTCTGAACAAGGGTAATTAGGGATGGGCAATAAATGCTGGCCTAGCCAGCGATGCTCACATCCCATGAACGAATATAAAAAAAAAGAAAAATAGTTTTAATCCAAAAAAGTTCAAATTTAAAAGTTTGTGCATGCAGGCTGGTATCCGGGTTGGGATTCCCTCATACTAGTGTTAACATTTCACATGGGTTTTAGTGTGACATATATGGATCCTTTCCTGTGGGAATTTCCCCCTTTAAAAGTTGTGCTTTTCGGCCTACAACAAATTCTGATTTTGGTGTTCCAATCGCTCCAATATAATAGACAACAAGATAACCTATCTGGAGCATCGCAGTCTCAATTTATATTTTACTCTGTGAGCTTCATCCTCCTATGTGTGCCACATCCTTCCCGTTCCATTTTCCTACCATCCTGTCCTGAAACGTTGACTCCCATTTACGTTTGGTTCCCCCAGTTGCTGATGGACTTGCTCCAGTACCTCACCGGAATGGACATTCTTCATGTGGAGACAGCAACTATTCGGCTGGCATCACAGCCTAAGGTCGATCCCATGCTCACTCGACATCCGCACTTCGCAGAGGGGGGGTTACTGGATCACGGGCTGCAGCAGCAACCCTGACTCCTCTCTCTAGCTCAAGAGGTGCCGGCATCGACTGAGGCTTACATCTCAGTGCATCCCTGACTGGAAAAGGAAGACTTGTGTTTAAATAGTGCCTTTTGTGCCCTCAGTGCATCCCTAAGAACTCTGCAGCCCCTGAAGTATTTTTGAAGTGCAATGAGGGAAAGGTGGCAGTCAATTTGTGCACAGACAAACATCAGTGCGATGGTGCACAACCTGTTCTTTGTGATGTCGGCTGAAGGATAAATATAGACCACGACACCGGGGGACTGGTGCCGAAATAGGGATGTTTTCTTTTCTCCCGGGAGAGCAGACCTGGTGTCCATTTGAGGTCTCATCTGAAAGACTTTCGAGGCTTTATCTCACTGCAGACGATAGGATTCTTCAACTGGCCTCCATGGGCAGCTAGCTTAAGTACGGACAAAGATGTAAGGTCCACGACCTGAAACGTTAACACAGTTTTTCTTTTCACAAGACTTCTGTGTATTTCCAGCATTTTCTCTTTTTATCTAAAGGAACAAGCCTGAGATCATCTCATCCATATGAGTTAATAACCCACCATGTGGTGTATTCACCAATTAAACCACTAGGGGAAAGTTTCACATTCCACAATGTATTTAGCAAACTAATTTTTAAAAAAATTCACCCTGCCTGTCAGACTCCATTTAGAAATAAATAAAGAGATAAAAAGCAATGAAGTGGATTCCTTTATAACCCTTTAAATAGCCCATTCATGTTCAAATATGCAGGTTAATGCTGTGAAAATGTTTCCCGAAATACCTTTCAATAATTAATCTTTTTAGAAAGCTGCATATGACATTAATCTCAAATAAATTAGAGACTGACATTAACAGCCATATTTCACTGACAGAATCAGGGCTAAATGGAACTTAATCTCAGGATTGCTGGTGATGAAATACCACCTCCAGATATTTAATGCAATTTATTAATGAAAGTCAAATGACAGGCTGGGGAAGTGGTTGTCACACAGCTGGTCTGGTGCTTTGTGCTGTTGAACTAAATGAATCTGCTTTGACGTGATCCAAAGTGTTTGCTTAACTGTTGGTGAACTGCAGTGGTGTCAGTCATTGCTTGATGGGTTGCACTCTTGCCTCTTGAGTCAGAAGCCTGTGGGTTTGAGAGACCTCAGTACATGATCTGGGAGCAAGGCTCCAAGAACATGGGAACAGGAGTAGGCCATTTATCCCCTTCAGCCCTGCTCTGCGTTCAATGAGATTGTGGCTGATCTGTGACCCACATCCCTTTGGCTAACAAAAATCTGTCAAGTCCCAGTCTTAAAATTAACAATTGATCTAGCATTAACTGCTCTCTGAGGAAGAGATCCAAACTCCTGCCGCCCTTTCCTTGTCTCACCCCTGATGTCTGGCTCTAATATTGAGAAAATGTATTGCTGGAAAAAGAGACATGCTATCAAAGTTTTTGCCTTGTACTCATCAGGGTGCCAAACAGCTTCGCGAGCATCTCCCTTTTCTCAGCAATGCTCAAGTTTTGTACTGCCAAGCGGCTATTAGGCAATGGCTCCTGGTCCGAGGCTCCCCCAACGAGAGGAAATAGTTTCTCCCACTCTATCCAATCTATTTCCCTTAATATTTGGAAAATTTTGATCAAATCACCCCTTAATCTAAATTCCAGGGAATACAACCCGGTTTGTGTAATCTCTCCTCATAAATTTAACCCTTAGCGTCCAGGTATCTATCATTCACTTCCCCCAGGACCAATATTTCCTTGCTATGGTGCGGTACCCAGAGCTGCTCACAGTGCTCCAGATGGGGTCTGAAGAGGCTTTTGTATATCTGAAGCATGACTTCTACCCTCTTGAATTCCAGACATCTGGATACAAAAGCCAGCATTCCATTAGACTTCCTGTTTATTTTCTGTGCCTCTTCATATCATTTTAACGATCTAGGAACCTGAACCCGAGTCTCCTTGGATCCCAAAATGCTAGAACAGGGTGCTTTCTAAATGGTGAAAAGCCAGAAATGGTGGAGGTCCATAGTGGGTGATTTCACATTTGCCTCCATTGAAATCCATTTGCCACACTTTTGCCCACTCACTTAATCTATCCATATCTCTTTGTAATTTTATGCTTTGGTCTACACTGCTTACAATGCTCCCTGTCTTTGTGTCATTGGTAGATTTGGATTTGTGGCTTTCTATTTCATCATCTAAGTCATGGATGAATACAGTGAAAAGTTTTGGCCCCAACACAGATCTTTGTTGCACACCACATGTCCCATCCTGCCAATGAGAGTACCTGCCCATTGTCACTCCTCTCTCTTTCCACTCAGACATTTCCCTAACCAGGTCAACTATTTACCTTTAATTCCATGAGCTTCAACTTTAGCCAATAGGCCCTTTATGAAGGATTTAACAAATGCCTTCTGGAAATCCATATAAATAACATCCGTAGGCATTCTTCTATCTACTACTTCAGTCACCTCTTCGAAAAATTCAACGATGTCCATCAGGCATGACCTTCCTTTAACAAACCCAGGCTGGCTCTCTCTGATCAGCTGAAAATTTCCGGCATGTTCCAGTCACTCTATCCTTAATTATAGACTCTCGTCGTTTCCTGATATCAAATATTAGGCTAACTTGTCTAGGATTCCCTGGGTTCCTTCTGTCACCTTTTCTTAAACAGTGGAGTGACATATGTCACTTTCCAATCTAAAAGAACGACTCCTGAATCGGGAACCTGCACTGTCAAACCGGCGCTTTTCAGATGAAATTTCGGACTCGAGATAGCATCAGCTGCATTAGCTCTCCTCTCAGAGTTAGAAGGTTGTCAAGTTAAGTCCCACTCTGGGGAATGAGCACAAAAATAAAGGCCGACACTCCAGTTCAGTACTGAGGGAGCGTTGCACTTTCAAAGGTGTTGTCTTTTGGATGTTAAACCGAGATCCTGTCTGCTCTCTCAGGCAGACATAAAAGAACCCAAGGCACAATTTCAAAGAAAGAGCAGGTATCTTGGCCTAAATTTATCCCTCAATCAACATCACAGACAGGTCATCTGGTCGTTATCACATTGCTGTTTATGGGAACTTGCTGCTACGTTTCCTACCTTACACTAGAGTGACTATACTTTGAAAGTAGTTCATTGGCTGTGAAGCATTTTGGGGTGTCCTGAGGTCATGAAAGGCTCTATATAAATGCAAATCTTCCTTTCCTGCCTGCAGTGCTGGAAGTGAATGGGATTGATTTTTCACTCTGTGTACATAAGTACACATTGCGTAACAAATATCAGCACCCAACCCCATTTCACATGACGAGAGATTTTCATCAACCATCAGTGTTGTTGTTGTTGTTAAAGAAAATTCTCAGGCACTTTACTCTCTACTGTTAACATGCACTTTTAAGTTAATTACAATACCAAAAAGAGTGATTTGAGTGTGTCAAACAGCCGAGCCCATCAGTTAGTGTGAATGCACTGCATTGTGCACAAATAGACAATGCTTAGTTGTACTCACCCAGATTGAGTCAGAGAGCGGGGACATCCACAGATCCATCAAAATGTATTTAGTGAAGCTACAGAGTGTAGCAGAGAAGCACTCACCCACACCAAGCAGTAAGTGACACGACAGGGGGATGAATGCTGCTGGTGTAGTCGCATGCAATTTTAAACCACTTTACAGCTCCTTCAGATAAAGGCTTTAGATTAGACATAAAGTACACGGCTCTGTCTCACCTGGGGACACAAAGAGCATATCCCTGGTGAGCGGCAATGCCTCGATTCTCATATTTACATCAACACAAAGCAGCTACTTTTATTTCCTGCTTGCCTTTCCATTTTCTCTTTCCCCTTCTACCTGACATCTATGGCGGTGTCAGCTGTGGCTCGGTGACTGTGCGCTGCTGTTTCAGCCAAAAGTCCCATTCCAGAGGTTTAAGCAGATCATGTAGGCCGACACTTCCAGTGCAGTATTAAAGTACGGCGCCGTCAGAGGTGCCGAATTTGGGTGAGCGGCTCAAACCCTATGGGGCAGATATAAAAAAAAATTCCATGCCATTAAATTGAAGAAGAGTGGGGTTGGGGGTGGTTTCTCCAGTGTCCTGGCCAGTATTTATCCCATGACCAACATCGCCAGTCTGTTCTTCATCATATTGTAATTTGTGAGAGCTTGCCATGCACAAATTGGTTGTTGCATTTTCTACATTATGACAGTGGCTACACTGCTTCATTGGTTGTGAAGTACTTTGAAAGGCCCGGAGGTCGTGAAAGGCGCTATACAAGTGAAAGTTATGCACCACTAGCCACCAACTTAAAAATCCACCCCCTCTAACACCTGCACACCCTGGTACCAGTGTGTACCACCTACAAGATGCACTGGGGAAAACACCAAGGGTGCCATCCAAACCCGCACTCTCTACCACTCAGGGCAAGGGCAGCTGCAGCATAGGAACATCACCACTTGCAAGTGCTTCTCCAACCAGCATCCTGGTTTGGAAACACATCCCGTTCCTTCACTGTCGCTGGAACAAAAATCCTGGAGCTCCCTGCCTAACAGCACTGCGGGGGTACCTACACCAGCCAGACTGGAGTGATTATGAAGGCAGCTAAGCCCCACCTTCTCAAGGGCAATTAGGGATTGGCAATGAACCCTGGGGCTTGCCAGCGATGCCCACATCCCCGTGAACGAATGACAAAAAAGCTTTTCCTTTCTGTCTGCATGTGTCCTTCGAGCAAGGTTCATCACACAGCGATGAAGAGTGGCAACCCCAGACTGACTTCTCCTCCTGTGCTCTGAGGCGCTGTGGATAGTTATCATGCTGCTGCCATTCCGGCTGAGATCAGCTCACTCGCGCAGACTATTGATCAGAGCAAAGACTTCCACAATCTGTACGCATCAGTTCCACACCACAAGATACATTCACCCACGAGAGGCTAGTTGAAAGTTATAATGCTCCGTTGGATTCACTGTCTGTCGAGTGCACCTGATCTAAGTATGTAACCTTCCCAATCTCAGGCACCCGCTGTTTGAATGTACGCACTTGTAAATTAGCAAGTTACAGCTTGTAAAAATAAACTGCTCTAAATAAGGCATGGTGGTATTCAGGAAAGGCTGCATGTGGGTATATACTGGGAGATCGCTAGCAGGGCAAAGGTAGAATTAGGTATGACAAAGATGGTGTCACATAAAGCTGGTGAAGAAAGGATGGGTGGTCTAGCATGGGGCAGAGGTAGGATAGTGTGAGGCAGCAATGCTGTAGTGTAGGACATAGTGCTGTGACACAGGCAGGGGAGGCAAACTACAGGAAGGTGGTACCGTGTAGGGTATGGTGATACTGTAAAGCACATGTGGTTGATATATTAACTGCTGCTTCTGAGGTAGTCCCTCAGGATTGAGGGTGACTTTCTTCCACTGAGGTAGCTGATAATCCCAAAGTGCAATCTACAGAATCTGGGCAGGAGATGCTTGAAAGGCTGGGTAGATACGTTGTTTGGAGGTTCGGAGTACGCTCATTCCTTGATTTCGCCTCTGCACAATCCCGACCAAGTCGCTGGATGTTTTCGCTGCCTCCCCGAATGAGCCTTCTCCATTTTGGTCGGAGACAAGTCAGGGTCTCCCATGAGTCGGCAGGGATGTTTGACCTCTTTAGGGATGCTCTGAGGGCATCCCTACAGCATTTCTACTGTCCTCCTGAGAGTCTCCTGTAAGGATGATGAACCACGGTGGGGCATGTGCAGTACAGCGTGATGGTCGAAGAGATGTGCTGTAGGACCTGATTTCTATAGCATGGGATAGAGGTGGTGTAGCACTGGCTACTGTGGTATGATGGATGGTGGGGTGGTATGATGTAGGATAGAGGTGGTGTAGCACTGGCTACTGTGGTATGATGGATGGTGGGGTGGCATGATGTAGGATAGAGGTGATGTAGTATAGGTTCCTGCAGTATGGTGGAGAGACAAGTAGTTTAGGGGTTTCGTTAAAGAAAGCATGCAAGTAGCAACTGATAATAGCAAACCTACACTAACAACCAATTAACATAATCAGCTGAGCTTGTAATGTGGCTCATCGATGCTTGTTAGAAACGACATACATTCATACATAGGGACTTGTTCCCTGCAAAAAGGAATATGTTCAAGCCTTGCACCTTTCTGAATTACCCAGGGGCTTGGGGAGTCCATAGTTCCTTGTTGCTTTCTCTATGGTAAAGCCCTGACCGATCAAGAGTCGACTTCCCAACCAATAAGCACCCTGTTCTCCTGTATTACAAAATGTGAGGGTTTGAAATTTGGCATATTTCCTGACAAGTGCAAGACGAAAAGCTTTGGCAACATGCCTCTCTTTTCAGCAGTATTATGGGCAGTGCTTAAGGCACCGAATACAGGCCAAATGTTCCCTCACGAACAAGACGGGAAAGGAAAAGATTTTCAGCCAGAAATGGCCAGCGAGTGATGTGCACTGATTTCGGAATGCAAGTAACATTTTGGGAATGGGACTGATAGAGTTGGCAACTGTGATTAACTGTACACCTGGGGGTTTCATCACATGACTTGCCTCTACCCTCCAGCCATTAGTCGGCCAACACAACCATTCTTGTGGGGTACTATCTTCCTACGCCAATTGGAAAGCAAAAAAACTTATTACCCAATTAGATGATGCTTGACTGTAAATCAAACAGCCCTTTTCCCCACCATTTTCAATATTTTTATACCTGGTAAAGAGAGGTTTTCATAGAAAATGTCAAAAAAAAACAATCTTTTTCAATGTCCCGATGATTTTTCTCCAGGGTTGCACACAGCAGTGTCCTGGAGATTGGTCTTCAATTCCTGGAGACTCCCGGCCAATTCTGGAGGGTTGGCAACCCTATCCCAGAGGGTTGCTTATGGGAAGGGATGAAGGATAATGCATCCATAGCTAAAGAGAGGGAGGTAGCAAGATCTGAAGACATAAGTTCTCATAAGGGTAAGAGAGATGCAAAAGTGGACATTGGGCCGCTGGAAAATGACACTGGAGAAGTAGTAGTGGGGAACAAAGAAATGGAGGAGGAACTGAATAGGTACTTTGCGTCAGTCTACACAGTGGAAGACACGAGTAACATCCCCAAAGTTCAAGAGAGTCGGGGGGGCAGAGGTGAGTATGGTGGCCATTACCAAAGAGAAGGTACTAGGAAAACTGAAAGGTCAGAAGGTGGATAAATCACCTGGACCAGATGGATTACACCCCAGAGTTTTGAAGGAGATAGCTGAAGAGATAGTGGAGGCGTTAGTGGTGATCTTTCAGGAATCACTGGAGTCAGGGAGGGTCCCAGAGGACTGGAAAATCGCTAACGTAACCCCCCTGTTTAAGAAGGGAGTGAGGCAAAAGACGGGAAATTACAGGCCGATTAGCCTGACCTCAGTCGTTGGTAAGATTTTAGAGACCATTATTAAGGATGAGATTTCAGAATACTTGGAAGTGCATGGTAAAATCGGGCAAAGTCAGCATGGTTTCATCAAGGGGAGGTCATGCCTGACAAATCTGTTAGAATTCTTTGAGGAGGTAACGAGTAGGTTAGACAAAGGAGAGCCAATGGATGTTATCTACTTGGACTTCCAGAAGGCCTTTGACAAGGTGCTGCACAGGAGGCTGCTCAGTAAGATAAGAGCCCATGGTGTTAGAGGCAAGGTACTAGCATGGATAGAAGATTGGCTGTCTGACAGGAGGCAGAGAGTGGGGATAAGGGGGTCCTTCTCAGGATGGTGGCTGGTGACTAGTGGAGTTCTGCAGAGGTCAGTGTTGGGACCACAACTTTTCACTTTATACATTAATGATCTAGATGAAGGAACTGAGGGCATCCTGGCTAAGTTTGCAGATGATACAAAGATAGGTGGAGGGACAGGTATTATTGAGGAGGCGGGGAGGCTGCAGAAGGATTTGGATAGGTTAGGAGAATGGGCAAAGAAGTGGCAGATGGAATACAACGTGGGGAAGTGAGAGATCATGCACTTTGGTAGGAAGAATAGAGGCATAGACTATTTTCTAAATGGGGAGAGAATTCAGAAATCTGGAGCCCAAAGGGACTTGGGAGTCCTAGTCCAGGATTCTCTTAAGGTTAACTTGCAGGTTGACGTGGTAGTTAGGAAGGCAAATGCAATGTTGGCATTTATTTTGAGAGGACTAGAATATAAAAGCAGGGATGTGCTGCTGAGGCTTTATAAGGCTCTGGTCAGACCACATTTAGAATATCGTGAGCAATTTTGGGCCCCGTATCTCAGGAAGGATGTGCTGGCCCTGGAGAGGGTCCAGAGGAGGTTCATGAAAATGATCCCAGGAATGAAAGGCTTAACATATGAGGAACGTTTGAGGACTCTGGGTCTATACTCGATGGAGTTTTAAAGGATTAGGGGGGATCTGATTGAAAGTTACAGAATACTGAAAGGCCTGGATAGAGTGGACGTGGGGAAGATGTTTCCATTAGTGGGAGAGACTAGGACTCGAGGGCACAGCCTCAGAGTAAAGGGAAGACCTTTTAGAACAGAGATGAGGAGAAACTTCTTTAGCCAGAGAGTGGTGAATCTATGGAATTCATTGCCACAGAAGGCTGTGGAGGCCAGGTCATTGAAACCGAGATAGATAGGTTCTTGATTGGTAAGGAGATCAAAGGTTACGGGGAGAAGGCGGGAGAATGGGGTTGAGAAACTTATCAGCCATGATTGAATGGCGAAGCAGACTCGATGGGCCGAATGGCCTAATTTCTGCTCCTACGTCTTATGGTCTTATAATAAAATTGATAATAAATGGTTAAAAGTAAACTCAATTCTGGTGTCAGGTTGTATGAACTGAGCCAGACCTGAAGGCACCAGTACCCTTCACGACCATCGCCTTACAATTCTCTCCAAAAGTCGCTCACTCAGCACTTTCTTTCAATCTGCTTTGCCTCAATCTATACACTTTCAAACCCCTCACCCCTAGGGGGTGCGTGTGTGTGTGCGCCTTGGCTCAGGGGAATTTCACGAGCGAATCAAATTTCTGGATTTCTTGACCTACCCGAAAAGTTATCTCTGTTGCTGTAAAAAATACTTTGGCGATGACAGAATTGTGTTCCTTCAGCCATTTGACACTCATTTGGAAAACAGGTCTAGAGGTCCTTCCAAGTGCATGTCATTATGTGCAGGAAATCCCTTGCGGGGAAAAGCTTGAAAACTGTGGGTTTAATCCAACAAATCTTGTTCCTGCTTTTGCAAACTGGAATCCCAGTGACTTAAATTCACTTTGAAAGCTGCTGTTGCTTAAATTTGCACAATAAAAAAAAATCAGAATCTTTAACAAGACCACAGGAATCTCCGAATTCCCATGCCGCAGCCAACTCAACCTTTGATTTCCATCACATTAACTCCGGTGTAATGTATCTCCAGCAGCAACACACCGGTGCACAGCCTCACGATACAAAGGAAGCAACTGCATAGTGGAAAGCAATCTGAGCTAGTGGCAGTATCCCACAGGAGCTCCACAGATTTTAATTTAGCCAAAGGTTTAACCCCTTAGACTGCTGAAAGCTCAGTGAATTCTGCGCCTTCTTACTCTGCGCATTTCAAAAAAAAAATCAATCCAATCCACAAACGCTGAAAAATTGCCCAATGCTAACATACGGTATAAAGGTCTAGAATTCAAATCAAGTTTAAAATTACTTCTGCCTGACACATCTGCTTTTTCCCTCTTTATTTTGCATTATTTAAATATACTATTTATCAGCAGAGACCAGAAAATAATTGTGGTGCGATTGGTACCTTTAGTGCAACAGCACTTCCTTCCTTGTTCCATCTTTCCCATTCCTTTCATTCCTCATATCATCCCCATTCCACACCGCCCCTTCTTCCTACACCATCCCCATTCTATCCCCCCCCCTATGAGCAGCTCCTTGCTCATTCTGGGCCACAGACACCAGCGTTTTTTAAAAAAAATTCATCCTCTCACGGGATGTGGCCATCGCTGGCGAGGCCAGCATTTGTGGCCCGTCCCTAATTGCCCTTGAGCTGAGTGGCTCACTCGGCCATTTCAGAGGGGCAGTTAAGAGCCAACCACATTGGTGCGGGAGTCAAATGTAGGCCAGGCCAAGTAAGGATGGCAGATTTCCTTCCATTAGTGAAGCAGGTGGGTTTTTATGACAATCGATGATAGTTTCATGGTCACCATTACTGAGGCCAACTTTTAATTTCAGATTTTATTCATTGATGGGATTTGAAAGCCAAGCGCATTAGCTTGGGCCTTTCGCTTACTAGCCCAGTGACAATACCATTACGCCACCGTCTCCCCCACAAGTTACCTTTCTATTGGCTGAAAAAAAGTCTTGAGAGCCAGCCAATCAAGTGAGAGCCTGGGCAGGGGGTGGGGGGGGGGGGGGGTGGAATTAACTGAGGTCACAGAAACCAAAGGGAGGTTAGAAAGTGAAACTCACTTTACCAGGCGGTTGAGGCAAAAAGTAACAATTCATCTAAGAGGAAGCTAGATAAATACATTAGGGAGAAAGAAACATTGGCGTATGTGCAAAGTTGAAGCCCATGGGACATAAGGGCCAGTAGCAGCATGGAGAATTAGATAAGGAATTAAAATCAGAGTCATGGGGAATGGCTGTTTTTCAGGCTGCAAGGAGGGAACACAGTGGTATTCCCGAGGGTTCAGTACTAGGAGAACTGCTGTTATTGACATGCATCACTTACCTGGATTTGGGATGGTGGGGGTGGGGGTACAATTTCAAAATTTGCACATGACATAGAATTTGGAAGTGTAATAAATAGAGGAAACTTCAAAGAGGACAGAGACAGGCTGGTGGAATGTGGGGGAAAGATAACAGAGTAATGTGTTAGGTGATACATTTTGGTAGGAAGAATGAGAGAAATTGCAAGGCTAAATGGCACAATCTGAAATGGGATTCAAGGAGAGAGTGACCAGGGGGTTTTTGTGCACAAAGGTTGAAGGACAGGTTAACAAAGCAGTTAGTAAAAGTTTTGGATGCTGAGCTCTACAAATGGAGGTGTAGAGTGCAAGGGCCAGGAAGTACCTTATATAAGATAATAAGACATAGGAGCAGAAATTAGGCCATTCGGCCCATCGAGTCTGCTCCGCCATTCAATCATGGCTGATAAAACACCAGTTCACCTTTAGCTGAAGCTTTGTGTCCAGTTCTGGACTCCACTCTTTGGAAGGACATGAAAACTTTGGAGAGGGTACAGAAGGGATTTAATAAAATGGTTCTGGGGTTGGGGAGGTGGGGGGGGTGATGGGGGATTACAGTTTCCTGGATAGACTGGGTAAGTTGAGGCTGTTCTCCTTGGAGCAGAAAAGGCTAAGAGGAGATGTGATAGAGATGTTTAAAATCGTGGCTGCTTTAGTAGAGTCAAGGCAGAGAATCTGTTTCCAATGGCTGGAGGATCAATAAGCCAAGAGCACGGATTTTAAGTTGATTGTCGTCAGAACCAGAAGAGATGTGAGTTTTTAAACACACGATTGCCGGAATTTTCCGGCAACCCCGCAGTGGGTACCCCCCGCGGCAGACCCAGTCAAACCTCCATTTGCTTTGGCGGGGCCAGAAGATCCCACCAGCAGGGGGGGGGGCCGAAAACCCCGCCCAATGAGTGGCTATGATTTGGTATGAACCGCCTGATAGAGTGGGGGAAACAGATACAATAGCAACCTTCAAAAGGAAATGATTTAAACATGGTGAAGATGCTGGGAGACGGGTAAAGGGTGGGGTTAACAGGATTGCTTTTTTTTGGCCACTTTTCGATGCCTGTTCGGCAACTCCCAGTGGATGTCCATATGAATTTGGATGAGGACAGAATTGGGCTTGGCTGTGATGCCTTCCGTGGCTGGATAGCCCGCTAGCCCTCAATGTCAAGCCTACGTCAGATTACTTGCAGGGAGACATGTACAAATCATAGAATGATACAGTGCAAGAAGACCATTCACCCCATCATGCCCATGTCAGCTCTTTGAGGGCTTGTATTGAGATAACGCCTTTCAGGATCCCAGAACATCCCAAAGCGCTTTACAGTCACTGAAGTACTTTGAAATCATGGCCGCTGTTGTAATGTAAGAGGGCAGCCAATTTGCAAGCAGCATCTTCTCACAAACTCCAATGTGATAATAAACAGATAATCTGCTTCTTATTTGGGATGTTGACTGAGGGGTAAATATCGCCTGGATACCAGGTAGAACTTTCCTGCTTTTCCAAATAGTGCCATGGGGTATTTGGCGTGCTCTTGAGAGGGCAGATGGGGCCCTCAGGTTAACTTCTCACCCGCAAAACAGGGCAGCCCTCCCCAACTATGCACTGGGGAGTGTCACTCTAGATTTTGTGTTGAACTCAAGGGTAGGGAGAAGGCCAGAGTCTCAAGCAAACTCCCTGCTATTATAGAAGCAGCACCACGAGCTCTTTAACATGCACCTGAAGCGATGCAGCAGCCCAGATTATGACTTCGAATAAAAACAGAAAATGCTGGAAATTCTCAGCAGGTCTGGCAGCATCTTGGAAGAAACCCTCTCATTTTTCTGTCCACAAATGCTGCCAGGCTTCACTGTCGCAGGGTCAAAATCCTGGAACTCCTTCCCTAACAGCACTGTGGGTGTACCTACACCACATGGCCTGCAGCGGTTCAAGAAGGCAGCTCACCACCACCTTCTCCAGGGCAACTAGGGATGGGCAATAAAAACGCTGGTCCAGCCAGCGAAGCCCACGTTCGTGAAAGAATTAAGAAAAACTTGCTGAGTATTTGCAGTATTTAATTTTAATTTCTGATTTGCAACCTTCTCAGTATCTTGCTTTTGTAGAAGATTAGGAACTTTTTTGGTGACATTCAAAACTAACAGGGTGCCAATTCTCAGCATTTTCCAGGTTAAAATTTTAAAAATTCGTTCATGGGATGTGGGCGTCGCTGGCTAGGCCAGCATTTATTGCCCATCCCTAATTGCCCTCGTTCAAAGGGCATTTTTAAGAACCAACCACATGTAGGTCAGACCAGGTAAGGACAGAAGATTTCCTTCCCAAAGGACATTAGTGAACCAGATGGGTTTTTTTCTTTTACAACAATCGACAACGGTTTCATGGTCATCATTAGACTTTTAATTCCAGATTTTTTTTACTGAATTCAAATTTCACCATCATTCGAACCCGGATCCCCAGAGCATTACCCTGAGTCTCTGGAATACTAGTCCAGTGACAATACCACTATGCCACCACCTCCCCATGATAAAGCAGAATTCCCTTTCATTGGAATAAATTCCTTCTCCAAAACAATAAGTCTACACTATAGAGTTTATTGCCAAATACAGGTTTCGGTGGATGAATCAGGAGACCAAAGCGAGGGGCCCGAGCTCCATCCTTAATGGCGGCAGCAGCAGCAACGAAAAAAACTATATAAGAAAAGATCACGTACAGAACAAAATTTGAAGGCCTTAAAACATTTTAATGGGCTATTTTTGCAGGAAAAAGTGTGGGAAAGGCTTACACTTGGACAGCAGCTTGCAGAACCTCAGAATGCACCAAATGCTTCACAGCCAATGAAGCGTTTTCGAAGTGTAAACCCTGTTGTATAAGAACATGGAAAAGCCCTAGCCAGCTCGCCATACCCACTCTGCAGCAAGAACGGTACTTTGCAATGCGGTCAGGATTAGAATCCCCACTATACACATCATTCTGGCTTGGGGGGAAGGGGTCCATTTATAACCAGATTAATCTCAGAACTGTAGATGCAAGGGTATAAGATTGAAAGGTTCGGTTGCAAGCCATTGCGGCCTGCGCTGCCCAATACACACTCAACTGTGTAGTTGGAAAGTGGGAGTTTCAGGTTGGATGCACAGCTAATGCAGCAGCTCAATTCTCTACTCAGCTGGATAATAAAGTGGGACGCACCAGGCAGAACAATATTCCTTTTTTTTTGTAAAGCTGCCACCGAAATTGAAGTTTACTTTTACTGGACTTTCTTGAATTATCTAAAATGACGTTAACGATGTAGCAAATGCCCAGCCTTCGGAGAGCCAACTTATTGCAAAATGTTACACAAATATGGTAAAATTGTAAGAGAGGCAGGAATGTTGGAACCTTCCCGAATTACAAAGCGAGCCCAAAACAGAGACCAGCCAGTCTACAGGTTGCAAACACATGCCTGCTGTTCCAAGTCAAACGTTAAGGCCCCAAGCTCCTCTTGTAGTGTCTCCTTCCTTCCCTATTTGAAGGAGTCAGCACAGACATTCTGCTCTTCCTGAAGTGCTCTGGGTGTTTTATTTTGGAGTCAAGTTGGTAGATGGATGATGTGAGGCTAGGAGAAACTATCTTCAGCTCAGTTGCTGAGTCAACCACTGTTTGCAGCTTTTTTCCCCCCCTCAAACCACCCCCCCACTCATCCCAACCCCTTCATTTTTATATTTTAAAATGTTAAATATAAAGTACCTGTTAGGAGAATTGAACCCACAGCAAAGGATTGGGAGGCATAATCAGAAAGTTTCAGAACCACATCACTTGTCAGTCAGCATCAGAGAGAGAAACGTCCGAGGAAAGGTTGAAATCAAAGCAGTAACCTCTCACCTTGCAGCTTTATTTCCATAATTCCACTGTTTCTACCTCAGATCTCCAGTGTACTATTCCCACCCTCCTTCTGCCTCTCCCCCTCCCCTCTCCGGAAGGCTAATCTGCGATGAACTCAAAGGCGTTTTTTTTGCACTGAAATGTAACATTTGCTCTGAAAAAGCCCTACGGACTCGAAACATTAACTGTTTTTTTTCCCCTCTCGACAGATGTGGTTAGACCTGCCGAGCTTTTCCAGCATTTTCTGTTTCCGTTTCCGTTTTTTTTGCACGGCTTTGCCCGAACTGCAGACGCCAATAGCCGATTCATTTAAAGGCTCGGCACTGAGAGGAAGTCGCCGTGGGCCTGACTCGCGTTTTGTTCTTGGGAGGCAGGGATTCGACTCACCACCCACAGTCACTGCTGCGGCACACATCCCACTAGCCGGCGACACTAGGTAACACCACACTGCTCTACGGGTGTGCATAGCTGAGCACCACAAGCCGCAGTTTCAATGACTTTGCCCAGCTGTCTGAATGGGTTCTTTTCACGAGGGCATTCAATATTTTATTTTTGCTTTGCGAGCAGGCCTGCAGCTGGCTTCCTGGCAGGAGACGGGTTTCGGAATGATTAACTTAAAGATCCTCAAAATTACGAAGGTTTCGATCGGGGGGGTGGTGGGGGGGTATGGAAAAAAGGTGTTTCCACTTGCAGCCAAAACCAGAACTAGGCGTCATAAATATAAGAGCAATCCAATAGGGAATTCAGGAGAAGCTTGTGTACCCAGAAAGTGGTTCAAATGTGGAACTCGCCACCACCAGTAGTACAGATGCATTTAAGGGGAAACTGGACAAGTACATGAGGGAGAAAGGAATAGAAAGACATGACAGGTTGAGAGGAAGAATACCAGGAGGAGGCTTGTACACACAGTGTAAACATCGGTACACGTCTGGTGGGCGGAATAGCCTACTTCCATGTTGTAAATACTTCTTAAGGTTAAAAAAAAAACAAAAATCGCTTAATGTAGTTTCCTCTCTCCACCTCCCCTTCTCCAAACTTTCCTTTTCAAGTCACCTCCTCAAAGAAAGCAGTTTAATAGTCCTGTGACTGCGCAGTCTCCCCGGGCTGAAGATTTGCACGCAGTCTGTGCATCTGATTCAGTGACTCTGTCAGGAACGTCCCAATTGTGTTAATCTCCATTAGAGTGAGGTTGTCCAGCTGGGGGAGTAAAGAAAAGACGAACAATTATTAAAAACTTTCCTACTGAACCCTTACACAAAAAAAACCCCCCATAATAATCAGCCATAGCTGATTTTCCACTGGGAACCATTAGTGCAGCGCTCTCAAACACAGGTGCTCAGAACCTATAACAGCAGCTTCAGCTTCTAAGTGAAGCCGGGACTCCAGTATTCCTACAGGAGTTTGCGTATTTGTACAGCTACTGTAATCCTCGGGTGAGTGTCCGCATTGCAACACCTCTCCCTACCTGTGCCAAATAGAACAGGACAGGAATCCCACTGGGATCAATTCTCTCAGCAGTTTGAGCCTTCACAGGATTTCTCTCTCCCCCCCCACCAAGGTATTAACAATTAACAACAATAACTTACCTTTAACATAATAAAACATCCCGAGGGACTCCACAGGAGCATTATGTAACAAAATATCACACTGAGTAACATTAGGAGATATTTGGGCAGATAACCAAAAGCTTAGACAAAGAGGTAGGTTTCATGGTGTGTCTTAGAGGAGGAAAGGGAGGTGGAGAGATTTACAGAGAGGATTCCTGAGCTTAGGTCCAAGGCAGCTGAAGGCATGGGTGCCAATGGCAGAGCAGTTAAAATCAGGGATGCTCAAAAGGTGTAGATATCTCAGGAGGGTTTTGGGGCTGAGGTAGGGAGGGGCAAGGTCAGGGAGGGGCTTGAAAACAAAGATGAGAATTTTTAAATTGAGGTGTTGTTTAACCAGGAGTCAATGTAGGTCAGTGAGCACAGGGGTGGTGGGTGCATGGATTTGTTGCGAGTTAGGATACAGACAACTGAGATTTGGATGACCTCCAGTTTACAGAGGGCAGAACGTGGAAATTCAGCCAGGAGTCCACTCGAGCTAACAAAGGCATGGGTGAGGGTTTCCGTGACAAATGAGCTGAGCATAGTTGGGCAGTTATGTAGGTGGAAATAGGCAGTCTTAGTGGTGGCATGGATGCAAGATACATGCCCTGGGTTGGTGTGGCTCAGCACTCATCCCAAGCAGGAGGTAGTGGCAAGGAATGCAACTTTTAAAGTGATCAGAACGTTCGCTGCATTTGTGCACAGGATTTACTGAAACCCAAGTCACTAGCTCCCCCTCCAGGCTGCTAGCTGAACAGCTGCAGGAGAACAATAGGTCGGGGGACGGAAGCTGGTGCTGGTCCAAAATCCCCACCGTTCCCCCCCCCCCGCCAACCCCACCACCACCACTCGCGTGACATCACACAACCAGACAGGCTCCTGTGTGTGCAGCGAGAGTTGTCATCAGTGCGAGCAACAACAACTTGGTTTAATAAGCAAGATTTATGTAACTGTTGGTTTTGTCTGATAAACATAGATGTGAAATAAGTATTAGTTTCTCAGAAGAAGATTGTGATATTTTAAACACATGGTACAATGTTTGAAAATAAATATGTTCTCTTGTAGAATTGATGTTTACAATATAAAAATGTCTAGACTTTGGTTTCTGGCATGAATTAATAATTCATTGGCTTAATTTTTTAAATTAAAAACCAATGCACATAGCATTTAGCAGTGAAAAGAAAGCAAAATATTTATAGTTTCCATAAGTTCTCATTAATCCAGGTGAGTTTTATTTCACAGTGGCAAGCGACAGGAGGTTTTTTTCAGGGGCTTTGTGCAGTGGGCGGGAGTGGGGTGGGTGTAGAGGGAACCACCAGTAGGTGGTCCATGGGGTCTTCTGCCCCACTTAAGTGGTCCACAGACAAAAATGTTTGAGAATCGCTGCCTTAGCTGGTATGAACAGGGATCGGTTGCACACGCAAAAGCATGTATACTGAATCACTGGAGGAAGCATTTGATATTACTGTTAACTCTACAGTTAAAGATAGGGTCACATACATATCTGCATTTAAACTGAAAGTTTCATGACCCTTTTTCCCCCCATCTTTATTCATCCATGGGAATCACTGGCAAGACCAGCATTTGTTGCCCATCCCTAATTGAGTGTCCTCCTAAGCCATTTGAGGGCAGACATTGTCACATGTAGGTAAGGTAAATACATTAGTGAACCAGATGGGTTTTTTTACGACAATGGCTGCCATCACAGAGACTAGTTTTCAATTCCAGGTTTATTAACTTGAATTCAAGTTCCACCAGCTGCCCAGGTTGGATTTGAACCCATGCCCCCAGAGCGTTAGCCTGGGCCTCTGGGTTACTAGTTCAGTGACACTACCATGTACTGTTGAAGGGTAGTCACTCCGGTAATGTCGGAATAAAATGCGGAGACAACAACCGACAACCAATCTGTAGTGCAGCAACACATTTCTCTCCAGGCTCCATTGTCTTATCGTGTAACAAGGTACTTGGTTATTTATTCTGATCTTAGTTTCAACTGGAAATCCGCACCCTCTCCGAAGCAGGTTTGAGCCACACTGACGGTGGATCTTCAGGTCCCTCCCACCGGAGGAGATTTACCGGTGCCATCAAAGTCAATGGGAATTTTGGTTGGTCTCCACAACCACCACGGTGAGGCTGGAAAATCCCGGCCCAAGATTCTCCCCAGAACTATATAGAGTGCTGGGTGGCAATCACCTACCATCAACAGCACACGGAGAGGTGTTGCAGTCATGGCATTGATAGTACAGCTTAGGGCACAGGTAATTTCCTACAGTGAAACTCCCCTCAATCGCTCAGTTGGTAGTTGAGCAGCATGGTATTGAACAGCCATTTGGACTAGAAGCGTTCCCAATCTTTGGGCTGAGCTTAAGTTCTCTTACTCAGGACTAGCTTGATGGTCGTTGACTGGCTTCAGCTCCCTAAGCCCCGAGGGGATGCGGAGAAAAAGATTGGGGGGGGGAAGGGGCAGACGGTGGTGTAGGGTAGAAAGGCAGGCAGTAATCCTGGCCATAATGTATGGGCGTGCAGGGGATTAGTGCCCAGCAGCAGTGCAATACCTCACCCAATCAAAAATAGTCCATCTAAGCCTAGATTCCTCCCCTGTTCACTGTTAGCCCATTTTATTCTTAAACAGGTTAATGCTATAATGCCAGCGTAATAACAGTGCCCATCAGAAAATCTGAGCTTACTATCTATATGCACACACTCACTTGGCAGAGATACAGATACTGGTGCTACTGAACGTCAGCACTGGATGGGAGAAAACTAGGGCAAAGTGTATATCTGCAGTGCTGCAATCCAATCTCAATGAAGTTTGGCGGTATAGGGGAGCATTCATTCATCTGCCATCGGCCTGCCCTGTACAGTTCCTGCCACCTTCCTCCCTGCTCTCACAAAGCCCCTGGAAAACCTTTTGACCATTCTTTAGGCTGGTTTCGATGCAGTGATTCCACATTGTATCCATTTTGTTCAGTTGTCTTCCTGGGTGCAGTTGTATGGAGCAGGTTTCCACGTTTTATTCCCAAAAGATCTCGACTTACAGTAGATTTCTCTTCTCAGGGTGATTATTTTGCAAACCCGGGCACAATACTTGCGAGAGAGAGAGAGAGAGAGCGCAAGCAGCTTCAGCCACCTATTTCTGTACAGCATAGTCTTGATCTCTCTTCCGCTTGGTAAACAATCCCTGGCTCTATATTCCAGAGAAATTCTATTCGTCCATGTCTGCTCCAGTCATTGTCTTAGAACATGTTGATGTCTTATCTCAGAAACTTCTGAAAAGTTTCAGCAAAATGTAAAGCCAACAGGAGACGGGGTCTTTCACACTCCCCAGGGGGTTGATTGACATTTTCTTTCCATCTCCCTTGGTAAAATGGAAACTGTATATTGTAGCTGTCTGGCAGCCTCCATTGTTTTTAAAGAGGGTTTTAGTTTTTTTTTATAATTTAGCCAGAAAAAGAAAATATAGAAACTATATCTTTAAAAAAAGCACATCCTTGTAACAACATAGTAAAAGGTCTCTCCATGCTCAAGACTCCACTGCACAGCGTAGAACATATAAGAGATCTACACAGAATCATAGAATGGTCACAGCACAGGAGGAGGCCATTTGGTCCATCATGTCTGTGCTGGCTCTCTGCAAGAGCTCCTCATCTAGTCCCATTCTGCTGCCTTCCCCCGCCGCCCAGCAAATATTTCCTCCAGATCATTATCTAACCCCCCACCTTTGAAAGCCACGATTGAATCTGCCTTACCACCCTCGCAGGCAGTGCATCCCAGAGCTCCATCTAAAAAAAAAGCTTTTCCTCATGTCACCTCTGGTTCTTTTTGCTAACCCCGTTAAATCAGTGCCCTCTGGCTCTCAACCCTTCTCCACGTGGGAACAGTTTCTCACCATCTACTCTGTCCAGAACCCCTCATGATTTTGAGCACCCCTATCAAATCTCCTCGCAGCCTTCAATCTCCACCTTTGGTCAATCTGTCCCCTCAGCTGAAGTCCCATACGCAAACCACTATGGTTTTGAATTACAGTTTCAGAAGTTTAGAGCTAATCACTGAAAATCTCGCCAGTAAATAACTTAATTCAAGGGTATTTCTGAGCGTTTCTGTCGAAGACTGGTTTGCACAATGCTCCTGTGGTACTCGGTTATAACTGAAGAACAGCAACCTCTAGTGGCAAACAGAATGTACAAAGGGTCCAAACTACTTGACAAATTAATTGAGGGACATTTGGAACTTGATGTTTTTTAATTTGCAAAAAAAAGGCATAATTTTTTGTTGTTGTTGAAAAAAATGACCTCAAACAGCATGAAAAAGTTGCCGGAATCCTCTAACTATTCACTGCCCTGTAAGCACCATGGGACCTTCCGCTATCTTCAAAATGTAAGTTGTTGTTGTAGTTGAGGGTAAAATTGCATCACTCGGGTTCCTTAACTTTGCCCAGTAAAGGGGAGGAAGAGAAAACTCTGGTTTGTGGGGGGAAAAAAAAACCAGAAACGACATCTGCAATGCAAAACCAGGCTTCAAAAAAAAAAAAATAGGGAAAATGCGGAATAGCGAAGAGGAAATTTGAATACTTTGGGGGAAATAGGGATCATGTACAGACAAGGGTCAGGAAATAACTCAGAACCGAAGCCTCAGCTCAGTCCCCCACCTCCCTCAAAGGCAAGGCAACCCCATGCTTAATAGTGCTGGTGCAGTGGTATTGTCACTGGACTCATAATCCAGAGGCCCAGGGTAATGCTCTGGAGACCTGGGTTCAAACCCCACCCACCCTCCACAGCAGATGATGTAACTTGAAATTAATTTTAAAAATATATCTGGTATTAAAAGTCTAATGATAACCCTTGCCAGTTGTTGTAAAAACCCATGTGCTTCACTAAGGAAATCTGCCATCCTTACCTGGTCTGGCCTACATGTAACTCCAGATCCAGAGCAATGTGGTTGACTCTTAACTGCCCTGTGAAATGGCTGAAATACCCACATCCCATCAAAGAATAAAAAGCTCCTTGTATCTGTCAGTACCAACACCCCTCTTCCTTGGATAAAACTCTCCCCAGTCACTTACAGCCTTTGGTTCTCCATTCAGCGTTATAGGTCAGCAGCTCAAACACTCCTTCATCTGCATCTTTGATGCCCCCAGCAAAATCCTTACTCTCTCCATGTTCTGGCTGTTTTGGAACACGGGTTTCGAATCCATTTTAACTCCCTCAAATCCAAGTGCTGCAGATGATGGGGGGAGATGGTGGCATAATTGTAATGTTACTCTGCCAGAGGCCCAGGCTAATGCCCTGGGGACATGAGTTCAAATCCCATCACGGCAGCTGGTAGAATTTAAATTCAATTATTAAAAAATCTGGAACATACAGCCAGTCTCAGTAATGGTGACTGTGAAACTGTCATCGATTGTTGTAAAAACCCATCTGGTTCACTCATGCCCTTAAGGGAAGGAAATCTGGCCTGGCCCACATTTGACTCCGGGCACACAGTAACATGCCTTCTTAACTGCCCTCTGAAATGGCCTAGTAAACCACTCAGTTTAAGGGCAATTAGGGGTGGGCAACAAATGCTGGCCTTGCCAGCAACACTCACATCCCATGAAAGAATAAAACAAAAGGCTTCATCTTGTCTGGTGCACAGCAGGTGTAGCTGTGAATCAGCTGATCTGCTGGATCACATCAAGTACTGGTGAATCTTCCTCTTGCCTGTCACAAGTTGCCCACAACTAAGTGGAGACCTTCCTGTCGCTAGTGTCAACCATCCAAAATCTCACACTCCTTCCCCCTCACCAGAGGAACAAGGAGCTCATGAACTTCTTTGGCATAAAAGCCGATGCTGTCGGTTCAGTTGCCTTGGCAACTTCACTCCCTTGCCCAGGCCTAACCTCCACCGTGCCACAGCTTGGCCGCAGATTCTGTGACCCTCCCCAGCCGCCATCTCCTGCTGACCCAGACTGTTTGCAGCCTTCATTCAACTGCAAGAAGAGCTTCCAAGCCCTTGACATCACAAACAGCAGCTACAACATTTGCTTCTGTTTCCTCTCTTCTGTTGCTGAAGCCTCAATCCATGCCTTTGCCACCTCTAAACCCAACTGTTGCAGTGTTCTATACGCCAGCTTCCAAAATCTTCAGCTCATCTACATTCCAGTACCTGTATCGTATGCCATAGCAACGCTCACTCATCCTGACTTCAAATGGCTCCCAGTTTCCCAAAGCCTCCAATTTAAATATCTCATATCTAACTCACCTCATAAGCCTTGCTCCTCACCATCACTAAAGCTCCTACAACCTGCCCCACAAACTCTCCATTCTTCTCAGGGCCTCTAGGATGTCCCATCATTGGTGCCTCATCCTTCATCTTTGCAAATCCTTCCTTAAAACCCCCCACCCACCAGCTCCCTCTTCTCCTTTAGAGTCACCTCTTTGTCGAAGCTTTTGGCCATTCCTCCCAATCCCTCTCTCTCCTTGGTCTCTGCAGCTTTTATTTTTGTTGACTGGGTCTTTGTGAAGGTCAAAATCCATCCGGTTTAAATCTTGCAATGGGTGCGTCTCTATGTTAAAAGGCTCTAGTTACCTAGAAGCTGTCTGACCGAGAGCCAGATTTTCAAGCTGGAAACTGTGTGGGCACCAGGTTAGAAAATCAAAGTTTCTTACCTTAGCGTGTACCTCCTGCTGATTCACAAAGTTATCTGCAGACAACCGCAGCTTTGCAATGCGAGTATCCCAAGTATCCTTTATCAAGGTCCGGATTTCATCGGCTTTGGGAATGTTGTCTGAGGCACTGGAGAGGGAGAGTAAATACACTTAGAGCTGCTGTAGCAGCATTCTGAAACCAGTAACCCCACAAGGAAGCACATCAAGTTATGTTTTATTTTTAACAAAGAAAGGTCATTCTTGGGATGTGGATGCCATTTTCCATTCTTAGTTGTGGCTCCTTTTGGCTCTTGATGCTTTCTGAAGTGGTCTACCGCACGGTTATAGGACCACAGTCACTGTTAGACGCACTAAATGAATGTAGCTGACTCGCGCTCTGCCTGCTACAGTAAAGCTCCGGACAAGTACAGGTCGTGCGTGGCTACGCAGGTGGGTACTTAATGTCGGAGAATATAGTCAGGTATTTCCTTCCTTCAAAAATTAAAGAGAACTTACAGCCAGAACCAGAACTAGTTCCAGTTGGTTCAGTGTTTATGTTCCACATGAGGTTCCTCCCACTGCTCTTCACCTCACCCTATCTCCCTCATGTGTTTATCTAGCTTTCTCTTAAATGCATCTATGTCATTCACCTCAGCTACTCCCTGCGGTAGCAAGTTCCACACTCTAACCATTCTCTGATAAAGAAATTCCTCCTAATGTCCATACTGGGTTCATTTGTGACCACCTTATATTTAGGATCCTTCATTTTGGACTAGTTACTGTATAATGTGCTAACAGACTGCTTCAGGACATTTTAAAGTGGCTTCCTGACACACTGGACTTACATTCCAAATGCCTGAATAGCATCAGTCTATACAGGCAGGGGAGCTTTCAACTGGGAACATCACCAGTTGTCATCGGTTTCACAGGCGCAAAAAGAATGGCCGCCTCTCTCAAAATAGTTTGAAAAATAAGCATGTATGGAGCATTAATCAACAATCTCCTAACCAAGAAGGTTCGTTGAAAGGTAAAAAGTTAGGAGTGACACCTAGCAGGCTTCAGAGCTGAACGCCAATAAAGGAAAAGGTTCACCTTTCAGTTTTTCTCCTCTTCACCTTGTCTTTGCCCAACCCCAGCCCATTTGCTCCTGTACCTTAGTCATTTCTGCTTCGAATTGGAACAATATCGATACGCACGACACTGGGGAGTAATGCTCCTAGATTTCCCCTTTTTTTTTTGGGTGGGGTTTGGTGGAGAAGACGACGGATGAAAGGGTGAGATCCATCTGACGCCAGCAGTCCAGAAACATGGGTAAATACAAGCATGGACTCATGTCCTATAAAATTGGTGCAAGGTGACACCCAATTTAACCAATGAACAAGATGAGGATCCTCAAGTTTCTGTGCATATCAAAAGTAAAAGGCTTTTACTGTTCCAATTGTTGTTCGAGTTACACTTTAAGCAGTTTTAAATCGATTTTAAAGGATTAATCAGAACAGGAATCGGCAAAAGGAAATCATTTATAGCATTAACAGCAGCAACTCCCAAAATATTCAGCACCAGAAGCCAGCAGCATCAAGGCAAGTTTGCTTTAACTTGGTTAGATTACTTTTAAATGTTACAAACAAGTCCTGTCCACCATCTACAAGGCACAAATCAGGAGTGTGATGGAATAGTCCTCATTTGCCTGGATCAGTGCAGCTCCAACAACACTCAAGAAGCTTGACACCACCGAGGACAAAGCAGCCTGCTTGACTGGCACCAGCACCAACACACAGTGGCAGCAGTGTGCGTTTCATCTACAAGATGCACAGCAGGAACTCACCAAGCCTCCTTAGACAGCACCTTGCAAACCCAAGACCGCTACCATCTAGAAGGACAAGGGCAGCAGATAGATGGGAACACCACCACCTGGAAGTTCCCCTCCAAGCCACTCACGATCCTGATTTGGAAATATATCGCCGTTCCTTCACTGTCACAGCGTCAAAATCCTGGAACTCCCTCCCTAACAGCACTGTGGGTGTACCGACACCACACGGACTGCAGCAATTCAAGAAGGCAGCTCATCTTCTCAAGGGCAATTAGGAATGGGCAATAAATGCTAGCCTAGACAGCGACACCCACATCACATGAATGAATAAAAAATAACAAAAGGCATCTGCAGCCACAGGGTGCGGGTTTGCACCTCAATCTTCCACATGGTCAATTCCCAAACTTGTGCATACTGATCAGGGAAATACTGAGCAGTGGGAAGATAAAGAGAGAATTGCCCCAAGCTCCTTAATGCCCAGCTCAAGAGTGACACAAGCCGGACAGAATGGGACGCAGCCTGGGGAATTGGAGGTGACAGGGGAAATCTGTAAACTTATCTCATTTTAAAAAGAAACTCGCTGATTCAGTCCTCAGTTGGTGCTGTGGTACTACAATGGGCCTCAGCACCATGGGTTAGGGTAGAAGTCAAATTGGCTACAGTTCCAGTTCTCTCCATCAATCCCACCTACAAGTGTGCCTGTGTGTGCACGTACGTCTGTGTTCATCTGTGACCATACATGTGAGGACAGAGACTGCTGATTGCACCAGGTTTGGTTTTGATGTCAATCCATCACAGTTAAATTGCCAATTCGCATTGCCAAGGTTAACAGACAGATAAGGGCCAGTTCAGAGGAGATGCCAGAGAGTGAACTGTCTCCCAAGCAAGAAGTTAACACTTTTAAAAGAGTGAACGAAAAAAAAAGCGATACATCATTGTTAATGCAATTGCTGGGTTCGGTGCACAACTTACTGATTCAACAGTAACTTAGTCAGTTCCATGTAGTGTGGGCTGGGCATCAGGGTGAAGGTTTCTTCTTTACGTTCCTGTTCCTTGATTTGTTCAAGCTTTTCTGAAAGAAAATAACAAAATGCTTACATCGCCAATACCATTAATCCTCACTTAGTCATATCTTATGCTAGAATTGAAGACTGTACTAGTGTAGATAATAGTGAGTGGTAGCACTCTCACTTCTCATTCAAAACATGCGAATTAAGAGCAGGAGGAGGCCATTCAGCCCCTCAAGCCTGCTCCGCTATTCAATAAGATCACGACTGATTTGACTGTAACTTCAACCCAGATTCCTGTCTTCCCCCAATAACCATTCACCCCCTTGTTGATCAAGAATCTATCTACCTCTTCCTTAAACATATTTAAAGGCTCTGCTTCCACTGCCTTTTGAGTAAGAGTGTTCCAAAGACTCACAACCTTCAGAAAAATTTTCTCCATCTCTTGCCCTAAATGAGCGACCCCTTATTTTTAAACAGTGACCCCCTAGTTCTAGATTCTCCCACAAGAGGAAACATCCTCTCCCCATCAACCCGGTCAAGACCCCTCAGGATCTTAAAGGTTTCAATTAAGTCGCCTCTTACTCTTTTAAACTCCAGTGGATATGAGCCTAACCTGTCCAGCCTTTCCTCATAAGACAACTCACCCATTCCAGGTATTAGTTTTTTTTTACATTCGTTCATGGGATGTGGGTGTCATCGGCCAGGCCAGCATTTATTACCCATCCCCATTTGCCTTAGTTCAGGGGGCATTTAAAAGTCAACCACATTACTGTGGATCTGGAGTCACATGTAGGCCAGGCCAGGTAAGATCGGCAGATTTCCTTCCCTAAAGGGCAGTAGTGAACCAGATGGGTTTTTACAACAATCGACAATGGGTTCATGGTCATCATTAGGTCATTAATTCCAGGTTTTTTTTTTATTGAATTCAAATTCTACCATTTGCCATGGCAGGATTCGAACCCAGGTCCTCAGAGAATTATCGTAGGTCTCTGGATTACTAGTCCAGCGACAATACCCCTACGCCATCGCCAAAGTTTAGCAAACCTTCTCTGAACTGTTTCTGAAGCATTTACACCTTTAGGGTTGTAGGTTCAAATCCCATTCCAGAGACTCAAGCACAGAAATCTAGGCTGACACTTCAGCACAGTACTGAGGATGTGCGGCACGGTCAGGGGTGCTGTCAAACCGAGGCCCGGACTGCCCTCTTGGGTAAAACCCCTCAAGGAACATCACTAAAACATTACTTGTATTTTCTTTCAATTTAGTGTACTGTGTATGATGTTCGTGATGCTGTCTCCCCCAGGTTGGGGAGACCAAATGAGAATTGGGTCATCGCTTTACCTCCGTTCAGTCTGCAAGCATGACCCCGAGTTTCCGATCACACGTCATTTTAGTTCTGCATCCCACTCCCACTCTGATCTGTGTGTCCTGGACCTCCTACAATAAAGCTCAAGGTCTTGCACTTCATCTTTCGATTAGGCATTTTACAGCCTTCAATACTGAGCTCAACAGTTGCAGCTCACAGCCACTGCTTCCAATTTTTTTGGACAGCAAATTCTGGCAATGATTCTTCTGTTGTCATTTACACCTCCTCTAGATACATCTTTTCTTGTTCCATTACACCCACCTCCCCAGCCCCCAGTTTATTATGTAATCTCTCCTGCCCTCCCCCCCTATCGCAGAGCTTTCTTTTTGCTCTTTGTCTCCTATTCTCTGCGCTTGCCTTAAACTATTACATCTCTAACTTTCTCCAGTTCTGACACAAGATCACCGACCTGGAAAGTTAACTCGGTTTCTCTCGCCACAGATGCTGTCTGACCTGTTGAGTATTTCCAGAACTTTGTTTTTATTTCAGATTTTCAGCATCTGCAGTACTTTGCTTTTGTGTCACTAAGAGAGGTTATCTAGTCTTCTCTTTTAATTGAAATCGCTGCTTGTGGGAACTTGCTGTGCGCAAATTGGCTGCTGTGTTTCCAACATTACAGGGGTGACCACACGCCAATAGTGTTTCATCAGCTGCGAGGTGCTTTGGGGTGTCCCGAGGCTGTGAAAGGCGCTACGAAAATGCGAGTTCTTCTTTCCTTTACACGGTTGGTGCCTGGCAGAATGGCAGCTTTACGCAACGACTCAGAACAGCGCAGTCTGAGAATGTCTTGCCTAGTGAGGAAGGAAGTATAAAAACGAGCAATCGTGAACTCCTCATCCCCAAAGGCCTCCAGTTTTGATCAGTAGTGGCACTGCCCAAGTCTGAAGCATGTGAGGTTCAAGCCCCACTTTGGCACATAGTCCAAGCTGACAATGCAGCACAGAACTGAAGGAGCTGCCATGTTTGATCAGATGGGCATAAAAGATCCCACGGCCCTATGAAGGGCAAGAGAGAGTTCTCGCGCCAAGATTTATTCCCGAAAACGACTAAAGCAAGTTAGCTGGTCATTTATCACATTAGCGCTTGCAAAATCGTCCTATGCCTAGATTAAAGCGGTGACTACATTTCAAAAAGGTACGTCACTGGCTGTGAAGTATAAGAACACAAGAAGCAGGAGTAGACCACACTGTCCCCTGAGCCTGCTCCACCATTCAATACGATCATGGCTGAACCTGGGCTTTTAACTCCGCTTTCCTGCCCGCATGTTGGGATGCTCTGAAGGTCTGAAAGCTGCTACATAAATGCAAAGCCTTTCTTTCTCAGGGCTGCAGCAGTTGAAAAGAGTGGCGCTGGGCAGAGCAGCACATTAGATCACCAACATGATGACAGGCACTGACAAGGAGCAACTCCCATTGTATGGATGCCACTTGACAACAGGCAACGGCAGAGAGTCAGCCTCAGGTCACCAATAAAAACAAACAAACAAAGCATGCCCCCTACCCTTCGGCTGCAGAATCACACGTCTCCAACACGAGCCTTGAAGCAAGTTAAATGGGGACAGCGGGTTAAAGGAGAGGTGCAGACTTGGAGTGCTGCTCCCCTGGGGACTTATTATGACAACAAACGAGAGCCAGCACCAGCTGAGGAATAACATGGATTTGGAAGCAATTCATCGGCCCTTTCAGCCACGGACTGAGGGAGGGCCAGGGCAAACTCCAACACCCACGCCCAAACACCCTGCCAAATGGGGAGTAACAAACAGTATTTTTAAATTTACGCAAGTTGGCTTCCCATCTGAAGCTCAAACACACCAAGATAACTCACCCACATCCATCCAATCTGGCACTACAATCCTGCACTTCTGTCGCTGTTTAAGATTAATAGCGAGCCACACAGGTACGTCGACTGGAAGCCCTGGATTGAATGGTCCCAAATCTCCCTGTATACAAAAGGCCATCAAAAGCACAACATAGAATCATAACTGCGCAAAAGCTGGCCATTCAGCCCATTGAGTTCATGCCGGGTACAGACACACACACACACACACACACACACTACTGGTCATAGAGCCTTGCAATATAATCGGTGCATTTGCTTACATAAGTTACTTTTCAAAATAGTTAGCCATGAAACACTTTGGGACATTTCTGAATGATATGTTAATGTTCATATTAACAAACTAGTCACTGGACTAGTATTCCAGAGACCCTGGGTAATGCTGTGGGGACCCAGGTTCAAATCCCACCACAGCAGATGGTGAAAATTGAATTCAATAAAAATCTGGAATTAAAAGTCTGATGATGACCATGAACCCATTGTCGATTGTTGCAAAAACCCATCTGGTTGCCTAATGACCTTTAGGGAAGGAAATCTGTCATCCTTAGCTGCTCTTGCCTACATGTGACTCCAGACCCATTAGCAATGTGGTTGGCTCTTAAATGCCCCCGTAAGGGCAATTGGGGATGGGCAATAAATGCTGGCCGAGCCAGCAATGCCCACATCCCATGAATGAATAAAAAAAAGATTAAGAGCAAGAGTAGGCCATTCAGCCCCTCAAGCCTGCTCAACCATTTGATAAGATCATGGCTGACCTGACTGTGCCTTCAACTCCACTTCCCTTCCTACCCTCATACCCTTTGGCTCCCTTGTCAGTCAAGAACCTATTTAACTCAGCCTCACAAAATATTCAATGACACAGCCTCCACCGCTCTCTGAGGAAGAGAATTTTACAGACTCACGACCCTCAGAAAAAAAATTCTCCTCACCTCCATCTTAAATAGGATGCCCCTTTTTTTTTTAAACTGTGTCCCTTAGTTCTAGCCTCTCCCACAAGGGGAAACATCCTCTCAGCAAACGCAAATCATTCTATTATAAATTAAAGGCATGAACAAATACTGATGGCGGGGAAGAAATGTTTTCTTCAATTTGTGGAAACTGGGTCATGGGGTGTAGTCAACATGAGAGAAACATTAAGAGTGGAGCTTAAGATCAACAAATGAGAGATCACAAGCCAGTCAAATGTAAGAAGTTGATTTTAGTCCTCAAGCATGACATACATTAAACAGAGCATATTTGAATAAAATAAGCAGGATTTGGCCAACTGTGCCTAAAACTTGTCAGTTTACACTTGTCTAAAAGATGAGGAGTGACTGAGTGAGATTTAGGATCAAAATGAGACATTACAAATCTATTTAAAGATCTGGAACTTTGCTGACTTACTGTATATACTGGTGTAATAGCTGAATTTCTAAGGCTAAATTTTCAGCCAAAATGCAAAGGGTCGACTTTCACACCAGTATATACAGTAAGTCAGCAAAGCTCCAGGTCTTTTTAATGTCTCACCAGTAATAGTGGAAGGATTGAAATTCACCCTCTCCCATCATCTCCAGAGTTGCCAGGTCAGGGACTGTTCCTGCCAACCCCACCCCCTCAAAAGTACTGTAAAATTAGCCAAAAAATATTTTTATCACGTGTTGACGTGCACAGACATGAAGAGCTGAATGATGTGCCAGTCTATGATTCTATCAATGAGTAGGTTTGCACCAGAGCAAGTTTGACTTCAGCAGCGAGCGGGTGGCAAGTACAAAGGGTTTGGATTTTTTTGACTGAAAGTCAGAGTCGACTGATACATGAAAAACAAATGATTTTTTTGGCCAGAAAGTTGGGGGTCAACTTTTACACGAGCCCAACTCCAGCATATAGAGTACATGACATGCTGCAAAATCAGTAAAAACTTTTAAACTAAAATCAGTGAGATATGGATTGATCGGAGTTTGAACGTTCTGGGATTCAAGCATTTCATCACATACTCAAACTTTTGACAGGCTTCCTGATGCAGGGAACAACAGACTGAAGGAAAGGTTTTCCATAAGACATAGGAGCAGAAATTAGACCATTCGGCCCATCGAGTCTGCTCCACCATTCAATCATAGCTGATAAGTTTCTCAACCCCATTCTCCCGCCTTCTCCCCGTAACCTTTGATCCCCTTACCAATCAAGAACCTATCTATCTCGGTCTCAAGTACACTCAATGACCTGGCCTCCACAGCCTTCTGTGGCAATGAATTCCATAGATTCACCACTCTCTGGCTAAAGAAGTTTCTCCTCATCTGTGTTCTAAAAGGTCTTCCCTTTACTCTGAGGCTGTGCCCTAGGGTCCTAGTCTCTCCTACTAATGGAAACATCTTCCCCACGTCCACTCTATCCAGGCCTTTCAGTATTCTGTAACTTTCAATCAGATCCCCCCATATCCTTCTAAACTCCGTTGAGTATAGACTGAGAGTCCTCAAACGTTCCTCATATGTTAAGCCTTTCATTCCTGGGATCGTTCTCGTGAACCTCCTCTGGACCCTCTCCAGGGCCAGCACATCCTTCCTGAGATACGGGGCCCAAAATTGCTCACAATATTCTAAATGTGGTCTGGCCAGAGCCTTATAAAGCCTCAGCAGCACATCCCTGCTTTTATATTCTAGTCATCTCGAAATAAATGCCAACATTGCATTTGCCTTCCTAACTACCGACTCAACCTGCAAGTTAACCTTAAGAGAATCCTGGACTAGGACTCCCAAGTTCCTTTGGGCTCCAGATTTCTGAATTCTCTCCCCATTTAGAAAATAGTCTATGCCTCTATTCTTCCTACCAAAGTGCATGACCTCACACTTCCCCACGTTGTATTCCATCTGCCACTTCTTTGCCCATTCTCCTAACCTGTCCAAATCCTTCTGCAGCCTCCCCACCTCCTCAATACTACCTGTCCCTTCACCTATTTTTGTATCATCTGCAAACTTAGCCAGGATGTCCTCAGTTCCTTCATCTAGATCATTAATGTATAAAGTGAAAAGTTGTGGTCCCAACACTGACCCCTGTGGAACTCCACTAGTCACTGGCCGCCATCCTGAGAAGGACTCCATTATACCCAATCTCTGCCTCCTGCCAGACAGCCAATCTTCTATCCATGCTAGTACCTTGCCTCTAACACCATGGGCTCTTATCTTACTGAGCAGCCTCCTGTGCGGCACCTTGTCAAAGGCCTTCTGGAAGTCCAAGTAGATAACATCCATTGGCTCTCCTTTGTCTAACCTACTCGTTACCTCCTCAAAAGAATTCTAACAGATTTGTCAGGCATGACCTCCCCTTGATGAAACCATGCTGATTTTGCCAGATTTTACCATGCACTTCCAGGTATTCTGAAATCTCATCCCTAATAATGGACTCTAAAAGCTTACCAACGACCAAGGTCAGGCTAATCGGCCTGTAATTTCCCGTCTTTTGCCTCACTCCCTTCTTAAACAGGGGGGTTACATTAGCGATTTTCCAGTCCTCTGGGACCCTCCCTGACTCCAGTGATTCCTGAAAGATCACCACTAATGCCTCCACTATCTCTTCAGCTATTTCCTTCAGAACTCTGGGGTGTAATCCATCCGGTCCAGGTGATTTATCCACCTTCAGACTTTTTAGTTTTCCTAGCACCTTCTCCTTGGTAATGGCCACCATACTCACCTCTGCCTCCTGACTCTCTTGAACTTTGGGGATGTCACTCGTGTCTTCCACTGTGAAGACTGACGCAAAGTATCTATTCAGTTCCTCTGCCATTTCTTTGTTCCCCACTACTACTTCTCCAGCGTCATTTTCCAGCGGCCCAATGTCCACTTTTGCCTCTCTCTTACCCTTTATATATCTAAAAAAGCTCTTGCAATCTTCTTTTATATTACTGGCTAGTTTACCCTCATATTTAATCTTCTCCCTTCCTTATTTCTTTTTTAGTTGTCCTCTGTTGGTCTTTGCAGGCTTCCCAATCCCCTGGTTTTCCACTGCTCTTCGCCACATTGTATGCTTTCTCTTTAGCTTTTATGCTGTCCCCGACTTCCCTTGTCAGCCATGGTTGCCTCGTCCTCCCTTTAGTATGCTTCTTCTTCCTAGGGATGAATTTTTCCTGTGTCTCCCAAATTACTCCCAGAAACTCCAGCCATTGCTGTTCCACTGTCTTTCCTGCTAGGCTCATCTCCCAGTCAATTCTGGCCAGCTCCTCCCTCATGTCTCTATAGTTGCCTTTATTCAACTGTAATACTGTTACATCTGATTCCAGCTTTTTCCCCTCAAATTGCAGGGTAAATTCTATCATATTATGGTCACTTCCTCCTAAGGGTTCCTTCACCTTAAGCTCCCTTATCAAATCTGTCTCATTACACATCACTAAATCTAGAATTGCCTGTTCCCTAGTAGGCTCCACCACAAGCTGCTCCAAAAAGCCATCTCGTAGACATTCCACAAATTCCTTTTCTTGGGATCCATTACCAACCTGATTTTCCCAGTCTACCTGCATATTGAAATCCCCCATGATCACTATAACCTTGCCTTTCTTACACACCTTTTCCATCTCCTGGTGTATCTTGTGCCCCACATCCTGACTACTGTTCGGAGGCCTGTACATAACTCCCATTATGGTTTTTTTACCTTTGCAGTTCCTCAACTCTACCCACACAGATTCTACATCATCTGACCATACATCATTTCTTG
Source organism: Cetorhinus maximus (assembly GCF_964194155.1). Taxonomy (NCBI): domain Eukaryota; kingdom Metazoa; phylum Chordata; class Chondrichthyes; order Lamniformes; family Cetorhinidae; genus Cetorhinus; species Cetorhinus maximus. The sequence goes on along the minus strand of NC_135884.1, from coordinate 141,897,421 downwards.
CTATCGATTTAATTTCATTTCTTACTAACAAAGCAACCCCACCCCCTCTGCCAACCTGCCTATCTTTTCGATAGGATGTATATCCTTGGATATTTAGCTCCCAGTCCTGATCCCCTTGCAGCCATGTCTCCGTAATGCTCACCACATCATACCTGCCAATTTCAATCTGCGCCACAAGCTCATTTACCTTATTTTGTACACTGCGTGCATTCAGATACAACACCTTCAGTCTTGTATTTCCCGTCCCCTTTCTCATTGTCGTCCCTTTATCTGATGTGCTTGAAGTTAGATTCCTAGCCCTTTCCAAACACTCTGTCCTATTTTGTGTTCTGGAGACTTTAATAGCCTCTCCTGGGCTCTCCTTTCTTTTCAGTTTTTTCATAATTTTCCATGAAGTTAAATCCACCCCCCCACACGCTAACCTGCTGCTTTGTTTCCCATTAGTCATACTTCTTGGAGTTTTACCCCCCCCTCCCCCTTTCTAGTTTAAAGTCCTGTTGACCACTCTATTTACCCTTTTCGCTAGAACATTGGTCCCAGATCGGTTCAGGTGGAGACCGTCCCAACGGTACAGATCCCCCCTGTTCCAATACTGATGCCAGTGCCCCACGAAGTGGAACCCCTCTTTCCCACACCACTGCTTTAGCCACGTGTTTACTTCCCTTATCCTCGTGTCCCTATGCCAATTTGCACGTGGCTCGGGTAGTAATCTGGAGATTATAACCCTTGAGGACCTGTTCTTTAATTTAATTCCTAGTTCCTGATAATCCCCAAACAGGTCCTCTTTCCTAGTCTTATCTATGTTATTTGTCCCGACATGGACCACAACAACTGGATCCTCCCCCTCCCTCTCCAATATCCTTTCAAACCGGTCAGAGATGTCCCTCACCCTGGCACCGGTTTTTCCTCAACTCTTGTTTACATATATTTAGTTGCTTTAAAAAAACTTTGCCTTCTAGTTTAGACTTGCCTACATGTGCAATGTGTGAGAAATATCTCAAAGCGCTTTAAAGTGTAAATGAAGGCAAATGCACCAATTATTCTTACACAGAGCTGCAGGAAACAGCCTCCCATTCAAGCTGGGTAATAGAGGGCAGATTGCCAGAGCAGACTCACGGTTATTAAATAGATCTTATCCAAGCTGAAGTTGGGTATAATGGTCACGCTCTGTTTCTCTGCGAGAAACTCCACCTCCGAGGGGTCCATGCTTCCTGCCCGCCGCCCTCAGGGTTTAAATGCCCCGCCAGAACGCTGAGACACCGATAGAACGCTGAGACAGCTTCCCGCGCAAACACAACCCGGAAACAGCAGCGCAGTCGCTCAACAGATCCAGCCCCGCCCCCTGACTACGGACCCCGCCCCCTGACTACGGACCCCGCCCCTGACTACAGGACCCGCCCCTTGACTACAGGCCCCGCCCCCTGACTGCAGCCCGCCCGCACTGCACGGGACGCCCATCAAACGCCAAGCGCCGCCCATCTACAGACAAGCCCAGCCTCTCAATCTTGCCTGGCAACTTGTTAACTCTTTAAAGCAGCAGTATTTTTTGACAGCTTTTTTTTCCTCTTTAAAAGGCAATTATTTCATAAACTTAAGTACGAATTTTCTTATCTGTTAATCAGCTCCACATAAAAACTGCACTTGCTCCAAATTTCAATTGGGAATTAAAGATTGTGCTTATATATATATAGAGAGAGAGAGTGCCTTATTACTTCCACAAAGATATCCCACACGCTTTCCAATAAATATCTTGCTCTTTTTGATGAGTTGCTGTGTAAGTAAATTAAGAGAAGTTGTAAGGTCCATTGAGGTGGTGCTACTGAGTCTGTATCTACATTTAGGGAGCGGGAGCGGAGCAGCTGGAGAAAGAGCGGGAGTTTACCTGTGAAGGGGTGGAGGGGCTGTATAAAGAGCGGAGCGGAGTGGAGTTTACCCACAAGGGAGCCAGTTCTCACCCAGTCACTCGGCGGTGCTGGAATTAGCAAGGGATGACGTCAGGGCAAAAAAGAGGGCTACAAGACCATAAGATGTGGGAGTGGAAGTAGGCCATTTGGCCCATCGAGTCTGCTCCGTCATTCAATGAGATCATGGCTGATCTGATAATCCTCAGCTCCACTTTACTGCCTTTTCCCCATAACCCTTGATTCCCTTACTGATTAAAAATCTGTCTATCTCAGCCTTGAATATACTTAATGACCCAGCCTCTACAGCCCTCTGTGATAAAGAATTCCAAAGATTGACTACCCTCTGAGAGAAGAAATTCCTCCTCATCTCTGTTTTAAATGGAGATTATACCATCTGGTCCTAGACTCTCCCACAAGGGAAAACAACCTCTCAGCATCTACCCTGTCAAGCCCCCTAAGAATTGTATATGTTTCAATAAGGTCGCCTCTCATTCTTCTAAACTCCAAGGAGTACAGGCCCAACCTACTCAACCTCTCCTTGTAAGAAAATCCTTCCATACCCAGGATCAACCTAGTGAACCTTCTCTGAACTGCATTCAATGCCAGTATATCTTTACTTAGTTAAGGGGACCAAAATTGTTCACAGTATTCTAGGTGTGGTCTAACTAGTGCCTCGTAAAGTTTTAGCAATATTTCCCTATTTTATACTCCATTCCCCTTGAGATAAAGGCCAACACCCCATTTGCCTTTCCTATTACCTGTTGAACTTGTTTGTTAGCTTTTTGTGATTCATGCACAAGGACTCCCAAATCCCTCTGCAGTCTTTCTCCATCTAAATAATATTCAGCTCCCATATTCTTCCTGCCAAAGTCCAGTGGGTAAGTTTTTTTTCCCCATTTTAAAGTGACATTATAGAAGGTAAGAGTCTCAGCATTTCTTTTCTTTAAGAAAAACAAAATGGTTTTCTACTTGGCTTAAATTTAAGGAGATAGTCTTTTAATTAAAAACAAAGAAAAGAGCATGGCAAGGGAGCTCAGTCCCGTGTGTTGTATGGCCTGCAGCATGTGGGAATTCTTAGACACTCCTTGCAGTCTGGATGACCACATGTGCAGGAAATGCCACTGGCTTGACCAGCTTGAGCAATGGGTTTCGGAGCTTGAGCGTCAGCTGGAGACACAGCGGCGCATCCATGAGGCTGAGAGTTACGTGGATAGCACGTTTTTAGATGCCACTCCACAGCTTAAGGAAGTGCAGTCCAAGAGGGAATGGGTGACCACGAGTCAGAAGAAGGGAGGCAGGTAGGTAGTCAGGGGAGCCCCAGAATGAATCTCACTCAAAAACCGTTTTTCTGTGTTGGAAAATGGTGAGGGTGAAGGTTCCTCTGGAGAGTCCAGCCAGAGCCAAGTTCACGGCACTGTGGGTGGCTCAGCTGTATAAGATGGGAGGAGTAAGAGTGCAAGAGCAATAGTGGTAGGAGACTCAATAGTGAGGGGTGCAGACAGGTGCTTCTGCAGCCGTAGATGTGACTCCAGGATGGTGTGTTGCCTCCCTGATGCCAGGGTCAAAGATGTCACAGAACGGCTGCAGGGCATCCTGAAGGGGGAGGTTGAACAGTCAGAGGTCATGGTTCACATTGGTACCAACGACATAGGTAGAAAGAGGGATGAGGTTCTGCAACAAAAATTTAGGGAGCTAGGTAGCAGATTAAAAAACAGGACCTCAAAGGTTGTAATCTCTGGATTACTCCCTGTGCCACGTGCTGGTGAATATAGGAATAGGAGGATAGAGAGGATGATTGCGTGGCTGAAGGAATGGTGCAGGTGGGAGAGCTTTAGTTTCCTGGATCACTGGGTCTGTTTCTGGCGAAGGTAGGGCCTGTACAAGTCGGACATGTTGCACCTGAACCAGAACAGGACCAACCATCTTGCGGGGAGGTTAGCTAGTGCTGTTGTGGAGGGTGGTTAAACTAATTTGGCAGGGGGATGGGATACAGAGTGGAGGTACAGTAGGGGGTGATGCACAGCCAAATATCGAAGAGAAACTAAGTCAGTCTGGAAGGCAGAGCAAATATAGACCTGTTAAGGCACAAGGGAATAATGCAAGGCCAGATTGCATCTATTTTAACGCAAGGAGTCTTACAAGTGAGGCAGATGAATTGAGGGCGTTAATTAACACATGGGAATATGATATTGTTGCTATCACAGAGACATGGTTGAGGGAAGGGCAGGATTGGCAGCTCAATATTCCAGAGTATAGAATCTTCAGACGTGACACAGCAGGGGGTGGTGGGGGGGGGTGGTGTTGTAAAAGAGGAGGTGGCATTGCACTATTGGTCAAAGAATCAATTGCTGCAGTAGGGAGCGATGGTATCGTAGAAGGTTCCTCAAATGAGGCCACATGGGTAGAACTTAAAAACAAAAAGGGGGCAATCACTTTGCTGGGAGTGTACTACAGGCCTCCAAACAATCAGAGGGAGATAGAAGAGCAGATATGTAGGCCAATCTCAGAGAAGTGTAAAAATAATAGGGTAATAATAATAGGGGATTTCAACTTCCCCAATATTAACTGGGATAGCCTTAATGTGAATGGCTTAGAGGGGGCAGAATTCTTAAAATGCATCCAGGAGAGCTTTTTGAGCCAGCACGTAGAAAGTCCTACAAGACAATGGGCGGTACTGGACCTAATCTTAGGGAATGAAGCTGGGCAAGTGGTAGAAGTGTCAGTGGGGCAGCATTCCAGGGATAGTGACCGTAACTCTGTCAGATTTGAGGGAATGGAAAAAGACAAAGATGGACCAGAAATAAAGGTCCTGAATTGGGGGAAGGCCAATTTCAATATGATCAGACAGGATCTGGCCAAAGTGGACTGGGAGCAGCTACTTGTAGGAAAGTCTACATGAGCAAATAGTGAGAGTTCAGGGCCAACATGTTCCCGTAAAGGTGATGGTTAGGACCAACAAGTCCAGAGAATCCTGGATGTCAAGGGATATAGAGGATTAGATAAGGAAAATAGGAGGCTTATGGCAGATACAGAGGGCTGAAAACAGTGGAAGTCCTAGAGGAGTATGGAAAGTGTAGGGGGGTACTTAAAAAAGTAATTAGGAGAGCGAAGAGGGGGCATGAAAAAACACTGGTGGGTGAGAGAAAGAAAAATCCCAAGGCATTTTATAAATATATTAAGGGCAAGAGGATAACCAGGGAAAGAGCAGAGCCCATTAGAGACCAAAGTGGCAATCTGTGCATGGAGCCGGAGGATGTAGATGAGGTTTTAAATGATTACTTTTCACCTGTGTTCACTATGGAGAAGGACGATGTAGGTGTAGAAATCAGGGAGGGGACTGTGGTATATTTGAACAAATTAGCATTGAAAGGGAGGAGGTATTAGTGGTTTTAGCGGGCTTAAAAGTGGATAAACCCCAGGCCCATATGAGATGTATCCCAGGCTGCTATGTGAGGCAAGGAGGAGATTGCAGGGGCTCTGACACTAATTTTCAAATCCTCTCTGGCCACAGGAGAGGTACCAGAGGACTGGAGAACAGTGAATGTGGGACCATTATTCAAGAAGGGTAATAGGGATAAACCAGCCAGTGAGTCTAACATCAGTGGCAGGGAAACTATTGGAAAAAATTCTGAGGGACAGGATTAATCTCCACTTGGAGAGGCAGGGATTAATCAGGGATAGTCAGCATGGCTTTGTCAGGGGGAGATCATGTCTAACAAATTTGATTGAATTTTTCAAGGAGGTGACTAGTTATGCAGATGAGGGTAATGCAGTTGATGTAGTCTACATGGACTTCAATAAAGGCTTTTGACAAGGTCCCGCATGGGAGAATGGTCAAGAAGGTAAGAGCCCATGGGATCCAGGGCAATTTGGCAAATTGGATCCAAAATTAGCTTAGTGGCAGGAGGCAGAGGGTGATGGGTCAAAGGTTGTTTTTGTGATTGGAAGCCTGTGATGACAGATGTACCGCAGGGATTGGTGCTGGGACCCATGCTGTTTGTAGTGTACATTAATGATTTAAAAGTGAATATAGGAGGTATGATCAGTAAGTTCCCACATGACACAAAAATTGGTGGTGACGTAAACAGTGAGAAGGAAAGCCTTAGATTACAGGACGATATAGATGGGCTGGTAAGATGGGTAGAGCAGTGGCAAATGGAATGTAATCCTGAGAAGTGTGAGGTGATGCATTTTGGGAGGACTAACATGGCAAGGGAATACAGAATGAATGGTAGGACCCTAGAAAGTACAGAGGGACCTTGGGGTACATGTCCATAGATCCCTGAAGGCAGCAGCACAGGTAGATAAGGTTGTTAAGAAGGCATAGAAACATAGAAAAGAGGAGCAGGAGTAGGCCATCCTGCCCTTCGAGCCCGCCCCAGCATTCATTATGATCATGGCTGATCATCCAACTCAATAGCCTGTTCCCGCTTTCTCCACATATCATTTGATCCCTTTCGCCCCAAGAGCTATATCTAACTCCTTCTTGAAAACATACAATGTTTTGGCCTCAATTACTTTCTGTGGTAACGAATTCCACGGGCTCACCACTATCTGGGTGAAGAAATTTCTCCTCACCTCAGTCCTAAATGGTCTACCCAGTATTCTCAGACTGTGGCTCTGGACTCCCCCATCATCGGGAACATCCTTCCTGCATCTACCATGTCTAGTCCTGTTAGAATTTTAAAGGTTTCTATGAGATCCCCCTTCACTCTTCTGAACTCCAGCGAATATAATCCTAACCGACTCAATCTCTTCTCATATGCCAGTCCTACCATCCCAGGAATCAGTCTGGTAAACCTTCACTGCACTCCCTCTATAGCAAGAACATACTTCCTCAGAAAAGGAGACCAAAACTGCACACAATATTCCAGGTGTGGTCTCACCAAGGCCCTGTATAATTGCAGCAAGACATCCCTATTCCTGTACTCGAATCCTCTTGCTATGAAGGCCAACATACCACTTGCCTTCTTTACCACCTGCTACTCCTGCATGCTTACCTTCAGCGACTGATGTATAAGGACACCCAGGCCTCATTGCACATTCCCCTCTCTCAATTTATAGCCATTCAGATAATAATCTGCCTTCCTGTTTTTGCTACCAAAGTGGATAACCTCACATTTATCCACATTATACTGCATCTGCCATGCATTTGCCCACTCACTCAGCGTACCCAAATCACACTGAAGCATCTCTGCATCCTCCTTACAGCTCACCCTTCCACCCAGCTTTGTGTCATCTGCAAATTTGGAGATATTACATTTTGTTCGCTGATCTAAATCATTATATATATTGTGATTAGCGGAGGTCCCAGCACCGAACCCTGCGGTACTCCACTAATCATTGCCTGCCATTCGGAAAAAGATCCGTTTATTCCTACTCTTTGTTTCCTGTCTGCCAACCAGTTTTCTATCCATCTCAATACACTACCCCCGATCCCATGAGCTTCAATTTTACACGCTAATCTCTGATGTGGGACTTTGTTGAAAGCCTTCTGAAAGTCCAAATAAACCACATTCACTGGCTCCCCCTCAACAACTCTACTAGTTAAAATTAGAAAAATTCCAGTAGGTTTGTCAAGCATGATTTCCCTTTCATAAATCCATGCTGACTCTGTCCAATTCTGTCACTGTTTTACAAGTGCTCAGCTATTAAATCTTTTATAGTGGACTCTAGAATTTTCCCTACTACTGATGTCAGGCTGACTGGACCATAATTCCCTGTTTTCTCTCTACCTCCCTTTTTAAATAGTGGGGTTACATTAGCTACCCTCCAATCTGTAGGAACTGTTCCAGAGTCTATAGAATCTTGGACAATGACCACCAATGCATCAATTATTTCTAGGGCCACTTCCTTAAGTACTCTGGGATTTGGATTATCAGGCCTTGGGGATTTATCGGCCTTCAATCCCATCAATTTCCCCCACACCATTTCCCTACTAATACTGATTTCTTTCAGTTCCTCCCTCTCACTAAACCCTGTGTTCCCCAACATTTCTGGTATGTTATTTGTGTCCTCCTTTGTGAAGACAGAACCAAAGTATGTATTTAGTTGGTCAGCCATTTCTTTGTTCCCCATTATAAATTCCCCTGTTCCTGATTGTAAGGGACCTACATTTGTCTTCACCAATCTTTTTCTCTTCATATACCTATAGAAACTTTTACAGTCAGTTTTCATGTTCCCTGCACGCTAACTCTCATACTCTATTTTCCCCAGCAGGTGGTAAAGAAGGCAAGTGGTATGTTGGCCTTCATAGCCAGAAGATTCGAGTACAGGAACAGGGATGTCTTGCTGCAATTGTATAGGGCCTTGGTGAGACCACACATGGAATATTGTGTGCAGTTTTGGTCTCCTTATCTGAGGAAGGATGTACTTGCTATAGAGGGAGTGCAGTGAAGGTTTACCAGACTGATTCCTGGGATGGCGGGACTGACATATGAGGAGAGATTGAGTCAATTAGGATTATACTCGCTGGAGTTCAGAAGAATGAAGGGGGATCTCATAGAAACCTATAAAATTCTAACAGGACTAGACAGGGTAGATGCAGGAAGGATGTTCCTGATGGTGGGGGAATCCAGAACCAGGGGTCACAGACTGAGCATATGGGGTAGACCATTTTGGACTGAGATGAGGAGAAATTTCTTCACCCAGATAGTGGTGAGCCTGTGGAATTCGTTACCACAGAAAGTAGTTGAGGCCAAAACATTTTATGTTTTCAAGAAGGAATTAGATATAGCCCTTGGGGCGAAAGGGATCAAAGGGTATGCGGAGAAAGCGGGAGCAGGCTATTGAGTTGGATGATCAGCCCTGATCATAATGAATGGCGGAGCAGGCTCGAAGGGCCGAATGGCCTACTCCTGCTCCTAGTTTCTATGTTTCTATGTTTGCTGAATTCTAAACTGCTCTCAATCCTCAGGTCTGTTGTTTTTTCTGGCCAATTTGTATGCCTCTTCCTTGGATCCAATACTATCTCTAATTTCCCTTGTAAGTCATGGTTTGGCCACCTTTCCTGTTTTACTTTTGCGCCAGACAGGAATAAACAATTGTTGCAGTTCACCCATGCACTCTTTGAATGTTTGCCATTGCCTATCCACCGTCATCCCTTTAAGTAACATTTCCCAATCCATCATAGCCAACTCGCGCCTCATACCATTGTGGTTTCCTTTATTAAGATTCAGAACCGTAGTCTCAGAATCAACTACGTCACTCTCCATCTTGATGAAGAATTCTACCATATTATGGTTGCTCATCCCCAAGGGGCCTCGCACAACTAAATTGCCAATTATTCCTTTCTCATTATACAATGCCCAGTCTAGGATGGCCTGTTCTCTAGTTGGTTCCTCAACATATTGGTCCAGAAAGCCATCCCGTATACACTCCAGGAATTCCTCCTCTACGGTATTGTTACTAATTTGATTTGCCTAATCTATATGCAGATTAAAGTCACCCATAATTACAGATGTTCCTTTATTACATGCGTCTCTAATTTCCTGTTTAATGCCATTCCCAACATCACCACTACAGTTTGGGGGTCTATATACAACCCCCACTAACTTTTTTGCCCCTTAGTGTTTCTCAGCTCTACCCATACAGATTCCACATCGTCAGAGCTAATATCTTTCCTCACTATTGCGTTAATTTCCTCTTTAACCAGCAATGCAACTCCACCGCCGTTTCCTTTTTGTCTGTCCTTCCTAAACACTGAATACCCCTGGATGTTCAGTTCCCATCCCTGGTCACCTTGCAGCCATGTCTCCATAATCCCGACTATATTATACCTGTTTACATCTATTTGCACGGTTAATTCATCCACTTTATTGCGAATGCTCCTCGCGTTAAGGCACAAAGCCTTAAGGCTTCTCTTTTTAACATTACTTGTCCCGGCCCAACTATTTTTCACCTGTTTGATTCTTGCCCTTGATTTCTCTGCCTATCACTTTTCTTAGTCTCCTTTCTGTCTTTTGTTCTTATCCTTGATCCCCCCTCCTCTGACTCCTTGCACAGGTTCCCACCCCCACCCCTGCCATTTTAGTTTAAACCCTCCCCAACCACTCTAGCAAACAGCCCCCTAGGTCATCAGTCCCGATCCTGCCCAGGTGTAACCCGTCCAGTTTGTGCTGGTCCCACCTCTCCCAGAACCGGTCTCAATGTCCCAGGAATCTGAAACCCTCCCCCTCACACCATCTCTTCAGCCACATATTCATCCCATATATTCTGCTATTTCTACTCTGACTAGCACGTGGCAATGGTAGTGATCCTGAGATCACTACCTTTGAGGTCCTACTTTTCAACTTACTTCCTAACTCCCTATATTCTGCTTTTAGGACCTCATCCCTTTTTTTACCTATGTCATTTGTACCATTGTGTACCACGACTACTGGCTGTTCACCCTCCCCCTTCAGAATGTCCTCTAGCCACTCTGAGACATTCTTGACCCTCGCACCAGGGAGGCAACATACCATCTTAGAGTCTCGTTTGCAGCCACAGAAACGCCTATCTATTCCCCTTACAATTGAATCCCCTATAACTATTGCATTCCCACACTTTTTACTCCTCCCCTATGCAGCAGAGCCAACCTTGGTGCAACGAATTTGGCTGTTGCTGCTTTCCCCTGAGAGGCCATTCCCCTCAACAGTATCCTAAGCAGTATATCTGTTTTGCAGGGAAATAGCCACAGGAGATTCCTGCACTGCCTGTCTATTCCTGTTGCTTTGCCTGGTGGTCACCCATTCCCTTCCCGCCTGTGGACTCTTAACCTGCAGTGTGACCACCTCTCTATACGTATATATAGGATACTTGCCATTATTAGCCAAGGCATAGAATATAAAAGCAGTGAGGTTATGTTGGAGCTGTATAAAATGCTAATTAGGCCACAGCTGGGGTACTGTGCGTTGTTCTGGTCACCACAATATAGGAAGGATGTGATTGCAATGGAGAGGGTGCAGAGGAGATTTACCAGGATGTTGCCTGGGCTGGACCATTTCAGCTATGAAGAGAAACTGGATAGGCTGGGGTTGTTTTCCTTAGAGCAGAGAAGGCTGAGGCCTGATAAAGGTGTACAAAATTATGAGGGGAATAGATAGGATAGAAAGGAAGAAACTTTTCCCCTTTGTGGAGGTATCAATAACCAGGGGGTATAGATTTAAAGTAAGGGGCAGGAGGTTTAGAGGGGATTTGAGGAAAACTTTTTTTACCCAGATGGTGGTTGGAATCTGGAACACACTGCCTGAGGGGGTGGTAGAGGCAGGAGCCTTCACAAGATTTAAGAAACATTTAGATGAGCACTTGAAATGCCATGGCATACAGGGCTATGGGCTAAGTGCTGGAAAATGGGATTAGAATAGATAGGTGCTTGATGGCCGGCATGGACACAATGGGCTGAGGGGCCTGTTTCTGTGCTGTATAACTCTATGAATCTATGACTCTATTTAATTGATGCCAAAACCACTAAGAAGTTCAGGTGAAAATTCTTTACCCAGTGAGTGGTTCAAAGGTGGTACGTGCTGCCATGTAGTGTAGCTGAGGTAAACGGCATAGATGAATGTTAGGGTAAACTACATAAGTCACAAGGGAGAAAGGAGGAGAAGGTTATGCTGAATTGGTTAGATTGGCATCAGCCAGGGCTCAGTTGGTATCACCCTCCCCTTAAGTTAGAGAGTTGTGGGTTCAAGTCCTACTCCATAAATTCATAGCACAACAATCTAGGCTGGCACACCAGTGCAGTACCGAGAGGGTGTTGCAGTGTGAGAGGTGCCATCTTTCAGATGAGATGTTAATCCGAGGCCTTGTTCTGCTTTCTCATGTAAAAGATTCCATGACATTATTTGGAAGAAGAGCAAGGGAGTTCTCCCCAGATGTCCTGGCCAATATTGATCCCTCAATCAACATCATAAAATCCGATTATCTGGTCATTATCACATTGCTATTTGAGGGAGCTTGCTGTCAGCAAATTGTCTGCCGTGTGTCTTATTTTACAACAGCGGCTACATTCAAAAGTACTACATTGGCTGTAAAGCACTTTGGGACACCCTGAGATTGTGATAGGCGCTAACTGCAAGGCTTTTTAGATGAAGTAGAGTGGGAAAGGACTCAAGTGGATCATAAACCCCGGAATAGACCAGTCGGGCTGAATGATCAGTTTCTCTGTTGTAAATTCTGCATAATACTACTTCTGTTTTGTTTTCTTTTTTTCTGGCATGAGTTTTGCCAGTGCTTCCATGTCCCCCTCCACAACCCTTGAAACCTTCACTGATGCCCCACTCAAAATTTTATACCTAGTTGTAGTACTGATTGTCCACACTTGTTTTGGAAGAAGGGTGACCACTGAGATTAGGAATTTGCCTTTAAAATAACTTCTCAAAGGACTTTGCACAATGAAGTGCTTTTTGGAGTTCAGTGATTTATATTATGTAGGGAAACACATTCAGCACCAGCGACATCCAACGATCAATCAAGTTGATGGAAGGACTCTGAGACAAAAACAGAAAATGCTGGAAAAACTCAGCAGGTCTGGCAGCATCTGTGGAGAGAGAGACAGAGTTAACGTTTCGAGTCTGCACGACTTCTTCAGAGCGAGAAGGACTCAGTGATATTGCCATCAAATAGCACCTCTCCAGCAATAACCCGTTCACTAATACACATCAACAGACCTTTTCCTGTCCTGATTCAGGCATGAATGCAAGAGTAGAATGTTGGAGGTGAGATCAAGGCAACACTTTTGAGCAATTCTGGTACCAAGTAGCCCAATGGGGATCCTGGGCAAAACCCTCTGGTGGTTGGAGTCATACCTGATACAGAAGAGGATTGTCATGGTTTTTGGAAACTAATCATTGCACCCATGGTACATTGCTGCAGGAGATCTCCAGGGAGATGTTCTTGGTCAACAATCTTCAGCTGCATCATAAATAATCTGCCCTCCAATATAAGGTCAGGAATGGGGCAGTTCACTGGTGATTCCACACTTCAGCTATAATCAGAATTCCACCAATAATGAAACAAGAGCAAAAAGCAAAGTATTGCAGATGCTGGAAATCTGAAACGAAAACAAAAAATGCTGGAAAAACTCAGCGGGTCTGACAGCATCTGTGGAGAGAAAGACAGAGTTAATGTTTCGAGTCTGTGTGACTCTTCTTCAGAACTAAAGAGAAGTAAAAATGTGGTGAAATACATACTGTTTAAGGGGGGTGGGACAGGTGAAGCTGGACAGAAGGCCAGTGATAGGTGGAGGCAAAGGAGAGATTGCGAAAGATGTCATAAACAAAAGGTCGAGGGGGTGTTGATGGCGGTGATACTGGCTAAAGGAGGTGCTAATGGGGACATTAAGAGTAGAAAGCAGGATGAGCAAGTGACAGATGGCCCTAGTGGGGGTGGGGTGGGGGGAGGGGACGGTGTGGGAGAAAAAGATCGAAATAGGCTAAAAGGCGGGGATAAAACAATGAATGGAAATAAATTTTTAAAAATAATAATAATAGAAATAGGTGGGAAAATATATGTATATAAAAAAATTAAAAAATAAATATTTGAAAAAAGGGGATCAAAAACAGGTGAGGACGGAGGAGAGAGTTCACGATCTGAAGTTGTTGAACTCGGCGGGGGGAGGGGGTTGGTAGGGGGGCAAGCGTGGAAGTCAGCGCACGCATGCGGGTGTGCTCACAGAAAGCCCCCTGAAGGCACCGAGCTGCCTCAGGGAGCTAAAGATTGTCCACATTAAAAATAAAGTTTTAAAAAATAAGGAAAATACGTCCCCTCATGTGACTCTGTCACATGGGCAGGGGCATGTTGCAAATGAGTTCTGGAAACTTTTATTTTATTGTTAATTAACATCGGAAACCTCTTCCCACCCGTGGATGAGGCTTCCTCAAAAATCCAAAGGCCGCTTGGCCCATTCACCTGCCCGCCCGCCGTATGGTTGGATGGGCAGGGAGAAATTCTAGTTAATTAATCGATTAATGGGTTTAACAGCCCTCTTAATTGTCGGTGGGTGCGCTGCTGACTACCACATGCGCCTGCCAATGTCATCCCGTGCTGTTTCACGCTCGGGCGTGTCAGGCTTACAGCCGCACACCGAGGTGAAAATTCAGCCCCAAGACATTTGGGGGGTGATTAGTGCCCTTGGAAGTGAATTTATCCTGAGTGTTACAATCCTTGGCCAGACCCCAGGATGTGGGGGGAGGGTCCGGTTGGGGACCATTTTAAAGTGGTTAAAGGTTGAGATTAAAGACACCTGCTTTTGGAATAAAGTCACAAGATTCCACAGATCTTGAACAAACAAGAACAAACTTTATTACACAAGTTCAGAAAGATAAAAGATAAAACAATGTACAAGGTATATCTTATACTCTTAACGTTCAAAATCAACTTATACATGTGGATTGACCAACAGACTTGGTCCAACACACCACGCTACAGAGTAAATGACAGATGTAACCAATGGATTTCTCAGGAACCCACCCAGACGTTAGTATTCACTGTGAGTTACACAATCTCTTGCACTTCTTTAGCTCTGAAGAAGAGTGATATGCACTCGAAGCATTAACTCTGTTTCTCTCTCCTCAGTTGCTGCCAGACCTGCTGAGTTTTTCCAGCATTTTCTGTTTTTATCTCAGTTTTCCAGCATCTGCAGTATTTTGCTTTTATCTTTGAACACTGTCTTCTTCACAAGGAATTCCAATTGTGTACTTTCAAAGATCAAGCCTCGGAACTCCCTCAAATCCGTTCGGACTCGGGCTGCCTCAGTGGCTGATCACCTCCCGGTAGTTTAATCTCTTTTACTGAGACCACATTCCCCAGGATTCTGGAGACGGCTCACAAGCGTCTAATCGCCGGCACAATGTCAGCTTTTTCACCAAGCAGCTAGCTTCACTGAGCTGGCACTGCCCCTGAATTTCTCTGGGCTCCAATCATTCTCAGCTGCCCCAAGTAAATGCTGCTCGTGGGCTTCCTTGACCCCACTCTCAGCTGCACTCAACTATCAGTGGTTCCCAGGGTTTCTTTTAGCCTGAACCTTTTCCACAGCATGGAGCCACCAAACAGCTCCTGGGCCCTCTCCTGAGTCCCAACTGCACAGCTTGTTCACAGCACTGTTGTTGCCTGGAAGCTCTTCTCTGACTGACGCTCTTCATTGTCCCTTGAACTGATCGGGGGTACCTAACAACACACTTACAGCGGGTCCCACTTGTTACTAGGCCGGAACCACTGTAACAGCCTTGGAACATCCTGTCTCTTAAATGTTGCAATGTCTACAGGGACACACAGATCAATGGATTTCCTAACATGAGTCAGTTATCTCCAGGAGAGGTGGGTGGTGAAAAATCAGATAAAACATCCCCATTATTGGTACCGCAGGATGTCTCTACATTGGCGATTGGCAGGCTCGTTGCTTTGCAAGTGACAAATCAAGTTCCATTCACAGTACACATGCTTCTGGTCTTTTTTACCAGTATTTTCTGTGAAATTGGAATCCAGTAGCCTTGTTAAACTTGTCTGAATGTCATTAATATTGAGTCAATCTGGCTGAGTTCCTTCCATAGATACATTGTACCTGTGCACTTGCGGATATGCCTGTAGAACTGTCATCCTTCATTCACACGTTCAATGTTCAGCTGACATTAATCTATCAATTTGCTTCCTGCTTTCACCCCTAAACAACAGGACACACCGAAGACAGCTTTCAGCACATTAGCACTTTCTCATAAAAGTAACATTGGGCTGGTGGCAATTCGTTGCTAATGAGCCACCGATTCAAGTGTGCGAGTTCATCCTTAACACAGTATTAACATGTAAATTAATTTTTCTTCCTGTGAATAAGATAACGATGAAACTTGAGTTCTGGTTTACGATAACAACCCAAAGGTGCCAACATGAAGCAAAGTGAAGAGTTTCACAGCAGAGACTGGTTAGTGATAACATGATAGTCTGAATAATAATTAGTAATAAAAGACAGAACCAGTGAACCAAATCATGAAAGTGAAAGGCTGAAGACCAGACATGAGAGGGCATCTTTGGCCCATAGAATGGATGCTAAGAATAGTACTATTGCCAAAAGAAAGAACTTGCATTTATATAGCACCTTTTTACATCCGTGCTTCACAGTCAATATACTACTTTCGAGGTAATCACAGTTGTTTTGTAAGCAAACAAGGCCATTAATTTGTCCACAGCTCAGTTCTACAAACAGCAGTAAGATAACTGATGAGTTAATCTGTTTTTGGTGATGTTGATAAATGTTGTCTAGAATACTGGGAAAACTCCCCTCTTCCAACAGCGCCATTGAATCTTTTATGTGCGCCTCAACATCTCATCTGAACCCTACCCTCTAACAGTGAAGCACTCCTCTGGTAGTGCACTGAAGAGTCAGTCGAGAATTTGTGTCACATTCTAAAATGAAATTTGAGCCCACAACCTTCCAACTCAGAGGTAAGATTACTATCGCTAAGCCAAGCTGACATTGTCTCTGGTTGCCAACATTTGTCCCTCGCACCCTTGAAGATGTTGACTCCTGATAGGGTTTGGCTCAGCAATGGTTGGCACACTGAAATCACAAAACATGGAAATGAAATAGGTATTTTTTTGCTGAATTATCTGTGCCAGAAATTCACTGGTGTAAAAAGCAGGAAAATTTATAACCACGGCCACTGGTTTACTCTCTTTACAGAAAAACAAATTCAATTACCGACAACAATTTGACGCGTTTTTGGATGATGTGGTCGAGGGACAGCTTGTTGAGAGATGGGAGGGGAGCAAACATAGATCCTTAGGGGTCTCCAGATGTAACGGTGCAGGACAACAAGAGAAGCCATTACAGGAGATTGATGCGCCTTGAATTTGCTTCATGCCTAACTGCGGACTTGATCCGAGTGTCAACCACAAGTTGCCAAAACCAAACTGCAGAGAAAGAGGACAATGCACAGCAGGACACGACTAGCGTCCCGTCCCAAGGGGGATTGCTCTGATCACGAAGAATGTGAACATCAGCCGGAAAGGATGCCCGCACCAGAATTACCGTGAGCGTAGGGCAGGAGAGGGAGTGAGCCATGGCTGGCAGCAGCCCATGGTTTTAATGTGAAGCCAGTTAGTGCACTCCCCTTCCCGCTGGCACTATATTCAGGCAAATTTACTTTTGTGGTGCCAACCTCCAACAGTCTGTATAAAGACAGCTGGTTTCGCTGCTGTTTGCCTGAGAAAACTGACCACACGGTGGACGCTGCACGCTGTGATCAGTCACAATCCGATATTGGAAAGGGACTGAAGTCAGCATTAATCTCCTGATTTGCATTCCAAGCAAATACACTACGGAGCATTGTAATCAATAAGGCAGATGGCAAATTCTCCTATTATTCATTTATGGGAAGTGGACGTCGCTGGCTAGGTCAGCATTTATTGGCCAGCGTTTATTGCTTATCCCTGATTGCCCTTGAGAAGGTGGTGGTGAGCTGCCTTCTTGAACCGTTGCAGTCCATGTGGTGTAGATACACCCATAGTGCTGTTAGGGAGGGACTTCCAGCATTTTGACCCAGTACCAGTGAAGGAACAGTGATATATTTCCAAGTCAGGATGGTGAGTGGCTTGGAGGGGAACTTCCAGGTGGTGGTGTTCCCATGTATCTGCTGCCCTTGTCCTTCTAGATGGTAGTGGTCATGGATTTGGAAGGTGCTATTTAAGGAAGCTTGATGAGTTCCTGCAGTGCCTCTTGGAGATGGTACACACTGCTGCCACTGTATGTGGGTGGTGGAGAGAGTGAATATTTGTGGATGGGGTGCCAACCAAGTGGGCTGTTTTGTGGATGGTGGACAGGCTTTGGGGAGTCAGGAAGTGAGTTGCTTGCTGCATCCAAAGCCCCAGACACTCCTTTCAGGTGCACCTCCTTCAATTTGGTCTATGGTATTTGCTGCTCCCATTGCGATCTTCTCTATATTGGAGAGACCAAACGCAGACTGGGTGACCGTTTTGCGGAACACCTTCGCAAAGTCCGCAAGCATGACCCAGACCTCCCTGTCGCTTGACGTTTCAACACCCCACCCTGCTCTCATGCCCACATGTCCGTCCTTGGCCTGCTGCAATGTTCCAGTGAAGCCCAACTCAAACTAGAAGAACAGCACCTCAACTTCCGATCAGGCACTTCACAGCCTTCCGGACTTAACATTGAGTTCAACAACTTCAGACCATGAACTCTCTTCCTCCATCTTGACCTCTTTTTAAAATGCAATTTATTTATATCTATTTATTTTTTGAATTTTATCTTATTCTTTTATTTATTTGTTCATTTTTTAATCCTTTTCCCCCAAATCCCCCCTCCCCCCCACAGGGCTATCTGTCACTTGTTTCTGTATTGTGCTTTCACAGAGCACTGACCCTTGTTCTGCTATTAACACCTTCTGCTATCTTATCTTTATGCCACTGTTAGCACCTCCTTTACTCTTTACCACTACCGTTAACACTCCTTTTGTCTTGTGTCTATGACACCTTTGTCAATCTCTCCTTAGCTGTCAATTATCCCTGACCTTCTATCTTGCTCCACTTGCTCCACTCCCTCTTAAACAGGATAAAATCCATCACATTTCTACCTCCCTTTGGTGCTGAAGGAGAGTCCTGTGGACTCAAAACATTAACTCTGCTTCTCTCTCCACAGATGCTGCCAGACTTGTTGAGTTTTTCCAGTGTTTTCTGTTTTCATTTCAGTTTTCCAGCATCCACAGTATTTTGTTTTTATTTATATGGCTAGTCCAGTTCAGTGTGGAAATGGCACATGCAACGCCACTGTGAAAGATGGGCAGAGTCTGATCCAATTTCTTAAGCGCTGTTGTGCAAAGTGGGGACCGCACACAAACATATGTTTCCCAGCAGTCGAAAGGCCAGCTGATTTCCTTTGCTTCTCATCCTGAGGATCATTTTGTGTCCACCTATGGTTGGGACCAGCCAGCTCACTACAGGCGGAAGTCCATGAACTGTACTGGTCTGCATGGCACAGTACCATGCAAGAAGTGAATTTAACCACCAAGCCACTGGAAGAGTTAACTATTTCATTTTTACTCAGAAACATGATAGGTAAATACATTGCAGAATATATTGGACATGCAACAGAAGCACATGCTCACTGTTGTTACAGGATTATGCAAAGCGTTTGTAGCTTAAATAGGAGATGGGTTCAATTTTTTCCTCAAGGAGCATAAATATTGTGAATGCCTTACAAGAATAGTCTTGGATGGGAACTGTCTTACCTGCTATTGTTAAGTAAGGGTTGAAGGTGGCATCAAGTGGTTCAAAACTGGTCTTCCGACAACTATATGGAAACTGGTATGAAAAAATATACCACGTGTACAAAGGGTCGTTGGTGTTTGACAGTTAAGAAAACGTTACACTTGTCCTGATTAAGACATTTGTCTACAATTTCTAACACAAAACCAAAATACAACAGATGTTGGAAATGATGATAATCGGAACTGGTAAAAGATCACCGACCTGTATCATTAACTCTGTTCCTCTCTCCACAGATGCCTGCCGGACCTGTGTGGGTTCCCCACGGTGGATGGGGTGAGCCAGCCAGAAGGCCATTGACTTCGGTGGGGCCGGAAGATCCCGCCAGCGAGTGGGACTGGAAAATTCCACCCCCGCTATTTTCAGCATTTTCTGCTTTCATCTTACCTTTAATTTCTCTCTGCTTTTAGATTCGGTCTACATCCCAAACATGCCTCTGAAACGCTGTGTGTCTGGAACACTGGGCAAATTTTCAAAAGGATTTGATGTGTCAGCACAGAAATCACAAAGTAAATATCCTCCTCTGGAAGCATCCTTAAATAGTGCAGTCAATTAATTATTTCTATAAATTCCTCCAAATTGCTTACCTCCTCACTTGGCTGTCTTGTTTCAAACTTCCTAGTAGATGGATAATTGAAAACCTCCTTGATAAATACCCTACATTCTCTTGCTACATATGCTGACTAATTTATAAATTTCCCTTTCCTCTCCCTGCAAAGCAAACCATTTCCAACATCGGAAATTATCCAGCGCTCTGCTCTAATCGAACCCAAAGTTTTTCCACAGATCTCTCTTAGTTGCCTAGATCATTGTATCTTGATTGTATCCACATTTTCTTGTAGAAATACAGCTGTACCTCTTCCTAACCCATATAACAAATAAGCCATACTTTCTCTCCTTGCTTTCTGTAATACTGTGATTTTATACATGATAATATTTATCTAGTTAAATATCAAAACTGACGGCAACTTGGGAAGCAGGGAAGTTGAGTTGGCTGCACTGTCAACGTTTCTGTGCAGTGCTGACTGAAAATGCTGGGAGATAAGAAACAGAGTTGGTACAGTGCCTCCACAGGCAGGAGGTTGTAATTACAGTGTGACAAGTTTACATTGGTAGTTTCCATTATAAATATAAATGTCAGGATTTATACCGGAAAAAGTTGTTGCAGAAAATGCGCACAGATGTAAGATTTTTTAAGCACATTATACAGATATATTCTGGTTTATTGTTAATGGTAAAACATGTTTAAGCAAACCTCCAAATCCAGCAGTTTTTTTCCATATGTTTCTATCATTTGTGTAAAGACATCTGAATGATTTAACAGGACCCTTTTTGATGCATTCTTCCCATCCCTTAAACTACACTTTTATAGCCCTAAAACTAAAAAGATTCATATGCAAATACTTAATATGATTATACTATATTCCTGTGAGTAGTATTTTTACACAGGTAAAATTCATTTTAAACACATGTACTATTAACTTATTAAGTATTTACGTTTGAAATTTTCCAAACTCTACCCCAAAAGGTGCCTAACATTGTACATACATTAGATGTTCAACATTTGTTAAAAAAAAACACACACAAATCTTACCAGTAAACGCACCAGCCCTTCTTCTTGTTCTAAAACAACTTTCATCTGCACAAACCTTCCCTCTGGTGTCAGCCATAAGTCAATTGGTAGCACTCTCTCCTCCAAGTCAAAAGGTTGTGGGTTCCAAGTCCCAGTCCAGAGACATGAGCACCAAAGTTCAGTCTGGTACTCCAGTGCAGTACTGAGGAAATGCTGTGCTGAGAGGTGCCATCTTCCAGATGAAATGCTAAAACTGAGGCCCTGTCTGCCCTCGCAGGTGTGTGTATATTGTTATGAGTATGAGGCTTTATAAGATGGTTATGTTTTAAACTCTATTTTTTAATGCAAGGCAAAGTGAAGCAATGGAGAGCAACACGTGACCTCCTATTAGTTCTGCCCAGTGATAAGCCAATGTGACTTGGTTGCTGCGGGGACAGGGGCCCAGGTCAATTCTTAATGAAACTCGAGTGCCAGCTTTCAACCCTGGACACAAAGAGAAGGGCAGCTGGTTTTGTTGTGTGCAGACTTACTGACCTAGACAGAGAGAGAAAGAGAGAGTCCTGGAGAGAGAGAGAGAGAGAGAGAGACAGGGAAACAGTAGCTTTTGTGGACAACAGAGGAACAAGGCTGTTCCCGCTGTTATCCACCAGGCAGAATTTTGTGGGAGCTCATTCTATGGTTGGAGAGACAAGACCTGCGGAAATGTAAGGACATGGAAGATTCTCCCTGGTGTGGCTTGAAGAAGGAGTCATCAAAATCGACCTTGCCGCTAGAAATCGGTTTGGGGATTCTCAGCAAATTGAGAGAAACAAATTTTTATGAACACTGGACATTATGACTCAGCGAAACAGGGAGAAGGGAACCTTTTGGAAGCTGGAAGTAATTTTGGACTGGTTCCTATAAATACTACCATTCTGTGGAGAGTGCGGTATAACGTATAAACGTGGCATGGGGTTTTTGATTATGTTAGGAAGTTAAGGGGGATATCTTATCAGTAGTTTAGTGTATTAGTTGCCTACTAAGAAATGTTTAGCTGATGCTGATTTTAGTTTGTCTGTTACAGTAAAAGTTTTAAAATGTGACATCTTGTAATGTGATCATTTGAGTTTGTCACTAGGAATAAATATATATTTTTAAAAAGTTATTGGTCCCAACAGGGATCGTAACAATAGGATCCCATGGCACTATTTCACTATTAAAAAGGAGATAACCCCAATGTCATGGGCAATATTCATTCCTCAATCAACATCAGTTAAACAGGTTATCTGGTTATTAACACATCACTGTTTGAGGGAGGTTGCTGTGCACAAATTGACTGCTGGGTTTGCTACATTACAATAGTGACTATACTTCAATAGCACTTAAATGGCTGGAAGGTACTTGGGACCATAAGACCATAAGACATAGGAGCAGAAATTAGGCCATTTGGCCCATCGAGTCTGCTCCGCCATTCAATCATGGCTGATAAGTTTCTTAACCTCATTCTCCCGCCTTCTCCCCGTAACCTTTGATCCCCTTACCAATCAAGAACCTATCTATCTCGGTCTTAAATACACTCAATGACCTGGCCTCCACAGCCTTCTGTGGCAATGAATTCCATAGATTCACCACTCTCTGGCTAAAGAAGTTTTTCCTCATCTCTGTTCTAAAAGGTCTTCCCTTTACTCTGAGGCAGTGCCCTCGGGTCCTAGTCTCTCCTACTAATGGAAACATCTTCCCCACGTCCACTCTATCCAGGCCTTTCAGTATTCTGTAAGTTTCAATCAGATCCCCCCTCATCCTTCTAAACTCCATCGAGTATAGACCCAGAATCCTCAAACGTTCCTCATATGTTAAGCCTTTCATTCCTGGGATCGTTGTCATGAACCTCCTCTGGACCCTCTCTGGAACATCCCAATGTTGTGAAAGGTGCTATATAATTCTAAAAAA
The DNA here is from genome assembly GCF_964194155.1 of Cetorhinus maximus. Lineage (NCBI taxonomy): Eukaryota > Metazoa > Chordata > Chondrichthyes > Lamniformes > Cetorhinidae > Cetorhinus > Cetorhinus maximus. The sequence continues at coordinate 141,874,762 of NC_135884.1, read as the reverse complement.
GTCTTCTCTTTTGAAGTTCAGGCCTTCCTTCCCCTCCATTTCAAACCTACTTGCATGTCTTCTGATATGGAGGTTTTAATTATTTTGGCTTAATAAGGTTTTCAGTTAATTTTCATTAGTCGATCAGTGGACATTGGAAAGCTCATGGTATGATCACATTCCCTACCCTATATCTATCCTGTTCCCTTGTCTGAATTTTAACATAGTAAACTGCAGACCAGGAGGAAAGGACATCACAACATCAGATTCTATCACTTAAGAATCATGATTTAAATTGAATGAAGGGGGGAATATCCTTATTTACCTGACATTACTCAAGCAACTGATCTGAGTTAAAAGCTGGAGTAGTGCTTATGAGGAAAGCAGATTTTATTCAGTAACCAAACCAACTTAAGTTTATTTTAGCACGGCAGCTAAAAACCTGAATTAAAATGTTCCACTACAAAAGCTACTTCCAGCTTGGCACCAATAAAAAAACAAGGGTGTGTGCCAACAGGCAGTGCAATATTAATGGCCCCTTTGTACTAAAGGTCAAACTGCTCCCAATACCACTATGAATATTCAAAGAGGACAATAAACCACCCAAATAAATTACCAAGCAGCAAAGACACTATGGGCAGAATTTTCCGTTGGTGGGGGGGGTGGGGAGAGCGGGTGCAGGCGTGGGCGGGTGTGGGCGGGCGTGGAACCGATCGCCGCCCGTGATTGGGTCTGCGCCGCCATTTTGTGCGGGCGGGCCAATTAAGGCCCGCCCAGCGTATTTGCCAACTCCCGTGCATAGCAGGAGTGTGCGGGCTGCGGTGGGCCTGCACAGACTGCCGGGTCCAATGGCAATCCGGCAGTCTGTTTAAAACAAGGCCAAACCGCCTTTTGTAGGCTGCTCACAATGGCCAGTTCGAGGGCGCACCACAGGGGGTCGGATGAGCAGGCCAGGCTGCAGGGTAGGCCAGCGGGTGGCCAATGCGCCCTTCGTTTTCCTGATGACTGCCTTGCTGCCCTCCTCAAGGAGGTCGCAGCACGGTGGGAGGTGTTGGTCCCCCCACATGACGAAACATGCCTGGGAGGAGGTGGCGGAGGTGGTGAGCTCCCGCGATGTGGTGCGGCGCACCTGGATCCAGTGTCGCAAGCGCTTCAATGATTTGTTGCGCTCTGTCAGGGTGACTATCATGTTGGCATTGGGCATTTAACCCAGCAGGTAGCCTTAGCCTTTGAGGTTCCCCCCCTCAAAGTCTTACTGTCGTGACTGCATTGAATCACAGAATCACAGTGCAGAAGAGGCCCTTCGGCCTATCAAGTCTGCACCGACACGTGATAAACACCTGACCTACCTACCTAATCCCATTTACCAGCACTTAGCCCGTAGCCTTGAGATCACGTAAGGCATTTTTCCTTCACTGGATGGGCAAGCATTTAGTACCCATGCTTAGATGAGCCTGAGTGGTTCATGAGGAGATGAGTTCTCCCCCACACCATGTGTTGCTGTTAGTCAGACATGATTAGTCTGGGGGCAACCTGCAGGAGATGCAGCCTGGCGCATACTCAGAACTCCAGCACATGTCCTATTCACGGTAATGAGATGGTGGAAGGAGAGCCTCAAGGTGTCGTGGCAAAGAACCTTCTGCTGCCCTCGATGCTGCACGTGGTTGCGCCTCCTCGCTTTGGGAGCAAATACCGTGTGGTTCCTAAAGTGATGTACGCAGCATATGTCCAAGTTGGTGGGGTTGGGATCAGGCGTACTATCTTTGTGTGAGTGATCAGCAGTAGTGGGGAGAGGAGGCACTGGAGGCCTGATGTGGCCCACTGTGGTTGGGGTGTGGCGTGTGTGTGCAGAGTCCATGTGCAATTTGCCGTAATGAATGGTGTTCTCTCTTTCTCAGGAGAAGAATGCTCATAATGCCTCGAAGAATGCGAGCACTGGAGGTGGTCAGGCTCACCTCCTCATGTTAAGCCAATTCGAGCAGGAGGCCCTTGAGCTGGAGAGGCACCATGCACCCAGGTCAGCTGGTGTTGGTGATGCTGGAGTGGAACGGCCAGGTATTTGAGGCCAACAGTGAGATGTGAGACAACAATGTCCTCCCAACATTCATAGCACTGATGATTGTTTAATTTGTTATTGTTGCAGCATTGCTCGGACACAGAGTGATAGAGTCAGAGGTGTGGATGCGCAGGTCAAACAGGTACCTAACTATTCTGATCCCATTTTCCAGCACTATGCCCATGGCCTTGTATTGCCATGGCATCGCAAGCGCACATCCAAATACTTCTTACATGTTATGAGGATTTCTGTGTTTACCACTCTTTCAGGCAGTGAGTTCCAGATTCCCACCACCTTCTGTGGGCAAAATTTGCTCATCACATCCCCTGTAAACCTCCTGCCCCTTACCCTAAATCTATGCCCCCTGGTTATTGATCCCTCCACCAAGGGGAAAAGTTCCTTTCTGTCTACCCTATCTATGCCCATCATAAGTTTACACACCTCAATCATGTACCCCCTCAATCTCCTCTACTCCAGGGGAAATAACCCGGGTCTATGCAATCTCTCCTCATAACTGAAACTCACCAGGCCAGGCAACATCCTGGTAAACGTCCTCTGCACTCTCCCCACTGCAATCACATCCCTCCCGTAGTGCGCATTTCAGAACTGCACGCAGTACTGTAGCTGTGGCCTAAGCAGCGTTTTCTACAGTTCGAACATTACCTCCCTGCTCCTATATTTTATGCCTTGGCTAATAAAGGTTAGTATGCCATATGCCTTCTTAAGCACCTTATGTACCTGTCCCGCTACCTTAAGGGACCAGTCGACACGCACACCAAGGTCCCATTGATCCTCGCTACTTCCCAGGGTCCTACCATTCATCGTGTATTCCCGTGCTTTGTTTGTCCTGCCCAAGTGCATCACCTCACACTTGTCCACATTAAATTCTATTTGGCACTCATCAGCCCATCTGTCCAGCCCGTCTATATCCCCCTGTAATGTAAGGCTATCCTCCTCACTATTTACTGCCCCACCAATATTTGTGTCCATAGGTTCTGGAAGGTTGAGCACAGAATGAACCAGGGGGACAGGGATGAAGTGTGGCAGTGTGTGCACGCTAACTGATCCACTGTCCTTGTTGTTCATTTCAGCATCATCAGAGCATGGCCAACAGGAGGAGCTGCAGATACCCCTTCTCACACCCGAGGGGCCTCAAGCGTCACCTGCGTCACACCATTTCTGCGAGGCAGGCACCAGCGCAGATACTAGCACTTCAGTGGGTGCTAGTGTCAGCTAGTGTCCCGGGGCATCAGTAGAGAGGGCACTTCACAATCACTGGAGGAGCTGGCAGAGACAGAGAGTGCTGATGGAGCCAGCAGTCGGAGGGCTGCAGGGGACCAGGCACATGCTCAGTTGGTGCCTGATGATTTGCCTCTGGAGTTGTCTGCGACGCAGCAGCTGCAGGAAATGCGGCCGGGGGTGCGGGAGCATCTGGGGGGGGTTACATGAGACTATACTTCGCTTGGTGTCTGTGGTGGAGGAGTCTACGTGGATGCTCGCTGAAGCAATGAGCCTCATGGCAGAGCGCTATGCGTCCTCCATGGAGAGAGTGGCGACTCTCATGGAGAGGCTCCTCCAGGAGACCCGCCAGGGCTTCCTGTGGATGCGCTCGGACCAGCAAGCCCTCATGTCGGCAATGACCTCAGCTGGTCACTGCCAATGTGGGAATTGGTGTGGGCATCAAGTTTCCCAGCTCGTTGCCCATCCATCCACGGTGAGCAGTGAGGTCTGGGTCGACCTCACATTGGTGCAGCAGCTGCCTGTCGTACCTGCGGGCTCCTCTCAGGGCGTTCCAGATGAGGGCACCAACACCTCCGCCCTTCTCCCAGTGACTGTATCATCGGGTGAGGCTGTGACGATTGGGGAGATGCCAGCTGTGGAACTGGCAGCTCACTCCCAGGCGGGGCCAGCACAGGCTCCATGGGCCAGAGGACGACCACCAAGGTCATCGAGGCCAACAAGACAGCAGAGTCAGCGGGCTGTCTCAGATGCCACTTCGAACGATGGGGGCGGCACCAAGACGTAGCACCCAGAAACATTAGGCACACCACGGGTTTCTCACTGGTGCTTTTGTGTTGGCCTGAGATTAGGTCCTTAGGATTTCTTTCTGCTTGATTACAGTATTGTTTAATAATTGGGAGAACTTCTGATTTGAAAATTAAAATTCAGATGTGTTACCATAGCTGAGGGCGGCTCGTTTGTTCTGCATGTGTAAGTTTAAGAAAAATGTCATGAGTGTTTGTTTGGAGATTCAAATTTATGTACAAGGCTCTTAGTTCCTGCTGATGACCTGGCAGATTTTGCACTTGGGTGTCGAATATGGATGCACCAAGCAAAGCTGGTCCTGCTGATCCATTTGTGTTGTGCCAGCTGAAGGTTCATTGGATTAAAGCCTCCCTGGTGTCCCTGCCTCCTTGGTGTATTCCTGGGTCAGCATCTACCCCCTCAGCATTTCCCTGTGCATGCTTATCCCTAGAATCAGTGCTGGACTCATCGTGTGCAGCCACAGACACTGCGTCAATGTCTTCATCGTCCACTGCATCGCCCCTTTCCAGCGCAAGATTGTGGAGAGCGCAGCATGCAACCACTATCACCGACACACGATCTGGGGGGTACTGGAGTGCGCCCCCTGAGCGGTCCAGGTATTGGAAGCGCATCTTGAGAAGACCGATGGCTCTCTCCACCACAGCCCTTATGGAGGCACGGCTCCTATTGTACCGCTGCTCAGCTTCTGTTCTTGGATGGCGGAGAGGTGTCATGAGCCACCTTCTGAGGGGATAGCCCTTATCACCCAGCAGCCAACCACGCAGCCGAGCCGGAGCACTGAAGAGCCCCGGCACCTGGGAGTGTCTGAGGATGTAGGCGCCGTGGGAGCTGCCTGGGTACCTTGCACAGACTTGTAGAATCAGCATCCTGTGGTCTATCTGCACGTTCATGGAGTGGAAGCCCTTCCTGTTGATGAAGGCTCACCTGCTGGCACCTTGATGGCCACATGTGTACAGTCTATAGCACCCTGGACATGGGGGAAGCCAGCAATGGCCGCGAAGCCTATGGCTCTCTGTGCCTGACTTGCCTGGTCCCAACGGTAGTGGATGAAGGTCAATGCTCGCCTGAACAGAGCGTCTGTGACCTGCTTGATACAAGTGTGGACAGCTGATTGGGAGACATCGCAAAGATCACCCACCGACCCCTGGAAGGAGCCAGAGGCATAGAAGTTAAGGGCAGCTGTGACCTTCAGTCCCATGGGCATGGGGTGTCTGCCCGTTCAGTTAGCGGAGACCTCAGGCCCAATCATCTGACAGATATATTGGATTGTCTCCCTTGACAGTCGGAGCCTCCTTCGGCACTGCACCTCAGTCATATTGAGGTATCTGCTTCGCCGCCTGTATACACTGGCAGCAGGATAGTGACATCGTCTGCAGCCCCTTCCACCTTGGACTATCTCTTGGCCCTGCGCCCCTTGTTCCTGCGCCTGGCCTCCCAAAGGTGGATCCCCTGGAGGCTGAATGTGCACTCCTGGCCTCCTCCACCTTCTAGCCCTCCCTTCCTCCTCAGAGGAGCTACCTCCAGTGGACATGTCAAATCCCATACCCAGGCTAAGAGGAGGCCTCCGGAAAGCTACAGGCCCGATAAAGATTCCTGACTGCAGAGTGCTGACCTGAAAGTTAAAAGTACACAGAAAGCTGCTGGAATGCGTTCTGAACTACTGGAGACCACACAGGCAAGTTTAAAACACTTTCTGCAATAAATACTCCACAAAGCAGATTGACGACCCCACTGAGCCCTCATATCTCACCCATGGATGAGGTTTTTAGAAAAGTCTCTTACCCGCCTGCCCGTTGCTCCTGTGCACCAACCCGAAGATCGCACAGGCGCCTAAAAATCGGCATCGATTGACGACTAAAGGGCCTTAAAAACAAAAAGCTAAAAGCTACTGCGGATGCTGGAAATCCAAAACAAAAACAGAATTACCTGGAAAAACTCAGCAGGTCTGGCAGCATCGGCGGAGAAGAAATCAGTCAACGTTTCGAGCCTTCAAGGGGCCTTAACTGGCTCGTGAATTAATGGCGGGCGCGCGTTGGACGTCATTGCACGCCCGCCCAGCGAAATATCGCGATGGTGCGCGGTGATGTCAGGAAGCTCGCCCGATGTCACCGAGCGTCATTTTACGCGCGGACGTGTGGGGCCCACACCCCATACGTCAAACTGAAAATTCTGCCCTAAAGCTTGTAATGTTCAAGTGACAAGCTGAGTATGCATTTGGAATTTAATGGGTTGCGAATTGCACTCTGTTTAGATCTTGAAAGTGTTACTGCTATTGATCTGCTGGTATTTTGTGGAGAAATTTTGCCAATGCCAGTTGACACACAGACAAAAGTTTGGCAGTCGTGTCAGACATTTAAACATTTAAATGTTGCAGGCAGGTGCATGGAATCTTCTCCCATTTCTGGGAGATTATGTCAAGAATCTTCTATTGTGCACATGCAGAATTCTACCATTTTGAATGGGTACTGTTTGTAGTTTGCGAGCCTTTCAAAGAAGGAGACCTTTGGAGACTGCTGAAGATACCTCAGCACTTAAGAAACTATGAATACATTCAGGGACCCATAATACACCAGTTTTTTTGAGTTCTGACTATTTCCATACAAATGTATTAGCTGCTGAGGGAACACATTTGGAAGTCAAATGGACAGTAAGTTTAAGTGATGCTCCAAGAGGCATCATGATCCTAAGGTTCTGGGGTAAGAAAACATAGTTCAATGCTCTCCTGGCAGGCCTCCCCTCTGTAAACTTGAGCTCATTCAATAATCTGCTGCCCATACCCCAGCTCGGACTAATTCCCATTGACCCCTTGCCCTGTGCTCACTGACCTACATTGGCTCTCAGTCATGCCATGCCTCAAATTTAAAACTCATATCCTCTGTTTTTGAATCCCCCCATGGCCTCTCATCTCTCTATCTCTGTAATTTCCACTAGCCCTACAGTCCTCTAGGATCCCTGCAATCCGCCAAATCTGGCCTTTTTTGTATCCAGGAGATTCTTTCCTTCACCACTGATGGCCCTGAATTCAGCTGCTTGGGCCCTAAGCTCTGAAATTCTCTCCGCATTATTCAAGATGCTCCCTAAAATCTACCTCCTGTGATCAACCTGTTCTAAGATCTTCTTATATGTCAGCTGTGTCTCTGTTGGTAGCATTTTCACTGTTGACTCAAAAGATTTTGGGTTAAAGTCTGAGGGCTAGAGCACAACAATCTAGGCTGACACTCTAGTGCAGTACCAATGGAGTGCTGCACTGTCAGGTGCCATCCTTCGGATGAGATGTTAAACCAAGGCTCCATCAAGTGGACATAAAAGATCCTAAGGCACTATTTTGAAGAAGACCGGGGCAGTTATTCCCAGTGTCTTGGACAATATTTGTCCCTCAATCAACATCACAATAACAAGATTATCTGGTCATTATCTCATTGCTGCTTGTGGAAGCTTGCTGTATATAAATTGGCTGCTGGCTTCCCTACATTGCAACAATGACTACTCTTCAAAAGTACTTCTTTGGCCGTCAAGCAATTTGTGACATCTGGTCGTCATGAAAGGTACTACATTAATGTTTTTCTTTCTTTTTATATGGCCTGGTGTTGAGTTGTGTTTGATAACTCTCTTGTGAAGTGCTTTGGGATGTTTTACTAAGTTAAAAGTGCAAATTGTCAATGGAGAATAGTAGAGAATAGAGATCAATAAATATTCCAGAGTTTGGCTTGGAATCCTTTGGGAATCAGGAAGTGTTTATATAGATTTTTTTCCTCAGACAACCAAGTCGCTGGATTACAGTCAGTAAGGGCAAGTTCTATGTATGGCCTGTGGAAGGAGAGGGTGGAAAGGGATGCAGGGAGCAGAGAGTGGTTAGAATGTGAAACTTGCAATCACATAGAGTACTTGAAGGGAATAGTATAGATGCATTGAAGAGGAATAGAAGGTTATGCTTATAAGTTTAGATAGGAGACTCATGTAGTTCATAAACAATGACATGGACCTATTGGGCCAAATGGCCTCTTTCTGTGTCATTATGTTAATTTCTCCCTTCCTGTTTTTCCAATGATGTGGTCCCAAAGCATGTCCCTGCCACTGTCAGCATACAGTAAGTGATTGATCTTTCACCTGGCGAAACAAAAGCGTGAACTTGCTGTTCCTCTCTGATTCCCGGACCAGCGCTCCCACTGTGGGGAAGTGTTTACCTGCTCCCCTGTGTCTCTTCATGGCAATCCAGTTTAGATTGGCAACACAGCAGAGTGAGAGGGGAGTGGGGGTGTTGAGTCAGCATCCTGCCAGTACAGGGCACTTATGCCTTATTGCAGTTGAAGAATCCTGCTTCACCATGAAGTAGGCTTCGTAGTGCTGTAGGCCTAGAGCTGGCAATCACTAATTTTTGTAATTTTATTTCTGTTTCACTTTTGGTTTTTAAGTGAACCTTTATCAAATCTTACTTTGTAGACATTGATTAAAACCTAGATTGTGCTTTGATTATTGATCAATCAATAATAATCAGTGGTGATATTATTAACTGTAGACATGTTTTCTCAAGACCTTCTGTTTTTCATACTGGCCATTCACAGTTGGTCTTTCATCTACATCATTGTGTTCCCCTTTCAAGCTAGACTACTAAAATAAAAGTTATCTTTTATTTATCAGAAGTCCTATTTCTTACTGCATTTGATGACCCTTAAACTACAAGCCCCGACAATGAATAGCCTTGCACGTGGGGTGGTCAACCATAGTGTGAAATCAGGAGATGCAGCTTGATTGATGGACACACAACCTGATTAATGGCAGAAGGGAGGTACCATCGAAAGATACATAAACATATTGTGAAGTCTGCAAAGTCTTGCAGTGCCTGTGAGGAGAATTTATTTCATGTTTCCCAGGCCCTTATTTTGAGGAGGTCTGCAAAGAAGCTTCAAAGGCTGGAATGGAGCCAGAAATTGGACTTAAAGGGGCACAGCTTCCAATAGTTGGGCTGCGGCCAAATTAGATTAGTCAACCACTCAAGACTATAGGAGGAAGGGCTGTCAATGGAGTGACTGACCGAAGTGCTCACCCATGTAAGGTTATTTGGAAACTTGGTGATGTATGAACCAAGGGGAATTTCACCATTTTAGGGAGCTGTCTTGAACAGACCAATCTGGGGTTAACATTTCTAATATATGTACTTGTATGTATTTGTAATATAGTATGTAAAGTTGTCTTTCTTCCTTTCTTTTATATACACATATATACAAAGTGTTTTTCTTCCTTTCTTTCTTTTTAATAGTTATCTTTCTCTTGTTTTCTTTTAATCTTCAATAATTGTTGAATAGTTGTTGAATAAAGATTGTTGTTTTCAAACTTTGCTTGGCATTGAGTTACTCATTCCTGTTCGTCCAGAATACAGCTCCAAACCTAAGTGAGACTCCACAAGGAACTCTCACACGCCCTTACAGACTTGAATGTGCTAACAGCGAGTCTTTATTAACAACTCATAACTATATACGTATAGGCCAGAATTTTACGTCCTGCGGGCAGACACACGCCTGACCTGAATGGACGTTAAATAGCGCGAGATGACGTTGGGCGAGCGTCCCGATGTCATCGTACACTTCTGCAATATTTTGCTTGGCAGGCGTGCGAGGCAGTCCGAGGTGTGCCCACCGACAATTAAGCCCATTCACAATGCAATTAACAGCAATTTTATGTGGCCCGTCCACATTTACGGTTGGCGGATGGGCCTTTCCCCCAGATGGCATTTATATTTTTGAGGGACGAAATCTCTGTGGGGAAATAAAATAAAAAGAGATATCTGGGGACTGGTTTTTTTTTATGAGGTACGCTTTCAGGTGCTTGATTGTGCTGCTTGGACATATTTTGCAGCATTTTTGTTGTTTCCTTTATTCTGTGGAGGTCTGCAGCTCCCTGGGGCAGTTGTCTGCCTTCAGGGAGTTCATTAGATGCGCTCACCCACACCCTCAGTTAGGTAGGCGCCCTCCCTCTTCCCACCCCCACCCCCACCCCGGCAGCGCTGAGCATTTCTCAGTGTGCGTTTCACGCTAGCTGCCTGTTAATTGGCCAACCAGCGTGAAATCGCGGTCAGGGGCCAATTGCAGCCGGAGGCCCATCTCCTGTCCGCTTCCAGGCCCATCGATCGTGCGAGCCCAACAAACGAAAAATTCAGGCCATATACTATATACATATATACAGTAGCGGGTACAGGCATGGAGCTGATTCCATCCTAGGTCTTTACACATCTCTGTCCATTTCTAAACTGACCCTGGCTCTGAGTCATGTGCCTTCTTACATCACTGTTGGGCGGTACTCTACTCAGTCCCACATTAACCCTGTATGCACCAGTCCATATTACTACAGTAGTGGCATCACACCAAAGTAAAATTTACTTTATGTACAATTGCTGCAAGTCGAAAGTTAGAAGGAGTACTGCAGGGAAAGCATCTGGGTGGCTCATGCTCATGACCAGTCATTTCCCAAAAAGAATATAATGGCTTTGAGGAACACAACCTTTTATTCATACTTGCACATTCATCTGAGTGAACTTCACCAGCTTTCAGCCCAACCCCTCAATGGAGCATCATGCAGAAGGCAGGTCATTCTGATGCAGGTCGAGTGATGACAGATCCCGGCTTGTCTCTTTTGAACTGGGCTTTCGGTGGAGCTGAAGTGCAGAGCTGCATAATTGATAGAAGGAGCTGAGAACTCTGTGGCCCAGGCCAGCCACCTGTGGGAACCAGATCCTCTGAGGAGCAAGATGTTCCTCAGAACAAGGTCGGCTGAAAAAGCCGTGCGAGTATGAATCCCCAGTTCAGAACAGAGAATTGCTATGGTTCTGCTCCAATGAGGTGCTGCTTATAAGTTACATTGCAGTAATGATCTGAGATTGGTTTCTGCAGACACCCCTGACCTCCTTCAACCCACTCTTTGCGGCTGTGCCGTCATTGCCTAGGCTCCAAGCTTTGGAATTCATAAGAGAACGTAAAAACATAAGAAATAGGAGAAGTAGGCCATGCAGCCCATTGAGCCTGCTCCACCTTTCTGTGAACAATGAAAAAGATCAATGGTTGATCTTCTACCTCAGCTTCCCTCCCAATCCCCTTATCTCTTGATTCCCTTACAGTCCAAAAATCTATTGATCTCATCCTTGAATATACTGAAACTGAGCATCCGCAGCGCTCTGAGGTGGAGAATTCCAAAGATTGACAACACTCTGAGTGAAGAAATTTCTCCTCACCTCAGTCCTATATGGCCAACCCCTTATCCTGAGACTGTGCCCCCTCTAGTTCTAGACTCTTCAGCCACAGAGTACAGAGTCTCAGCATCTAACCTGTCAAGTCTTCATATGGTCATACATATTTCAGTGAGATCGCTCACTCATTCTGCTAAACCTCAGAGGGTACGGCTCCATTCTCCTCAACTTTTCCTCATGGAACAGCCCTCTCATCCCAGGAACCAATTTAGTGAACCTTTGTTGCATCTCATTTAAGGAAAGCCTATCCTTCCTTAGGTACAGAGACTAAAACTATACATAGTACTCCAGGTGTGTCTCACCAAAGTCCTGTACAATTGCAGCAAAGCTTCCTTACTCTTACACTCTGGCCCCTTACAGTAAAAGCCAATATCCCATTTGCTTGTTGCACCTGTGTGTTGACTTTCTGTGTTTGGTGTACAAGGACAGCCAAATCCCTTTTAACACCAACATTTAATAGTTTTGCACTATTTAAAAAAAACATATTTTTTTCTATTTTTCATACCAAAGTGAGCAACCTCACATTTCCCCACATTATACTCCATCTACCACTTTCTTACCACTCACGTTACCTATCTATATCCTTCTGCAGACTCCTTGTGTCCTCCTCACAGCTTACTCTCCTATCATCAGCAAACATGGATACTTTACACTCGGTCCCTTCATCTAAATCATTAACAGAGATTTTAAATAGCTGAGGCCCTAGCACTGATCCTTGTGGCACAAGGCCTGCCAACTTGAAAAGGACCCATTTTAGGAGAATGGGCAAAGAACTGGCAGATGGAATACAACGTGGGGAAATGTGAGGTCATGCACTTTGGTAGGAAGAATAGAGGCATAGACTATTTTCTAAATGGGGAGAGAATTCAGAAATCTGGAGTGCAAAGGGACGTGGGTGTCCTAGTCCAGGATTCTCTTAAGGTTAACTTGTAGGTTGAGTCGGTAGTTAGGAAGGCAAATGCAATGTTGGCATTTATTTCGAGAGGACTAGAATATAACAGCAGGGATGTACTGCTGAGGCTTTATAAGGCTCTGGTCAGACCACATTTAGAATATTGTGAGCAATTTTGGGCCCCATACCTCAGGAAGGATGTTCTGGCCCTGGAGAGGGTCCAGAGGAGGTTCACGAGAACGATCCCAGGAATGAAAGGCTTAACATATGAGGAACGTTTGAGGACTCTGGGTCTATACTCGATGGAGTTTAGAAGGATAAGGGGGGATTTGATTGAAACTTACAGAATACTGAAAGGCCTGGATAGAGTGGATGTGGGGAAGATGTTTCCATTGGTAGGAGAGACTAGGACCCGAGGGCACTGCCTCAGAGTAAAGGGAAGACCTTTTAGAACAGAGATGAGGAGAAACTTCTTTAGCCAGAGAGTGGTGAACCTATGGAATTCATTGCCACAGAAGGCTGTAGAGGCCAGGTCATTGAGTGTATTTAAGACCGAGACAGATAGGTTCTTGATTGGTAAGGGGATCAAAGGTTACGGGGTGAAGGCGGGAGAATGGGGTTGAGAAACTTATCAGCCATGATTGAATGGCGGAGCAGACTCGATGGGCCGAATGGCCTAATTTCTGCTCCTATGTCTTATGGTCTTATATTATTTCTTCTCTGTTTCTTTATCCTTTAACCAATTCCCTCCCTTCATGTTAGTATATCACCCTCAACCCCATAAGCCCTTACCTTGTGCAACAACCTTGCATATGGCAGCTTACTGAATGCTTTTTGAAAATCTAAATATACTACATCTACTGGTTCCCCTTTGTCTACCTTGCTAGTTCACATCCTCAGAAAACTCTGATAGATTTGTCAAACATGGGGCAGAATTTTACAGCCCCGTCAGGGTGGGGGCAGGGCCATAAAATGCGATGAGTGTTCAAAAGTCCATTGAATTCAGCGGGACCGTGAAATCCCACCGGTGTAAAATTCCGCCCATGATTTCCCTTTCATAGAGTCATGTTGACTCTGCCTCGTCATGATCTCAAAGTGTCCTGTTACCAGTTCCTTAATGAAAGATTCCTTCCCTAAACCTCTCCGCTTTCCCACTTCCTTTAAGATACTCTTTAAAATCTCTGCCCAAGCTTTTTGGTCAGGCATCCTGGTATGTCCTTCTTTGGCTCAGTATCAACTTTCCTGATTACCTGAACATTTTATGATGTTGGGTGCATGTTATGAAAGTGAGTTGTCGGAATTGTATGAAACATACTTGGTGACTCCTTGTTATACTGTAGATGGATTTCAGTCTGACGAGTACTGAATTACAGTCATAATGGACAGCATAGCTCCTGTCTCCTGACAACCATTGTGTAACATTAGAAGAGTAGCCTGTTAAAAAGGTTCCATATGAAAGTTCCCAGAAGATCTAAACACTTTGCATAGCCAAGCGCGACCTCAGGCCCATCTGAAATGGTCTGTTTGAAGCTGTCTCCCACCCTTAGCCTATACTGCATTCATGTTTAAGGTTATGGATGCTAGTTATATTGCCATTTTCTCATCAAACCTCACTTCAGCAAAAAAGTCCCACCTTCATTATTAAAACATGAGGGGAGATTTTCTCTTCTCTTTGCTCCCAAATTATCTTACCATTCGCATTTGCAATTCTGGTATGGATAACAAACAGAAGTAATCTACTCCCATGCGGTTACAGAGTTTAAAACATTTGAGTTTATATAATCCAAGACATAGAAAAGCATTAGCCATTGTGCCCAATCACAAAACTCCGAAGGGCTGTGCCATACCGAGGGTACAATGCTCCAAAAACTGCTGGAGGACACATTTGTAGAAAATAAAACTTGTTTATTTTTTTCCACAAGCAATTACACATTTGGCCCAAAGAATGCTAAGCTTAGCTTTAGAAGCATTCAAGGCACCTGAACTTCTAAATGCAGCTGAGCCTATATACAAGTATTCCCATGACTGTGGACCTAATTGAACTTGGGCTGTTAAGAAAAGGGAGCGGCCAGGCGTTTCCTTGGAGCTGCTCCCGCTCCACCCAGATAACTGTCAGCGGAAATGCAGGGAAAACTCCGGTTACGCACATGAGTGCTGCTTTTCTGGCAAAGTTATAGCTGCAGAGCAGAAGGGCCTTTGAGGAAATTCTCACCCAAGATCGTGAAACAAAAAGGTGTAAATAAAAGGGTTAGGCAGAGGGCTGGATAGGCTATTCTTACTTATACCTAAAAATACTATTGGTGATTTCAGGGATTTATGTTTTTCAATGATTCTCTTCTCATAACCAATGAGTCCTGCTCAGGCATTTGTTACAATGGCTGGGTTCATGAAATGCATAAAGGTTGTAAATAAATCTTATTGGTATGTATCAATGATTTAAACATAAATGTAGGGGACAAAAACAAAAATAGCTGGAAAAACTCAGCAGGTCTGACAGCATCTGCGGAAAGGAACACGGTTAACATTTTGAGTCCGTATGACTCTTCATCAGAACTATGAAATATAGAAATGAGGTTCTGCTGAAGGGTCATGAGGACTCGAAACGTCAACTCTTTTCTTCTCTGCTGATGCTGCCAGACCTGCTGAGTTTTTCCAGGTAATTCTGATTTTGTTTTGGAATATAAGCTGGTTGAGGGGGGTGGGACAGGTAGAGCTGGATAGAGGGCCAGTGATAGGTGGAGGCAAAGAAGAGATTGCCAACGATGTCATAGACAAAAGGACAAAGGTGTGTTAACAGTGGTGCTATTAACTGAGGAATGTACTAATGATGACATTAAGGGTAGAAAGCAGGACGAGCAAGTGACAGATAGCCCTAGTAGGGGTGGGGTGGGGGGAAGGGATTGAAATAGGCTAAAAGGTAGAGATAAAACAATGGATGGAAATACATTTAAAAATAACGAAATAGGTGGGACAAGAAAAATATATATAAAAAAAAATAAAAAATTATAAATTATTGGAAAAGGGGGGATTGGAAAGGGGGTGGGGATGGAAGAGAGAGTTCATGATCTGAAGTTGTTGAACTCAGTATTAAGTCCGGAAGGCTGTAAAGTACCTAGTCGGAAGATGAGGTGCTGTTCCTCCAGTTTGCGTTGAGCTTCACTGGAACATTGTGGCAGGCCAAGGGTGGACATGTGGGCATGAGAGCAGGGTGGAGTGTTGAAATGGCAAGCGACAGGGAGGTCTGGGTCATGCTTGTGGACAGACCGAAGGTGTTCCGCAAAGTGGTCACCCAGTCTGTGTTTGGTCTCTCCAATGTAGAGGAGACCGCATTGGGAGCAGTGAACGCAGTAGACTAAATTGAGGGAAGTGCAAGTGAAATGCTGCTTCACTTGAGTGTTTGGGCCCTTGGACAGTGAGGAGGAGGGAAGTAAAGGGGCAGGTGTTGCACTTTCTGCGGTTGCATGGGAAGGTGCTGTGGGAGGGGGTTGAGGTGTAGGGGGTGATGGACGAGTGGACCAGGGTGTCCTGGAGGGAATGATCCCTACGGAACGCCGCCAGGGAGGGTGAAGGGAAGATGTGTTTGGTGGTGGCATCATGCTGGAGTTGGTGGAAATGGCGGAGGATGATCCTTTGAATGCGGAGGCTGGTGGGATCAGGCACCTCATCTTCCGAAAAGGCACTTTACAGCCTTCCGGACTGAATATTGAGTTCAACAACTTCAGATCATGAACTCTCTCCTCCATCCCCATCCCCTTTCCGATTGTTTCAGATTTCCAACATCCGTATTTTTTTGCTTTTATCTAAATGTAGGGGATATGTTTAAGAAGTTTGCAGATGATACAAAACTTGGCTATGTGGTTGATAGTGAGGGGGAAAGCTGTTGACTGCAGGAAGATATCATGGACTGCTCAGATGGGCAGAAGAGTGACAAATGGAGTTCAATCTTGAAAAGTGTGAAGTAATGTAATTGGGGAGGGCAAACAAGGCAAGGGATTATACAATAAATGGTGGGATACTGGGAAGTGTAGAGGAACAGAGAGACATTGGAGTGTATGTCCACAGATCCTTGAAGGTAGATAAGACATACCGGATACATTCCTCTATTAGTCGAGGCATAGAATATAAGAACAGGGAGGTAACGCTAAGTGTCCAAAACACTAGTTAGGCCATGGCCTGAATACTATGGACTATTGGTCCTGAATACTATTGGTCACAACATTGTTGGAAGGATGTGATTGCACTCGAGAGGGTACAGAGGAGATTAATGAGGATGTTACCAAGAATGGAGAGTTTTAGCCATGAGAAAAAATTGGATAGACTGGGGTTATTTTATTTGGAACAAAGCAGGCTGAGGTTAGATTTAATGTGTGTAAAATTACGAGGGGCCTAGATAGAGTGGACAGGGAGGGCCTATTTCCATTAACAGAGAAGTCAATAATCAGGGGACATCAATTTAAAATAATTGGCAGAAAGATGAGAGGGGAGTTGAGGAGAAATCTTTTCACCCGGTGGGTGGTGGGGATCTGGAACTCACTGCCTGAAAGGATGGTAGAGACTGAAATCCTCATCACATTTAACCTACAGGACTGCAGAACAAGACCTGGAAGGTGGGATTAGACCTGGACAGATCTATTTCAGCAGGAACAGACACAATGGGCTGAAAGGCCTCTTTCTGTGCTGTACATTTTCTGTTCTAAATAATAGTTTTGTGTTCTGTTTCTAACATTTGTAATTTTTTTTGTAATGCTGCCTTTGTTTGCCAACTTATGCTCTCCTCTCCTAAAGTTGTTGATTCCTGCTGGAGCCTGGATCCATGGAGCATTAATACCTCCCACCAAAGTGGTCAGAAGGGTCTTCAAGGGGTAGATACTGAGGGGTTATTCCCTCTGGTTGGGGAATCTAGAAAATATGGGGACACAGCCTCAGGATAAAGGGATGTTCATTTAGGACTGGATAGCATGTTTCATTTATGGCATTGAATCACAGACTGAGTTTAAAGAACACAACCCCATTTTGTGTCCTTCTCTCCTGAAAGTGCTGGCTCTTCCTATGGTTCAATAGGGGACTGGCCACTTAATTGGCCCTTCTCTATAAGTCAGCCTAAACAATTGGTTTAACTTTATTTTAAACTCATTTACAGGATGTGGGCTTCACTGCCTAGACCAGCATTCATTGTCCATCCCTAATTGCCCTTGAGAAGGTGGTAGTGAGCTGCCTTCTTGAACCGCTGCAGTCCGGTACACCCACAGTGCTGTTAGGGGAGGAGTTTCAGGATTTTGATCCAGCGACAGTGAAGGAACAGCGATATATTTCCAAGTCAGGATGGTGAGTGGCTTGGAGGGGAAATTCCAGGTGGTGGCGTTCCCATGCATCTGCTGTCCTTGTTCTTCTAATTGGTGGAGGTCGAGAATTTATCAGTTAAACCAAATCCTCTCCACCCACATGCTGTAGATTCAGCAGGAGTCAATGGATAGTACAACTGGAATTCTGGATGACTTCCCTCCTGTCTAGCTCAATGGCCCTGAAGCCATAGACACTTCTGCCACTAGTGTGGAATTGGGACTTTACTGATCTGTGTGACTCACTATCCCACCATTATGTACCCACTGGGCCACCAAGATGACCTCTATGTGAACTGATTTGATACTGGCTTCAATATCATGGCAGCATGAATGGACAAAGTGGTGCTGCGCAGTTCAACCACAACATTTCCCTGTACTTCAATGATAACTCCTTGAAAACATGCACATTTGCACAGGACCTGACATGGTGTTACATGGAATAGTCTGTGCAATATGAGGCTGTTATTGCTGTACTGTAGCTTATTTCTCATTCTTTCATGGGAGGTGGGCGTCGCTGGCTAGGCTAGCATTTATTACCCATCCCTAACTGCCCTTGAAAAGGAGGTGGTGAGGCTCTGTCTTGAACTGCTGCAATCCATGTTGTGTAGATACACCCACAATGCTGTTAGGAATGGAGTTCCAGGATTTTGACCCAGAAACAGTGAAGGAACGGCAATATTGTTCCAGGTTAAGCTGGTGTGGGGCTCAAGAGGGGAAACTGCAGGTGGTGGTGTTCCGATGCATCTGCAGGTCCTGTCCTTCTAGTTAGTAGAGGTCGTGGGTTTGGAAGGTGCTGTTGAGAGAGCCTTGGTAAGTTGCTACAATGCATCTTATAGGCGGTACACACTGCTGCCACTGTACGTCAGTGGAGGAGGGACTGAATGTTTAAAGTGGTGGATGGGGTGCCAGTCAAGTGGCCTGTTTTGTCCTGGATGGTATTGAACTTCTTGAGTGTTGTTGGAGCTGCACTCATCCAGGCAAGTGGAGAATATTCCACTACACTCCTGACTTGTGCCTTGTAGGTGGACAACAGGTTTTGGGGAGTCAGGAGATGAGTTACTCTCTGCAGAATTCCAAGCCCCTGACCTGCTCTTGTAGCCAGAGTATTTATATGGATGGTCCATTACAGTTTCTACTTAGTGGTAACCCTCAGGTTGTTGACAGTGGGAGATTCAGTGATGGTAATGCCATTGAACATCAAGGGGAGGTGGTTAGTTTCTCTTTTGTTGGTGATGGCGATTGCATGGTATTTATGTGGCGCGAATGTTACTTGTCACTTATCAGGCCAAGGCTGAATATGGGCATGGACTGCTACAGTATCTGAGGAGTCACAAATGCAAACATTCCCACTTCTGACCTTACGATGGAGGGAAGGTTCCCACTGACTGCAGTTTTGCTAGGGCTCTTTGATGCTACACTCGGTCAAACACTGTCTTGATGTCAAGGACAGTCACTCTCATCTCACCTTAAATTCGGATCTTTTGTTCACTTTTGGACCAACGCTGTAATGAGGTCAGGAGCTGAATGACCTGGGCGGAACCCAAACTGAGCATCAGTAAGCAGGTTATTGCTGAGTAAGTGCCACTTAATAGCACTGTTAATGACACCTTCCATCACTTTACTGATGATCGAGGATATACTGATGGGGCAGTAATTGGCTGGGTTGGGTCTGTCATGCTTTTTGTGGACAGGACATACCTGGGCAATTTTCCACATAGCCGGGTAGATGCCAGTGTTGTAACTGTACTGGAACATCTTGGCTAGGGCCATGGCTAGTTCTGGAACACAAGTCTTCAGTACTATTGCTGGAATATTGTCAGGACCTATAGCCTTTGCAGTATCCAGCACCTTCAGCTGTTTCTTGATATCATCATGGAGTGAATCAAATTGGCTGAAGATTGGCATCTGTGATGCTGGGGACACCTGGAGGAGGCCGATATGGGTCATCCACTCTGCACTTTTGGCTGAAGATTGTTGCTAATGATTCAGCCTTGTCTTTTGCACTGATGTGCTAGGCTCCCCCATCATTGAGGATGGGGGATATTTGTGGAGCCTCCTCCTCCAGTGAGTTGTTTAATTGTCCACAACCATTCATGACTGGATGTGACAGGACTGCAGAGCTTAGATCTGATCTGTTGGTTGTGGGATCACTTAGTTAGCTCTGTCTATTGCTTGCTGCTTCTGCTATTTGGCATGCAAGTAGTCCCGTGTTATAGCTTCACCAGGTTGACACCTCATTTTAGGTATCCCTGGTGCTGCTCCTGACCTGCCTTTTTGTACTGTTCATTGAACAAGGGTTGATCCCCTGGCTTGATGGTAATGTTAGAGTGGGCGATATGCCAGGCCATGTGGTTACAGATTGTGGCTGAGTACAATTCTGCTGCTGCTGATGGCCCACAGCGCCTCATGAATGCCCAGTTTTGAGTTGCTAATTTGGTTCAAAATCTACCCGATTTAGCACGGTGGCAGTGCTACACAATACAATGGAGGGGGTCATAACTGTGAAGGTGGAATTTCATCTCCACAAGGATTGTGAACATCAGAGCAACATGAAGTCATTTCATTAGGGTGTACTGAAAATGCTGAAGCAAACCCCATTAGCACTCATTCTGTTAAGAAAAATTGAAGTCAAAATAAATACCACACAGAAATTGCTTCAAATCAAAGTAAGCAATAAAGAAACAATTGGTTACTTTTAAGAGAGTGAAGACGAGATGGATCACTCCAATTATGAATGAGTAGAATTTTAAAAATCTCTACCTGTCACTTTAAAATATGATGAAAGCTTTCTGAGCTATGGTGCCATTGGCAACGTCCCCATAGAGTACCTCACCCAATCGGACATTATTTATGCTCGGGTCCGGACAGTGACTGGTAATTCAGTCATGAGGAGCACCAGTTGAATCAGATCCTGCTCCCACCCAGTGTGTACCCTACAGTGCCAGTCACAGGGTATTAATCAGGAACTCTGGATGATTTTCTTTCTCTTCCTAATTGAGAGGCACTGATGTCAACTGTAGCAAAAAAAAAGTTGCATTGATATATGACCTTTCATAGCCATTGGAAGTCCAAAGCCAGTTATATCATTTAGAAGTGTTGGTCACTTGTAATGTAGGAAACATGGCAGCCACGTTGTGCACAGAACAGCAATGTGATAATGGTCAGACAATCCATTTTTTATTAGTGATATTGATTGCTGGGTCAACACAGAACACAGGGTTAACTCCTTGCTCTTCTTCAAAATAATGCCCTGGGATTTTTATATCCACCTGAGAGCACAGACCAGGCCTTGGCTTAACATCTCATCCTAAAGACAGCATCTCTGACTGTGCAGCACACCCTCAGCACCGGGCTGGAGTGTCAACCTAGATTTTTGAGGTCAATTTCTGGAGTGGAACTTGAACTGATAACCTTTTGACTCAGAGTGCTGCCAATTGACTCATAGTTGACACACGATTGCTAGGTCTGATGAGGTCAGGGATACTAACTGAGGATCTTCCTGGTCAACTTAGCACCATACCAGTCACTGCATTTACTAACTGAGCCATTGTGCAAGAGTAAATGTCGATGCGTAAATGTCAACGTTTTCAAGTGAGGACCTTTGAGAACCCTTCAGAAGTGCAATAGGAAGAGCATTGTTTTCAAACCTTAAAAATGCAGAGATCCTAAAAATGAGCGCTGTAACTCCAGCAATAGCATTCTCTACTGATTTCTCCTCTGATCTCAATATTGCTCCCGATTCAGTCTGGGTTGCAACAGCCCTTCACGTTTGCTGGTGTGTACAGCTGGCACTGAAGTCCAGTGTCTCATTTACCCAGAAAACAAGATCTGGTTTCCATTTCTGATAGACAGGGGAGGCAGATTGAATTGAAAGGCACTGTTATCCATTTGGTTGCTGACATTTTTAAAGAAAACGTCTCTGGAATCTTGCAGTTGTAGATTATGCCTTTTGCCATCTGTTGGCTGTCATCATGAATTAAGAATTTCCATCTGTCTGCCTCTCCATTAAAAATTCCTTTAGGCATCAACAGTATCAGGATGAAATGACACTCCATCTGGTCCTCCTTTACAGATCCTTGATAATTTTTGCATGTTGATAATCTCACCGCCTTATAGAAAACATCTTTGGTTATCTCCGGAGTTCATGTCATGGACTTGGAACGAGGTACTTTGGATGTAAATTGGGAGTTTGAATTCAGGCTACTTGTGTATTGCCCAATGCAGAATTCCTCTTTAGTTAAAGGGGTAACTGCAAAAAAATTGTAACCACAGTTTGTACTTTCAGCTTTCAAGTAATATTTTTCAAAGGTGCTTTGTGGCACTTGGAGGTCCAGCAGGCGTAGGCAGGGAAGTTAAGGGGGATAGTGCAAAGCAGTTAAACAGAGCAGTCAGTGTTTTTTGCGGGTGTTTTCCAAGCTCAATATTGCTATTGTCATCAGAATTCATTTTTAAAGTGAAAAAAAAAACACAGATTGGTAGATAAATCTGCGTATAGTTTATCATTCACACACCAAGTGAAAGGAGGCAGATGGTGGCTGAGCAATCTGTTCTTAACGCTTCTTCAAACAAGAAACATTCTTGATGTGATCTCGGTGCTCGGGCTTTTGCATAAATATCAGGGGTTTTTTGTAGCTAACATCTGTTTGGGAGAGTGTCGTCTAGCAGCGAGTCCCTGTCAGCCTGTTTCAAGCCCCCGGGTGTAGAGAGAACCGTGGGTGTCGGAGGTGTGATTATAATATCGGGGACTTGGAGACCACTCTCTACTGAAGAGCTGCTTCTATCACATTCACCTTGTAAACATAATCTGCAGCCTAGACAGAGGGAGAGAGAGAGAGAGAGGGAGAGAATGGGGGATTAAAAAAAAACACAAATCAAAAGTGATAAAAATGAACTCCACTGATTTCCTGTGATTACAAAGGGGACTGACAGCTGCACAGAAACACGCCACACCTTGTCTGTAACCTAAGAAATGAAAATAATTTCCTGTTTGACACATGTTTCAACTAGGAAGGAACAGGGACTGTTAGGTATTTAACCAACATTGAATGCTGTAGGTGAAAATTTGAGAGCAAAATTTCAAAGGCATTTTCGCTTTCCAAAAGCTGACATGAGCAAAAGACAGGGAAATAGTATACATTTTTAAAAAAGTTTGCCTATCATGGGACGTGGGCATCGCAGGCTGGGCCAGCGTTGGTTGCCCATCCCTATTTGCCCTCGAGAAGGTGGTGGTGAGCTGCCTTCTTGAACCGCTGCAGTCCATGTGGGGTAGGCACACCCACAGAGCTGTTAGGAAGGGATAAACTTATCAAATTTATATTTAATCTGCATCAAGAAAGCCCATATTGAAACAATTGGTTATAAGCAGTAAACGGGAACCAGAAGCTAGGCATCAGAGAGAGTGAGCAAGTTCTTGTGACCTGGGACAACTTCTACCTGGCCACAGGCTGTAGGGCGTTAGTAGAGACAGAGCAAGAAGCTGCCTTATTTTGGGGTGGGGGGATTATCTTACCACCCAAGCAGGATTGCCTCAGACCCATAGTTTCATCCTTCGGAGTGGTGCAAATTGTGATATAAGAGGCGGTGTACACAGAACTCTGATCTAGGATGTGTTCCAGGTCAACAGCCCAACATTGATTTCCTGCATCAGAAAAAAAACAATTATCAACCCTTGTTATTCATGGCTATTGGGTAACCAAGAAAGTGTTGAATGGAAACTGCAAACAAGCCACCAAACACCAGCCTTATGATTTATAAAGGGACTGATCCCCTTCCTAATTGTCTAAATTCTGTGTATATTGAAAGTAGAAAAGTAGGACAGACAGATGTTGTTATTTCATCCATAAAACGTTAAAATTAATAGGCTGATGTATCAAATTCAAGCCACTTTTAAGAAATCCACAGAGACACCTGGGTAGCGAATGCTGGCTGGTATAAGGCTTTTGAATAGTGACCTGACATACACACTTTACTCAACCAGAGTCCAGTGTATTTTTCTCTGAGGGCTTATGAATTGGTTAAAACTAACACAAAGGAAAATACTAATTAGCACTGAGGAGCACTGAGCTGTAACACTATTGATTCTCAGTTTGGCAACATCTGTTGAGCTCCTGTTGTTTTTATAAGTACTTTATTCAGCAGGGTAGGAGTTTATATGAATTAGCAAAAAGGGAAACAGTTATGTTCTTGAGAAATCCACCAAATTATACACTGTGTTAAGAACATGTTTTCTCAGATCCTTACAAAGGATTTTCTCCTCCTCCCTGTGACAGCACCTTTTTGTCAGGCTTCTTTACCTTATTCTCATCATGTATCTGTATCTGTCCATGTGTTTTGCAATATTCATTCTGCTGGTGTAATAGCTTTTTTTTCTTATTCTTTCATGGGATGTGGGCATCACTGGCAAAGCCAGCATTTGTTGCCTCACCCTAAATGTCCTTGAATGAAGTGGTTTGCTAGGCCATTTCAGAGGGCAGTCAAGAATCAACCACATCGCTGTGGGACTGGAGTCGCATGTAGGCCAAACCATTTAAGGGTGGCAGATTTCCTTCCTTAAAGGGCATTAGTGAACCAGGTGGGTTTTTACAACAATGATAGTTTCATGGTCACCATTGCTGAGACTTTGATTAATTGAATTTAAATCCCACCAGCTGCCATGGAGGGATTTGAACCCATGCCCCCAGAGTATTAGCCTGGATCAGTGACATTACCACTATGCCACTGTCTCTGGTCATCTTTCTTCTGCACAATAAAGATCAGCTCAGAACTAGATAAACAGACTGAGTTGAGTATATTGAGCTGGTTTGAATCCACCCAGTGAGTTGGCCATTATTACTGAATGTTAATTGTCACTTCAGTGGTAGAACCACAGAATGATACAGCACAGAAGGTCCTTTGGCCCATCATGCTTGAGCGAGTTCTTTACGAACAGCTATCCAATTAGTCCCATTCCCCTGTTCCTTCCTCAAAAGACCTGCATATATATCTTTTCCCCCCTTTTCAATTATGCATCTAATTCCCTTTTGAAATTTACTACTGAATCCTCTTCCATCAGCTTTTCAGGCAGTGCATTCCAGATCATAACAACTCGCTGTGTAAAAATATTTCTCCTTAGCACCTTTCCAGTTCTTCCGTTTCAACTTGAAGTGTCCTAGCTTTTTCTTGCAACCTGGGGGCACTGAGGAGCTGGGAGGCAATTTCACTAGCACTATCCAACCATCCCCGATATCTCTTAGCTGGTTAATGTGTGAGATTAGATGATGTGTTGGCAAGCTACTTGACAGTTAATTGAGTATGCTCCTGTTCTCACCTTGCACAATCACTTTTTGGGAAGATAGGAAGTCTGGAATGGCAGCACTGATCACTATTGTTCTCCTTCTCTAGCCTAAGGTTATTGAGGTTTATTGTAGAGCTCACCCCAACCCTACCCACATTCCTCATAAATGGAACCAATGGACTCAGCACAGAGTGAATTTTTTTTTAAAAAAGATTACTTATTTATAATGTTCATTGTCCTATTTTGTCAAAAAAAAAAGCTTTGTGAAAATGTCCATACCCAATTACTTTGATAGAAGCTTCAGCTGGTATCAGTTTTGACGATCTGTTATCGTAATCTTGCTTCACGCTCAGACTCCAAAAGTGTGAGCACATCTCCCTCACGGACTGCCCCTTTCACATTTCGAATGATGGATCGGTTGCTTTCATCCATAAATTCCACACGGACCCAAGTACACTGTCCCTGGGATCCCGTCCTTCCAAGAACTTTAGTAGCTCAGACCAGTTTGACGGTCTGAGTCCGTGGACCCTCCATGATGGTGGCAGTGGTGGGGAAAAAAAAAAAGGCCCTCCCTGATTGTTTCACTTGCCAACACACAGGATGATGCATTTACCAGCTGAGCCATCAAGGCAATTTGCATATTGAACCTGTAATTTTCCTGTATTCCTCTCCGCAGATGCTGTCAGACCTGCTGAGTTTTTCCAGCTATTTTTGTTGCTGTTGTTGTCATTGTTGTTGCTGCTGTAATTTTCCTGGCCTGTATGGTTTAGTTTTACACCGGGCATTGCACTTACCAACTGAGTCATCGGGGAAAATTTTATTCCCCATTCAACTTTCCCTCCTGTCCTTGTGATATTTCAGAATTTTGCTGCATTATAATTCTGTGGGTGCCAGATACAAAGAACCATTCAAAACATGAGCTTGAATAGCGAGTTCCAGCAGGCTGCATGAACGCTTGGAAATGGGAGCAGGCCATTCATCCCTTCGAACCTGTTCTGCCATTCAATTCAGTCATGGCTGAACTGTGAACATTAGATCCACACTTCTTGAAATCCATACCTGATAAAACTCTGTGTCATTCAGTCTTGAAAATTACCACTAAAACAGCATCCACAGCCTTTTAAGGATTGAATTACAGATTTCTACTACCCTCTTTGTGAAAAATTGCTTCTGGATTTCATGTTGATGACGTAGCTCTAATTTTAAGACTAAGCCCTTTGTTAGGCTTTCCTCACCAGGGTTAATTGCTTCCTCAGTATTTACTCTTTTGTTAATTAGACAGCCCCAGAAATGTCTAAACTCAATGTGAGATAAGCCTGGATTCAATAGGAGGCCCATCAAACAAACACTAGTGTCCTTCTTGAAGTCAGGTTCAGCAGCATTCAGGCAAAACTGCAAAATCTACTTGATGGAATAGACATTATGTCTGGATGGCCTGTTTAAAGAAGGCCTGTTTTTCAAAAAATAACAAGAAAAGACATTGATCAAAAAATGGCTTTCACGAGTCACCTAATGTTTGATTCTGTAAGTTGACCACTTCTCTGGAAAGTTTCTATATGGGTTGCACTGCAGACCTGTTGCATGGAATTTCACACGTCCTGGTCCTCTTCAGAGACTCTCTTGAAAGGAAGACATTAAAAATGCAAAGTGCTGGACTTTGATCAGCTGTAGTTCTATCGAGACAATGGGAACTACTAACCACACAGATACTCATCAGAATTTCAAAGCCCCCTATGAAGGGTGAAATAACCCCATATCCCATTGATTTCCATCTTGAAATGTGTCAAAAGTTTCAGAGGTGATAAGATCAAAAATGGGATTACATGGTTTGCAATAATGACAGCAAGACATGCCAATCATATTGCTTTCTGGGAATATAGAGACAGGAGTTTTAAAAACTGGGTCTGCCAAGCAGAATCAGAAAAGGAGGAAAAGAAACATCATAGTCATTTAAAAACACTGCTGGAAGAGAGTAGTAAAGATCTCTCTCTCTTTGAAGCTAGAGTGTGCCTTCAACAAAGTGCAGGCCTAAACCAAGAAACTCCAGAATTCTACAGGAAACCAATTAACTTCAAATGGTCGCAACATTCCACAATCTATGTGGCAAAGACAAGCAGAGGACTTCATCGTATATTCTTTTAATTTTTTCTTGGACTCTAACTTTCTTACTTCTCATGTCGGTGTGCACATCGTCAGGTCTTTATTATTTTTCCCTCGGGGTTAGTAACTTACTCTTCTTTGACTCAAGAAAACCTGGTTTGATTGGCTCCTTATTAAAAATTAAATACATTTGGATTGGAAAAGGTATTTACAGGGAAAATAAATTTTAAAACCTTTGTTGCAACCACCCAAGGAGGGTATACTGAGCCGTCAGAGTGAATCCCGGAGGAACACCACAGCAGAGTACAATCCAATCCTTAACCAATGTGTAAAAACCAAATACTGCTGATGCTGGAAATCTGAAATAAAAACAGAAAAATGCTGGAAAAACTCATCAGGTCTGACAACTCTGTTTCTCCCTTCATACATGCTAACGTTTCAAGTCTGTTTGACCCTTCTTCAGAGCTGAAGAGAGTCATATAGACTCAAAATGTTAACTCTATTTCTCCCACCACAGATGCTGCCAGGTTTGCTGAGTTTTTCCAGCATTTTCTGTTTTGATTTCACTTATCCAGTGTGTAATTTTCAGTGAGATTGACTAGCTAGTAATTAAGAGTGGGAATACTGGAAGATATTAAAAACTCTGCTATGTGTACCTGACCTGCATTAAGTATCACTCAGCCATCACCCTGTTCTCACGGATCTTTGTTGGCTTCATTGTACATTTAAAATTCTCTAACTCACCTTCAAATCCCTATATCAGCAATCTTCTCCAACCTGAAATTCCCGCAAATCTCCCTTGAACATTCTTTTCCTCTGACTCCAGTCTTTTGCATATGTCTCTTCCCCATGCCCCATCATGGGTAGCAGATGCCCATACTCTGGAATTACCTCCATCAACCACTTCATCTCATTTCTGTCCTTTTTAAATCCCTTATCAAAACTCTTTCTTCTGCCAATAAAAAAAACTTCCATTTATGTAGCACTTTTCATGACCTCAGGGATGTTCCAAAGCACATTCCAGCCAAAGAAGTACTTTGTAAAAGTGTAATCACTGTTGTAATGTAGGAAGCACTGCAGTCAGATTGCACACAGCAAACTCCCACAAATAGTAATGTGATAATGTTTCAGTGATGTAGGTGGACGGATAAATATTGGCCATGGCACCGGAGAGAACCCCTGTTCTTCATCAAAATATTGCATACAAACATACGAATTAGGTGCAGTAATAGGCCATTTGATCCACTGTACCTGCCCCACCATTTGATAAGATCATGGCTTATTTGATTGTGGCCTCTATTCTACTTTCCTGTCTACCTCCTAGGTCCTTAGATTCTTGATTGACAAGGAATCAATCTAACTCAGCCTTAAAAATATTCAATGACCCTGCCTCCACTGCTTTCTGGGGAAGAGAATTCCACAGGCTAACGACCCTCAGAAAAAATTCTCCTCATCTCCATTTTAAATGGGAGACCTGTTATTTTTTGACTGTGTTCCCTAGTTCTAGTCTCTCTCATAAGAGGGAACATCCTTTCAGCATCCACCTTCTCGTCCCCTTAGGATATTATATGTTTCAATAAGGTCACCGCTCATTCTTCTAAACCCCAATAGATACAGGCCCAGCCTCTCCAACCTTTCCTCATAGGACAACCCCTTCATTCCACGAATCAGTCAAGTGAACCTTCTCTGAACTGCATCCAATGCAATTATATCCTTTTCTAAGTAAGGAGGCCAAAACTGTACACAGCACTCCAGGTGTGGTCTCACCAATGCCCTATACAACTGTAGAAAAAGCTTCCCTATTTTTATGTTCTATTCCCTTTGCAATAAATGACAACATTCCATTTGTCTTCCTAATCACTTGCAGTACCTACATACTAAATTTTTGTGATTTATATACCAGGACACCCAGATTCCTCTGAATCGCACAGTTCTGCAATCTCTCCCCATTTAAATAATATACTGCTTTTCTATTCCCCCTGCTAAAGTGGGCAAGTTCACATTTTTCCACTTCATACTCCATCTATCAAATTTTTGCCCACTCACTTAACCTAACTGTCTCTTTTCGTAGACTCTATGTCCTCCTCACAATTTACTTTCCTACCTTTGTGTCAACAGTAAATTTAGCTACCATACATTCAGTTCCTTCATCCAAGTCATTGACATAGAGTGTAAATAGTTGAGGCCTCAGCACTGTTCCCTATGGAACTCCACCGGTTACAGATACC
Organism: Cetorhinus maximus; assembly: GCF_964194155.1. NCBI lineage: Eukaryota > Metazoa > Chordata > Chondrichthyes > Lamniformes > Cetorhinidae > Cetorhinus > Cetorhinus maximus. The sequence goes on along the minus strand of NC_135884.1, from coordinate 141,845,609 downwards.
AACACTAAAGTTACCCATTTATCCCTACTCTCTGCTTCCTGTTAGCTAACCAATCCTCTATCCACGATAATATGTTACCCCCTCCACCACGAATTCTTATTTTGTCATAACCTTCGATGTGGCACCTTAACAAGCACCTTTTGGAAATCCAAGTAGGCCACATCTACAGGTTCCCCTTTATCCACGTTACATGCTTCCTTCTCAAAGAACTCTAATAAATTAGTCAAACATGATTTCCCTTTCACAAAACCATATTGACTCTGCCTGATTGCATTAAGATTTTCAAAATGCCCTGCTCTCACCTCCTTAATAATAGATTCAAGTATTTTCCCGATGATAGATGTTAGGCTAACTGTCCAGTAGTTTCCTGTTTTCAGTCTCCTTCCTTTGTCAAAAGGAGTTAAATTCGCTATTTTCCAATCTGATTGGAAAATGATATTGCCTTGGAATCTCTCATGTCCTCTTGACAGGGCCAATGGGATCTTGGCTTAACGTCTCATTGGAAAGACGGCACCTCCAGCAGTGCAGCACTCCTTCAATGAACTATGCTGAAATCTGTGGGGTCATGAATCTACAACCATTTGACTCAGTGGTGAGAATGCAACCCACTGTGTCACAGCTGACACTAAAATCCCCTAATCCCCACCCCTCCTGGTGCGGCTTGGGACTTGTTTTACACTAACTGCTATATAAATGTAAATTAACTGTGTTGGTGATTTTACATGTGGACAATATCTTTCTATTGCATTGTAGCTTTAAAGAACATTATAATTTGGAATGATCAATGGCTGAAGCAGAACTGTGCAGAATGTTTAAACAGAGGAACATGGACGGCTAAACTGAAGATTCCAATCCAATGCCTTCAGGAAAAATACAAGGGGTGGGGATATGTTCCAATGGTGTGCTGGCTAATTCCAGTACAAATATCAGTCGCACTCTGGCCTAATAAGGAAAAATATAGTCGAGCAGTATATTTTACAACTTTACTAGTCTAAACAGACATAAGTCATGACGAAGTCACATATTTAAACAACAGCGGAGAGAGTTTACTAATGTGGGGAACAATTTATTTTTATTCATGAATATCAAGGTTCTGGAGATTGCTGGTGCTTTTTTTAAAGAAAGAAGTTGGGCTCCTTGCCCTGATCGCTCAGGAGGTAACTTTATTGGTCTGATACTGATTTATACAAAATCAGCCAAGTTCTTTCTAGGATTGACCCGAATTGTTGGTCTCAGCAGTGGGGCTACTTTGGTTGGTCACAGTGCGCTCAGGCTGGGAAAGGGCAAAATCTGCCTGTGTCCTCTCTAACGGTCACTGGCCTATATCCTGCTGATGGATGTTGTCTGTGTTTGGATAATTGGTAAAGCTTGATCAAGACTTGCTTCTGACATACTTCATAGCATAACAGCATACCAGCACTCACTTATTTAATCTCAAAAGATAAAGGACAGCCACATGGACAAGTAGCTGTGAATGAATCAGTGACTTTAATGGGGAGGTAATAGCATAGTGGCATTGTCACTGGACTCATACTCCAGAGACCCAGCCTAATGTCCTGGGTCCTGGGTTCAAATCCCACCATAGTAGATGGTGAAATTTGAATTCAATGTAAAATTCAAAATAAAATTTAAAAAGATCAGGAATTAAATGTCTAATAATTGTTGCCCTCTAGGGAAGGAAATCTGCCATCCTTACCTGGTCTGGCCTACTTGTGACTCCAGCCCCACAGCAATGTGGTTGACTCTTAAATGCCCTCTGAGTAAGGCAATTAGGGATGGGCAACAAATGCTGGTCTAACCAGTGACACCCATATCCCATGAATGAATTTAAAAAAATGACTCTTGGGGGAGACTATTAGGGGAATGTTAAAGAATAAATGCATTTTGAAATCCTTTAATGCTCAGGAAGTTAGCTTGGCTATGCATTTTTAATCCATTCTCATTTAGTTTCCAGTAATTGAACCAGGAGATTTTATCTCCTGACACCTTTCACCAGGCTGTCCCAAACTGAAAATAATCCTATTTCTTCACCGAGGCTGAATCAAATTCCTCTGTCTCTATGTACACACCAGACCCCCTCAATTTTTAAAAGGAAAGAACATTTGACAGGTTAAAAACTGGTTTCATGCTTCAAGAAGCTATTCTGTGTTAATTATCTTGTCAACACCATAAGTGCTAAATGGAAAGCACTGGGTATATGGAAGTGATTCTGAAGCAGTAATTTCAACATCCATATAGTAATGCACAGGATTACAACATACCAGTGTGGCCCATGCTCCATACCATTCGATGGAGCAATGAAAACTACTTTCATTAATTTCTATGAAAGTGCTATAGCTACGTGAATCTTGCAAATCCAACTGACTGCTACCGCCTCTTGCCTTTGGTAGATCTCTTTGGTCTTGCTCCATTTTCAGCTATCGGCATTCTTCAGCTCATCATCTGCTCTGATGTCAAGGGGAATTCGCACAATCTCACAGTTAGAAGATGCCTTCAGAAAGCTCAGGGTATCTGCTCTTCTGCCTCCCCATTTCATCACTGCACTGAAATCCAGACACACCACACAATTTCCCACTCAAACGCACTCTTGCCCAAAAACGGAATGCTTTCATGCCTCAGTATTCGCACCCCCCCTACAGACTTTCAAAATCCAAGCTGGATATCCTCCTCCTTCAGGCACCAAGCCCTAAGAGGGTGTTGGCGACATGGGTTTCTACTGGATTGGTCCATGATTATGCCTGGAAAGTACTGCAGTAGTTTGCCATTGCCTTCTGCAGTATGGCTGACCAGGAATTCCTCCCACTCTTACCACCTGCCATCAGGCATATTGGAAGGATTTACAGGCTGATAATCAACCAGTCTGGCCACATTATCAAGTCCTGGTGTGGGTCTTGAACCCAGAGCTTCTAGCTCAGCGCTACCTTTTGTGCCACAAGACCTCCTTAAACTTGATCTCACCTACTTAAATTGTTAATTTACCTCATCTTCTCTTAATTCTTTTCAACCTTTGAGGTACCTTGCAGCTTGTTTCTTGATCAAGTCTATTAATTTAGCTTTAAAAGCTTGCCTCTCTGCACTTCATTTTTTAAAATTTATAACTTTAAAATTAAAGAAATTATAATTTCTTACAGTCCAAAAACAAGGTAGAAAAACTCAGCTCAGCTCAGGGATGTCAACATTATCAAAAGTCTGATTTCCTGATTCCTCATATTTACAATGGAAACTATGTAAATTTGCCACCCTGAAATTACCCCCTCACTCTGTAGAGGTGCCACCTACTGGTATAGAATTGTAATTACACCATGACAAGTTTGTATAGGCAGTTTCCTTTATAAATATAGATGCAGGGATTTGTGATGGAAATATATGTTAAAATAAGGAAAATGTATGACTTGAAAGTAGTGTGCTACTCCCTGATTCAATTATTCTCCCAGCCTTGAACCCCAGTTTGTCTCAAAACTACAGTTATTCTTGACATCCCGTGTGCAATGCAATGAGAGATGGACTAATATATTATAAAATGAAAAGTTAATGGTTATTTGCAGAGTTAAACCTCTTCCTAAAGGCAGCCCTGTTACAAGCCTAAGTGTTAAACTGACCTACCAGCGAGAGAAGCACTAGAGTTTATCATTAATTCGATGATTAAACGTTGCTTGTAGTTAATTATTTGCTCAAGCAACCTTCACTTCAGAAGTTAATGCTGCTCGGGTCTTTTGATTCGTTACTTATCTTTTAAACGATTGTGCAGTGGCTGGTTAAATAGCTCAATAATTCGGTAATCTATCACTTTGTGCCATCATCAGCTGAGTTCTCTGAAAGATGTTACATCCATTTAAAACACACGTGTACAACTTGTCCCTTTATCATGTCATTACTAAGTAACTAATGATGTATTTGAAATGAAGTAAGAAAGGGCGATAAGCAAAAAAAAAAAAATAAAAAAATCTTGGATCTGGTTTTCTTTCTCCTCGGGTTCCAGTGACGTGCTTGTATCACGTGCAGAAGTTGTCCCTTTCTGGTTAGGACGAGTGACCATGTCACTAGAAACAGGGGAAGATAGTTGTGCGTTTATTTACTTCTGTAAACAGGTCAGGTCTTGGAAAGAACCCTAGAAAGCTGACAAAAGTAGGGGAGGAGACTTTGCAAGTTAGAAACTAGAAGTTGTGTTGCCAAACCTAGCCTGTAGATTGTTAAGCAGGCAGTGCAGTGGTAAGGTGCACTGAAACCATGACATGTAGCTCTAAACTAATAGATTATGGGTTTGATTTTTTTTTTCATTTGCTTTAATTACTGGCTAATCTTAACTGTATTGCCATGGTTACTTGAGTTTCACATTATATACACACTAAATATTAAAATAATTTTAGGGCAGTACGTTACAGTCAGCCGTGGCTCAGTGGGTAGCACCCTTATCACTAAGTCACAAGGTTCCAGGTTCTAAATCTCACTGCAAGACTTGAAAACAAAAATCAAAATTGACACCCCTATTGTAGTACTGGAGGGAGCGCTGCGCAGTTGAAGGTGTCGTCTTTCAGATGAAATATTAAACCAAGGCCCTGTCTACATTCTCAGGTGGATGAAGAAGAGGAGGGGAGATATCCTGGTGTCTGGCCAAAATTTATCGCTCACATCACAAAAACAGATTAATTGGTCATTATCACACTGCTGCTTGTGGGAGCTTGCTGTGCGCAAATTGGCTGCTGCATTTTCCACATTACAACAATGACTATACTTCCCTAAAAAGAAAAGTACTCCATTAGACATTCGGTGATGGTGAAAAGCTCTATATAAATGAAAATAGAATTACCTGGAAAAACTCAGCAGGTCTGGCAGCATCGGTGGAGAAGAAAAGAGTCGACGTTTCGGGTCCACACGACCCTTCAACAGAACTGAAGGAACAGAACTCTATATAAATGCATGTTTTTCTTTTCAGTATGGTGAGTAATTCCACAGCCTCTTCCAAGTTGCTTGGCTGGAACTTCTATATTCTGCTTCCCAGAGTGATTAATGGTAATGGAACGTTTTCCTGTTTTTATATATATTTAAAGTTTCAGGTATACTGAAACAATGACTCACAATTCAGGTGAGGGCTGAGCCCAGCCCAGCTTCCTGCCATTAACCAAGCCTGAAGGAAACCACATCTGGTTAACATTTCCACTTATATTTAGTACGACTTTATCCTGTTTCAATAATGTGCCTTAACCCTAAACTCAAAAGAGTTCCTATTCCAGGAGTGAGATTTCCATAATAGCCAACCTTGTGGCATTTTTTGATACTTTGTGTGACAAAACTAGAACTGAATTAGCAATGGGTGGAATTTGACTCTGAAGCCAATATCGAATATAAAACGGTTTACAATTGCTCTTTTTTTTTTTGGTGGGTTTGTTTATTTCCATTCTCTAAATTTGCATCAGCATAGATGCCAATGAGCTCGACAACTGAATTTGTAGTGGTTTCATGTCTTCACAAGTAGTTTTAACAATAGTTTCCTCTGCATCCTGGCAATGTGTTTTGCCTGATCTTAGGGGGAAAAATAACACTTCTGGCACTTTCATCACCTCCAGTTTAGAATGGCACGATCTATAATCTGTCCAGAAGACAGGCTATAGGCAGAATTAAAATCTCATGAAGAGGAATGTGAAAGGACAGAAGCTACAGATGGATGAAGATTGGGCTTGTAACAACCATATTTTTATCTTCCCTGATGGTGGGATTACCCCGTGATATAGACAACGCCAATAGGAGTTAGGCTATTACACTTGGCTTCATAATCTTAGGTTAGCAAGGGGAAAACTAATTATATTGCTATTCTTATATCTATCCTGTGACTCCTGCTGGAAAGTGTATACATGTGAACATTGGGCGAGAACAAGATGAGGCTCTGTTGGGATGTCCGCCACAGTGGTACAGTTTGCTGACACTAGCTGCCTACTGTCAGAAATGAAGATTGGCCACTTAACACCATTAGAAATGTACATCAACAAGAGACAGCACTGTCAGGAAAGGTGGGGAGAAATTATGAAAACACGTCAGGAGCCAGTTTCTAACATGTTTCTACACAAGGAATGACCGAGGTTGCCAGTTAGATGCTGAGTTATGGTTTGTTTTGTGATGGGGTGCCATGGCAATTAGCAACCGAGCTGAGACTATCATAAAGTCAGTTCACTTCAAACATTTACAAGAAGTTTTTAACCTCATCAGCTTCAGCTCCATCCGCATCTAGGGTAAAGAGACTGAAAGACAATGTGCTGACTCGGCAGGTTTTCATTGTTAATTATGATTTACACCTAAATACATTTTAGTTGAACAATAAAAAATAGCTTAAATATAAATGATCAATTTATAAAATAACCTTTAGTGCGGTTCATATTAAGACTTGAGATTCTTACCCCTCCCTCCTTCCCCTAGGCCCCACCACTAACTACACACCCTTCTTCCAGTATGCCCAGCACTTTGGAATTCCCTTCCTAACCTATGCCTCTTTACCACCCCCCCTCATTTTAAAATGTCTTCTCAAGACTTATCCCTTGGATAATTCGTCCATCACCTCCCCTAACTTCTCTCCTATTCCCTGTTCAGTATCCACTCGCCACCTCTAAAGCACCTTAAGATGATGTGTGAAAGGCACTATATAAATGCAAGTTGTAATTATATTCTCCTTACTAGCCTCCCATCTTGCATCCTCTGTAAACTTAACCTCACCCAGGACTCTCTACCCATATCCTAACTCAGGCCAAGTCCACTTTACCCGTCACCCCTATTCTCACTGATCTCCATTGGGCCCTCAGACTGTAATGCCTCAGTTTTAAAACTCTCATCCTTACTTTTAAATCCCTCCACAGATTTGCCATATTCAAGGCTGAGTTAGATAGAATTTTGATCTAAGGAGAGTCGAGAGTTCTGGAGGAGAGGCAGAAACGTGGAGTTTCAGCCAGCCGTGATTTTACTGAATGGTGGAACAGGCTCGAAGGGCCGAATGGCCTACTCCTGCTCCTCTTTTTTTACGTTATCATGCTCTGCACTGTCTCTAACCTCCTCCAGCCCTACAGGCCTTCAAGATTTCTACGGTCAATAGCCTGCTGCCTGGGCCCCAAGTTCTGGAATTTGCTTTTTCATGTCACACTTTAAAAAACTTACCTCTTCCAACCAAACTTTTGGACACCAGTCCTATTATCTCCTCATGTGGTTCTGTGTCAAATTTTGTAAAGGCAACACATCTTGGGATGGTTAAAGGGACATTAACAACACGATTCATTGTTGTTAGCATTATAGTCATAGTTTAAGAAAAGCAGAATTAGCTTTACCAGTGCAGCTCGAGACAGTCAAACACCCATTGGGGCTGCCTATGGGAAGAGATGGTTGCTTCAGAGCCAAAAAAAGAAACAACTGTGTTACCTAGCAACTCAAAACAAGCAAACTTACAGGGACAAGGCTTCTGCAAGTCACTACATATGCCAGTTCCTACTCTTTTTTAAATTAATTTACTGGATGTGGGCTTCGCTGGCTGGGCCAGCATTTATTGCCCATCCCTAATTGCCCTTGAGAAGGTGGTGGTGGTGGTGAGGCAGCTACCTTGAACCGCTGCAGTCCATGTGGTGTAGGTACACCCACAGTGCTGTTAGGGAGGGAGTTCCTGGATTCTGACCCCAATACGATCTGAGTGGGCACCAGGATTTGTTTTTTTTTTGTTGTTATTTTCTTTCTTATTACATTTCAAACGCTCTAGGTAAAGGGCGCTCACACGGTAACTTGGGTTTGCTTTCAGCTCACCTTACGTTAGCAAGTATTGGAAGACGCCAGTGAAACCTCCAGGCACTGTACAACCGAGTGAGTGTACGTGGTTTGTTCAACCCTACTGGGAGTGACATGCAGCCTCGGTGATTTCCTGTAGTCCGCGGCTTGTTAAAGGGATGTAAGATACGTTTACTACAGTCTCCACCTGGGTTAAGTCCCTCAAACAGACCTCGAACTGCCTTATCTTGCTAACTACACGTTTTTCGGATATCCCCTCCCTCCCTCTCTCTCCTCCTCCTTCTCAGCCCAACCGGTTCTCAGGAACATTTAACAGACAGGCGTCAACTGAAAAAAAAGAAAATGCTCGCTCGAAAATAATTTAAACAGACATATTTGTGTAAGTATGCGAGGAATTAAAAGCTAGCACCGAACGGGGCTGTCAAACAAACTCTTTCTAGGGGGAGCAGTGGGGCTAATTGTTTTTCCAGGCTTCAATGCAGCGACTGACAATGGGATAAGACACTGGCGAAGATGTTATTTGGTATTTAAAAGTTAAGGGCATGATCGCTTCTCCTGTTTGCACTTAAGTAAGACAAACAGAAGAAGTCCACGTTTAGAAGATGAGTGGCGGACACAGATGGAGGGAGAGAGACTTGCCCTTCACACCCTGATGTGGCTGACACTCTGGGCGCTTGCAGTTCCGACTCAGCTTTTAAGTTTAGTGGGGAGGGTGCTGAAGGAGAAGTTACCAGTATCCAGTATACTTTACCGTGTTATCAGCCGTACCCTCCACACGCTCTCACACCGTTTTCTCCCCCCACTTCTTCCTGGAAGCCAAATCTTCAAAGAAACATTTCTATCTTCTTTTTATAATTCGCCAAAGTTGCCTCCCCTCGAACCACATTCTTCTAGACAAGTCACCCCCCCCCCCCTAAAAAAAAGATAGTCGCTGTTCGGTCAAACACACACAAAAAAAATTGGAGGTCACAAGATCCTCCCCTGCATGTAAAGTGATGGCGAGCGGTAAATGATTTGCTGAGTATTACTATGCAGCTCCAGGTAATGTTTACCCGGCTTGGAAGGAAGGAGTATCAATTCACATTGGCAAAAGAAAAGTTTGTCCGGGGTGGGGGTGGGGGTTGAAATTAACTTGGATTTCCGCCCACCTGGAATCAGGTGAATTTCCGCAGGTCGGGCTCACGAGAAGTGGTTACACTGACAGTGTCTGGATAAATAATTTACTTACACAAAAGGGCATTTTTCTTTTATTTTAAAGAAAGAGCTATTGGAAGTTAAAATAGATTGCAATCTGGGGTTTTATTAGGTAAGATCTGTGCGGCACTTATAGCTCTTCACCTCTTGAAGGCAATGTAAAATTGTGTAATGGTCATTGTGAACCTATTACGGGAGACATCTCCATGGAGAAAAATTATTTGTATTTATACAGCAAGTTCACGGCTCAATAAAGTCCTTTGCCCTATAAAATGGGGAAAGGCGGCAGCTAATTGGAGCACAGCAAGATCCACACATAACTGACATAAAGGCGGTTTATAGGATATATCCCTATCTTGTTACTGGGTCTGTTGTAGACTAATTGTTCGAGATTGATTGCTATGATTAATCAATCCATGTGAGGGCCTTGTCTGCCCCCAGGTGGGCATACAGGATCCCATGGGACTACATCAAAAAAGATCAGGGAACTTCTCCCCAGCTTCCTGACCAACAGTTATCTCTCAATCAACATCATAAAAACAGACTATCAAGTCATTATCACTTAGCCATTTGTGGGAGTTGGCTGTGTGCAAATTGGCTGCTGCATTTCCTGCATTACAATAGTGACAGCAATTCAAAAGCACTTTGGCTATAGAATGCTTTGAGATTTTTTAAAAAAAACTTGCATTTATATAGGGCTTTTCACAATCAGTTGGTAACACACTCACCTGAGTCACAAGGTTATTTTCAATGGTGGTATGGAATAAAACAAAATTGGAAAATGATTGACAATTTCACTCCGCTGGCGTAGGGAATTGAAGGCACACTAGGGTTCAGGAGGGAGTGTCCTTCTGTGCTGGGGCAGGTTAAAGGGATCTCTGGTGTTTGGTTAGGACTGCTTGATTAGGTCACTGAGATGCTCCTATTTTGCATACAGACAACATCTGCCAACTTGAGTTGAGCAGCGCACAAACATAAACTTTTCATGGAACCATAAGGGCTACATTACATAACTTGAAGACACATCTGGATAGGCAACTGTTTGATTGCAACTCATAGGGGTTGATGAGACCTCGGAATTACTTACCTTTACCTTTCTAATATAAATATCCTTCAAGTATCAAGAGCAAATTCAATCTGGCAAATCAGGTCAAATTCCCCCTTTAATCTATTTCTATGTTGAAATTCTAAACTGGTATGTTATAATTTCATAGGAAAGGCTAAATGCATTAACTGTAATGCAAAATATACTGTTACAACCATAAATGGTACCTATAAAATAGAACTAAAACATGATGAATGTTCCTTTTATGTTGCATTCACTTCAAAGCTGTATTTATGGGTTTTAATTTGTTTTTCTATTAGTTTTCTCACTGATATCCTCCAGGTCACCACTCAGGGTGAGCGTTAGTTCTAATCGATGCTTTTCACGATAGGAACATAGTCTTTTTTTCATCTAGTAATTCCTATCTTGTTCACCTTCTACCATCCTAATAATCAGATGGTAGAAAAACAAAAAAAAAACATTTACATTTATATAGTTCTTTTTATGATCACTGGTTATCTCTGAGCACAGTACAACAACAAAATACTTTTGAAGTGTTGTAATGCGGGGAACGCTGGCAGCCAATTTACACACAGCAAGTTCCTACAAACCGTGAGATAATGATCGGATAATCTGTTTTTGTGAAACAAAAACAGAAACAGAAATACCTGGAAAAACTCAGCAGGTCTGGCAGCATCGGCGGAGAAGAGCACAGTTGACGTTTCGAGTCCTCACGACCCTTCAACAGAACTAAGTAAAATTAGGAAAGAGGTGAAATATAAGCTGGTTTAAGGGGAAGGGTGGGGTGTGGGGGGGGTTGTTGGGACAAGCAGCCAGTGATAGGTGGAGATAACCAAAAGCTGTCACAGACATAAGAACAAAGTGGTGTTGAAGGCGGTGATATTATCTAAAGGAATGTGCTAAATAAGAGTAGCAGGACAGGACAGATAAAGTACAGAGAGCTCTAGTGGGGGTGGGGGAATACTAAAAGGTAGAAATAAACAATGGTGGAAATACATTTAAAAAGAATGGAAATAGGTAGGAAAAGAAAAAATCTATATAAATTATTGGAAATAACAAAAGGGAGGGGGAAGAAACTGGAAGGGGGTGGGGATGGAGGAGAGAGTTCAAGATCTAAAATTGTTGATCTCAATATTCAGTCCGGAAGGCTGTAAAGTGCCTAGTCAGAAGATGAGGTGCTGTTCCTCCAGTTTGCGTTGAGCTTCACTGGAACAATGCAGCAAGCCAAGGACAGACATGTGGGCAAGAGAGCAGGGTGGAGTGTTAAAATGGCAAGCGACAGGGAGGTCTGGGTCATGCTTGCGGACAGACCGAAGGTGTTCCACAAAGCGGTCACCCAGTCTGCGTTTGGTCTCTCCAATGTAGAGGAAACCGCATTGGGAGCAACGAATGCAGTAGACTAAGTTGAGGGAAGTGCAAGTGAAATGCTGCTTCACTTGAAAGGAGTGTTTGGGCCCTTGGACGGTGAGGAGAGAGGAAGTGAAGGGGCAGGTGTTACATCTTCTGCGTTTGCATGGGGAGGTGCCGTGGGAGGGGGTTGAGGAGTAGGAGGTTTTGGAGAGGAGTGGACCAGGGTGTCACGGAGGGAACGATCCCTACGGAATGCTGCCAGGGTGGGTGAAGGGAAGATGTGTTTGGTGGTGGCATCATGCTGAAATTGGCGGAGGATGATCCTTTGAATGTGGAGGCTGGTGGGGTGATAAGTGAGGACAAGGGGGACTATCATGTTTCTGGGAGGGAGGAGAAGGCGTGAGGGCGGATGGGCGGGAGATGGGCCGGACACGGTTGAGGGCCCTGTCAACTACCGTGGGTGGAAAACCTTGGTTAAGGAAGAAGGAGGATATGTCAGAGGAACTGTTTTTGAAAGTAGCATCATCAGAACAGATGCGACGGAGGCGAAGGAACTGAGAGAATGGGATGGAGTCCTTACAGGAAGCGGGGTGTGAGGAGCTGTAGTCAAGGTAGCTGTGGGAGTCGGTAGGCTTGTAATGGATATTGGTGGACAGTCTATCACCAGAAATTGAGACAGAGAGGTCAAGGAAGGGAAGGGAAGTGTCAGAGATGGACCATGTGAAAATGATGGAGGGGTGGAGATTGGAAGCAAAATTAATAAATTTTTCCAGGTCCCGACAAGAGCATGAAGCAGCACCGAAGTAATCATCGATGTATCGGAGAAAGAGTTGTGGGAGGAGGCCGGAGTAGGACTGGAACAAGGAATGTTCCACATACCCCATAAAGAGACAGGCATAGCTGGGGCCCATGTGGGTACCCATAGCCACACTTTTTATTTGGAGGAAGTGAGAGGAGTTAAAGGAGAAATTGTTCAGTGTGAGAACAAGTTCAGCCAGACGGAGGAGAGTAGTGGTGGATGGGGATTGTTCGGGCCTCTATTCGAGGAAGAAGCAGAGAGCCCTCAGACCATCCTGGTGGGGGATGGAGGTGTAGAGGGATTGGATGTCTATGGTGAAGAGGAGGCGGTTGGGGCCAGGGAACTGGAAATTGTTGATGTGACGTAAGGTGTCAGAGGAATCACGGATGTAGGTGGGAAGGGACTGGACAAGGGGAGAGAGAAGAGAGTCAAGATAGCGAGAAATAAGTTCCATGGGGCAGGAACAGGCTGACACGATCGGTCTGCCGGGACAGTCCTATTTGTGGATTTTGGGTAGGAGGTAGAAGCGGGCCGTCTGAGGTTGGGAGACTATCAGGTTGGAAGCTGTGGAAGGAAGATCTCCAGAGGAGATGAGGTCAGTGACAGTGCTGGAAACAATGGCTTGATGTTCAGTGGTGGGGTCATGGTCCAGGGAGAGGTAGGAGGAAGTGTCTGCGAGTTGACGCTCAGCCTCTGCGAGGTAGAGGTCAGTGCGCCAGACAACAACAGCACCACCCTTGTCAGTGGGTTTGATGACAATGTTAGAGTTGGACCTGAGAGAACGGAGTGCAGTAAGTTCAGAGAGAGACAGGTTAGAATGGGTGAGAGGAGCAGAGAAATTGAGACGACTAATGTCACGCCAACAGTTCTCAATGAAAAGATCAAGAGAATGTAAGAATCCAGAGGGAGGGGTCCAGGTGGAGGGAAAATATTGGAGGTGGGTAAAAGGATCCGTTGAATGGGGAGAGGACTCATGCCCAAAGAAGTGAGCATGGAGATGAAGGTGGTGGAAGAAGAGTTCAGCATCGTGCCGATCCCGAAATTCATTGAGATGAGGGTGTAAGGGTATGAAACTAAGTCCTTTGCTGAGCACTGAACGTTCAGCGTCGGAGAGGGGAAGGTCAGGGGGTATAGTGAATATACAGTTGGGGCTGGGATTGGCAGACGGGGTGGGGACGGAGGGACAAGCAGGGGTGGAGGGTCCTGGATGGGTGTTGGTGTCGATGAGTTGTTGGAGCTTGCGTTCCTTAGCACTTGAGAGAAAGAGAAAAAGGTTCTTGTTGAGGCGTCGGATGAGACGAAGAATAAAATGAAACTGGGGGCACGCGCAGCTTTGAAAAAGGGTGCGGCGGTGCTGCTGGAGGGAGAGGTCGAGTGTGTTCATATGGCTGCGCATGGCACTGAGTGTGGATCTCAGAATGCGACGGAAACAGCAATCCGAGGAACGTTGTATGTCCCGGAGATACCTGTAATCCTGGGTGGGTTCGAAACATGAGGGATGGAATTTCAGTTGAAATCCACGTGGGGTAAGTCAGAGACGGAGACAGTCACTGAGAAAGGAAATATGGCTGTGAAAGCGGGTTTTAGTAACCACCTTGTCAAACACCAGGAGAGAAATGGAAAGCAATGAAGGTGAACAAGGCAAAAGAGAGATTCGAAAATCCTGTCGGAGAGTAGCACAAAACTTCTTCAAGGTAGGCATTTCTTGAAGAAGTGGCAGTCAATTAAACACAGAGATAAAAACAAAAAACTGCAGATGCTGGAAATCCAAAACAAAAACAGAAACAGAAATACCTGGAAAAACTCAGCAGGTCTAAGCACCTCCCCATGCAAACGCAGAAGATGTAACACCTGCCCCTTCACTTCCTCTCTCCTCACCGTCCAAGGGCCCAAACACTCCTTTCAAGTGAAGCAGCATTTCACTTGCACTTCCCTCAACTTAGTCTACTGCATTCGTTGCTCCCAGTGCGGTTTCCTCTACATTGGAGAGACCAAACGCAGACTGGGTGACCGCTTTGCAGAACACCTTCGGTCTGTCTGCAAGCATGACCCAGGCCTCCCTGTCGCTTGCCATTTCAACACTTCACCCTGCTCTCTTGCCCACATGTCTGTCCTTGGCTTGCTGCATTGTTCCAGTGAAGCTCAACGCAAACTGGAGGAACAGCACCTCATCTTCTGACTAGGCACTTTACAGCCTTCCGGACTGAATATTGAGATCAACAATTTTAGATCTTGAACTCTCTCCTCCATCCCCACCCCCTTCCAGTTTCTTCCCCCTCCTTTTTGTTTTTTCCAATAATTTATATAGATTTTTTTCCCCACCTATTTCCATTCTTTTTAAATGTATTTCCACCATTGTTTATTTCTACCTTTTAGTATTCCCCCACCCCCACTAGAGCTATCTGTACCTTATCTGTCCTGTCTGCTACTCTTAATTAGCACATTCCTTTAGATAATATCACCGCCTTCAACACCACTTTGTTCTTTTGTCTGTGGCAGCTTTTGGTTATCTCCACCTATCACTGGCTGCTTGTCCCAACAAACCCACCCTCCCCCCACCCACTAAACCAGCTTATATTTCACCTCTTTCCTAATTTTACTTAGTTCTGTTGAAGGGTCATGAGGACTCGAAACGTCAACTATGCTCTTCTCCGCCGATGCTGCCAGACCTGCTGAGTTTTTCCAGGTATTTCTGTTTCTGTTTTTGTTTTGGATTTCCAGCATCTGCAGTTTTTTGTTTTTATATCTGTTTTTGTGATGTTGATTGAGGGATAAGTATTGACCAGAACACAGGCTAACTCCGCTGCTATTCTTTAAAATAGTGTCATTGGATCTTAGCAGGCAGATGGGACCTCGGTTTAACATCTCATCCAAAGAAAGCACCTCTGACAGTGCAGCACTCCCTCAGTACCGCACTGGAGTGTCAGCCTTGATTTTTGTGCTCAAGTCCTGGAGTGGGACTTGAACTTGGAACCTCGTTACTCAGGTGAGTGTGTTACCAACCGATTATGAAAAGCACTATATAAATGCAAGTTTTTTTTTTATATCTCAAAACACTCTATATCCAAAGTGCTTTTGAATTGCTGTCGCTGTTGTAATGCAGGAAATGCAGCAGCCACTTTGCACACAGCAAACCCCCACAAATGGCTAAGTGATAATGACTTGATAATCAAAATCATAAAAACAGAGAGAGATAACTGTTGGTCAGGAAGCTGGGGAGAAGTTCCCTGATCTTTTTTCATGTAGTCCCATGGGATCTTGTATGCCTACCTGGGGGCAGACAAGGCCCTCATATGGATTGATTAATCATAGCAATCAATCAATCTCGAACAATTTGTTTACAACAGACCCAGACACGGAGTTCCCAAAACTCTCTACCACTGCCAGTCAGAAAGATAGACTTACTATTGTTGTGGGGTGTTGGCTACATCTCGGTAGGTTTTAATGACATCTTTGTAGTCTATAGTAGGTTAACTGTAAGTCTTTAACTCCTAGAACTATTTACAAATATACAGTAAAGAGTACAAGGTAGGAGCTGTCTCTATGTTTAGGTCTGCAAGTGGCACTGTCCAACATCACACTGACACCTAGATGTGGGTCATGTGTTCTCTTACATCACTCTGTGGTCGGTACTATACTCAGCTCCACATTACCCCTATATGTGCCAGGCCCTTATACTACATCTCCTCCAAGTCTTTATCCAAAGTGTTTAGTTTATACTAGTTTACTTTATCAGTAAGACATGAAGTAATACATTGTAAACACTACATTATCAGTAGTACTACATTATCACTAGACCATCTCTCTGCCACCCCACCCCCTCCCCTTCAAGTCCTTGAATTCAAAGGTTCAGGCAGTCTGGAGGCTTTATAACCTTTCCATACCTCATTCGGGCCACAATTTGAACAGTGGTAGGCTCTGTCGCTACTGGTTCTTCCTGTAGGTTTGGCGGTTGCTCTGGCATCTGGGTATGTTCCTCGATATCTCTCCATTGCACAGCAGGACAGGTGGTCTAGGGATGGGGAGGAGACTTGCCCTGTTTCTCCTGACTGTGTCCTCTATAGTGCCAACCAGGTAGGAACGAGGTTAGTCCTTGTTCTTTTCAATGACGGTACCTGCTCTTGAGGTCTTTAATCCAGACGTTGTTACATTTCTGTAATTATGGCAAGTGTCTGATGCAGTACTTTCTGTTGTAGGTGGAAGCTTACTTCTGCCTGTAAGACTGCTCTCTTCCTTGGATCCGGGTAATCCTTGGTTACCAACCCCGGTGAGAGTTTTTTTTTGGAAGGATTGGAAGTTGCGTGTGGATTTTGATCCATGTTCAAAATTCTAAAAGTGTAGGTTGCACTTTAAGAGTTTTCTGAATTTCAAGATGGTGTTACCATCCTCTTGGAGACAGAGGGATTTCCCGCGCTTGCTGGTTTTGGCAGGCTTCGCTACAATGGTGTTCGTGCTCAGCTTTTTAAAAAAAGTTTTTAAACAATGACTGCCTGCAGACTTGTCTTGCTCAGTGTTTTACTTTAAAGTTACAAATTTGTCGAATCCTGTCTGTTGCTTTCTCTGAACTGAGTTTAGAAGTCACGATTCTCCTGGATTATTTATTGAATTATTTTTTTTTCAGTTTCAGAGCCAGCAGATGCCACGCTGATTCCGGGATCAATTTTTAGTGACAGGTTTTTTTAAACTGCACTTCTGACTCTGAATTATTTAAAGATCTCTCAGGACTTGCTATTTTAAAAGATTTAGCTTACCCTGCTGATTCTGTACTCTGGGATTTGAAGCTGAACTTCCAATGGCGCTGCAGGGGAGCCTTCTGCTGCAGTAAGAAATTCTAAATTTCTGCCTTAAGCTTCCAGGCCTTTTTGTGGAGCTTTTTCTTGGTTATTTTTCCTCTGTGCCTCTGTTTCTGGAGCTTGTTTTCAGGTCAGGATGCTTTGTTGAATTTTATCTCAGCCTTCCAGCATATTAGCTTTTTTTCTGTATTTTCTGCAAGGTCTTGGGTTTTTCCACAAGCTGCTACCATGTTGTGGGGTGCTGGTTACATCTCAGTAGGTTTCTAATGACATCTTCGTGGTCTGAAGTAGGAAAACTGTTAGCTCTAGTAGTTAATAAATATACAGTAAAGGATGCAAGCTAGAAACTTTCTCCACGCTTTGCTTTGTTGAACACCACATTGACCCTGGTTGCAGGTTTATGTATTCTCTTACATCACTGTGTGGGTGGTATTATACTCAGTTGCACATTAACCCTATATGTGCCAAATCCTTATACTACAACCTATATTTTCTTTCTAAATTTAGTCATGTATAAAATGGTGCAAAATGGAGAATACCTGCTAGTAATTTTGCCTTGTCCCTGTGGAGCATACTTACCTGTTCTCACAAGTGACTGAATCCAGGTTATGGTCTTGGGCAGAAATTTGATTAACATGCGTCGCAAGGCAAACAGAAAATACAGTTCACAACAGAGTCTGTGAAGTTTTACACATTTCAGCCAAGATTCATTCCTAGAGGAGCTGGATCATGCATATGGTTACCAGGACCTGGTGCCACGAGACTTCATGGGGTCTGTCTTTGGTGAAGATGCAGATCTGGATCGTGGAATTTTTCTTTTTTTTAAAAAAAGGTTCCATCTGTTAACATTGGGAGATAGGGCAAATTGACTTTTTTCTTTGGAACGTTGTGGGTTGGTTTTATTTCGAAAGTTGTTGATTGTTTTAAAATATTGTGGATTGTCTCAGTGGCTGTGGTGCAAATTTACCTGCTTCACTTGTGGCCAGGATTTTTAGGACAGCAGGGTTTCCATTCCTGCCATCGGAGACATCAGCAGAGAATCCAACAAGAGCTAATTGGCAGGCGGCAGGAATTCCACCTTAGAGAACTACCGGACCACCTGATTGGCCAGCAGTTCTCTAGTCCCTACAGTGCCAGAAGCTGCAATGGACAGGACTGGGACTGCAAGCAGTCCCCACAGCCTCAGTCCCAGGATTCCAGGACCAGGTAAGTTTTGGGGGTCTCAGGGTGGGGAAGGGAGGCCCAGGGGAGTTGGCAGAGTGGGGTTATCGATGTTGGAGGAGTGGCCTGGCAATGGGTTGGGGGTGGTTGGAGAGAGAAAGAGAAACTGCAGGGGCTGGACCTTATGGCAGTTGGGGGGTGGGGGTCACCTGATGTTAAAAAGAGGCTACTTATGGAATAATGGAGGTGCCCCCCCCCCACCCACCCACCCACCCACCCACCCAAGGCCTGAACTTTAGGGGCTTCCCCACTGCCCCTGAACTCCTCCCGCCAGTCTGAAAATTGAGGCTGAGTGGGAAACAGCTCTTAAGTGGTCAATAATTGGCCTCTAAAGGGCCTTGGGGCAAGGGTGGGTGAGGTGGGCCGGCCTAAGTCTCAACCATCTTGGCATAACATTTCAGCGAGGTCTGGGTGGGCAGGACCCCAGTGGGAAGGCCATCCGAGAAATTTTATGGTCACACCACCCCCGCCCGCAAACCCACCGGCAGGGGAATGTAAAATTCTGCCCAATATATTTAAAGGGCCTCAGAAGGAATCTCAAAATGAATATTGATAAAACCTTATTCAACACTTCTTCAAACTTCTTGTGGCTGCAGACCAGATAACCTGTTTTCTTGGGAGTGAAATTTGTTCTGTTGCACCACCTCAGTTAATCACGAGGTTCTGCTTCATGCTCATAGATTGTCAAGTAGACCACAAGACATAGGAGCAGAAATTAGGCCATTCGGCCCATTGAGTCTGCTCTGCCATTCAATCATGGCTGATAAGTTTCTCAACCCCATTCTCCTGCCTTCTCCCCGTAACCTTTGATCCCCTTACCAATCAAGAACCTATCTATCTCGGTCTTAAATACACTCAATGACCTGGCCTCCACAGCTTTCTGTGGCAATGAATTCCAGATTCACCACTCTCTGGCTAAAGAGGTTTCTCCTCATCTCTGTTCTAAAAGGTCCTCCCTTTACTCTGAGGCTGTGCCCTCAGGTCCTAGTCTCTCGTACTAATGGAAACATCTTCCCGACGTCCACTCTATCCAGGCCTTTCAGTATTCTGTAAGTTTCAATCAGAACCCCCCTCATCCTTCTAATCTCCATCGAGTGTAGACCCAGAGTCCTCAAACGTGCCTTCTATGTTAAGCCTTTCATTCCTGGGATTGTTCTCGTGAACCTCCTCTGGACCCTCTCCAGGGCCAGAACATCCCTTTACTCTGAGGCTGTGCCCTCAGGTCCTAGTCTCTCGTACTAATGGAAACATCTTCCCGACGTCCACTCTATCCAGGCCTTTAAGTATTCTGTAAGTTTCAATCAGAACCCCCCTCATCCTTCTAATCTCCATCGAGTGTAGACCCAGAGTCCTCAAACGTGCCTTCTACGTTAAGCCTTTCATTCCTGGGATTGTTCTCGTGAACCTCCTCTGGACCCTCTCCAGGGCCAGAACATCCTTCCTGAGATACGGGGCCCAAAATTGCTCACAATATTGTAAATGTGGTCTGACCAGAGCCTTATAAAGCCTCAGCAGCACATCCTTGCTTTTATAATTCTCGTCCTCTCGAAATAAATGCCAACATTGCATTTGCCTTCCTAACTACCAACTCAACCTGCAAGTTAACCTTAAGAGAATCCTGGACTAGGACTCCCAAGTCCCTATGCACTCCAGATTTCTGAATTCTCTCCCCATTTAGAAAATAGTCTATGCCTCTATTCTTCCTACCAAAGTGCATGACCTCACACTTCCCCACGTTGTATTCCATCTGCCACTTCTTTGCCCATTCTCCTAATCTGTCCAAATCCTTCTGCAGCCTCCCCGCCTCCTCAATACTACCTATCCCTCCACCTATCTTTGTATCATCTGCAAACTTAGCCAGGATGCCCTCAGTTCCTTCATCTAGATCATTAATGTATAAAGTGAAAAGTTGTGGTTCCAACACCGACCCCTGCGGAACTGCACTAGTCACCGGCCGCCATCCTGAGAAGGACCCCCTTATCCCCACTCTCTGCCTCCTGCCAGACAGCCAATTTTCTATCCATGCTAGTACCTTGCCTCTAACACCATGGGCTCTGATCTTACTGAGCAGCTTCCTGTGCGGCACCTTGTCAAAGGCCTTCTGGAAGTCCAAGTAGATAACATCCATTGGCTAGTACCGAAGCACTGCAATTTCAAATCAAGGTGCAATCACCCCAGCACATTTCTGAAACATATATGTAAAGCTGATGGGCGTTGCTTACGCTGATGGCAGCTGCCCAGGATGTAGAAAGAAATGGAGGACATTACCAAGCAAGGCCAATTCAATATACATTCAAAATAACTGATAGCCCTGGAAATACTCAGAAAGGTCCAGTAGCAACTGTGGAGGGAGAAAGTGCAGGTCTGTAAAACTGGGCACGTTAGAAATGGAGTAGGTTTTAAGCAGGTGAAATGGGGAGGGTGGGTAAAAGGGCAAAAAAGGGAAAGTCTGCGATCGATTGGAAGATTGAACGACAAAGGAGAGTGTTGTGCAGAGCCAAAGGGAGTGGTCTCAGGGGAAGAAAACAGAAGGTATGCCTAGAACAGATACAAATAGCAAAATGATGAACAGCTGCTGTTCAAAAGCAAAAAAGAAAGAAAAACTAAGGGTACAAAACTGCAACCTGCAAGGAAAAGGAAACAATGGAAGCAGCAACGATGGTCTGAAATTGTTAAAATCAGCGCTGAGACCGGATTGCGTTTAACAATTGCAGGCCGTAACCTCCGCCCCCGGTTTGTTTTCTTTACTTTGCAGGTTTCAGTTTTAAACCCTCATTTTTCTCTTTGTTTTTGCTTTTGGATGCCAGCTGTTCATCATTCTGCCATTCGCATCTGCCCTAGGCACATCTTTTGGTTTCTTTTCTTGACCCATCACCACTCCCTTTGGCCCTGCATGACTTTTACTGTTGTCATTTAATCTCTGCTGTCTTCCACCCTATCACAGACCTTCCCTTTTGTTCTCTTTCCCATCCATCTCCCCATTTTTCACCTGCTTAAAACCTATTACATCTCTAACTTTTCCCAGTTCTGATGAAAGGTGACAGACACGAAATATTAACTGTTTCTTTCTCTACAGACACTGTCAGACTTGCCGTGTATTTCTAGAATTTTCTGTCCTTCAGATTTCCAGTATCTGCAGTATTTTGCTCTTGTATGATGCCCTTCTACGAGATCCTGGTTAGGTGTCATCTTGAGTATTGTGTCCGGTTCTGGCTCCTTCACACGGCAGGTGATATAGACCCCCCCTGGAGAAGTTTCATAGGAGGGCTACTAGAATGATCCATAGCCAGTAAGTTCAGTTGCCATCATAACCTGAAAGAACTGGGACTTTTTGTTCCAGAAAAGCATGGAGTCAGGGGGGTAAAGAGATTTTGAGGCTGTGGAATTTACTTCACGTTCAGTGGTTGAGGCAATTTAATCAAGAGAAACTCTTTCGAGTACAATCACAGTTCTTGGTTTTCCGGGAGTGGGACATGAACCCACAACCTTCTGATTCAAAGGCGAGGGTGCTATGAACTGAGCCACAGCTGACACCTCTTTAATCAAGAGTAACTGGATCTAATCAAGGGATCTGGGAACAGGGCAGGTACATGTGATTAGGCTGATTTGCTCACAAGAATAAACACCAACATGGGCTGTTTGGGCCAAGTGGTCTTCCATGTATTTTCTTGGTTAGAAGGGTGTGTCTCACTTACCATTTCACTCTTCATTTTCTGGCCTTGTTTGCTCTCCCACTGTCCTCTTCTGCTTGTACATTGATGATCATTTCGCTGCTTCTATCTGCTGCTGCCACCAGTGCAGAATGAAGTTTACAAACTTGGAACCTTCAGCCCTAACTCTTTAATAAACCTCCGGGCCATTAAGAACTGGTAAAAGCTGCTCTTCGATCGGTCAAAATCTACTACTCAAGGAGCAGACGTAGCTAATCCTCCATGCCCAGAAGCTTAGCCTGAAAGTCAGTGATGTCTTGAGGATCAACTGGATAAATGGCTGTGAAATCCACCAAACCTCCAGGACTAAATAATACCCTTTTCAGCTATTCCTAAACGTAACAAGCTCCAAGCCATTCTTATCAGGGGTCCAGTGTTAACTCAGCGTTGCACAGTCAAGGAGGGAACCAATGGTCAGGTAAAGGAGCTAGTGGGGCAGATTCAGTCTGTATGTTGGAAACCCCAGCATTAAAAAGGAGCTGATGGGAGTTTGGGGGTGAACGAATGATTCATCAGGTACTGGAGAGGTTCCACATGATTAGGAATTGGCAAAAACAGAGCCCATGCTTTTTGTTAAAAAAGGCAATAAATTCAATAACCTTAAAATGTAAATATACTCTGGTGTAGTTTGGAGAAGTAACTGTCATGAAATAGCTTAAGTAACAGTTAATTGTCAGCAAGTTGGGGGCAGGGAAACAGGACCACCTTGACTGCTTTTGAATACATCGTTATTGGATAGTGAATGTCCTTACACTTTAGCTTATTTAAACTAAGGGTCTTTTGGCATAATTCCATTGGAAGGTTAACAAAATCAATGGGAACACTGGAGTAAAATATATATGAGGTTGGATTAGAAATTGGACTAAAAATAGGAAACAGGACTCAGGTGTAAAGTCAGTCGGGTGAAGGGGCTTGCTGAGCAAAGTATCTCAGAGGCAAATACTTGGATCCTCATTAATCTCACTAAGATAAATAATTAAGTCATACAAGAGAGCAAATCTACAATATTACTTTCCAAGCAAATAGAAGAGGACAAATTTAAATGAGTGAAAAGCAAATAAATGTTCACCGATTTACTAGGTAACAAGATTAAGGACGCAGCTGGGTGCCAGATTTGAGTTCAAATACAACCGGGATCAACTTATTGGGCTGAACAACCTTGTCTCATCCTTGACTTTTTCTTACATTCTTAATTATACTAGCATGTCTCATCATGCAAATCTATCACACACTACTATTGAGAAATATGCCTACCTTGAATATAAAGCTTCCCATTGTTAAGGTTATATTATACCATGATGTTTTGTCTGTTGCAGCATATTTACTGAGACATGGCTTTCCTGACAAAATACTTGGTGCTCAAGTGCCAACTAATAATTCCAGGGAGGTCAACTACTTTTCCCCTCCCCATAATCTTCTGACATTCTCTCTTCAGAAAGCAATGATTCATGCTGGGTGATGGCTGTGCTCCACCTAAGCAATGTTCTTCATGTGCAGGCCCAGACAAGGGGTGTAAAATGCACAGATGAAACATCATAGTTGATCTCCCATCTTTTTCTCACCTGACCTCAGCGTACACATTTAACAGCAGTGTCCATCAGGTAACAATTAGGTGTAGAAACATTGACCAATTTGTTTTCCCCTTCCTAACCGGTTACTACTCAGCTCAAATGTAGCATCCTATCATAATGAAACCAGCTAAAAGCACAGACAGGCTACTGAATCTGAGACCTGCTCGATTTACAAAGTTTACCATTGCACCGAGAAGTGATGTTTACAAGAAAGCACTAGCCCACATCTACTGTTCCTGTACTCCTAGCGAGAATCACATACAATTTCAAATACTTACTATTCAAAGGATTGCCAGGATCAACGGTATATAGATAAGCATGCAAGAGGCTTGTATTTATAAAAATACCTTTCACTTCAAGCTCATCCCAAATTGAGCAATGAACTTCTTTTGAATTGTTGTAATGTAGGAAATGTGTCAGCCAAATTGCACACAGCAAGGTCCCACAACCACCAATGATTTAAGTGACCAGATTTTTTAAAAAAATGTTGGCTGAAGGGTAATTATTGGCCAGAACAGTGGGAAGAACTCTTCTGCCCTTTTTCAAAGTAGGTGAATTAAAAAAAAAATCATTTATAGGATGTGGGCATCGCTGGCTAGGCCAGCATTTATTACACATCCCTAATTGCCCTTGTGGTGGTGGTGAGCTGCCTTCTTGAACTGCTGCAGTCCATGTGGTGTAGGTGCACCCACAGTGCTGTTAGGGAGGAAGTTCCAGGACTTTGACCCAGCGACAGTGAAGGAACATCGATATATTTCCAAGTCAGGATGGTGATGGGGGGGCGGGGGGGTGGAAACATCAATATATTTCCAAGTCAGGATGGTGATTGGAGGTGGGGGAGGGGGAAAAAGGAGAACTTGCAGGTGATGGTGTTCCCACCTATCTGTTGCCCTTGTCCTTTTCAATGGCGGTGATTGTGGCTACTGGGAGCAGACAGTTTAATGTCTCATCTTCTCATCTGAAAGACGGCACTTCCAACAGTGTAGTCCTCCCTCATTGTCACTGGAATGTCAGCTTAGAGTCTGTGCAAAGGTCTCTGAAGTGGGACTTGAACCCCTGAATCAGAGGCAGAACTGCTACCCACTGAGCCATAGTTGACATGTAAACCCTAGTTCTCATGAATCAGGGCTGTCTACACAAGGTATCCAGGAAAAAGGAAAATCCTCTTACCTTTCCTGATGCAGACAGCTATTATGTTAGGTTAACAGCTAAACCTCAAATTCCTACTTTGAATCCCTATGTTGTGTCAACCGTGACTCAGTTAGTAGCACTTCTGCTGAGGCAGAAGGTAGCGAACTCAATCCCAATTTGGAGACTTATGCACAAAATGACACTTCAGTGGAGCATGAGGGGGTGCTGCATTGTCAGAACAGCTGTATTTTGGGCAAGATGTTAAATGGAGGCGATGTGACTGAGGTGGATTGAAAAATCCCATGGCATGATTTTGAAGAGAGCAGGGAAGTTACCCCCAGGGGTCTTGCCTGGTGAATATTTATCCATCGATCAACATCAGTAACAAACAGATTATCTAGTCATCATCACATTGCTATTTGAGACACTTTGTTGTGTGCAAATTGGCTGTTGTGTTTCTTGGCATTGCAAATGATCACACTTCAAATGAATAAAAATTAATCGGCTGTAAAAGTGCTTGGAGATGTTGAGGCTGTGAAAGGCACTATATAAATGCAAGTCTTTCTTACTTTCTACACAGTATAAATAGATAGATATCAATGAAAGACTGAACCAGTGAAAGTTAAAACAAAGAAACCAACAACAACCATCATTTATGAATGAGCATCCAATTGCATCTACTCCCCTAGTAAGGATGTACGTGTGGATTGTTTTACCTTGTCACCCAAATACAAACAATATCGCATTTCCTCACCCAAAGATAGCTGGAGTACACACTTCCACAAATACCATCTCTCTCTTAGGCAGAGTGGGGATTCTTTACCAGAAGCCTAAATTACATTGAAATATTTAGTAGAAACAGGCCATTCAGCCCTTCTAGTCTATGCTCCACTCAAGCCTCCTTCCATCCTCCATCTACTATCAGAATGATCCTCTCTATTCACTTTGTCCTCATATGCTTATTCAGCTTCTCCTTAAAACACAACTATACTGTTCCCCTCAACTATGCCCTGTGACAAGTTCCACAATCTCACCACTCTCTGGGTAAAAAGATGTTGCTTTTGGATTTCCTACAATTTCTTAGTGACCATCTTATAGTGATGACCTCTAATTTTGACCTTCCTCACAAGTGGAAACACAATCAAAACCTTCTGTAATTTTTAAGACCTCCGTGAGGTCACTCCTCATCCTTCCAGAGACCCAAGCCTGTTCATTCTTTCCCAATAGGTACAGCTCGGATGCTGTATCATCGTTGCAAATGGTTTTTCCACCCTTTTCAGTACCTCCACGTTCTTTACACAGTACTCCAAAGATACTGATAAGTCACTCTAGGCAGAATCACAGCAGAGATCACTGCACTGGGAACTGAAGTGGGAATTCTGTCCCTTGTTCCCCACCCGCCTCTGCTCACAGTGCCCCCGACCTCGAAAGGTCAATTGTTGCATTCCAAATACAGTTCCACCTAACTCAGGAGCACCACCCAGGAAATCAACCGTAGGGCATTCAACACTGTCATTATCCAGAGGCTATCGGGAGTTTAAAAAATGTACTATTAGAAACAAGTTTCCATCATTTGTAAAAAAAAAACAGAAAACGGTGGAAATACTCAGGCAGCATCCATAGAGGGGAAAAAATATAACATATGTTGAAAAGTCAATCTTAAGCAAGTACAGAGGCAGCACAGGGGAAAGAAAAACAGTAGTACTTGCTTAAAACCTATTATCTCTAACTTTTTCCAATTCTGACAAAAGATGATAGAGCTGGAACGTTAACTCTGTTGCTCCCTCCATACCCTGATGTGAATATCTTCTAGCCTTTTGTTTTCAATGCAGATGTCCAGTTCCGCAGTATTTTACTTCTGTCTTATTACTTTAACAGTTATTCTATTTGATTTAACTCCTGAACTTTGACAATGCAGTTTTGGCTCGATATTCAGTCTAGGCTCAAGTTTACAAAAAGCTAGAACTTCAACTTATTTCAATGCTGAATTATCCAAGTTTTCAAAACTTTGTAGCACATTTAGTAAATAATGTCAAATTTCCATTTCAATTATTTATTGAGGTTTTATCACAATAGTCTTCAAAGTGACAGCATTGGTATTAGTGTATTACAAATATGTCTATACAACTTCAATATAATCTTGAGCGATGCATATTAAAACACCCTCAAATTGTCACATTAGAAGTTCAGTCATTTGAAAAGATGCACGTTAAAATGGTGGTTGGTACCTGGAGCTTTAGGAAAAAAAAAACATTAGTTACAAGTTAGGCAGCAAAATGCTAGTCCAGCCACAGAAAATCAACACATGGAGATATTGCAGCTCCTTAGGCCAATTGAGCAGGAGTTCAATTTCAAGTACAAATGCAAGAGAAAGGATCCATCCCTTGCTGGGTACACAAATGCAAATGGCAGCCAAGACATAGGTTCAAATTCAGACTCCCTAGGTGAAACTGAAGTGATTGTTATGGTCATCATTTCTCACCAGATTTGAACTAAGGGGGTGGGGTATAGAAACATGGGCACTTGCCACATAGAAGCACAGGTGACCCATTCTGTTTGAGCAATGCTACAGCAGCTGGAAAATATTCACTGTCCTGTGCCTTCCTTTGTTTCAAATACTTACCCAACACAATTTTCCTTTAAGGGTACAACTATGCCCTGTGGCAACGTTTCAACTGTGTATGAAAAATATTAACAAAATTTGAAGGAACAATATGACAAGATATATGCGGAATTTAGTTCTGGTGACAGGGGTTCCCCCACTATCCCAACCTGCTGGAGAGCTGATGGGAGCTCTATCATTTATGTCCAGGAGGCCCAATGCTACTCAAGTACAATCAGACACTTAACTGGTCACTGTCAGGCCTCCCATGCGACCAGCATCCCAGAAGGGCAAAAATCCTGCTCCTGAGTGTTGCTGGCCAGAGGCCAGCAGCTCTCTATTGGTGGCAGTACCACCAGGAGCAGTAGCTGCTGCTGGTTATGCTCCAAACCCTTCACCAGTGATCACTGGATCCCTGGAGGCAGATAAGTGGGGTGGGATGGGGGTGGCCAGCAAGGGGGTCGGATGCAAGGACAGAGGAGTGACTTTCAGCATTCCTCACATCCACTGTCCTGGGAGGGGTTGACAGAGCAGAGCCAGATATTCTCATAGGCAAGTAGGATTAAACTTGGTGGTTCCTGTAGAGAAAAACACCAGCACAAACTTGATCGGATGAATGGCTTGTTTGTGCAGCCAATTGGCTGACTTTTTTAAAATAGGGCACTTCTTTGGAAAGATAGCTCTTACTGATTTTTCTTTTAGATAAGAAAAACTGAACAACTGCTGAAAATGTGAAATAAAACAATACCAGAAACATCGGTCAGTCAACATCTAATTAAGGAAAAAGGTAAGTTAGCCACAGTACAAAGTCAAAACATTGATTCCACTGACTTTTCTTTTGTGTCCAACTTGAATATGTATTCTATTGTATTGCCATCCTTGTATTCTAAGGCAGGTATTCTCAAAATCTGGGTTGCAACCACCAGTGAAGTCATGGGACGAGCAACAGGGGTCATGAGCTCCAGGACAGAAGTGGCAGTTGTGGAGTGGAGGCTCCAATTTGACAGTCCTGGCACGGCTAAATGTGGATGATTTTATTTGATTGTGGGCTTGGCCTAATCCCGAGCCCTGATTGCTGACACCAATAGAGCCTGCAAAGTGCTGGCATTCTTAGCTGTTTTATTTTTGTGCCTGTATCTCTGCCGTTTGAACCTCCAGCCCTCTCAATAACTCTTCCCTATCTCTGCAATTTGTACTCTGGGGTTGCACCAAGTGCAAAGCCTTAAAAATGGGGTCAAAGCAGAAAAACGTTTGGGAAGCACTGCTCTAGGGCCACTTTAACCATTTTCTCTGTGATCCACTTTACTGTCCCCGGACTGTTGGTCATTACAAAACTGAAAGTTGGAACTGTCGGTAGAAGGTCTCAAAACTTTCAAAAGTCAGTTCGTTGCTGTGTGCGCGTGCGGGGAGAGGGGGCGTGAAAGAAGAGAAATGGGAGATAAGTTTTAAGTTCATTTTTAGGAAAAAAAGGATGTGAAATTATTCCTTTAAGTTTTTGAAAATGGAATACTTACTTTTTAAAAATATACATTTATAAACAGATTTTCAAATAGTTTGTTAGAATAAAGCCCAAAGCAGTAAAAGCCATCAACATCAGAACTGAATTAGACCGTGTAACCACCACCTTTCTCTTGCCCTCCACCCCCACACAGTTTTGCCGATCATTTAATGAGATCATAGCTGAGCCGTGACCCAAGTTCAAAAATAAAATCCAATGACTGATGGGTGGTGGTGGGGGGGGGGGGGGGTGGAGGAGATATATAATTGCCTTTTCTTCAGCAGAAGCGGTGACCAGTATACCTAGGTCATGCTCTGTAAACATACGCTATATATATATATATATATATATATATATATATATATATAAAAAAAACTTACCACTATGTGAAGACCTAATTCAGCAGAAAGTGACAAAATGGTTGTAGAGCAAATGCAGACCAGTTCTAACCTGAACACATTTCAACAAAGTGCATGACGAGAGGGTGCAATGTGATGATCCAAATTTTTCCACAACACCAAAAAGCAAATTTGACTTCCCAGCAACTTGCCATGATCGACCATTTTCTGAAATGAGTCACTTCATCCTCTGAGGATATCACAAAATCTCCAACTCATTGCTCCCAGGCAGGCTCTGAATTCCAAGGTAGTAACTGTTTCACATATACTCATGAAGAATTTGAAAAGTATTTTTTCCAAATACCACAGAAACAGCAATATTTAAGTTCAGTTTACAAATGCACAATGGAGAGTTATATAATGCCTAGCTTATAGGCAGCAGGCAGACAGCATGCCAGTGCTTGAACGTGCTGCAATGTGATAATTTCACTTAGTATTCTCCATACAGGGTGGGGAAAATGCTGGGTTATCCTTGCACTCTTACAAATTAGTGCTGGAAAATAGTTGGCCACAACGTTAAAGGCAGCTCAACTGTTGGCAGGTTTGCTTAAGGAGAAGCATCGCCAAGGTTGGGAGGCAGTTGTCTCAAAAATTCAAAATGCTAAATTAACATGAAAATTCTTTGCTATTCATTTATGATGACTTAAAACTAGAGTTGAGCCTGCCTTCATTGTATATTTCCTAAGCTGCCGCAAAAAGCAAAAACTTGGTTTCAAGTCTGTAGACACAGAACATTGCAGCACATTTAATTAAAACATCTGCAGATGCAGAGCAGAAAGCTGGAAAAGATAAAAGACATTGGCTTAGTTGTGAAATAAATATATTTGATACAATGCAGTGGTTTGGATTTCGTGCTTTTTGTACTGGACTACAATCTGTGAATGCAGAATATGGAATCAGATACAATCCAGGGTTATAAAAACTCTGGAGTGATCTCCAAAACTAATGGAGCAGTTATAAACAAAACCATTCTTTAGGTTTAAACAATGGGTTATGTGAGGGAGTTAACTTAAGAACAGCAGTGGTATCAGCAAAATTATTTTTTTCTTCCAAAATAATAATTTGCTGTACTGTTTTGCATCTTGCTTGGTATAATATTAATCATTGGAGATGGCAAGTAAAAAGGAATATTTCGAAAGCTGCTCAAGTACTCAAAACGGCCAGAACAAATTCAAGTTACCAAAAATACATTGCCAAATTATTTACATACTAAAACCAGCCATATCCTGAATAAACTCTTGAAACAGAATGTTAAATCAATCTTGCAACATGGGATTCGTTTAACATAAATTTATGAACAAGTCAGCTGCTCATCACACAAGTTACATACAGGTACTGCAATCTTCAGCAGGCTGGTTAGGTAAATACAAAATTCAGATGGTACAACATGAAAGTAATTGCTCATATCGGATGGAACTTCTTACAGCATTTAATTTTGAAACTAAAAGCTTGTATGAATATTTCATTGTGACTGGTTTCACTCATGGAGCTTTAAATGCAAGTCAACATTTTTAAATTTATGGATTACAAGGATGTAAGGATTATTCAGTTATTCAGAGAAGCTCATGGTTATTATGCCAGGGATTTAAAATGTTTTGAATTCCATTTCAAACTTGAATGCTGTTACACCTAGGACATCGATTTCAAATTAAAAAGATGTAACTACTAAATATTTTGTGGATATGAAAGATTTAAGACATGGATTTATATAGTGCCTTTCATAATTTCAGGACTTCCCAAAGTGCTTTACACCCAGTGAAAGAGTTTTGAAGTATAGTTACTGTTGCAATGTAATTTGTACAAACTCCCAATCCCAACATCAATTTTCAGTTAATTTTCTTGCAACACACCATTGTACCTCTGTATAAAATGCCACTAGTATCCACTGGTGTTATTCAATTTTGGAAGGTCTTTGTTTAGGAAGGACCGTTTACATTTCACGCAGACTTGAACTACATGGCCGAAAAAATTATTCCGTTAACTCAGAAAAATAAATCTTCCCCCACATCCCCTCCATTTATTTGTAATTTAGCCCAAGTTTAATCTTCCATAAATTGGAGTTGAATCACATTAGCAACTGGAGTAATAAAATTAACCAAACACGTGCTATAGAATATTCAGCCAAGAGATGCTTAAAGTCTCATTTTATCAAATATTCTAATAGTATTTCATTTAAAACATAACAGACAGGAGTTATTTGAGGGTGCAAATATTTAAAATCACACATAATTCACTTGTCTCCTTTTGAAATACCCAAAGTTTGATTTATGACAAACTATTTAACTAAAAAATGATGTGCGATTTGATCACAAACCTACTGTCCAGTTGTAGAAACCAAGAGACCCACGGCTCAATTATCAGAAGGCTGAAAACATTTCACTTATCTCTTAGCACAGTAAGCTGGTGTGCTTATGTTTCCATTCTTTCATTTTACCACTTATCAGGTTTCACATTCATTAAGGGTTGCTCATTGCAGCCAAAGGAGGTTGCAGGTCCCCGTCTACCAGAGAATGCCCCTAGAACATTCATAGGAAGCTGTCTCAGCAGAAGTGAAGAACAGCTTTGTTGATCTCTGGGTTTGTCCAGTCATTCCTGAGATCATCCATGTGGTTATCAAAATCCACTAAGGAGTCGTACGATTTACTGTCCAGGAGACAGGTTGTAATTCGCTGCACCTCTGACCAGTCTTCACAGAAATCACTGCAAAAGGAAACCACTTATCAAATACATACAGATATGACAAGCTGGGTGTCAAGGGCTCATTCCAAGAGAAATCAACTCTGGGTGCAGGGAAATATCTTATGTATAATCCTCTCATCCCCAAAAGGTGCTCGTCATCCCTATTTCTCATTCAGGTTCTTACAGAAAGTCAGGATTCAGACCAAATGTGCAAGGACTAGCACATGATTTTTTTTTTCTTCATGTATGGAAGTACAAAAATTGAAGGAAAGAAATGTCCCCAAAATAATGAATTTAAACCCCAATTTAAAAATTGCTGGAGTTTTTAACTAAATGTTGGAAATAGAGTTTTCAACATCGGAAAGAGATAGGATTCAGGGCCAACCTGTTGCCAGTTCTGAAGAAGGATCTACAACAAAACGTTACCTTATTCTTTGAGATGTTGACAAATATTTTCAGCATTTTCCATGGGGAAAAAAATCATCTCTCACTTTACCCTCAATATTACATTTAAAGAAATAAATGCCAAACATAAATTATCCTCCCATTCTCTGCCCTAGAAGTTCTTTATTCCAAGTTAGAAACAGCCACTACACAAGAGCGCACAGTGCTGAACAGAGCTTTTTACTTCAAACATTACATCCAATTTACTTAAAATTTAAATCACTGCTGAAGCCATACCCTGGATGCATTTCTGCAAAAGATTTTTGAGTTGAAGAAAAAAGGTTTCCTCACCTGCTTTGCAGTTGCTTTTATCCAACAATTATATATGAAAAACGTTATTTGGTACGTGGCAAATTAAGATGAGGACTTGGCTAGAAGCTTAAACAAAATTATGCTCCACAAAATGCACCCGTCATTGTTACATAGAGACAGTGAGTTAAAATTTAAAATAGCTTCCACAAAAATGAAGAGTAAATTCAGAGAGGCTCAAGATAATACACTAACCTCTCCAGTCCAAAAACCTATTGTTCAGAAACACCAGTTGTCTGGAACTGTTTTGAGTATACTCAAGCAATTCACGGCATCATTTTAACACAGAGTATTGCGAGAGGAAACATGGAAGATACAGTGTTTGGGTAAGTCAAACCATTTTGATTTATCATAAGACGGAATACTGTGGACGCTGAAAACCTGAAATAAAATGCTGGAAATACTCTGCAGTTAGGCAGCCTGCATGGAGAAAGAAACAGAGTTAACATTTCAAGAGGATGATCTTTCATCAGAACTGGGAAGAGTAAGAAACGTACTAGCTTTTAAGTGAGGGGTAGGCGGGACAAGGGCAAAAGGAAGGTCTGTGATCGGGTGAAAGTCAGGAGATATTGAATGACAGATGGAGTTAGTCTTCCAGGGTCAAAAGGAATGGTGATGGGGCAAGAAACAAAAAGATGTGCCAAGAGCAGCTTTGTTGCTGACTGAAAGCATTTTCCAGCATTTTGTTGGTTTTATTTTAAAACAATTTTTAATCACTGTTTTAAGCTTTAGGTAAATATTTATATTTATGGGATTTTCCAGTTCATGTACTTATGATTAGGCATTTGAATGTAATTCTAAAACCCAGAAAACTCCAAAAATCCAGAAATTCCCCCGAGCATCCCGGACTGGAGAGGTTAGTGTACGTGATCAGGTCAGTTCCTGCATCTAGTAATATGTTAAAAGAAAAGCAAAACTTCTTGTTAGTGAAACCAGGTCATAATTTTATACATTAGAAATTGATAAGCAAATCATTGTGTGGCTTTAAGACAGACCATTTCCCTCATCTCTAGAGGAGCCCCTTTTGTAAAGTGCATAACATACTATATTTTAAATGTCCCCATTCTCACAACTGCTGAGAACGTGCTGTTAACTATTCACATATCTACTAGAATTAAACCATCATCTCTCACTCCTAAGGGGTGCAAAGAAAGAGAGCTAGCATTTATACAAGCTCCTTACACAACCTCAGGACATCTCAAAGCATTTCGCAGCCGTGAAGTACACTTTGAACGTTCAGTGGCTGCTGTAATGTAGGAAAATATAAGAATGTGTGTCAGCCAGTTCACACAGCAAGGTCCCACAAACAGCAATGGGATAAATGACCAACTGAACTGTTTTTAGACCATAAATCATATGAGCAGAAATTAGGCCATTCGGCCCATCGAGTCTGCTCCACCATTCAATCATGGCTGATAAGTTTCTCAACCCCATTCTCCCGCCTTCTCCCCGTAACCTTTGATCCCCTTACCAATCAAGAATCTATCTATCTATCTCGGTCTTAAATACACTCAATGACCTGGCCTCCACAGCCTTCTGTGGCAATGAATTCCATAGATTCACCACTCTCTGGCTAAAGAAGTTTCTCCTCATCTCTGTCCTAAAAGGTCTTCCCTTTACTGAGGCTGTGCCCTCGGGTCCTAGTCTCTCCCACTAATGGAAACATCTTCCCCACATTCACGCTATCCAGGCCTTTCAGTATTCTGTAAGTTTCAATCAGATCCCCCCCCTCATCCTTCTAAACTCCATCGAGTATAGACTCAGGGTCCTCAAACGTTCCTCATATGTTAAGCCTTTCATTCCTGGGATCGTTCTCATGAACCTCCTCTGGACCCTCTCCAGGACCAGAACATCCTTCCTGAGATACGGGGCCCAAAATTGCTCACAATATTCTAAATGTGGTCTGACCAGAGCCTTATAAAGCCTCAGCAGCACATCCCTGCTTTTATATTCTCGTCCTCTTGAAATAAATGCCAACATTGCATTTGCCTGCCTAACTACCGACTCAACCTGCAAGTTAACCTTAGGAGAATCCTGGACTAGGACTCCCAAGTCCCTTTGCATTTCAGATTTCTGATTTTTCCCCCCATTTAGAAAATAGTTTATGCCTCTATTCTTCCTACCAAAGTGCATGACCTCACACTTCCTCATGTTGTATTCCATCTGCCACTTCTTTTCCCATTCTCCTAACCTGTCCAAATCCTTCTGCAGCCTCCCCGCCTCCTCAATACTACCTGTCCCTCCACCTATCTTTGTATCATCTGCAAACTTAGCAAGGATGCCCTAAGTTCCTTCATCTAGATCATTAATGTATAAAGTGAAAAGTTGTGGTCCCAACACTGACCCCTGCGGAACTCCACTAGTCACCGGCCGCCATCCTGAGAAGGACCCCCTTATCCCCACTCTCTGCCTCCTGCCAGACAGCCAATCTTCTTATCCATGCTAGTATCTTTCCTTTAACACCATGGGCTCTTATCTTACTGAGCAGCCTCCTGTGCAGCACCTTGTCAAAGGCCTTCTGGAAGTCCAAGTAGATAACATCCATTGGCTCTCCTTTGTCTAACCTACTCGTTACCTCCTCAAAGAATTCTAACAGGTTTGTCAGGCATGACCTCCCCTTGATGAAACCATGCTGACTTTGCCCTGTTTTACCATGCACTTCCAAGTATTTTGAAATCTCATCCTTAATAATGAACTCAAATCTTACCAACGACCGAGGTCAGGCTAATCGGCCTGTAATTTCCCGTCTTTTGCCTCACTCCCTTCTTAAACAGGGGGGTTACATTAGCGATTTTCCAGTACTCTGGAACCCTCCCTGACTCTAGTGATTCCTGAAAGCTCACCACTAACACCTCCACTATCTCTTCAGCTATCTCCTTCAGAACTCTGGGGTGTAATCCATCTGGTCCAGGCAATTTATCCACCTTCAGACCTTTCAGTTTTCCTAGCACCGTCTCCTTGGTAATGGCCACAATACTCACCTCTGCCCCTGACTCTCTTGAACTTTGGGGATGTTACTCGTGTCTTCCACCGTGAAGACTGACGCAAAGTACCTATTCAGTTCTTTCTCCATTTCTTTATTCCCCACTACTACTTCTCCAGTGTCATTTTCCAGCAGCCCAATGTCCACTTTTGCCTCTCTGTTACCCTTTATATATCTAAAAAAACTCTTGCAATCTTCTTTTATATTACGGGCTAGTTTACCTTCATATTTAATCTTCTCCCTCCTTATTTCTTTTTTAGTTGTCCTCTGTGGTCTTTGTAGGCTTCCCAATCCCCTGGTTTCCCACTGCTCTTCGCCGCATTGTATGCTTTCTCTTTAGCTTTTATGCTGTCCCTGACTTCCCTTGTCAGCCATGGTTGCCTCGTCCTCACTTTTGTATGCTTCTTCTTCCTAGGGATGAATTTTTGCTGTCTCTCCCAAATTACTCCCAGAAACTCCAGCCATTGCTGTTCCACTGTCTTTCCTGCTTGGCTCATCTCCCAGTCAATTCTGGCCAGGTCCTCCCTCATGCCTCTGTAGTTGCCTTTATTCAACTGTAATACCGTTACATCTGATTCCAGCTTTTTCCCCTCAAATTGCAGGGTAAATTCTATCATATATTGGTCACTTCCTCCTAAGGGTTCCTTCACCTTAAGCTCCCTTATCAAATCTGCCTCATTACACATCACTAAATCTAGAATTGCCTGTTCCCTAGTGGGCTCCATCACAAGCTGCTCCAAAAAGCCATCTCGTAGACATTCCACAAATTCCTTTTCTTGGGATCCATTACCAACCTGATTTTCCCAGTCTACCTGCATATTGAAATCCCCCATGATCACTGTAACCTTGCCTTTCTTACACGCCTTTTCTATCTCCTGGTGTACCTTGTGCCCCACATCCTGACGACTGTTCGGAGGCCTGTACATAACTCCCATTTTAGTTTTTTTACCTTTGTGGTTCCTCAACTCTACCCACACAGATTCTACATCATCTGACCCTACATAATTTCTTGCCAATGATCTAATTTCATTTCTTACTAACAAAGCAACCCCACCCCCTCTGCCAACCTGCCTATCTTTTCGATAGGACGTATATCCTTGGATATTTAGCTCTCAGTCCTGATCCCCTTGCAGCCATGTCTCCAT
The DNA here is from genome assembly GCF_964194155.1 of Cetorhinus maximus. NCBI lineage: Eukaryota > Metazoa > Chordata > Chondrichthyes > Lamniformes > Cetorhinidae > Cetorhinus > Cetorhinus maximus. The sequence continues at coordinate 141,808,964 of NC_135884.1, read as the reverse complement.
GATGCCCACCTCATCATACCTGCCAATTTCAATCTGCGCCACAAGCTCATTTACCTTATTTCGTATACCGTGTGCATTCAGATACAACACCTTCAGTCCTGTATTTCCCGTCCTCTTTCTCATTGTCGTCCCTTTATCTGATGTGCTTGAAGTTAGATTCCTAGCCCTTTCCAAATACACTGTCCTATTTTGTGTTCTGGAGACTTTAATAGCCTCTCCTGGGCTCTCCTTTCTTTTCAGTTTTTTCATAATTTTCCATGAAGTTGAATCCACCCCCCCACACACTAACCTGCTGCTTTGTTTCCCATTAGTCTTAGTTCTTGGAGTTTTACCCTTCCCTTCCCCCCCACTTTCTAGTTTAAAGTCCTGTTGACCACTCTATTTACCCCTTTCGCTAGAACATTGGTCCCAGATCGGTTCAGGTGGAGACCGTCCCAATGGTACAGATCCCTCCTGTTCCAATACTGATGCAAGTGCCCCATGAAATGGAACCCCTCTTTCCTACACCACTCCTTTAGCCACGTGTTTAATTCCCTTATTCTCGCGTCTCCATGCCAATTTTCATGTGGCTCGGGTAGTAATCCGGAGATTATAACCCTTGAGGACCTGTTCTTTAATTTAGTTCCTAGTTCTTGATAATCCCCAAACAGGTCCTCTTTCCTAGTCTTACCTATGTTATTTGTCCCGACGTGGACCACAACAACTGGATCCTCCCCCTCCCTCTCCAATATCCTTTCAAGCCGGTCAGAGATGTCCCTCACCCTGGCACCGGGCAGGCAACATACCATGCAGGACTCTCGATCCTGCTTACAAAGGATGCTATCAATTCCCCTAATTATAGACTCCCCTACAACTACCACTTGTCTTTTTGCTCCCCCCTCTTGAATGGCCTCCTGTGCCACGGTGCCGTGGTCAGCTGGCTCATCCTCCCTACAGCCCTGTTCCTCATCCACACAGGGAGCAAGTAACTCGTACCTGTTGGACAAGGTCAAGAGCTGAGGCTCCTCAGTTCCTGAACACAGGATCCCTCTACCTGCCTCACTTGCAGTCACACCCTGCCGACCCTGACCACTGACTGAACTTGAGGTACTTAATCGAACAGGTCTGACCGCCTCCTGAAACAAAGCATCCAGGTAACTCTCCCCCTCCCGGATGTTCCGCAGCGTCTGGAGCTTGGACTCCAGCTCATCAATTCTGAGCTGGAGTTCCTTAAGCTATTAAAGCAAAATATTGTTTTTAATTCAGATCTCCAGCATTTGTAAATGCTGTAAAAATTCAGCAGGTCTGGCAGCATCTGTGGAGAGAAAGAGTTAATGTTAAGTCCAGTACAACTCTTCATCAGAACTGTTCTGAAGGGGAGTCATAGTGGGCTCAGAACGTTAACTGTTTCTCTCTCCATAGGTGCTGCTAGATCTGCCGAGTTTTTCCAACATTTGCTGTTTTTAAGTCATGTTAGTTAATGGCTAAATGCTGGTCAGGACACTGGATAAACTCTCTTCCTTCACCCCCTCCCCCATCCTCCAGAGAACACCTGGGGATCTTACACATCCACTTAAGGGGGCTGTATACCCCTCAGTATAACGTGCTATCCGGTAGTGCAGCGCTCCCTTATTTTGTGTTCAAGTCTCTGGAGTGGGCCCTGAACCCACAACCTTCTGATTCAGAGATGAGTGCTACTACTGAGCCATCGCTGATACCAAACTAAATACATAGAACCTGTTGTGTTACAATGAATTGTGGAAAATAAATTTAAACACTCTAGACTTCTGTTTCACTGGGAAAACATCTGTACTCACGTATTTGGGTCTTTGCATCGCCATTTATTTTCATGGTGTTCATATACTACAATCGATTGCTCTTCACACTCCATAGTAAATTTGTGATTGTCCACCTAAAAAAGGACAAGAAATAGAACTAGAGGCAAAGTATCACAAACAGCACAGCATAATCACATTCGATAAATGGATGCAGCCTCGATTCTCCCTCCTCTAATACCAGCTTTCTTTCTCTCTCCTGAAGGTGCTCAGACTTGCTAAGCTAATCTCAGGTGTCAGCAGCCATCCAATACCCTGGCCCAGTGGCCATTCCTAATCTGACCCATGGAGATCTGCTAGAATGGAAATGAAATAAGTTTAAAAGTGGAATTTCAATCCAAATTTGAGAATTTTCTAATGGACGAGCCTCCCATGGCCAACATGTCAATGGTCCTGAAGTTCAACACACTAAACTACCTTTTCTTCCTCTGCAACTTATGCTTTGAGACACACTAATTTGCACAATACCATACCATGATTAGGGCAGCATCACTGAAGTTTTCTGCAATCCGAGACGCAACCTTTTCAGCAACCTGGTTTGGGCTGTAAAAGGAAAAAAAGAGAAAAACAAACTCAAAACTGGCAATTATTCAAAACTTCTTCAATGTAAATATTGCCAGCAAGGCGTGAGGCATCAATGCCAGGGAAAGAAACAGTGGTCATTCATTGACATCTTGGAGTATTCAAGCCAAATTATTCCAAAATACAGTCACACTGAATTTTGTTTTACACATTGATTTAAAATTGCCAAAGTTGTAGTCATGTCTGTACCTATTAGGAACTCATTTCACCATTAGGACCCCAGAGCAGTCAATCGTTCTGAGCAGAGTCCCTAAGGAGAGAGGATATACAAACTAGGCCACTGTGACACTGACCATCTCTGCACATTGATGCAAACACTTAACTAAAAATCTTCACTAAGTTAGGGATTCAAACCCTTTGCAACCTTTTCCTCAGTTATTTTACTATTTTTTCCTCCCCCTCCCCCCACATTAGAGATTTACTACTGATATCCTCTGTGCAGACAGCCCAAAAACATGAGGGATAGGTATACAAGTCAAATCTATACAGAAATAGATGTAACACTGAACCTTATAACTGAGGACAGGTGAAAGATTCAAATACTTAGTGAATAATGAAGTCATAAAAGAGCACTTGGACTATTGCTGTCAAGTACAGATGGCACAGAGATTGTGATATAATACCAAAGGCATGATTCCACAATCAAAACATCCGGTACAAGCTGCAGCGTGAGGTGGGCGAGAGGGCTGGGGTCTGTTTAAGTATTTCTTGCTTCCTATCAAGGCTCATCTCAGGCACCAGTAATTATTCCATTTTCTTAATGTCTGACATGCAATGATAATCTTGAGTCCTGGGAGATCCAGAGTTCCAGGTGAAAAATAATCCCTAAATAATTCCTGTGCTAAATCAGCAATACATGATGGAAAATAACTTTGAAAGCAGTTTGTTGCAGGATACCTAAAAATTGTGAAAAGAGGGAAAGAGAGATTAAGACAACTGGATGTGCTTATCAGAGCTTCAGAATTAGATTGTTTTTGCATTTACTCCATTTCTTTGCCAGTAAAAAGGTTCATAACACAAAGATAGGTAAGCATATCAGCAGGTCTCAAGCCTTTTGACACCACCACTCAGAAAACCATTGACGGTCAATTTAGTGCTTGTTAAACAATAGTCACAGGAGCCCGCTCCAGCACATGTCCTGGTCCTGCCCCACATCTTTAGGACACAAACAATAAACAGCATAACCTTCCTCTGGACTCAGTTTACCAACACAAGGAACTCCTACCAGTCCGATCTCTCAGTAAGATGATGTAGTCCTCCGGTTTGGCATAGTCACAACATTCCCGACAACAAATATGTGGTGTAAATTAATGCTGGGCATCTGCCAGTCAGAGCATGGAACAAAGACTGTACTTGGAACAGCAGAAACGTCAACAAATCTGGGACAATCTCCCACCCACCTCAAATCCCTACTGTCTTGAGGGCTGCTTGTTAACACATTGCCAACAGGTCCTGGTTACTGTTGCATCCTCTCCATTTCACCTCTTCTTGCAAGACACTAGCACTCTGACCAGGAGTGACTCTAGTTTTATCACTCACCCTAATGTATAGAACCATATAACTACGCAAGATCCTCACTGCAACTACAAGTATTGTAAAAAATGTGTACTGTTGTGCACAGTTATATAGCCCTTTCTCAAGTATGTGACTCAGTTTAAAAAGTGGTTCTATGCAATTTGCAAAACAATAGATGGCAAAGCAACAAACAGTGACTTTAGTAGTGCATTCATGGACCTTTGGGTGCTGAGCCCATGGGAAACAGTTTTTCTAAAAAAAATGGAGCTCATGATTCATCTCTCCCCTCAGGAGTACATAATCCAGGAATAAACAGGAAGCCAAGTCTGTTGTTTTTGTACAACTCATATGTATTAATTGAAGAACCTCACTCACTGGAACTGATTTGCCATCTTCCTTAATTAAGGGAGAAGGTCGGGTGCGGGGAAATTCGGGGAACTCAGGACACGATGTAAAATTCAAGCTTAAAATTGAGATTTTGCAAGTTTTTTAGTATAGCATTGCCCACCCTACAACCATCAAAACATTTACACACCTGGTGTCCTTCATACGCTCGTTTGCCTGGTAGTATCCTGCTATGATGTAGTTATTTTCTTTGCACCAAGAGTCAACCTGAGAGAAAAAAGTGAATAAAAAGACATTTAGAAAACAGCTGGCTGTACAGCACCACCTGCTGCACAGATGTTTACAGCACAGAAGGAGGTCATTCCACCCATCGTGTCCACACCAGTCAAAGATCTGACTACACAAATCCCATTTTCCAGTGCTTGGCCCATAGCCCTGGAGGCTATGGCAATGCAAGTGAATATCTAAACACTTCTTAAATGTTATGAGTTTCTGACTTAACCACCCTTTCCGGCAGTGAGTTCCAGACTCCCATCATCCTCTGGGTGAAAATATATCTCCCCAAATCCCCTCTTAACTTAAATCTACGCCCCCTGGTTATTGACCCCTCTACTAATGGGAAAAGTGCCTTCCTATCCACCCTATCTACGCCAAGGAGAAAGAGAAAACGTAGTTCCTTATTTGGCCCTTTACACTGGCTATATCTTTGAATTTTCCATTTACCAGAGAAAACTATGAAACCTAGAGATTTTTTTGGGAAAAAAAGAGGGAATGAGCTGGTGAGGAAAATTATACATTTGACAACCATACAAGCTGGGAAGCATTGCCTTTTTGCAACAGTTGTGAGTAAAGCCAGGCAAGAGTGGTGCAATGGAGGCAGGCTACAGAGGAAGGATGTAGAAAGAAGATAGGATGATCAACAATATCAGGAAACACAATCAGGATAGCTGAGAAGAGAGATAGAAAGGCAGTGACAGCTGCACAGGATAGTGTTTATTACTTTGATTGTTGCTATAAACAGGGCAGAAACCAGATGGGAGGACACTGAATCTGAAACAGGAGGAGAGGTAGCAGTGCAGTTCAGACAATGATGAATGCATGCTTGGATTTTGGGGAAAAAAAATCAAGGTTGGACAAGGAAATTAAGGATTAAGATATAGATTAGCTGTGATCTAACAAAGAACAGGATCAAGGGGGTGAATGGCCTCTTCCTGCTCCCATGTTCGTACAGGCAGCAGGCTAGAGGATTGGGGTTGAGGGAGGTCAGAAGTATGCAGGCAGTTGAGACAGTGCTGGGGGAGTGTGTAGTTACCTCCCGAAGCAGAGATTTGCAGGAGAACGGAGGCAAGCAAGTAATCAGAGTCTACTCAATAACAGAAACGTTGGCGGTCTCAAGACAATTTGTATAGTAAGATCAAGAAGGCAACCATGCATGCAGGTGCAGGAGTTGAGCACAAAGGTGTTTAAAGGAACCGGAGCAGGAAACCATCAGTGGTGGCACACTGAGGTGGGAGAAAGAGGGAATGGGTGAAGACAGACTGATTTCTAGCAAGAATTAAAATGATTGAGCACAAGCTATTTATTGCACAGGCTGAGAATAGACAGAGAGACGATTCAGATGAATTCAGGTACCCGAGGGTGCAATAGTTGGGGTGATATATTTGAACACGAATGAGCTGAAGTAGCAGGAAAATGTTTACACGTCAATGAGTTTCAACAGGATTTTCAAACATCATAGCTTAGGTATGATCCTGTTCTCACCAGGGTTCAAGAAAAACTAATTTTGAACGTATAGGGGATATATAATCTAGTACGTTTGGAGAGACCACACTTGCAGGGCTGTTTGAACAGCTGCTTTTATCAAATGGGAGGTTGTACAGCTGTAACAAAAACATGTTATTGCCATCAATGTTTGTGAGGGAATGGCATCTTTTTAGGAATAGGACTCAGCCATTCAGTCCATTTTGTCAGCATGGCATCCCTCTCTCCATCAGCCTGCCTCCAGGACAATTAATAGAAAAAAACCTCAAAGGACCTTCTGGGGTCCCAGCAGTTGTATCTGATGGTGTTCCTCATACAAAGAAACTTACTTAACTTTATCTTACAAAGAATTTATATTTCTCCCAACCTTCCTTGGCAAGGTATTCAAAACCCTCAGTAAAGTTTCCTTACAGCTACCCGAATAAAGCTTAGATTCTTCTATAGCTGGTTCAAAGTCCACCCGTTTTAATGTTATCCGCAATCTTCAAGGTGAAGTTACTGGTACCCTCTTCAATATTTTTACAAATTATCTGGAAGAGTGCTGGTCTCAGAGTTGTATTGTACTTAACCTAACACCCTTCCATCCAGAATAATTCCCAGTTCCACTGACCTAAGAGAGGTCTTGTAGTGCACTGGGTAGCATCCCTACCTCTGAGTCAGAAGCTTCAGGTTTGACAGGCACCCCAAGTCTTGATGGTAAAAGGAAGGTGGCTCCATAACGCAGCCAAACTGGTTGATTAACAACCTGCACTGAGGGCAGGTGATAACAGCAGGAGAGATTCCTGGGCAGCCATATGGCAGAAAGTCAGAGCACCTACCATTGCTATTTGTGGCTCCACCCTACAACATGCATGTAAAGTGCAGCTGCCACATCAACTGTCTCCGTGTGAACTGCAACACACTACCACCACACACACTGCCTCCCATCATCCAGCTGATTGAGTGTGTGGCTGTCAATAGCACTTCCATTAATTTTCTGAACTAGATTTCCCATAAAGGTACCTTTTTTGGTGGTCCGATGGGGGCGAAGACAAGACTGGAGACAGACAACATAAAATACGTGGAAGTGAATTTGGTGATGGAGATGACACAGAATCCAAAAATCAGCTCTGAACAAAGCATGACAGTTTATGTATGATAGGCACCAAAATGAAAACTGGATTTTATAGTCAGCGAAAAATGAACAGCACTTGTTCATTCCACCCACCCTCTGACTATGTGGGCTTCTGCACTTCAACTTGCAGGAATTAGAAATTCAAAACAGCACATTGCCCTCTACAGGTCAAGTAATCATGTCTCCTCAACCAAATCAGACTGAAAAAAACCTTGCTGAGACATGCAAAATCTGAACCAGTGAGTTAGAATATTCAATCAATATCAAATCATTGAGAAGAAAAAGCAAGAGGGGAAGAAAGATGGGATTGAGGGATAAATATTAAAACTTAAATATCTTCAATAACTGAAATCTGAAGGAGTGAGACTCCACACTTTCAGTGTCAGAGAGGTTGCTCGTTGGTAACTGAGATATATCATGCTGTTAAAAAAAAATTCACTTATTCCTTCAAAGGACAAATCTTAATTTTCCCCAGCATTTAGTTGGGTACACACTTCAACTTCACATAACTCAATGGTGAAGTACTGGTGCAAAGATTGTGGAGCAGCACAACTCAGGCAACCACCTCTAGATTTTAGCATTTAACTGTGAACGTCAAAGTGTTGTCCAGTTTACTCGTTAAACACTGAGCCTTGAAGGCCACAGCTTTATTCTTAAAAAAAATCTGAGCCAATGGCTTTGATCATCCAGATGTTCATCTGAAGGAAGTTGTGACTCATCTGAGACTTAATGGTTAAAAACTGTTTGCAAGTGCTCATGAAGTCAAGGAGAGATTAGAACTGGGTGTCATCAACAAATTGAAGCAAATGCCATGTCTGCAGGTGATATTACCAAGAGGCAACATGTAAATAAGGAACAGAAAAGTTCAAGGACAAAAGAAGAGCCATTGCTGAAGAAAGAAATGAACCACACAAAAGCAGTTCCAAAAAGCTAGGCAAAGAACCAGTGAAGAGGGTGCTTTGCATAGTTTAACTATTATCCAGAAAGGATAACACACACACATCACCATAGTGCGTGAGAGAGTGACAGATCACTTGGAGTGAGTTGTGGGGCAACTTGCATTTTCACATGAATGTTGCCATGAGTAGTGATGGTAGAGGCTCCAATGTTCTTGCCATCACATGGCTGACCAGGAATCTCTCCCACTCTTGTCACCTGCCATTGTGTTGGAAGGAATTGCAGGTTAACTATCAACCTGTCTGGCCACATTAAGAACAGAGCTAAAAGCAAAATACTGCGGATGCTGGAAATCTGAAACAAAAGCAAAAATAGCTGGAAAAACTCAGCAGGTCTGACAGCATCTGCGGAGAGGAACACAGTTAACGTTTCGAGTCGGGATGACTCGATGTTCTGATGAAGAGTCATCCGGACTCGAAATGTTAACTGCGCTCCTCTCCGCAGATGCTGTCAGACCTGCTGAGTTTTTCCAGGTATTTTTGTTTTTGTTTAAAAAAAGAGCTTCCTTGGCCAAGTCTGGGGTGGGATGGGACTCAAGACCCAGAACTTCTGGCTCAGAGGCTATATTGTATCACTGTGCCACAATATTTCTGATTACTGCTGCAGAGGATGTTAAAGAACTCAAAACACTCACTAAGCAAAAATTTAGAACCAGAACATACAATTATAAAGACCTGCATTTATATAGTGGCAAGATTACATCCTATCATCACATACAACAAATTACTTTGAGAGTTCATCAATAGACAAATTGGAAAGTTTCGCACGCACTCGATTGAAATTCTAGTGGCGACATTGGCATATAGAAGATTTCAGATTGGTTGCAGCTTTATGAAAAATGTGGAAACCCAAAGCATGTCAAAGATGGGTTACCATTTTGCAGGGGGTCCTCTGGTTTACCTACAAAAGGTTCACCTTGCACTTGCCCCATCAAAACTTCTAGGGTTCCCAGATCTCTAGATTCAGATGGCAAACTTTCTTGGTACAAGGGTAAAAAGTTCATCGGTCTGAAACGTTCACTGGGGTTGCTCTCCTCACAGGATGTTACCAGACCTGCTTGGGGGGGGGACTTCCAGCATTTGCTGCTTTAATTTGGTTTCCCTCTGACTTACCAGCGTCAAGGCCACTTCCAGCATAGGTGCGAGAGCCAAGGTGCCGTGGAAGAGGGGGACGCAGTCCACGAAGAGGACCGGCTGGCCGTCCTTCCTCTTGTGTTTCTCTGCCACCAGGATACCATTGACGGCGCAGTGCGGGTACTTGGCGGCGTGGAGCAGCATCTTGCAGTACGCCTGGGTGGTCAGTCTGAACACAGTCATGGCCGCCGCGGCTGGGGGGGGGTCGGGGAGGAAGCCCAAAGGCGGCCGACACGGGATTAGAACAATCCCACAATGTCTTCCCCCCTCCTCCTCCTCCTCACTCCTTCCTTCAGGCCTCGAGAGGCTGCTCCTCCTCAGGGAGCTGAGCCGAGCGGCCCTCCCGCGCTCTCCCTCTTTCCCCCCACCCGCAGTTAGCGCTCACTCATTCCCCGCTCTCCTCCCGGCCCGGTCTCACATTCCGCCCCCCCCTACTCCGACACCGAGATCCTGGCCGTTAATCGAAGCCCCAGAGCCGCCTCAGCCTCTTCCTCAGGCCCATTCACCGGCACCGCCGCAAACTGAAACACGGTCGCAAACTGCCGCAAAGTGAAATTCGACCTAACTCCGGTTCACATTTGTGGGGCGGGCCTAGTGTGATGGACCAATTAGATTAAAGGGTTTATTTTGACGGGCCAATAGGAGTGAAGGGCATGCTTTGATGGACCAATAAGATTGAAAGGCCCGTTTTGATGGACCAATAAGATTGAAGGGCCCCTTTTGATGGACCAATAGGATTAAAGGGTTGATTTTGATGGGCCACTAGGATTGAGGGGCCTGATTTGATAAACCAATAGGATTAGCGGGCCAATTTTGCTGGTCCATTAAGATCGAAGGTTCTATTTGGATAAACCAATAGGATTAGGGGCCTATTTTGTTGGACCAATGAGATTGAAGGGTCTGTTTAGAACATAGGAACATAAGAACTAGGAGCAGCAGTAGGCAATTCAGCCCCTCGAGCCTGCCCTACTATTCAATATGATCATTGCTGATCTCATTTTGACCTCCACTCCAATTTCCCACCCTCTCCCCATAACCTTTCAACCCGTTACTAATTAAAAATCTGTCTATCTCCTCAAATTTATTCAGTATCCTGACATCCAATACACTCTGAGGTAGTGAATTCCACAGATTCACAACCCTTTGAGAAAAGTAATCCCTCCCCATCTGATTTAAATCTACCACCCCTTAGCCTAAAACTATGGCTCTTGTTCTAGAATTCCCCACAAGGGGAAACGTCCGCTCCACGTCTACTTTGTCTATCCCCTTTAGCACCTTATATACCTCAATTAGATCTCCTCTCGTCCTTCTAAGCTCTAGCGAGTATAGGCCTAAACTTCAACAGAAGGTCATTCGGACTCAAAACATTAACTGTGCTCCTCTCCGCGGATGCTGCCAGATATGCTGAGTTTTTCCAGGTATTTTTGTTTTTGTTTTGGATTTCCAGCATCAGCAGTTTTTTGCTTTTATCTTAATGCCAAAATTCCATTTGCCTTCCTTATTACCTGCTGTACCTGCGTACTAACTTTTAGCAATTCATGCACGAGGACACCCAGATCCCTCTGCACTGAAGCATTCTGAAGTTTCTCTCTATTTAAAAAAGTCGCCTTTTTATTCTTCCGACCAAACTGGATAACCTCACACTTATCCACGTTAAACTCCATCTGCCAAATTGTGGCCTATTCACCTAATCTGTCCATATCCATTTGGATATTTCTTCATTGCAACTTACTTTCCCACCTATTTTGGTGTCATCTGAAAATTTAGCTATATTTTGATAAACTGATAAGATTAGAGGGTCTATTTTAATGGACCAATAAGATTGAACGGCCTAATTTGATAATCAATAGGACTAGAGGATCTATTTCGATGGACTAATAAGATTGAAGGACCTATTTTGATAGACCAATAGGATCGACGGTTTTTTTTTGATAAACCAATAGAATTGGAGTGCCCATTCTGATGGATCATAAGATTGAAGGGCCTGCCTTGGTAAACCAGTAGGATTGGAGGGCCTATTTTGATTAGCACCCACTCCCAATAAAATTGAAGGGCCTATTTTGATAAAACAATAGGATTGGAGAGCCTATTTTGATGGGCCAATGAGTTTGAATGCCCTATTTTGATGGCCCAATAATGTTGAATGGCCATTTTGATGAACCAATAGGGTTGGAGAGCCTATTTTGATGGACCAATACGATTGCAGGGCCTAATTTGATGGACCAATAAGATCGAAAGGCCAATTTTGGTGGACCAATAAAGTTGAAGGCTCAATTTTAATGAACTAATAATATTGGCAGGTCTCTTTTGATGAACCAGTAGGATTTGACGGTATAATTTAATGGCCCAATAGGTCTGGTAGGCCTATTTTTTGATGATCAGTAAGAGAAGAGTAAACATTTAAATGGACCAATAAGCGGAGAAGGACTATTTTGATGGACCGAAACACTTGGAAGGTCGATTCTGGTGGACTAATAAGGCGGCAAATACTATTTTGATGGGTGAATATGAGGGGAGGGCCTATTTTGACAGAACAATAAGAGGGAAGGGTCTATTTTAATAAACCACGGAATGACTTAATTTGTATTTTCTCTTTTGTTTAGGAAGGAACAAGAGAAGGAACGTTAATCTCTTTTAGCCACTTGGTGGTACAGAACTTGAGTTTTGCTGAAAAAAGAGACATGCTGTCAAAACCTTTTGTCTGACACTCATCAAGACTGATACAAGAATGTCAAATTTCAAATTTTTTGGTTTATTTAAATAGGCCCATCAATCTTATTGCTTGGCAAGTGAAAAGCATGGTTCAGTCTCCATGGCAATGACTCGACCATTCAGAGTCAGTTAACTTGTTGATCATCATCCACCATGCAGAGCTCATGCTGGCACTGGCTCTGTCACATGTTGTCACTCCCCCTTGGTCAATGCTGGCATTTCCCTTCTTGTCCCACCGCAACCTTTCTTCTCCCCCCTGCTCCCATCAAAAAATGCTGTTCCCTTTTACTTCTAAATATCACTCCCATCTTTGCCTTAGTCTCATCTATTCATTCCTAGCCACTCCCATTGCATTCCATTGTGTCTCTTTTCCCTGCCATATGTTTACCCCCACCTTTCCAACTCAAACCTGAAAACAAATGCATTAGAACAGGACACTGTCTTCTCCCTATGCTGCTCCCAGCCCTAATGGCAAACATTGCAGCTCATACATATTGTTGGTGAGGGATTCCTGTTCTCACAATATTGTTCTCGCCATGACCCATCTGCTCATCAAATGTTCTGCTGCCCATACCCTAATCTGTACTATTTTCTACTCACCGATCATCCCTTACTAATGCTTACTAATGTACAACAACAACTTATATTAATGTCACACCTTTAACATAATAAAAGGTTCCAAGGTGCTTCACAGGAGCATTATAAAGTATGACACCGAACTACATAAAGAGATATTGAGTTGGATGATTAAATGCTTGGTCAAGGAGATAGGTTTTGAGGAATGTCTTAAAGGGGGAAAGTGAGGCAGAGAGCTCAATGGAGGGAATTCCAGAGCTTAGGACCTAGGCAACTAAAGGCACAACCGCTAGTGATTAAAAATTGGGGCCCAAATTAGATGAGTCTAGACATCTCGGAGCGTTGTGGAACTGTTGGAAATTACTGAGAAAGGGAGGGGCAAGGCAATGGATGGATTTGTAAACAAGGATGAAAATGTTAAAATCAAGAGGTTGCTTGACCTACATTGGCTTCACAGTCCCTCAACACCACCAATTTAAAATTGTCATCTTTGTGCTTAACTTCCTTGGTGCCCCTCCCAATCTCTGTAACATTCTCCAGCATTACAACTCCCCCCTCACCACTATGATCTGTTGTGCATTGCTGCCTTCCTTCGTTCCACCATTGGCAATTGTGCCTTCAGCGATCTAGGAATGACATTCCGGAATTCCCTGTGCCTTTCCACTTTCATCTTTTTTAAGACATTTGTTAAAACCCAATCTTTGATCAGATCTTCTGTACATTTTGAGCATTGATTTCTAATTGAGAATCTGCATCTTTTAGAATTATGTCAAGGTGGTGTCCTGACTGTGAAGCAAACCCCACTAATAATAAGTAATTACTGTAAAATAAATCCAGGCGTGGGAACCAATTGATTTAATACTAATCCCATTTAAATGGCTTCAATGTGAAGGCTAACTTTCAGTTTAGCTGATAAACTGTGAAATTGACGCAGTTCCCTGGGACAACATCTGCTTTTTATCACTGCCTAATTACAGACTCATTCTAGCCAGGTTCTCTTTAAGTTTCTGCCAAGGATTTTCTGAAATGTAGCAAACAATCTTTGGAAACTAAATAAAGGATTCCAGTTTCCAGAACTGATGTCCCTCACAAAAACAGATGCTCTGGTGAACTCAGCCAGTTAGTGTAACCCAGAGACATCCTACAGAAGTTTTAGTAATTGGCTTGCTCTCACTAACTTCGGCACGTAGTAAACCACAAATATCCCATCTAAGCCAGCCCAATTAATGCAGTGATATTTACAATATGGCTCTTCTTCACATGTTTGCTGTGGCCGAGTCCCTGCTTCACATTTATTATACAACTTATTTCAATGCTTGACATCTCTGGATATAGAATACCTACTCAGACAAGCTTCAGTGAGGCATCGAAATGCCTTGACTTCAAGGCAACATTTGGCCGAGTGTTGCATCAAGGGACCCTGGCAAAATTGAAGTCATTGGAAATCTGGGGAAATTTCTCCACTGGATGGGTGGTATATGGCACAAAAGAAGATGGTTGTGATTTTTTGGAGGGCATTCATCTCAGCTACAGGACATGTCTGCAGGAGTTCCTCATGAACCCAACCATCTTCAGTTGCTTCATTAATGACCTTCCCTCCAAAATAAGGTCAAAAATAGGGATGTTCTCTGATGATTGCACAGTGTTCAGACCACTCGCAACTCCTCAGATGCTGAAGCAGTCCGTGTCCATATGCAGCAAAATGTGGACACCATTCAGTCCTGGGCTGATAAGTGGTAAATAACATTTGCACCACACAAGTGCCAGATAATGACCATTCCCCAAAGGAGAATTTAACTATCTCCCATTGACATTCATTGCCACTACCATCCCTGAAACCCTCACCATCAGCATCCTGGAGGGTTACCATTGACCAGGAACTGAACTGGACCAGCCATATAAATATGCTGGCTCCAACTGGGAATTCTGCAGCGATTAGCTAGATGAGTGCAGCTCCAACACCAAGAAGCTAGACACCATCCAGGACAAAGCAGCCCACTTCATCAGCAGTCTACTTCATTGGCACCCCATCTGCTATCTTAAACATTCACTCTCTCCACCGCTGATGCAGAGTGGCAGTTGAATTTGTCCTGCTTATTGTGGGCAGGGCATACCTGGCCAATATTCCACATTGTTGGTAGATGCCAGGGTTGTACTTTGGAACCACTTGGTTGGGGCGCAGCTAGTTCGGGAGCACAAGTCTTCAATACTACAGTTGTCAGGACCTGAGCGTTTGCAGTAACCAGTTCCTTCAGGCATTCCTAATAATTAGATGAAGACTGGCATCTGTAATACTGGGCCCTGAGGAGGAGGCCAAGATGGATCATCCACTCAGCACTTCTGGCTGAAGATGGTTGTAAATGCCTTTTCGACAGACTTGCTGGGCTCTCCCAACATTGAGGATGGCGATATTTGTGGAGTCTCCTCCTCCAGTTAGTTGTTTAAGTGTCGATCACCATTCATGACTGGGTATGACAGGGCTACAGTGCTTTGACCTGATCCATTGGCTGTGGGATCACTTAGCTCAGCCTAATGTATGCTGCTTCTGCTGTCTTGCGTGCCAAGATTCCTGTGTTATAGCTTCAGCAGTTTGGCACCTAATTTTTAGATATGCCTGGTGCTGCTCCTGGCATGCTCTCCTGCACTCCTCATTGAAGTGGGATTGATCCACTGGCTTGATGATAATGGTGGAGTGGGGGACATGCCAGGCCATGAAGTTACAGATTGTGGTCGAGTACAATTCTTCTGCTGCTGATGGCCCACAGCGCATCATAGATACCCAATTTCACAACATCAACTGCATTGCCCTCATCCACCCTTTCTGTTACCTTAGAAAATAACTCAGTCAGGTTATTCAAACACAATTTGCCATGAACAAATCAATGCTTGTTCATCTTTATTAATCCATGCTTGTCCAATGGCTGTGGATTTTCTCCTGGACTATTGTTTCAAAAATCTTCTCCACAGCCATCATTTAACAGATGAGCCTGTAATTGTCAGGTTTTGCCTTTTTGAGTAACATTTTCGATCATCCTCTCACACCACCAAGAGGATTGAAAGATTGTGACCAATATCTGTGTAATACTTCCCTCAACATACTAGAATGCATCCCGTCTGACTGACATATCCACTTTAAGCACTGCCAGCATTATGTACTCATAATGGCTGTATATGGGATTGAATATAGAATATGCGCTGATACAGAATACAATTCAGCATGAGCTGCACAATATGTGACCATATTAGTTGTACATTGGATTGAATCCACACACAGCCTCCTTGCAGCACTAAGTCACAGAATGAATGAACTAAGTTAAGTTTCATCAGGGAAAGTTTAACTAACTCATTGCCCATTCTCCCTGTGCGAGAGCAGATGAAGAACACTATCTAAAGGCTGGACTCAGAGATCGGGGAACCCCTGCCAAATCCGACCCTGACGCTAGCTGGTGCTCCAGTCTCTGTCTCAATACAACATAAATTTCCTTGCACCAGAGATGTGCGGAAATTGCAATTTGTGACCACAATAGAGCATTGCAGGAGCTTGAGAGGGGTTTGGCGAAAACCCGTTGTCAGATTGTTCATCACACTGTTCTGTTATAAATGACCTAAAAAAGCTATGTTCACAACACTGTGGGTGGTGGAGTTATGGCATATTTTGTAAGTTTAGAAAACATGTAAGTGAGATGGCGAGATGGAAATCAGAGATAAATGAAAAATCTGTGAGAGTTGGTAGCTCTGGTCCAGTATGCGGAAATATTCCATTGAACTCTCATCACACGGGTAGACATTTTATATTCAGTCCCAAATACAGACTGTGTGGATGTGCTACACAAAGTCCATTACGCTTTATGAGGATATTGCACATTCAGTCCATATACACTGTGTATGGGGATATTTCACACTCAGTCCATACAAACTGTATATGGGATATTTCACACTCAGTCTATATACGTCATGTGATAGTTCACACTCAGTACATGTACGCTGTGTGTGAGGATATTTCATATATTGTATGAGGATATTTCACATTCAGTACATATACACTGTGATATTTCATACACAGTCCATATACACTGTGATATTTCATACACAGTCCATATACACTGTGATATTTTGCACTCAGTCCATATACACTGTGTGATATTTCACACTCAGTCCATATACACTTTGTGATATTTCGCACTCAGTCCATATACGCTGTGTGATATTTAACACGCACTCCATATACATGGTTTGATATTTCACACTCAGTCCATTTACACTATGTGCTATTTCACACTCAGTCTAACTAAACTGTATGATATTTCACACTCAGTCCATATACACTGTGTGATATTTTGCACTCAGTCCATATACACTGTGTGATATTTAACTGGCACTCCATATACATAGTTTGATATTTCACATTCAGTCCATTTACACTATGTGATATTTCGCACTCAGTCCATATACACTGTGATATTTCACACGCAGTCCACATACACTGTGTGATAATTCACACTCAGTCCATATACACTGTGTATGAGGATGGTTGACAGTCAATCCATATACGCTTGTATAAGGATATTTCACTCTCAGTCCATATATCCTGTGTGATATTTCACACTCAGTCCATATACACTGTGATATTTCACATTCAGTCCATATACACTGTGTGATATTTCAGACTCTGTCCATTTCATAAGACCATAAGACCATAAGACATAGGAGCAGAAATTAGGCCATTCGGCCCATCGAGTCTGCTCCGCCATTCAATCATGGCTGATAAGTTTCTCAACCCCATTCTCCCGCCTTCTCACCGTAATCTTTGATCCCCTTACCAATCAAGAACCTATCTATCTCGGTCTTAAATACACTCAATGACCTGGCCTCCACAGCCTTCTGTGGCAATGAATTCCATAGATTCACCACTCTCTGGCTAAAGCTTCTCCTCATCTCTGTTCTAAAAGGTCTTCCCTTTACTCTGAGGCTGTGCCCTCGGGTCCTAGTCTCTCCCACTAATGGAAACATCTTCCCCATGTCCACTCTATCCAGGCCTTTCAGTATTCTGTAAGTTTCAATCAGATCCCCCCTCAGCCTTCTAAACTCCATTGAGCATAGACATAGAGTCCTCAAACGTTCCTCATAAGTTAAGCCTTTCATTCCTGGGATCGTTCTCGTGAACCTCCTCTGGACCCTCTCCAGGGCCAGAACATCCTTCCTAAGATACGGGGCCCAAAATTGCTCATAATATTCTAAATGTGGTCTGACCAGAGCCTTATAAAGCCTCAGCAGCACATCCCTGCATTTATATTCTCGTCCTCTTGAAATAAATGCCAACATTGCATTTGCCTTCCTAACTACCGCGTCAACCTGCAAGTTAACCTTAAGAGAATCCTGGACTAGGACTCCCAAGTCCCTTTGCACTCCAGATTTCTGAATTCTCTCTCCATTTAGAAAATAGTCCATGCCTCTATTCTTCCTACCCAAGTGCATGACCTCACACTTCCCCACGTTGTATTCCATCTGCCACTTCTTTGCCTATTCTCCTAACCTGTCCAAATCCTTCTGTAGCCTCCCTGTCTCCTCAATATTACCTGTCCCTCCACCTATCTTTGTATCATCTGCAAACATAGCCAAAATGCCCTCAGTTCCTTCATCTAGATCATTAATGTATAAAGTGAAAAGTTGTGGTCCCAACGCTGACCCCTGCGGAACTCCACTAGTCACCGGCCGCCATCCTGAGAAGGAGACCTTTATGCCCACTCTGCCTCCTGCCAGACAGCCAATCTTCTATCCATGCTAGTACCCTGCCTCTAACACCATGGGCTCTTATCTTACTGAGCAGCCTCCTGTGCGGCACCTTGTCAAAGGCCTTCTGGAAGTCCAAGTAGATAACATCCATTGGCTCTCCTTTGTCTAACCTACTCGTTACCTCCTCAAAGAATTCTAACAGATTTGTCAGGCATGACCTCCCCTTGATGAAACCATGCTGACTTTGCCCTATTTTACCATGCACTTCCAAGTATTCTGAAATCTTATCCTTAATAATGGACTCTAAAATCTTACCAACGACCGAGGTCAGGCTAATCGGCCTGTAATTTCCCGTCTTTTGCCTCACTCCCTTCTTAAACGGGGGGGTTACATTAGCGATTTTCCAGTACTCTGGGACCCTCCCTGACTCTAGTGATTCCTGAAAGATCACCACTATTGCCTCCACTATCTCTTCAGCCACCTCCTTCAGAACTCTGGGGATTAATCCATCTGGTTCAGGTGATTTATCCATCTTCAGACCTTTCAGTTTTCCTAGCACCTTCTGCTTGGTAATGGCCACCATACTCACCTCTGCCCCCCGACTCTCTTGAACTTTGGGGATGTTACTCGTGTCTTCCACTGTGAAGACTGACGCAGAGTACCTATTCAGTTCCTCCGCCATTTCTTAGTTCCCCACTATTACTTCTCCAGCGTCATTTTCCAGCGGCCCAATGTCCACTTTTGCCTCTCACTTACCCTTTATATATCTAAAAAAAACTCTTGCAATCTTCTTTTATATTACTGGCTAGTTTACCCTCATATTTAATCTTCTCCCTCCTTATTTCTTTTTTAGTTGTCCTCTGTTGGTCTTTGTAGGCTTCCCAATCCCCTGGTTTCCCACTGCTCTTCGCCGCATTGTATGCTTTCTCTTTAGCTTTTATGCTGTCCCTGACTTCTCTCATCAGCCATGGTTGCCTCGTCCTCGTTTAGTATGCTTCTTCTTCCTAGGGATGAATTTTTGCTGCGTCTCCCAAATTACTCCCAGAAACTCCTACCATCGCTGTTCCACTGTCTTTCCTGCTAGGCTCATCTCCCAGTCAATTCTGGCCAGGTCCTCCCTCATGCCTCTGTAGTTGCCTTTATTCAACTGTAATACCGTTACATCTGATTCCAGCTTTATCCTCTCAAATTGCAGGGTAAATTCTATCATATTATGGTCACTTCCTCCTAAGGACTCCTTCACCTTAAGCTCCCTTATCAAATCTGCCTCATTACACATCACTAAATCTAAAACTGCCTGTTACCTAGTGGGCTCCACCACAAGCTGCTCCAAAAAGCCATCTTGTAGACATTCCACAAATTCCTTTTCTTGGGATCCACTACCAACCTGATTTTCCCAGTCTACCTGCATATTGAAATCCCCCATGATCACTGTAACCTTGCCTTTCTTACATGCCTTTTCTATCTCCTGGTGTATCTTGTGCCCCACATCCTGACTACTGTTCTGAGGCCTGTGCATAACTCCCATTTTGGTTTTTTTACCTTTGCGATTCCTCAACTCTACCCACACAGATTCTACATCATTTCTTGCTATCGATTTAATTTCATTTCTTACTAACAAAGCAACCCCAACCCCTCTGCCAACCTGCCTATCTTTTCAATAGGATGTATATCCATGGATATTTAGCTCCCAGCCCTGATCTCCCTGCAGCCATGTCTCCGTGATGCCCACCACATCATACCTGCCAATTTCAATCTGCGCCACAAGCTCATTTACCTTATTTCGTATACTGCGTGCATTCAGATACAACACCTTCAGTCCTGTATTTCCTGTCCCCTTTCTCATTGTCATCCCTTTATCTGATGTGCTTGAAGTTAGATTCCTAGCTCTTTCCAAACACTCTGTCCTATTTTGTGTTCTGGAGAATTTAATAGCCTCTCCTGGGCTCTCCTTTCTTTTCAGTTTTTTCATAATTTTCCATGAAGTTGAATCCACCCCCCCACGCGCTAACCTGCTGCTTTGCTTCCCATTAGTTATACTTCTTGGAGTTTTACCCTTCCCTTCCCCCCAGCTTTCTAGTTTAAAGTCCTGTTGACCACCCTATTTACCCTTTTCGCTAGAACATTGGTCCCAGATCGGTTCAGGTGGAGACTGTCCCAACGGTACAGATCCCTCCTGTTCCAATACTGATGTAAGTGCCCCACGAAATGGAACCCCTCTTTCCCGCACCACTGCTTTAGCCACATGTTTACTTCCCTTATTCTCACATCCCTATGCCAATTTGCACGTAGCTCGGGTAGTAATCCGGAGATTATAACACTTGAGGACCTGTTCTTTAATTTAGTTCCTAGTTCCTGATAATCCCCAAACAGGTCCTCTTTCCTAGTCTTACCTATGTTATTTGTCCCGACGTGGACCACAACAACTGGATCCTCCCCCTCCCTCTCCAATATCCTTTCAAGCTGGTCAGAGATGTCCCTCACCCTGGCACCGGGCAGGCAACATACCATGCGGGACTCTCGATCCTGCTTACAAAGGATGCTATCAATTCCCTAAATTATAGAATCCCCTACAACTACCACTTGTCTTTTTGCTCCCCCCTCTTGAATGGCCTCCTGTGCCAGGGTGCCGTGGTCAGCTGGCTCATCCTCCCTACAGCCCCGTTCCTCATCCACACAGGGAGCAAGTACCTCGTACCTGTTGGACAAGGTCAAGAGCTGAGGCTCCTCTGTTCCTGAACACAGGATCCCTCTATCTGCCTCACTTGCAGTCACAACCTGCTGACCCTGACCACTGACCGAATTTGAGGTACTTTACCTACTGGGTGTGACCGCCTCCTGAAACAAAGCATCCAGGTAACTCTCCCCCTCCTGGATGTGCTGCAGCGTAAGGAGCTCGGACTCCAGCTCATCAATTCTGAGCCAGAGTCCCTCCAGCAACCAATACTTGCTGCAGATGTGGTCACTGCAGCTCGCAATGGGATCTGCCAGCTTCTACATCATACAGCTACAGCACATCACCTGCCCAGCCATCGCGACTTAATTAATTAATTAATTAACTTTGCAGTGTTTTTTTTCAAATTTGATGCAGATTTCCTACCAACCAATCAAGTCACAGCCTTCCTGTGATGTCACTTTTTCAGTTTTGGCTTCAGTTACTCTGTGCCCCGAGGTCACTGCTCTGGTGCTCCTCCCTCCGAGTCTGCTCCCTGGAGACAAGGCCGCGAATCCCCAAGGTAAGCTAGATTTATACTCACCGCTCCGGTGCTCCTCCCTCCGAGTCTGCTCCCAGGATTTACTCACCAATCAGCTGCTTTTTCTTTAAAATCCACTTTCAGAAGAGTGTCCCTCGCAGGTCTGGTGCACTCCTGAAGGCACTGCCTCTCCCTCTCTCTCTCATTTTTTTAAGTTTGAGGAGGAGGATACACTACAGCAATGTAATGTTTGGGGCTATTCCGTTGTTTGACAGTGGGTCCACCTCGATTCCCTCCTGAGTCGCAGTGTCTTGGGCGACTTCTCCCAGAATGTTTCAGTCACTTCTCACCAGCGCCATCTGTTGGATGCTCATCCTCCTGTTGAGTGCAAGAGTCCCTCTCTTCGATTCCCTCTTGAGTCGCGGTGTCTGCGGCGACTTATCCCAGAAGACTTCAGTCACTTCTCACCAGCGCCCTCTGTTAGATCAAGAGATTTGTCAGAAGTGGGATATTTCACATTCAGTCCATATACACTGTGATAGTTCACACTCAGTCCATATACATTGTGATATTTCACACTCAGCTCATATACACTGTGACATTTCACAATTAGTCCATACACACTGTGATATTTCATGCTAAGTCCACATACAATGTGCGGTAATTCACACTCAGTCCATATACACTGTGTATGAGGATGGTTGACACTCAATCCATATACGCTTGGGTAAGGATGTTTTACACTCAGTCCATGTATCCTGTGTGATATTTCACACTCAGTCCATATACACGGTGTGATATTTCACACTCAGTCCGTATACACTGTGATATTTCACACTCAGCCCATATACACTGTGCAATATTTCACTCAGTCCATATACACTGTGCGATATTTCACACTCAGTCCATATACACTGTGTGATATTTCACATTCATTCCAAATACATTGTGTGATATTTCACACTCAGCACATACATATTGTGTATGAGGGTATTTCACACTCAGTCCATATTCACTGCGTGGTATTTCACATGCACTCCATATCCATACTTTGAAATTTCAAACTCAGTCCATATACACTGTGTGTTTTCACATTAAATTGTGTAAATTGTGCTATTTCACACTAAGTCCATATACACTGTGTGATTTTTCACACTCAGTCCATATATGCTGTGTGATATTTCACACTCAGTCCATATATGCTGTGTGATATTTCACACTCAGTCCATGTACACTGTAATATTTCACACTCAGTCCATAAACACTGTGTGATATATCACATTCAGTCCATATACACTGTGTGATATTTCACCCTAAGTCCATGTACACTGTGATATTTCACACTCAGTTCGTATACACTGTGTGATATTTCACATTCAGTCCATAAACACTGTGTGATATTTCACACTCAGCCCATATACACTGTGATATTTCAAACTCAGTCCATATACACTGTGATATTTCACACTCAGTCCATATGCACTGTTTGATATTTCACTCAGTCCATATACACTGTGTGATATATCACATTCAGTCCATATACACTGTGTGATATTTCACCCTAAGTCCATGTACACTGTGATATTTCACACTCAGTCCATATACACTGTGATATTTCACACTAAGCCCATATACACTGTGTGATATTTCACAGTAAGCCCATATACACTGTGTGATATTTCACACTAAGCCCATATACACTGTGTGATATTAAACAATCAGTCCATATACACTGTGATATATCACACTCAGTCCACATACATTGTGATATTTCACAGTCAGTTCATATGCACTGTAATATTTCACATTTAGTCCATATACACTGTGACATTTCACACTTAGTCCATGTACACTGTGTGATATTTCACAGTCTGTTCATGTACACTGTGATATTTCACATGCAGTCCATATACACTGTGTGATATTTCACACTCAGTCCATATACACTGTGTGATATTTCACATTCATTCCAAATACATTGTGTGATATTTCACACTAGGCACATACATACTGTGTATGAGGGTATTTCACACTCAGTCCATATTCACTGCGTGGTATTTCACATGCACTCCATATCCATACTTTGATACTTCAAACTCAGTCCATATACACTGTGTGATTTCACATTAAATTGTGTAAATTGTGCTATTTCACACTAAGTCCATATACACTGTGTGATTTTTCACACTCAGTCCATATATGCTGTGTGACATTTCACACTCAATCCATGTGCACTGTGTGATATTTCACACAGTCCATATACACTGTGTGATATTTCACCCTCAGTCCATGTACACTGTGATATTTCACACTCAGTCCAATATACATTGTGATATTTCACACTTAGTCCATATACACTGTGATATTTCACACTAAGTCCATGTACACTGTGTGATATTTCACATTCAGTAAATATACAGTGTCTGATATTTCACCCTCATTTCATATAAATTGCGATATTTCACATTCAGTCCATATACACTGTGATATTTTACATTCATTCCATATACACTGTGTGATATTTCACTCAGTCCATAAACACTGTGATATTTCACACTCAGTCCAAAAACATTGTGATATTTCACACTCAGCCCATATACACTGTGATATTTCACACTTAGTCCATAACATTGTGATATTTCACATTAAGTCCCAGTACACTGTGTGATATTTCACATTCAGTCCATAAACACTGTGTGATATTTCATCCTCGGTCCATATAAATTGTGATATTTCACATTCAGTCCATACACACTGTGTGATATTTCACAGTCAGTCCATGTACACTGTGATATTTCACACCCAGTCCATATACAATGTGTGATATTTCACTCAGTCCATATACACCGTGTGATATCTCACACTACGTCCATGTACACTGTGTGATATTTCATCCTCAGTCCATACACATTGTGATATTTCACACTCAGTCCAAGTACACTGTGTGATATTTCACACTCAGTCCATGTACACTGTGATATTTCACACTCAGTACATCTACATTGTGGTATTTCACACTCAGTCCATATACACTGTGATATTTCACACTCAGTCCACATACTCTGTGTGATATTTCGCACTCAGTCCATATGCACGTTGTGATATTTCATACTCAGACCATGTACAATGTGATATTACTCAGTCAGTGCATATACCCTGTCATATTTCACTCTCCGTCCATATAAACTGTGTGATATTTCACATTCAGCCCATATATATAATGTGTGATATTTCACACTCAGTCCATGTAGACGGTGTATGAGGACGTTTGACACTCAATCCATATACGCTTGTGTAAGTATGTTTCACACTCAGTCCATATATCCTGTGTGATATTTCACACTCAGTTTGTATACACTGTGATATTTCACACAGTTCATATACACTGTGTGATATTTCACTCAGTCCATATACACTGTGATATTTCACCCTAAGTCCATGTACACTGTGTGATATTTCGCACTCAGTCCATATACACTGTGGGATATTTCACTCAGTTCATATGCACTGTGATATTTTACCCTAAGTCTGTGTACACTGTGTGATATTTCACACTCAGTCCATATACACTGTGGGATATTTCACCATCAGTCCATGTACACTGTGACATTTCACACTCAGTCCATAAACATTGTCTGATATTTCACACTCAGTCCATATGCACGTTGTGATATTTCATACTCAGACCATGTACAATGTGATATTACCCAGTCAGTGCATATACCCTGTCATATTTCACACTCAGTCCATATACACTGTGATATTTCACACTCAGTCCATATACATTGTGATATTTCACACTCAGTTCATATACACTGTGATATTTCACATTTAGTCCATATACACTGTGACATTTCACACTTAGTCCATAAACACTGTGATATTTCACACTAAGTCCATATACACTGTGTGATATTTCACACTCTGTCCATGTATACTGTAATATTATACATTCAGTCCAAGTACATTGTGTGATATTTCACATTCTGTCCATGTACACTGTGTGATATTGCACAATCAGTCTAAATACACTGTGATATTTCACACTGAGTCCATATACACCATGTGGTATTTCGCACTCAGTCCATATACTGTGTGATATTTCACACTCAGTCCATATACCCTGTGATGTTTCACACTCAGCCCATACAAAATGTGTATGAGGGTATTTCACATTCAGTCCATATACACGCCATGATATTTCACAAAAACTCCATATACATAGTTTGATATTTTACACTAATTCCATATACACTGTGTGACACTTCACACTCAGTACATATACACAGCGTGATAATTCACACGCAGTCCATATACAATGTGTTTGAGGATGGTTGACACTCAATCCATATATGCTTGTAGAAGGATGCTTCATACTCAGTCCATATACGCTTTGTGATATTTCACACTCAGTCCTTATACGCTGCGATATTTCCCATTCAGTCCATATGCACTGTGTTTCACTTCGCTCAGCCCATATACACTGTGTGATATTTCCGACTCAGTCCATTTAAACTGTGTTTTATTTCACATTCAGTCCATATACACTGTGTGATATTTCACATTCAGCTCATATACACTGTGTGACATTTCACGCTCAGTCCATATACATTGCGATATTTCACACTCAGTCCATATACACTCTGATATTTCACACTCAGTCCACATACACTGTGATATTTCACACTCAGTCCATGTACACTGTGATATTTCACATTAAGGCCATGCACAATGTGTGATATTTCACACTCAGCCCATGTACACTGTGATATTTCACACTCAGTCCATATACACTGTGATATTTCACACTCAGTCCATATTAATTGTGATATTTCACATTCTGTCCATGTACACTGTGATATTTCACACCCTGTCCCTATACACTGTGTGATATTTCACACTCAGTCCATATACACTGTCTGATATTTCACACTCACTCCATATACACTGTGATATTTCACCCTCTGTCCATATACACTGTGATATTTCACCCTCTGTCCATATACAGTGATATTTCACCCTCTGTCCATATACACTGTGATATTTCACCCTCTGTCCATATACAGTGATATTTCACCCTCTGTCCATATACACTGTGATATTTCACCCTCTGTCCATATACAGTGATATTTCACCCTCTGTCCATATACAGTGATATTTCACCCTCTGTCCATATACACTGTGATATTTCACCCTCTGTCCATATACACTGTGTGATATTTCACACTCAGTCCATATGTGCTGTGTCATATTTCACACTCAGTCCATATATGCTGTGTGATATTTCACACTCAGTAAATGTACACTGTGATATTTCACACTCAGTTCATATACACTGTGTGATATTTCAGACTTAATCCATATACACTGTGATATTTTACACTAAGGCCATGCACAATGTGTGATATTTCACACTCAGCCCATATACACTGTGATATTTCACACTCAGTCCATATACACTGTGATATTTCACATTCAGCCCATATACACTGTGTGATATTTCACACTCAGCCCATATACACTCTGTATATCAATGGGCTGGATTTGCTCCCTCTACTGCTCGAGGCTGGGTAGTATGTCCCGGCTGGCTTTGCGCTGCAGGGTGGATGTGACGCTACTTCCGGTAACACTGCCTCAGTTCCGCTTTCTCTGCCCGCTGTCTGAGCTCCATTTGGCGTCTTCAGCGAGTGAGTCTCTGTCCTTGGCCCGAGGTGGGGGAGGGGGTTGGGTGGAGCCGCTGGGCCGGGCCGGTCCGGGTGGGTGGGTTGGTTGCTGTCGTGTCCCCCGGTGCTGGTCCGTCCTTCGCCAGGCGGCTGTCCCCTCTCCGGGCAGCTGGAGCCGGCCCTGAGCGGGGCCCGGCGGCTTGTCCTGACCTTGGCGAGGTGTCTGCGGCCTAGCCGGGGCCGGGGAGCCCGGGAAGCTTGGAGGGTGTGGAGGGTGGACGGGTCCCCCGTCTGCCAGGCCTCCCTCCCCCCCTCCTCCCCCAGCGAGCGAGACAAGGCTCGGGGACCTGCCCCATTTTCACAAGGCCTGTCAAACCCGGAAATAACATTGCAGCTTTAGAAATGTGGAGCTAATTGACCTACAAAGGACATCCTTAACCGCCCTGTGATAAGATTTCCATGCAGAAACACCTCCCCACAGAGAGAGAGAGAGAGAGAGACCAGCTGCCTTAACCCTTGGGGACCATTCTTCAATGGTAGCCTTGGCCTCCGTTGTTTTTAATGCATTGCATTTTATGTGCAAAGCAGGAGTAAGTGATGGGATTCTCTACCATCAACTGCCTGTCACTGATGTGTAACCCTAACGTTGCATTATTAAAGGTTGAACTTGATGTCAACCAGATGAAGATATCAGGTCCCCTTGTTGGCAGCTGAACTGTGAAAAATATGAATTCGCAGAATTCTCAAGTGCTAAGCCATCTTAGCTGTTGTTGGTTGGTCAGTCAGATGATTAGATTTGGGTGAAATGGCGGAGAGCTTAAAAAACTTGTTTTCAAATTGGTGCAGCGGGCAGTCTTTAAACGGAAGTGTGCCTGCACACTGGGGTTGTTGCCTGGAGTCCAACTGCCTGCAATGCAATGATGTGTGATTGTCATTCGATCGTCTGTCTTTTCCTCAAGCTTTTAAATGGTTGAATCAGGGTGACTGATTCAAGCTAGTTCGTTTGAAAGAAGAGAATGAGCCAAGTTCCTATTCCTGTCTCTAACTTGGGTTTTTATGACGAGATGGGTTACAAGTTCCTATGCTTAATTTTCTGAAGCACTGCCCATCTGAAATTATTTACGCTGCACATTAATGTATGCCTTATTTAAAAAGAAACGGTTGTTCCTTAGTAACCCGAGGTGAATCTGATGTCGGCAGCATTTCCATAAGGAGAATATTTGAAAGTGATAATATTTGGAAGCTATTTTTTGCTTACCTAGTTTGACTTTTTAGGATGACTATAGGCTAAGGAATAAGTTGGAGTTTCGCAGGGCAATAACTTGGTGTTCTGATATCAAGGTTTGAAGAATTTATGAAGGTATTTGAATCTTAAGGTATATTCCAGCAGTACGTGATTAGTATTCATGACATTTTTACTTTTTTTCATCTTTTGATGGTGTATCATGGAAGTTAAACCAGTGATAACCAGTTCCATTTTACTTTAATAGTTGGGAGTATCCATTGTATTCAGTCTGAATTTCCCCATGGATTCTGGTGACTTGAGCTGTGATACTATCTATACCAGTCCTTAGTAAGGGTCATAGAGACAGCAGTGGGCCATTCAACCACTTGGACAAATGAAGTCTGGTTCCAGCCAGGCAGTACTGTCTGATTGGATCCTTACTGCAGCCATTGGCAATTATGAGGATTATAAATTTAAATATTAAACTCAACCCCAAATACTTCCTCTTCCCTGTTGTGCAAATGTTGCATAACTGTTGTTGGAGTGCATTCTGCAACTAAATTTTGCATAGTTGCCTTACACCGCAATAGAATATTCTTTCTACAGGATTATTTATCATGGGTTCTGTTAGTTTATAGGTGATAAATTGTGGTCTAGCCAACGTGTGAACCTCCAAGTGTCAATTTGAATTAGTTACATATAAATCAGGGAAGTTGAAACCACAGGATGGAATCTTTGTGCTAGTTTATTACAGTGGATCTTTTGAGGAAATAGTCATTCTGGGTGTGAACACTTAACTGGATTGAGTAGGAATGCCACAAGATAATTTCAATTCCCCCTGTTCATGTCTTTCTAAAATTATCATGCAAGGTCATACTGGGTATTGTTCAGTCAGCTTTACACCAAAAGTGTGTCCCATCAAAGATACCTTGCAAGAATTGTGTTTGATAATCTGAATACTTATGCAGGTTATATTTTTGTGTATTTGCACACACCTTTACTTTTCTGTGTGACTAGGATTAATAGTCTGCAGTAGTGCCATTGGGGGCCCTCTCACTGAACTAAGGAAGGAAGGACAGTCAAGGAAATGTTTGTTCTGTCGTCAGGCCATGAGAGGTGCCACTGCCTATTTTACTTCCAACACTCTTAATAATGCTTTAGCTCAGTTTGCAAATGACCAATACATATTAACCATGAACTTCGAGCCCTCTGCCATACAACTCTTCCTATAAGGAAAATTAAGATGTTAAATTGGGCCTGTATTTTTTGATTGAAACAGCTTATATTTCCAAAGGTGACTGGATTCAT
The DNA here is from genome assembly GCF_964194155.1 of Cetorhinus maximus. Classification (NCBI taxonomy): domain Eukaryota; kingdom Metazoa; phylum Chordata; class Chondrichthyes; order Lamniformes; family Cetorhinidae; genus Cetorhinus; species Cetorhinus maximus. Next base: position 141,779,332 of record NC_135884.1, on the reverse strand, counting down.
CTGATCAATCCACCTTTGGTTTTACTAATGGCTGTTCATTTCTGAAGGTTGCTCTTTCACATTTTGAAGGTGATTGGGTTAGAACTTTGGCCTTGCTCATGAATCATCAAAGCTTTGATATTTGTAACCCCTACTACCTGCTGTGCTGGATACTTACAGACTTTTACTTTATAAATACTTTCTAGCCATGCTACTGACAGTAGAGAATGCCCTGACAAATGTGCTTTGTAAAACCTTTACAGGATGTTGGCCTCAAGGGCTCTGAGCCTCATCACCAAGCGTGCACTTTCTACTTCTGTTTGCATGCGAGTCCATGGACAAGGTGAGTTGCAAAATAAGTATCTGTGGTCAGAGGTTCTAAATTCTAGTGCTAAGTTAGAATGCTGATCTAATATTTACTGATTGCATGTTCTGAATGATATTTGCATTGCTGGTTCTTTGTCTTACTTCACGACTAATGCAGTATTAGATGTTTGTGATAACTCAGTTTCCGATGCTTATTTGGTTTTACCAATGATCATGGTGTAAGCACCTTACAATGGATGACATTCAGGGGTGATGCTAGTTTTTGTAATTTTTTCATTGGAAATCTGTGAAAATTTAAATTAAAAAACTATTCAGGATGTATTGTCATATCTCCTCTTTCACTGATGGAGCAGTGCCAGAAGTTTTGCATCAAAATCAGTCTAGATATTTCAATGCCAAGCCTTTTTTTAGGCTGATGTCTAAATTAAAACAATAGCTTTTTGTTCATGGTTCAGTGATAAATATGCTTACCTAATTTTATTCAGTCAAAACTTGTGTACTGTATATTAGTGCTCTGCTAGTGAATGATTGCTGTGCTGAAAGATGGGAATAAACTAAAGTTTGAAGTGTGGTTTGATTTGAAAAAGCTAACATCAACATTCCTAATCCGTATAGCAGCAGCACTGATTGGAGCCACTTTACCCTCTAATTGTTTTGAAGTGGGTGGGTGATTTATTTAAATGTGTAGCTCCTTTAAATTTTTTGTACAACTTAAAGGGATCAACATATAAGATCCTGAGGGGTCTTGACAAGGTGAATGTGGAGAGGATGTTTCCTCTTGTGGGAGAATTTAGAACTAGGGGTTACCCATATAAAACAAAGATGAGGTGAAATTTTTTCTTAGGGTCTTTGGAACTCTCTTCCTGAAAAGGTGGTGGAACCAGAGTCTTTGAATTTTTTAAAGCAGAGGTGGATAGATTCTTGGTAAGCAAGGGGGTGATAAGCTACCGGGGGTGGGTGGAATGCAGATTTCAGGTTACTATCAGATCAGCCATGAACTTATTAAATGGCAGAGCAGGCTCGAGGGACTGAAAGGCCTACACCTCCTTGTTTGTAACTTGTGCACAGCCTGTGTGGGGACTTTGGGTTACTATGCAGGCATGCAACTTGGAGCTGATACTGAGAATATAACCTACAGTAGTGTTAACATTTCTCAACTCTACTACACGCACAGGTCGCATCCTGATCCTAAATGTATGTAATGAGTGTCTCATGTGAATCACTCTGTGGTACTTTTGTCTAAAAGAGGTTGTTCCACAAACAATGTAAAATAATGCTAAGTACATAAGTCAAGGGCAAGAAAGGCTGTTGAGCTCAGCCCTCTAGCGCTGTTACTCTCTGCAATTGTAGTTCCGTTTGCATTTAACATTTTGCATCTAATAATTTTGCCTCTGCTACTACACTGGCCAAATATTCAAAGCTGACTTTCCAAGTACCAATTTAAAATGTGTTTTTCACAAATTTAATTTGGCATCAAATTTGACTTGACTGACTCAATTTGAGGTAATGTTCTAGGTTTCTTGTTTGCAGCATTTAATCTTTCACACTACTTCTTGAGGTCCACCTTTCATTTCAGACAGTAGTCCTTGAGTATCTCTAATCATTAAACCTTGTTAATTGTGACCAGTTTTGTTCTGTTATGGACCTTTTGCAGTGCCTGTATGCAACAGTGCTTTTGTTGGTGAAATGCACAGAATTGAATCAGTTGTCAGTATCACCTCAAGACTTGTACTCTACTGTTCTGTCAATATGCTCCAGCACTTCATTTCAATTGTTCTTCCAGCCTGTGCAGACACAAAGTGATTGGTCTCCCATATTTAAGTCTCCTCTTAAGTCTGCCTGCCAATTTAGCCCCATTCATTGTAATATTATGTACATTGGAATGTGGAAAGCGTAAGATTTTATATTTGAATAAATTTAAATTTAATTTGCCATAGATGACTAAATACTTCTGGAAATTGTATCCTCTGTCCTATTTTTAGCGTCTTGAGGAAACTCAAGCTTACATTAGAGATCAATATCTGGATCATAAATGTAGACCAGAAGCTCTGGGATTTATGATCTTGTCAAAAATACTGATAGCAGGAAAATAGCTAAGATCATTAACTCTTGGAGTGTGTTCTATGTAGAGAACAGTAAGGCCCAAGCTACACTAACCACATTATATATTAGTTTAACACGTAGCCATGTAGCATTTGCTTATCATTTGTTACTTGTAGTATGAATACTGAACTGTATGATCAGTAACTGGTTTCAGCATACTTTAACCAAGACTGGGAGATTAATCCAAACATTAAGAGGAGGGAAACCACAAGATGATCCAAAATATGTTGAATGCTGCATTTCCTTTGTAGGTATGCTTGTGTTTAATCTTGTATACTGATGACTCTTGGCTCTGCAGGTGTTGCAAAGGTTGACGATTTTTCACTTTCCGCTTACTACGATCGCAAAGATGAGCCGCTTACAGCCCTTGACTTTGTGGATCAACTGTCTGGCGAGCAGAAGTCCCTGAAGGAGAAGGAGAAAAGTTCTTGGGTTTCTCTATCCAGCGATGAGAAGCTACAGTGTAAGTAACTGAAGTGATGTTGTGCAAACTGCATGCTGACATTGGAGCTGTCTCATTTGGTGGTTGGTTGGAGGGGAGGGGGTCGGGGTGCAATGCTGAGGGTTTGAGGCTAGTTTACCTCCATTCAACTACAGTTTGACTGCATGAATCACCAGGTACTTTCAATAAGTACACTACATTATTATACTAAAGGAAGAGATCTATTTACCCAAGTTGTTCATGATGTCTGTAAATAAGAGGTGTGAAAATTCAGGTTGGCACATCTTAGGATTCGGTCATTAGGTAACTTCAAAAGCATTTGAGTTTGCCAGTGTTTTCACTGTGCCTGAAACTCTTTCGAGTTATCAACAGTCACAGATTGCAACTCTTTCGAGTACAATCACAGTTCTTGGTTTCCGGGAGTGGGACATGAACCCACGACCTTCTGATTCAAAGGCAAGGGTGCTATGAACTGAGCCACAGCTGACACCTCCTTCACTGTGCCTGAAGGTGCTGAGAAACAGACATGGGTGTAAACCATTCCCTGGTGTTAAACTCCTGACAGCCAGTTGTTGAAGTAGGAGACAAATTCAATCTCAGTTTGTGAATAAATTTAAAATTGAAATAAGACATTACAAATGCCTAACTCGACCACACCAATGTCAATAAGTGTCTCTTTGATTACATGTAATCACCTAATGCCTATCACCTGTATATACTTAACCTTAATTTGTACAATTAGCACTTGGTACCTCAACTAAGTGGCCTTTTGTGTGAGCATAGATGATTGGCGGTTAAATTGACAGTGGAAGCTGTTGCAACTGAGTTCATTCTGTCAGCGCCTGGCGTCATTGCATAATTTTTGGGTAGATTCATTGGGTAATTAACCAAGAATTCTCGTCAAATAAAATCAGAATCTTAGAGTTTAGGAGGCCAATCAGCCCGCTGTTGCTGCGCTAGCTGTTTTCAAGAGCCATAAGCATTCCCTTTAAAGTGTTTCCTTTTCTGATGATATAGGTTTTACCCAGCCTCCTACTGCCCGACTGAAATCTGCTTGTGTCAGTGCAGGCTGGGAATTAACTTGGTGGCCGTCTGATCTGTGTACCTTAAAATTGTACAAGGTTAATTCCTTTACAGGCTAGGTTATTGGGTTATGTATCTTATATCTGGATAACTACAGTTATACAGATGGTTTTCGTTATTGAGCGGAGAAGATTAGAATTATGTGCATTTAAATTTATATCTCGCTAAAGAATTTCTGATAAGCTGGTCAATGTTTTGCAGTTGATCCTCCTCTCCTTTCGTTCCCTGAAAGATAATCAGATGAGATCCACTTCATTCAAATTTGCAGTTTTTAACTGTCCATCGAAATGTGCAGCATGAATGTATCCTATGGGGTTAAAAGCACATCTCCAAATCAATGTAACATACTCACCAGCCCATTTTGGAACATGCAGGCTTGAGAATAATTATGTAAGAAATAGGAGTTTGCATAGACCACCAAGCCCGACGAGCTTGCTCAACTAGCCAGTAAGATTGTGGCTGATCTATGTCAACTGCACCTTGCCGCACAATTACCCCTATTTCTTTCTTCCCTCAGTTTTCAAACATCTGTAGATCTCAGTCGTTGAATATACTGAACAACTGACCGTCCACAGCTCTCTGGGGTAGAAATTTCCAAAAATTCAAACCCTTTGAAGGAATTTCTCTTCGCCTCAGTCTAAAGTGGCTGACCCTCTTATTCTGAGACTGTTCTGGGCTCCCAACCAGGGTAATAATCAACTATAAAGCCTCTTAAAAATTTGGTTTCAGAGATCACCTCTCATTCTTGTTGATATCTTGATAAGTATCCTGAGCTTTGCGTGATGCTTCCTTCTGTTCTAAACCCCCCCCCACCCCCCCAACCGCCTCCTCTCCCACCGGCCCGCCCCTCCCCCGCCTCCTCTCCCACCGGCCCGCGCCTCCTCCGCCTCCTCTCCCACCGCCCCACCCAGCCTCCTCTCCCACCGGCCCGTGCCCCCCTCTCCCACCTCCTCTCCCACCGCCCCCTCTCTCACCGGCCCACCGCCCCACCCCGCCTCCTCTCCCACCGGCCCACCTGCCCCCCCCCCCCCGCCTCCTCTCCCACCACGAAGTGTTTAAACCTAATTTGCTATTTAATTTTTCTGGAGTCTTAATTTTTTAATTTCATATTCTGGTTATTGAAAATTACTTGGGTTACATTCTATCCTTTTACTAAAACAACTGTGTGGCAGCTGGTATCCTTAAAATCCACTGCAATTATTTTTTTGCCTCTCTCTCAGGTTCGTTCTCTCTTTTGGTTCTAAGAATTCTTTTATTGGGAGATGGTTGTGGATTTCTCCACGTGCCTGTGATGATACCTATTGATTTCAGAAAATGAAGAGCATTTGCTGTGAGACAAAGTGCAGTTCTTTCCCCGTCTTACCCCGAAAGTGCAGCACCTTGCTATTGCATGCCATTTTTTTTCTCTAGTAGCCTGGCAAACAAACCGAATAACTCCTAACAGGCACGTCAGTATGAATGAAATGCAGCCTTCGGGACATGCTGATTGTGTAGCAAGCAAGTAACTGCACTTTGCTTTTTGGTTCTAAACCTAGCTTTAATCAGAGAATGATACCACGTAAAAGGAGGCCATTTGACCCGCTGTGCCTGCTGGCTCTCTGATTCGTCCTATTTCCCTGCCCTTTCTCCATAGCCATGCGAACTTTTCTCCCTCGCACACTTATCCCATTCTTTTTTGAAAGTTATTAAGGGTGATGGTGTAGTGATACTGCCGTTGAGCTAGTAACCCAGGGTAATGCTCTGGGGACCCAGGTTCGAATCCCGCCATGGCAGATGGTGGAATTAAAAGTCTAATGATGATATGAAACCGTTGTTGATTGTTGTAAAAACCCATCTGGTTCACTAATGCCCTTTAGGGAAGGAAATCTGCCGTTCTTACCTGGTCTGGTCTACATATGACTCCCGCCTCTTAAATGCCCTCTGAACTAGGGCAGCTAGGTAATAAATGCTGGCCTGGCCAGCGACGCCCATATCCCATGAATGGAAAATAAATATGCTTCCACCTCCAATCAGGCAGTGCCTTCCAGGTCATAACTCACATTAAAAAAAACCCACCCTTTTCACTCCTCTTTCTTTGGCCAATTACTGTGTCCTCTTGTCTGAACCTTCTGTCATTGGACTGAATGTTATCAAACTTTTCCTGATTTGGGCACCTCTATTAAATCTCCCTAACGACTCCTGTTTTGAAGTTAGTTTTTTTTTTGAGTAGGTATGCTAAAAAAAAAATCTTATTCAGATGGTTTTCATTCATTTCCTCAGTGTATCGCATTCGCTTTAACCAAAGTTTTGCAGAGATGAACAAGTCATCAAATGAATGGAAAACGGTTATTGGTGGAGTCCTTTTCATGTTGGGTTTTACTGGACTGATTGTCTTCTGGCAGAGGGTATTTGGTAAGTGGAAGGAGGTTGGTTGTACCAGAAAAGAGCAGTTATATAAATCTTGGGTTGGGTCACATTGCACGTATCATTTATGCAGCAAAACCTCTTGTACTGTCTGTGCTTGAACTGGATGAGTACCCGGTATTGGGGGAACAGTCTCTTCTGGCAGAGGATGTTAAGTAGAGCAAAGTTGGCTGTACAAGATAAAAGCAGCTATGTAAATTTTGATGACTAAAATGTTGGGTCAAATTGCACATATATATATGCAGCATGACCACCTCCTCTATTATCTGTGCTTGAACTGAATGTGTACCCAGGTTTGGGGAAGAGTAGCTTAAGAATGTATGTAGTTTTTATTTCATGTACTAATTAAATATTCAGGAATATTTTCAAGTTACAGCTCATAATTAAGGGGAATCGTATCAGGCAACAGGGAATAGAGGGTTATGCTGATAGTTAGATGAGGCCTAAGTGGAGCATAAATATTGGCATGGACTGATGGGGCTGAATGGTCTATTTGTGCTGTGTATTCTATGTAATTCTGCATCATTTTAATGACAAAGACTTCCTTTTATTTCCAAATATATTAACTTGAGTAAATGTCATTAAGTTCAGAATCTGGAAATAACTTGACAAAATTTTCTGTATAAAACTCTATAGTCCTTTCCAGCAATGTAGCAAGACACATAGCTTTTATGAAGTAAACGTTCCTATAATAAAAAAATTAAGATGCTGCCATCAAAAAAAGGTCAAAGCACTAGATTAAGCTGACAAGAATTCTAAGCAGAGGAAATATGCATTTATATGTTGAATAATTTTCTCAATTATACTCCTATTACTTCTCATTAAAAGGGTGAAAAGCTTGTTCAAGAATTAGATTCCAGCTGGAGAAATTAATTGTTGTAGGTGATCTGATATGTGTTTCTTACCCATAGTATATGGTGATGTTCCTCACACTTTCTCTGATGAATGGAAGGCAAAGCAGATCAAGAGAATGTTGGACATGCAGATGAACCCAGTTGAAGGCATTGCTTCAAAGTGGGATTATGAAAATAACAAGTGGAAGAAATGAATATACACTGGAATCCTTAACAGTTACTCAATTAACATTTCAAATATGAGCCCATGTGTGTTCAGGAGATTAACCTAACCAAGAGTTAATCTGTAAATTTGATAATAAACTTGACTCGTTTACGTGAGATTGTCTGCTGGTTGTATTTTTTTTAAAAAGCAGCAAATTTTAACTTGAGATGGGGAGGATACAAACAATACCCTAGTACTTTATTACATTAGAAAGTCTAGTTCAACTTTTGGACTGAGTGGTTGAAATGTTTTGACCTATTTTTCTACTTGGCTTTTCTCTGCCATTTAAGGCTCTCTTTCCTGAACTGACCACTGATGTATATCCTATAATTTTCTACTTACACTACATATTGGTGGAGAGGGAATTCCTTTCAGAAAGCATGAGAAATTGGCCTGGGTCAGTTCAGCCACTTATAGTACCTGCACATATATAAATAGTTAGTGTACTAGATGTACTTGTGACTTGTAGAATTTTTATTTCTCACCAATCTTCTACCCTCAAGACATTGAGACCTTGCATGGTACAGATCCATCAGTGTTGGCAGGCTATTCACAGCTGAGCCAAATATCCAGTTGCATGCTCTGAATTGCCCACTAAAGCTGTACCAAGGTGGCCCACCACTACCGCCTTCTCAAGATCATTTGGGGGTGGGAAGTAAATGCCAATGACAACCACATCCCAATAATGAATTTAAAACAATATTTAAAAATCAAGTTGATCTAAGGTTTAATCTGTTTACTGTCACCTAAACAGCATTATAAAAGTCAAATTACCCCACGTCCAAATGAGAGAGTCTTAAGCAACTTACTGTAATCCCATTAATACAATGAGTTTCTGCACATGAAAGTCTTGTGTTCAATGCTGAATGTATTTTATCCATTTAGTGTCATGATCCCAGTTGGATTACCCCTGGACAAGTCTGATCCCAGAGTGGAACCCAGCTTGATAGATCCTAACTTTTATTTGTTTGTTTAGATACGTGGAGAGTAACTACTGAACAAAGTCACAAGAGTCAGCTAATGAACTTTTAACAAAAGAATAAAACATTTGTTCAACAAGAAAAGATGAACTATATCTCAAAACTCCTTCACCCACACAGATTTAGAAGGATGACACAATTACAAATGCTATCTTATACTTTAATGTTCACAGTAAATACACAGGCCATGTACCAATAGGTGCCCTGTGGTCAGACACACCACACTCTGAAATCAAGTGACAGATGCCATAGACCTCTCCTCAAATTACCCCCTTCAGACGCTTATCACACCATGAGCCAACCGGTCTCACTGAACTCAGTCTTTCACATAAGGTTTCCAACCTCCACTCTCCAAGACCTCGCCTTGGAGTCTTCACCCAAACCAACGCTTTCTCACAGACACCTTCCATAAGGGTTCACCTCCAGGGTTTTGAACTCTCCTTCTGATGTTCCTCTTTCCTGGGTCACCATGTGCATTCAAGCTGTCTTCCACAAACTCTATCTCACCGACTCAGTCGTCAACAGTACCGCTGCTTCGCTTGCCCATAGCAAAGAGTTACAGGCCTTCAGTTGTCTCTTTCGACCTTCTTGCCTCTTGCAAGCTATCCTCTCTTTAAATCTGCTTTCTGCAGCTTTTGTGTCTCTCAATCTGAAACTTGGAGCCTTTCTCTCTGCCCCTCACTTCACTTAACAGGACCTTTTCCAGGTTCCTGTCTGTCCTTTGATGATAAGGTCTTGGGACTTTCTGCTGTTCCACTTCCCTGGATTCTGGGATCTTTAGCTTGGAACTGGCTACCTGCTCCTTCTAGGTGGCTTCTGTTTGGCAGCTGTCTTCCAAACCAGCTGAACTCCCAACAGCTTCCAAATTAAACTACTGTTTCTTGCTTTTGAGTTTGTGTGTGGTAGAGACCTGTTTCTCTGGACCATTGTAGCTAGGCAACAGCCCAATTCTTCCACCCTTGTTTGTTTACCTTCTCTTTAGAAGTCGTAAAACTAGCTAGAAATGCAGGCACCTTTTTAAGTGAAACTGAAACTCAATTTGATCTTTCCCTAAAACACAGGTACAGAAATACAAATCAAACTTAAACTTTAAAGTTAAAACTCAACACCTAAAAATACTAATATAACAAACTATGTCTATTTCCTAATATTAGTCCCTTTTATATTGCACTTCACTCTAATATAGTTCTTATTTTTGTGAAAATAAGGAATTCTTCAGGGTAGTGTCCTAGGCCCAACCATCTTCAGCTGCTTCATTGATGACCTTCCTTCATCATAAGGTCAGAAGTGAGCACTATTTGCGATGACTCAGATACTGAAGTAGTCCATGTCCAAATGCAGCAAGACCTGGACAATACCCAGGCTTGGGCTGACAAGTGGCAAATAACATTCGTGCCACACAAGTGCTAGGCAATGGCCATCTCCAACAAGAGAGAATCTAGCCGTCACCCTTTGACATTCAATGGCATTACTGAATCCCCCATTATCAACATCCTGGGGGTTACCATCGACCAGAAACTGACTGATCTAGCCATATAAATACTGTGGCTACAAGAGCAGGTCAGAGACTAGGAATCTTGCAATGAGTAACTCACCTGTCTCCCCAAAGCCTGTCCACCATCTACAAGGTACAAGTCAGGAGTGTGATGGAATACACACTTGCTTGGATGAGTGCAGCTCCCACAACACTCAAGAAGCTTGACACTGTCCAGGGCAAAGCAGCCTGCTTGATTGGCACCACATCCACAAACATTCACTCCTTCCACCACCGACGCACAGTAGCAACAGTGTGTACCATCTGCAAGATGCACTGCAGGAACTCACCAAGGCTTCTTCGAAGCACCTTCCAAACCCATGACCACTACCATCTAGAAGGACAACACCGACACCTGGAAGATCCCCTCCAAGTCACTCACCACCCTGACTTGGAAATATATCGCCGTTCCTTCACTGTTGCTGGGTCAAAATCCTGGGGCTCCCTTCCTAACTGCAGTGTGGGTGTACCTACACCACATGGACTGCAGTTCACCACCACTTTCTCAAGGGCAATTGGGGATGGGCAATAAATGCTGGCTCAGCCAGCGAAACCCACATCCCGTGAATGAATTTAAAAAAAAAATAACATTGTTGCTTCCAAAAGCTGATGGAAACATCTCAAGCATTTTTGACTGGAAGAAAAGGATATCTGATGCTGGGACCAAATTAACAGGAGCATAACTACAGAGACTTCAGAAAATTGCAACAGTGTAAATTTAATAAGGTTCCACATTAGGAAATGATGGGCTGAACTTTAGCCAGTTAACTTTTTAAATTTCTCAGCATCTACTGAACCTTAATTACGGCTGCTTACAGTGGTTTGTGGTTTCCAAAGGTTTAACGTGTTAAGTAGGATGTTAGCCTTACTGAGAGTATGCACTCAGCTGCAAATTGTCTTGTAACAGTACTGTTGTTAATTTTTAGCTAATCTGCTTATTGATCCTGAATGGACAGTATTGTTTCTCAGCCTTTCTTCTGTCCTGCATGCCCCATCCTTGAACCCTTGAACAAACCCCATCTCTTATGAGGGGTATTGGAAATGTTAGGGCTGTTCTCCTCGGAGTAGAGAAAGTTAGGAGGTGATCTGATGGAGGTTTTTAAGATGATAGGAGGTTTTGGTAGAGTAAATAGAGGAAAGGATATTCCCTCTGGGGATTGTGTCAATAAGTAGAAATGATCTATTCAAAACCATTGGGAAAGGATCCAGAGAAGAGATGAGGTTTCTTTCATTGAGTTGTTGATATCTGAAACATTGGCCGGAATCTTCCAGCTCTCCTGCAACAGGGCCGGTGAGCCATTGAAATCCCCGTTCACATCTGCGGGACTGGAAGATCCTCCCGGCACGAGGGGCTGAAAAATTCTGGCCATTGTACTTGAAAAGGTGCTGGAAGCTGATTCCATAAACAATTTTAAAAGGGAGTTGGACAAGTACTTGAGGATGAGATTTACAAAGTAATGAACAAAAAGTGAGGATGTGGGATTAAGCATAACTGCCCATTCAAATAGTGTGCACATGCATGATGGGCTGAATGGCCACTACCTGCACTGTAAGGTTCTATGATACTTCAATCCCTCTATTGCTGAAACCCTTACTCGTGGCCTAGTTCCAGCCTCAATTATTTCAGTGTACTTCTTGCTGACTTTTAGCTGTACAAAATATAGTTGCTGCATTTAATCTCACCCTTACTTCACGCCGTATTGCAGAACAAGTTCAAGGGGCTGATTGACCGCCTGTTCCTATGTTTTCACTGAAATGCACTAGCTTCCTGTTTGGCAACACTGACGTACAGTGGCAGCAGTGTGTACCGTCAACGAGACGCACTGCAGGAGTTCCCCAAGGCTCCTTAGACAGCACCTTCCAAACCCACGATCGCCAACATCTCGAAGGACAAGGGCATGCAGACACATGGGAACACCACCACCTGGAAGTTCACCTCCAAGCCACTTGACACCCTGACTTGGAACTATATTGCCGTTCCCTCACTGTTGCTGGGTCAAAACCCTGGAACTCTCTCCCTAACAGCACTGTGGGTCAACCTACACCATATGGGCTCCAGCGGTTCAAGAAGGCAGCTCACCACCACCTTCTCCAGGGAAATTAGGGATGGGCAATAAATGCTGGCCTAGCTAGCGATGCCCATGTCCCATGAATGAATAAAAAAGACACAAACAACTTAAAATCCTTGTCTTTGGCATTTTGATAACGTATTGGAATTTGACAAAGTAATAACAATACTGCCCATTGTCATAAACTCCTCCAGCTTTATCTTCCCCTTTTGGTCTTCTGTGGTTCCCCCTCCCCTTTTACTCTGGAACCTTAAATTACCTCATTGCTATTCTGGAATTCTCTCCCCAAATGGTTGTGTCTTGCTGCTTTTGTTAAAAACATTCTCAAGACATCTTTTTGACGTAACCTCTTCCTGGCTCAGCATAGTTCCTCTATTTCACCAACAGAGTACATTGGACATTGAAAGTGCTATATAAATTTTAAGTTGTTACTTTTCAACACAAGTGTACAAATCAGGAGAGAAAAATGCAGTATGTGTATTTACTATTTGTGATGCAATTAAAATCTTTTGGCACTGTAAAGCTCCTTAATTACTAATAAAATACACTTCATATTCCAACTATTGCTCTAATTTAGTTGTTTTGGTAAATTCAATTACTGGCAATGACATTTTAAAACAGTAATGATAATACACTTGTAAACATTCCTACCAATGAGCCTTTTTTATATACCTCAGCAGGGCATGACAGCTGAATATTACACCAAAGGTGATTCATTTGTGTGTCAACATGAGGTATTGATTAACACTTGCAATTTTTCTCACATCGGCATTGAGGGCTTCACTCGTGGATCTTGAAGAAAAATCATACTGAGCTATTTCTGCAGGGCTATGGGCTAAGAACAGGAGAGTGCGATTAATTGGATAGCTAATTTAAAGAGTTGGCAGAGGCATTTCATAGCATTGCATAGAAGTATTTACGGAATAGAAACAAGCTATTCAGCTTAATGCCAACATTTAAGTTCCACACAAACCTCCCCAAGCCCTCCTTTCTGATGCCATCAATGTATCCTTTTCTCCTACTTGTCATAGCAAGTTCCACTCTTTAAACATTTGCCTGAATTTCTAATTGGATTTATTAGTGATTATCTTAAAAATTAGGGGCTGTAAATTATGTTTCCCTTTTAAATGGAAGCATTTGTTCCATGTCTAGCCTTTCAAAACCTTACAGACCTCTCTCTGTTTTCTTTGTTTTCTAGCAAAAAGAGCCCCAGCCTGTTCAGTGTTTCTTAATAGATGTGACCCCCTCAGCTCTGGTTTCATCCCGCTAAATCTTTGATGCATCTTCTCTAGTGCCTCTATATCTATTTTGTAAAGTGGAGACTAGAATTGTTCATAGTACCCCAACCTTAATCTACCAAGTTTCTATGCAAGTTTAACTAAAGCTCTCTGTGTTTTGTTTCTATCCCTCCAAAATATGAGCCACCATGCTGTGTTTCCTTTTTTAATGGCCTTTTAAATGCCATTGTTACCTGTACTGGTTTGTGTATCTGTACCCCCAGATCCCTCTGCTTCTCTATGCCATTGAGACACCTATTTTCCGAGGCATTTGTGGCCTTGTTAATCTTATCAAAATGTACCACCTCACACTTGTCTATACTGAAGTTTATTTGCTAATTGCACACTCATCCTGCATGTATATTAATGTCTTCCTGTAATTTGTTACTGTCCTCTTGTATTATCTATACCCCCAATTTGGTATCATTCACAAATTTTGAAATTGCACTTCCAACTCCTGAGCCCAAATCATTCATGTAAATAGTGAACAGCACTGAGCCTTGTGGAATGCCACTTCCCAACTTGTGCTAGTCTGAGCAACTGCCTTTAACCCCCACCCTGTTTTTCATCTTGTAGTCAGTTTGTTAAACATCCTGCTACTCATCCAATGACTCTATGTTTGGACCTAAGTCATGAGTCTACTCTGTGGTACTTTATTGAAAGTCTTTTGAAAATCTAAATTTATTACGTCTGCTGCATTACTCCTCTCTATTCTGTGACTTAAAATAATTCAATAAGGTCGGTCAAGCATGACTTCTTTTGAAATCTGTGCTTATTATTATATCCTCAGCTTCTTGATGGTTTTCTATGATATGTTTGAGTAAAGACTCAATTATCTCTTTTACCACTGATGTTAAGCTAATTGATCTATAATTTACTGGACTTGTTCCACCAATCCTCAGGCACTATTCCTTTTTCTAATGAGTTTATATATATTTTTTAATAGTGCCTGTTCAATCTCTGCTCAATTTTAATGTATGTGGATGCAATTCATTCAGATCAGGAGTTCTGTCCTCTCTAAGTTTAATTAGTTTATCAATTATCTAGCTCCTTTCTATCTTAAGTGCCTTTCTATCCTTTTTGATCTCTTCTTCTAAAGTTATGACCATCATGTTATTTTTTCTGGTAAATATCAATGCAAAGTAATTAATATTTCTGCCATTTCACTATCATTAGTCTATTGTTGTGTATCCATTAGTGGCATTTTGCCTATCCTAATTTTCTTTGTTGTATGTGCGTCTTTACAATGTTTTATTATTTATTTTTGTATTCCTTGATAATTTTATGCTGTAATTTCTTTGCCTCCCTAATCTTTTTTCTTCTTTCCCAACCTCTTTGTGTTCTCTTTTGTTGTTCTCCCTCTTTGTTACTTATGCGCTTAGTGTATGCCTTTTTCTTTAATTTCAATTTTGCCCTTATATCTTTATGCATTCATGGTATGTCATCACTGGCAAGTTTGTACTTGCTTTTTAGTGGGATATGTTTCTCATGGACTTTATTGATCATCATTTTAAATGTTTCTTACTGCTGGTTTGTTTCTTTGTTGTTAATATTTTCCATTTTATTTTCCATGGTTCCATCCTCATCCCTGAGAATCATTTTCCCCCCAACTTATTACTTTGGTCTTTGTCTTACTTATGTTCTTCTTAATGTTTTAAACCTTAATCTGTTGTGATCACTATTGCCCGGACATTCCCCTATGCATCTTATATGGTCTGGTTCATTTCCTTTTCCTAGACCCAGCAGTGGTCCCTCTCTTGTCGAGCTTTTTACATACTGGGTAAGAAAGGAGCCCTGCATACATTGTAAAACTTTTATTCCCTGTACCCTTTTTGCCAACTGTTGTCAGTTTATTTTAGCTAATTAAAATGGGCCAAATCGCCACCTTTTATGCTCTATGGCTCCAGGCAGATCCTATAGTTGATAATTGTTGGCAGATAGCTTTCAGTCCTCTCAGGAAACAGTGCACAATATATAGACTAATAAAATATTACACAAAATCTTCTTTCATGCCTAAAAGGGTCTTTGAACCATGTGACCCTTTCTCAGCTCTGGATCCTCCACATGTTCGTGTGGGTAGGGAATGGGAATGTAATGTGATTAGTATGATATGCTTCTCTTCCAGTAATTCTTATCCTGTGGGTATGTCAGAAAAAGGCTCTAACTCTGAGATGTTAGCTGGAGATTGGTAAGTGCAGCTGGAGAGGTACCAGTTTTAATGTCTGGCTATGAGTTGCAGTCTACTATTCAGGAGACAGCTTTACATTTTTAATGCAATACATTTTTGATGCATTCTCAAAACATCAAAAATGGCTTGAGTAAATTAATAAAGGTCCAATGGATCCCTGAAGACTTTTTAAACCGAACTTGATACCAGATTGTATATGTATATGACAGTATGAGGCATCCTTCCCAAGGGATTCCCAGAGAAAAATTGGGAACTGATTCTACATTTCCCTTCATCTTTATATGCATCTGAAAATCCTCTATATTGATGCAAAAAGGCAGTATAACTGTACCCTTACATCATGTATTAATGTCCAATAAAAAGAACATTTTAAATGCTCACACATATTCTTTATTCTTTTACATCCACATGAACCAACTTTATGCCCTTACACATTATGTTGTAAAACAGCAAAGACATAAAGATAAAAGCAAAATACTGTGGATGCTGGGAATCTGAAATAAAAACAGAAAATGCTGGAAAAATTCAACAGGTCTGACAGCCTTTGTGGAGAGAGAAACAGAGTTAATGTTTTGAGTCCGTATGACCCTTCTTCAAATAAATAAAGGTCTTGGACATTCCTGACTATCTTACTGATGGAAATGGCTGAAATAATGCTCCAAGTATCTGGTTGATATATATATTCACCACATATCATATGAGGGAGTGTCCTGCAGTAGTAGATCATGGAGAGAATGAAACCACAGTAGGCTGTTTTTCCTCATAACTTGTGGATAAATTTAACTTCATAATTATAACATCCTGTATATATATAATGAGTCATGTGTTGAGTTCATAAACCACCCTCAGGATTTGTGATGTAATTTGAACCCATGTGGTATCAAACAACTGAATGTAAGCCTCAGCTGTAAATGACTTTCTAACATATTCTCTCCTCTGGTTAGTACATTCAAAAAGTTACAGTTTGATCATTCACAGTGTTGCACACAAAGACAAAATATATTCTTCAAGTCAAGTGTGGTTAGGAGTTAGAAGATAATTGGAACAAGGCATACAGTCATAAAGTTTTGAAAGATATTTATATAACATTTACACAGTCCTCATTTTAACATCATTTACTTTGCTTTTTTTACATTATAATTTATTTTTATGCTACTAGTTGACCTCCTGTGACATTGCATATAGGAATGGAGAAGTGTAGTCTTCAGGTAAAATGGGATGAGAGAGCATGGGGTAATTGGACTAAGGCATACAGATGTGTCATGACTGCGTGAAGGGCCTCAAAGTGGTCCATGAACTAAGAGCTTGTGTGTGCATGTGTCCTCCTTTTTATTTGTAAGTGGTTCAATTTAAAAAGTAACCCAACAGTCAAGCTTTATTCTTGAACAAGATAAAGGTTAGTTTATTATAAAACTACTGCTGCAAGTTACTAAAGTAAAAGTGAAAAAGTTATTTACTAAAATACAGATACAAAGATTAAAAGCAGATAAAGAAAAAAGAATACTTATAAAGATTAAATTCAGTTCAGTCCTTTCAGATATTGTTGCAGGCTCATAGCATAGGAACATAGGAGCAGGATTAGGCCATTTAGCCCCTCGAGCCTGCTTTGCCACTTAACTAGTCGCTGATCTTCTACCTCAATGCCATCTTCATGCACTATCCCCATATCCTTTGGTATCATTGTCATCTAGAAATCTACTGATCTCTACTTTGAACATACTCAATGACTGAGCCTCCACAGACCTCTGGGGTAAAGAATTCCAAAGAATCACCACCCTCTGACTGAAGAAATTCCTTCTCATCTCTGACCTACCTCTTACTCTGAGACTGTGTCCCCTGGCCTAGACCCACCCAACCTGCATCAACCCTGTCGAGCCATGTAAGAATTTTGTACACTTCAGTGAGATCATCTCTCTTTCTTCTAGACCATAGAGAATACAGGCCTAGTCTCCCCAATCTTTTCTCATAGGACAATCCCGCCATCCAAGGGATTAGTCAGGTGACCCTTTGTTACACTCCCTCTAAGGCCTGTATATCCTTCCTTGGGAAGGAGACCAAAGCTGCACACAGTACTCCAGGCGTGGTTTCACCAAGACTCTATACAACTGCAGCAAGACTTCCTTACTCCTATACTCAAATCCCCTTGCAATAAAGGCTAACATACCACTTGCCTTCCTAATTGCTTGTTGCACCTGCATGTTAGCTTTCAGTGATTTATGAACAAGAACACCCGAGTCCCTTTGGACATCAATGCTTCCCAATCTCTCCCCATTTAAGAAACACTCGACATTTTTGTTTTTCCTACCAAAGTGGATAACTCCACATGTTTCCACATTATATTCCATCTGCCATATTCTTGCCCAGTCACTTAGCCTCTCTAAATCCTGTTGAAGCCTTTTTGCATCCACCTCATAACGCACATTCCCACCAAGTTTTCTATCATCAGAAAACTTGGAAATATTACATTTGGTCCCCACATCCAAATAATTGATATAGATTGTGAACAGCTGGGGCCCAAGCACTGATCATTGGGTACCCCACCAGTCACACCTGCCAACCTGAGGATGACTTGTTTATTCTTACTCCCTGTTTTCTGTCTGTTAACCAGTCTTCAATCTATGCCAGTGTATTACCCCCAATCCCATGTGCTGTAATTTTGCTTACTATCCTCTTGTGTAGGAACTTATCGAAAGCCTTCTGAAAATCCAAATACACCACATCCACTGGTTCTCTCTTATCTATCCTGCTATCATCACAGAATCACACAGTGCAGAAGAGGCCCTTCGGCCTATTGAGTCTGCACCGACATGTGAAAAACACCTGACCTACCTACCTAATCCCATTTACCAGCACTTGGCCCATAGCCTTGAATGTGATGACGTGCCAAGTGCTCATCCAGGTACTTTTTAAAGGGTATGAGGCAACCCGCCTCCTCAGAAAACTCCAACAGCTTTGTCAAACATGATTTCTCTTTCATAAATTCATGTTGTCTGTGCCCAATCCTGCCATTATTTCCTAAGTGCCCAGTTTTCACGTCCTTTATAATAGATTCTAGCATTTTCCCCACTACTGATGTAAGGCTAATGGGTCTGTAGTTCCTGTTTTCTCTCTCCCTCCTTTCTTAAACAGTGGGGTTACATTTGCCATCTTCCAATCCGCAGGCACCATTCCAGAATCTGTAGAATTTTGAAAGATGATCACCAGTGCATTTACTATCTCTACAGCCACCTCTTTCAACAATCTGTGATGTAGATCATCAGGTCCAGGGGATTTATTAACTTTCAGTCCCATTAATTTCTCCAATTTTAATCAATTTCTTGGCTCCCCTTTGTTGAATTTTAAAATGCTCATGATCCCCAGGTTTTCTACTTTTTTGGCAGCTTTATAAGCCTCTTCTTTTGATCTAATATAATCTTTATCTTCTCTTGTTAGCCATGGTTGGTTCACTTTTTCTGATGGCTCTTTGTGCCTTAAAGGAATGTAAATTTATGCAAACCATGTATTAATCCTTTAAATGTTTTGGATTGAACTACATCACTTTCAAACTTCATGTAAAATTCTAATATATTATGGTCACTCTTCCCTAAAGGCTCAGGACAAGATTATTAATTGGCTTTTTCTCATTGCACAATACTAGACCTAAAATAACCCATTCTCTATGTGGTTCCTCAACACACTGTTCTAGAAATCCATCGCATAAACATTCCAGGAATTCGTCCTCTTCAGCATTAGTGCTAATTAGGTTTACCTACTCTATATGTAAATTGAAGTCCCCCATGTTTACTGCATTACCCTTGTTACATGCACCTTTAATGCCCTACATTACCACCACTATTTGGTGGCCTATAAACAACTCCTACCAAAGTTTGCTGCCGCTTGCTGTTTCTTAGCTCCACCCAAACTGATTGTACGCCTTGATCTTCTCATCTAAGATGCCTTCTCACTAATGCGTTGATCCTATGATTTCTGTAATGGCAATTAAGTCATATCCGTTTATTTCCATTTGTGCCGTCAATTCACCTACCTTGTTGTGAATGTTGCGCGCATTCAGGTAGAGTGCCTTTAATTCTGTCATATTATTTTCGCAATCTCTAGCCTTAACTGCTAGTGCACTCTTATGTTTGTATGCTTTGTCCCTTCCTGACACATTTTGATAACCATTTTCCTTATTGCTATCCTGCTCTCTTACCGTCTCCTCTCTCTTTAGTTTATCATATCTTCCCTCACCTCCACTATTTAGTTTAAAGCACTCTCTACTGCCCTAGTTACATGACCCACCAGAACACTGGTCCCAGCATGGTTGAGGTGAAGACCATCACCACAGTATAGCTTCCACTTTCCCCAATACCGATGCCAGGGTCCCGGGAGTTGAAACCCATTTCTCCCACACCAATCCTTGTGCCACATATTCATCTCTCTAGTCTTATTTACCCTATGCCAATTTGCATCCAGAGATTTTTACCTTTGAGGTTCTGCTTTTTAATTTAGTGCCTGGCTCCTTGTACTCTCTATGCAGAACCTCTTTCCTAGTCCTACCTATGTCATTGGTACCTATGTGGACCATGACCACTGCATCCTCCCCCTCCCACTGCAAGACCCTCTCCAGCCCAGAGCAAATGTCCCAAACTCTGCAACCAGGCAGGCAACACAGCCTTCTGGACTCTCGCTCTTGGCTTCAGAGAACTGTGTCTAGCCCCCTCATTATGCTGACCTCTAGTACCGCAACATTCTTGTTAGCTCAACCCACTTGAATGGCTTCCTGAATCATGATGTCATGGTCAGTTTTCTCATCCACCTTGCTGCCCCCACTCTCATCCATACAGGTCTCAAGCACCTCAAACCTGTTGGACAATTCTAAAGGCTGAGGTTCCTCCACTTCTATCTTCTTGATCCCCTTACCTGCCTCACTTGCATTCACACCCTCTTGACCCTGACCACTGACCAAAACAGAAGACCCTATCCCAAGGGGTGTGACCGCCTCTGGAACAAATGTCCAGGTAACATTCCCCTCCCTGATGTGTCACGCTGTCTGCAGTTCAGCCTCTAGCTCAATGGCTCAGAGTCAAAGCTCCTCAAGCTGCAGACACTTACTGCAGATGTGTTTGCCCTCGATCACACTGGCATCCAGGAATTCCCACATCCTTCAGCTGCAGTACATCAGGGAGTGGGATTAGATAGAATACTCTTTCAGCAAGTCAGTGCAGACTCGATGGGCCGAATGGCCTCCTTCTGCACTGTAAAGATTGTGAAGGTGCTATATAAGCAGACTCAAAAACGGCACAGAAGGGGACCATTTGGCCCATCAAGTCCATGCCAGCTCTCTGTAGAGCAATCCAGTCAATCCCTTTCCCCCACTCTATCCCCCTAGCCCTGTAAATTTGTTTGCCTCAAGTGTCCATCTAATTTCCTGCTGAAATCATTGATCCTCTCCACATCCACCACCCTCGTAGGCAGCGAGTTCCAGGTGGTTAACACTCTCTGCATTAAAAAAAAAGCTCCTCATATCTCCCCAACACCCCCAAAGTTAACCTACCACCCCAGAATCTGTGGCAAACAGATACGGGATGTGGGTGTCGCCGGCTAGGCCAGCATTTATTGCCCATTCCTAACTGCCCTTGAGCATGTGTGACAAGGATCAGGAATTGTATTCATCACAACCACACCACCAATCAGGTTGCGCCTGTCAAGTGTTTGCAAACCACGTGGACACAGTTTGCCAAACACATTTCCCACCAGCCAAAGCAAAATGCTGCAGTTGCTGGAAATCGGAAATTAATATAAAAAAAAAGGAGAAAATGCTGGAAATACTCGGCAAGTCAGGCAGCATCTCTGGAGAGAGAGAACTCAAAAGTTTTAGGGCGATGACCTTTCGCCAGAACTAGCAAAAGTTGGAGATGTAACAGATTTTAACAAGGCACAGAGGCAGGGGAAGGGGGTGGCAAAAAGAGAAAGGGAGGGGGGAAGGGAAGAGCTAGGAAGGGGGAGGGTGGTGGGATGAAAAGCAGGAGTGATTGAATGGCACGAAGGGGTGTGAAGAACATGTCCCTTTAATTAAAGTTGGAGACACCTAGTGGTGATGTCACTGGGGTTTAATGTGTTTTCCAGGGAGTGCGGAAGCGAGACAGGATTTCATGTGCAGCTAGAAGCGGGGTGACATTGCACGTTGCAAAACGAGTTTCCCCTGGGCTCTGGCCGCCAGCGCCTTTTAGGAACGAAAACAGTTTCTCCCACTCTCGCGGACCCAGGCTCCCGGATTCCTCTGCCTCTAAATCGGTGGGACAAGTCGTTGCCCTTAATCTTCTTTCCCTCTGACAGGTCGTCTGCGATCTGACCCTGCCTGACAGCCATGGGCACTGGTATGAGTAAGGTATGTGGGTTCAAGCCTGTGTTGACAGAGGGAGCTCTCTGCGGATTGCTGCGTTGGGGTTGGGGTGGAAGGGAGGGAAGTTTAATCGATTGGCGAACCCTTGGCGAAATTGCAGCGTTGGCTTTTGCATGGCGGCAGCGAGTGGCACTTGCCAGCAATGCAACGATAGCAGAGCTGACACTCTGAAACAGCAGGGCATTTGGTCCGAAAGGAACCGGCTGTCTCGTTACGTGCCTCTGGTGTCATCCCCCGCCCCCCCCAGGCAACAAGACGCTGAAGGGAGCCCTCGCAAGAGTTCAGCAGAACCCTCAAAGCTGTGTTTGACAGCAGTTTCTGATCACCAGCCTCTCGGCTCCCATCTGCGTTTTGTTTTTGGTGGGGGAGGGAGGGGGTTAGATAGACGGTGCTGCAAACTTACCTTTAAACTCAGGAGTTTTTGTTTACCTTTGAAATCGAGACCCTCTCCCCCCCCACCCCCCCCACCCCCATCCCCACCAAGATGTCCCAGCAGTCGAAAAGGAAAGTAAGAGATGTTGTCAAACTGAGATTTGCTCTGTCTGCAATGGGTTGTTGTGTCAACCACCAAAAACAAAACGCTATACGTCCGAGAGCATTGATTTATTTAGGAGACGCACGTTAAGGTCCAGTGCTGGACGGACTGACAAGCCCAGACTTTGGCTGAACTCTTTATATCGATTTTGTGCATGAGTTTAAACTGCATCTTTCGTCAGCGCCAACCAAGGTCGTCACTTAAAACATGAGCCCTCCTTTTCCACAACAGGGACATTCAGACAGTTAGCAATCAGTTAGTAGCCTGGTTTTGCTCTACAGCACGCATTCTCTGGGTTTAAATCCCACCCACCCCCCAGCCCTTTTATTTACCCCTTTACAGATTTCTGCTGCACCTTTCTGACATCTTTTGCCTTAAAAATGATCCTAAAAATATGCAGGGCTGCCAGTCTTAAAAGGGGCAGCCACTTCATCAGATTTGTTAATGAGTTGCCCGTAAATGTTTTACGTGGTTGATGCTTAAAGCCTCTCAGGCGAAGTATGATCGCAGCGTGGAATGGTGGGGTCATGCAGGTTAGGTTAATCTGACGAAGCTGCGCTGAAGTGATTTGGGACAAAGAGTTTGTTTCTGGGCGGAATGGCCTCTTAATCAAAGGATTGTTCCCCTTGGAACAGAGCGGACTGAGGGGAGATTTGATGGAGATGGACAAAATTGTGAGGTGCCTGGATAGAGGGGATAGGAAGAGCCTATTTACTTCAGCAGAGAGGTCAGTGACTAGGCAGCATAGTTTAAAGTGAGTGGTCCAGAGACTTGGGGGGGGGGGAAGATGAGGAAAAAAAAAATTCACCCAGAGGGTTGTGGGGGTCTGAAACTCGCTGCCTGAAGCGGTAGGAGGGGCAGAAACCCTCAACTCATTCAAAAGGTGTCTGGATAGGCACCTTTCAGGGCTGCGGACCAAATGCTGGTAAGTGGGATTAAGCTGGGTTTTTCAGACAGGATGGGCCAATTGGCCTCTTTCTGTGCCATAAACTTTCTTTGATTCTAATCATGTACAAACAATGTGAACACCAATGTAGTTATATTGTTGTTCAAGTGTGCTGCTAAAATTTCTTTTGTAAATATATTTGAAAGTTAATGCACCAACACTGCAATGTGGTCATCAATAGGCAGCTTGGCAGTTGTTCAGTAGTGTTCAGGACAGGCTATTCTGGGAGCTGGGTCTGTTTAAAGATGTTTCCATGCGCCCGGGCAATAAGATACTTTAAGTGAATGCAATAATAGCACCCTTTGCTTTTGAAAGACTTGAACAGGCCGTCATTATAATATCAAATGTTACTACACAAAATAAAAGCTCATGGTGTTTGGGGGGTGGGGTGGGGGGGGCGGGGGTAACATATTAGAATGGATAGAGAGTTGGTTAGCTAACAGGAAATAAATGGGTCATTTTCAGGTTGGCAAAATATGACAAGTGGTATGCCACAGGGATCAGTGCTGGGGACTCAGCTATTTACAATTTATATCAATGACTTTAATGAAGGGACTGAATGTATGGTTGTGGTGAAAGGAGATGGTGGGTCAATGGTAATGTCACTGGACTAGTAAGTCTGGATGCCCAGGCTAATACTCACCATGGCAGTTGTTGGAATTTCAATTAATTAAATTGATATTAATTTCAATTCAATTAATAAAATTTGCAATTGAAAGCTAGTCTCAGTAATTGTCACCATGAAGTTATCATTGATTTTTGTAAAAGCTCATCTGGTTCATTAATGCCCATTAGAGAAGGAAATATGCAATGCTTTACCCAACCCGACTGCATGTGATTCCAAATTCACAGGAATGTGGTTAACTCTTAACTGCCCTCTGAAGTGGCCTAGCAAGTTACTGAGTTCGAGAGCATTTAGGAATGGGCAACAAATGTTGGCCTTGCCAGTGATGCCCACATCCCGTGAAAATTAAAAAAAAAAATGCAGATGACACAAAGGCAGGTAGGAAAGTAAGTTATGAGGAGGATGTAAGTAATCTGCAAAGGGATGTGGATAAGTTAGGTGACTAGGCAAAAAATTGGCAGGCGGAGTATAGTGTGGGAAAATGTGTACTTCCCCACTTTGGCAGGAAGGATAGAAAAGTAGCAAATTATTTAAATGGAGAGAGATTGCGGAACTCTGAGATACAGAGGGATCTGGGTGTCCTGGTACAGGAATCGCAAAAAGTTGATATGCAGGCACAGCAAGTCATTAGGAAGGCAAATAGGATGTTGTCATTTATTGCAAGAGGGATGGAATATAAAAGCAGAGATGTTTTGCTCCAGTTGCACAGGGCATTGGTGAGACCACATCTGGAGTACTGTGTACAGATTTGGTCTCATTATTTAGGAAAGGATATAAATGTGTTGATAGCAGTTCAGAGAAGGTTCATTCAACTGATTCCTGAGATGGTGGTGGTGGGGGCGGATATCTTATGAGGAAAGGTTGGACAAGCTGGGCCTGTATTCCTTGGAGTTTAGAAGAATAAGAGGTGATCTTATTGAAACATATAAGATCCTCAGGGGACTTGACAGGGTGGATGCTGAAAGGATGTTTCCCCTTGTGGGAGAGACAAGAACTAAGGGACACAGTTTAAAAATAGGGGGTTTTCCATTTAAGACAGAGATGAGAAGAAATTTCCCCTCAGAGGGTTGTGAGCCTGGGGAACTCTCCTCCCCAGAGAGCTGAAGAGACAGGATCATTGAATATTTTTAAGGCAGAGGTAGATAGATTCTTGACTAAAAAGGGAGTCAAAGGTTATTGGGAGTAGGCATGAACGTGGAGCTAAGGCCACAATCAGGTCAGCGGAGCAGGCATGGGGCTGATTGACCTACTGCTGCTCCTAATTTGTATGTTTGCATGTTCTTCCAAAACCCTTTCCATCATCTACAAGTCACAAATCAGGAGTGTGAAGAAATACTTTCCACTTGCTTGGATGAACGAGGCTCCAATAACACTCAAGATGTTCAACACCATCAAAGACAAAGTAGCCTGCTTGATTGGCATTAAACATTTTGTTCTCTTCACCACCGGCAGTAGAGTATTCCATCTACAAGATACACTGAGTCAAGGCTTCCTTGACAGCACCTCCTAAATTTGTGCCCTTTAATATCTAGATGGACAAGGGCAGCAGGAGTATATGAACACCATCATCTGCAAGCTTCCCTCTAAGTCACACACCATTCTGATTTGGAAATATATCATTATTCTTTCACTGTTGCTGGGTCAAAATGCAGTGATTTCCCTACCTAACAGCACCTTGGGAGTACCTTCGCCACACTAACTGCAGCAATTCAAGCAAGTAGCTCACCATCATTTTCTTAAGGAAATTAGAAATGGGCAATAAATGCTGGCATTGCCAGCTTTGCCAATGTTCCATAAATGAATAAAAAAATCATTTAACTTTCATTATTTCTGAATAAAGAATGGATTGGGTGGGGGTTGAGGGGATGGGGGGTAACTTTGCAAACCCATGCTGTCAGAAGGGGTCCTCACCTGTTAGTAGTCCAAATTGAGAAATTGGACCAAGGTTTCCTGACCATTTGGAGATATTGTGGATAGTGTGTCCCAGCTTTTGTGATGGCCAGCCTACAAGACTTCCTGGCTCATGGATATGGCAAAAGTTACCCTTGCTGTTCAGTCAGTGTGCTGCAGCAATATTTTCGCATGAAAAGGATTGTGAGTCCTATACCTGATTCCAAAAACAGCAGTAACCTCACCCTTCAATTATGAGACTGTGTCAAGAAAATTCTGATTGCCTGAGAACCCCATTGTATAATAATTCAATATGAGGATTATGACATACTTCAGGATGATGGGCAGAAAAGGGGCAGATACAGTTCAATGCAGAAAATGTGAAGTAATACATTTTGGAAGTAAAAATAAGCAGAAGAAATAAAGCTAATGGTAAAAGCTTAAGTGGAATAGAGGAGCAGAATGTGCAGATTCATATACCATTAAAATTGGCAAGGCAATTGGACAACATTGTAGAAAGACAAATAAAATCCTTGATTTTGTGCCTAGACTAGTAGCACAAAGGCAGTGATGTTATGTTGAATTTGTACAAGTCCATAATAAGATTGCAGTTGAAGAACTCTGCAGTTTTGGCCGCTCTCCACTGTAAGGATATAAAGCCAATTAAAAATGTACTTCACTTAGGGGTTACTGGGGAGTACTGACAAGACATCGGTTTAATGTCTCATATGAAAGCTGCCACTTCTGATAGCACAGTGCTCCCTCAGTACTAAACTGGAGTGTTGGTCTAGATTATGCACTCAAGTCTCTGGCGTGGACTTGCACTCAATTTCTAAGTTGAGGCAAAAGTTCCATGTTACAACAGTGACTACATTTCAAAAGCACTTCTTTTGCTGTAAAGCACTTTGGGACAGTCTGAGGTTGCGAAAGGTGCTTTCTAAACACAACTTCTTTCTTGCCTTACCAGCTGAGCCAAGGCAGATATAGATCTTGTCATTTGTAGCAGGGACCAGACAATCCTTGTTTAACAGGCCAAACCAACACGCAGCAAGTAAGAAACTTTTGTTAACTTGTAAACTGGGTAGGCAGCTCACTTTTCAAATCAGTTCCATTAAAATAGAGACCTGGTACCCTAGTTTAAACCTTGTAGGTTTCACCTGATACTAACTATGCTACTTGCTCTCAGTGTGGTTGGTTGCACTCCTTGCACATAGGAATATGCAACAATGGAATAAAACTCAGAGGATTTATAATGATCAAAATCCATCAGGGTTTTTTTTATAATGTTGCTATGAATAAAAACTAATTGCAAACAGATTCTCCTTTCTTGGCAACTGCTTGCCTGAGATAGTTTGGCAAGCTTAATGCATTTCTTTTAAAAGGTCAATTTGTGTCCAGACTGCCATGCATGTTCTAGAAGGTGCATATCTGGCTCCTGCAGAGCAGAAGTGATACTTTTCCCCTCGATGCCTCAAAGGTGCACTGCTCACTGGAATGCATTGCTGTTGGTAGCAGCATCTCTGTGGTACTTCGCAGGCATGACCATTCATCATGCATTAACCTAAACCACAGGTGCTTTTAGACTCTGCTCAGGGACACAGCTGTGTGCAATTCCATCACCAGTTGGCACCACAGAGTCACTTAGTAACATGGACTGCTGTAGGGCAATCAGGATTGGCAACCCTACAGCTCGTGCCCCTGACCAGGAGAGCAGAGACTAATTGTAGTTACTGCTCCGACTGCGATCAGCAAACTCAGCAAAAAATGGTATTAACACCAGCTTGCATTTATATAGCGCCTTTAACCTAGTAAAATGTTCCCAAGTACTTCACAGGAGCGTAATCAGACGGAATTTGACAACACATAAAGAGACATTACGTCAGATGACCAAGAGCTTGATCAAAGAGGTCAAGGGTTAAGGTGTGACTTAATATAGGAGAGAGAGAGCTAGAGGGGTAGAGAGGTTTAGGGTGGGAATTTCAGAGTTGGCGGTCTAGACGACTGAAGGCACAGCCATCAGTGCAATTAAAATTGGGGATGCCCAAGAGGCCAGAGTTAGAAAAGCGCAGAGAGGGTTAGAGGAGGTTACAAAGATGGTGGGGGAGGGGCTGTTGATGAGGTTATGGAGGGATTTGAAAGCAGGGATGAGAGTTTTAAAATCAAGGCATTACTGGAACAAGATTCACAAGGATGATGGGTGAACAGGACTTGGTATGAATTAGGGTACAGGCAGCAAAGATTTGGATCAGCTCAAGTTTATGGAGGGTGGTAGTTGGGAGAATGACCAGGAGAGTATTGGGATAGGCTGATATTTGATATTCTTGTGCAGTGTTGGAAAATATGGATTGCATTCAGCATCATTACAAACCTCTCCCAGTCTGTGCTTAAGCTATCATGCTGGGAGCTAATGATGTATTGCAAGTTGCTGCAGAATATAGCATGCTGTGTGAGTAAATATATGGTCTAAATTCAGCTCAAGCTGCTGATTTCCTGAAGGAGTGGTAGTTTGACATCTGCTAGGTTGTTGGCATGGGCCTGTGATGTGGAACATGACGTGTTGTGCACCTTATTGATTATGAAGCTGTCAGGTCGGGGCCACAGATGTTATAGAGTACAACAACAATGTGCATTTATATAGCATTTTTAACATAGTTAAACATCCCATGTTTCAAAGAGTTATTAAACAACATTGGATACTGAGCAATAAAAGGAGATATTAGAACAGATGACCAAAAGCTTGGGAAGTAGAGTTTGGAGAGTGGAAGGTGGTGTGGACAGTTAGACCATCCCTCCCTCATTTCCACTCTGTGGGCGGTTGTCTCATTTTTAAATTCCTTTGTTATTCAGTTCCAGTCATAAAATTAGAGGGTCATACCTGAAGTTTACAAAACTACCCCATGTAATACCTGTGGACTTAAATAAAAGTCCTGAGTCCAGAAATCCAAGGGCTGTGTCCTTCTGTGCTAGATACAAGACTTCTACCTTCTGTACCATGGCATTGTAGTTGCAGCTTATAAAAGTGCACAGTGAGCTACACCTTGTAGTCTTCAGATGAAGCAAGGTTAGAAGGCAAGGGGATAAGTGGACTAGGTTGTGCACATGGAATTTAATCCCTATTTAAAGCCCTTATTTTGAAACAATATTTTGGTTTTATATTATCATTTATGGTTAAGTAGGAAAACTTGTGACAGTTTGGGATGCAGAGAAGGGGTATTTAGAACACACGGGTTGGCGGACACAAACTAAGGTGCTACAGTGCTACCACTGTAATTACAGTAATGGCAGTTACAGTTTTCGTTATAAATGTGGACATGGGAGAGAGTTGACATAAAAGGGAGGGAAAACATTGCAACAGAGTGATAAAGTCATTATGGCACAGAAGGAGGCTGTTTGGCCCATCGAGTCCACGCTAGCCTTGCAACAGGATGTAAGGATTTGTAAAAGGAAGTGGGTGCAGATGTAAGATGTTTAATATATTATAGGTGGTAGCAATGTAAGTGTGGAAATAAAGCAGGGAAATTTGACATTTAGTAAGAAACTATTTACTTCACATTTAGAATTGGCATGGATTGGAGTCAGTCTTTAATGAAATGGTCTGAAAATCTCCTTTACTATTAAGCTGGCGGAGTGAGAATGATTAAGCACCAATGCACTCATATAATGAGCTACCAGTCCTCATCTTTCATCTAGGGATGCTCGTTCACTATTTGACACATATGCATGCTCACTACTCACTCTTTGACACACTCAGTTGCATACTCACTGTCATGCACGCACACATACACGCGAATGCTCACTTACTGTTTCACCTTAGAACTGCATTTCCTGATTGACTTGAGCCGGCAGATTCAGTCACACCCTTATCCATTGTCTTGCCTAGACCAAAAGAACATTCTTTTCAGATTTCAAGGCTCTATTCATAGCTCCTCCTCAGAGCTAATACTCCATGGGGATTGACGAGAAGCCCTAATGTCAGCCTAGGATTAGGCTGTAAACATCAACTCCAGTTTTCAATATAAACACATTGGGCTATGTTACTCTACTCCAGGATGGGCAAATTAGCTGAATGCAGGTCTTGCCAGACAATCCTATAGAAGAGGAGATTTTTGAGACCTAAAATAAAGCCAGGATTACTGTTATGAGTGAATATTTAACACTGATAGTGTTCACTCATAGGGCTGAATTTAATGATGACTCCGGGAATGGGAAATGTGGCAGGCGGGGTGAGTTAATTATGTGGGGGCTGGAATCTTGAATATAAGATAAGCCCTTCATCCCAGAAATGAGTCAAGTGAACCTCCTTTGAATGGCTTCTAATGCAATTGTAACTTTTTTCAAATAAGGAGACTGAAACTGTACACTGTATTCCAGATGTGGTCCCACCAAGGTCCTGTACAGTTGTAGTAAAACTTCACTACTTTTATATTCCATTCTCCTTACAATAAATGCCAACGTTCCATTTACCTTCCTAATCACTTGCTGCGCCTGCATTCTAACATTTTGTGATTCATGTACCAGGACACCCTGATCCCTCTGTACCACTGAGTTCTGCAATTTCCCTCCATTTAAATACTATACTGCTTTCCTAATCTTCTTGCCAAAGTCGACAAGTTCACATTTTCCCACATTGTACTCCATCTGCCAAATTTTTGCCAACTCACTTAACCTGTCTATATCCCTTTGTAGACTCTCTACCTTCTCTTGACAACCTACTTTCCTACTTACCTTGCTGTCATCGGCAAATTTAGCTATCATACATTTGGTTGCGTCATCCAAATCATTGATGTATATTGTAAATAGTTGAGGCTCCAGCACTGATCCCTGTGGCACTCCATTAGTAATAGCAAGACCATGGAAGGATTTGAAGACAAGAATGGGAATTTCAAGATTGAGGTGTTGCTTAACCAGGAGCCAATGTAGGTCAGTGAGCACAAAGGTAACAGGGGAATGGTGCAAGCAAGATCACAGGCAGCAGAGTTTAAGGTGAGTAGCATTTAGGAGGCCAGCAAGGAGTGCATTAAAATAGCCAATTCTAGAGGTAACAGAGGTATGGATGAGGGTTTCAGAAGGTAAGGCAGATTAGAGTCGAGCATTATTACAAAGCTGGAAATAGGCAGTGTTAGTGATAGCATTGTTATGTCATCCGTAGCTCATTTCAGGGTCAAATATGACACCAAGGTTATGAATAGTCTGGTTCAGCCTCAGACATTTGCTAGGGAGATAGATGGAATCGGTAACCAGGGAACAGAGTTGTATCAAAACACTGCTGCAAAAATCTACAAGATCTAATAGCAATGTGGGAGTACAATGATATGTTTTGTTTTGGGTTTTGCAAGCGTGGGCTGGTTGAGTGCGGTCTGTACTCTGCCTATTATGAACAACCAAAGGAACATGCTGTTTGATTCGATCAGCCAATTGCTGGGATATATGGCCTACATACCTGAAATCACACCAGCATTGAAATTCACACATGGCATTTACTATTAGATGTTATTCCATGATTGGCCGGCACTTGCTGAACAATCCTGAGTGTACTAATAGCTCCTCTAACAACCAATTTAAGATAATGAGGCGAGTTCATAATGTAGCTCATTTAAGCTTGCTAGAAGTGACATACATTCATACGCAGGAATCCATTCTCTACAAATAGAAGGAATATGTTCAAGCCTTGCACCTTTTTTGCACTGCCTGGGAGCTTGGTGAGCCTATAGTTCCCTGCTGCTTTCTCCATGGCCAATCAGAGTCGACTTCCCAATCAATCAGCACCCTTTTCTCCTTGGTATGATTGTTATGATTGAATGAAGTTTGGCATTCTTGCATTTGTCTTGATGAGTGCAAGACAAAAAGTTTAAACAACATGTCTCTGTTTTCATGTTCTGCACTACCAATGGACTGATCATTAATTAATTTTAAAATTGCACCAAATTTCCCACAACTCATTTTGACCAACATAAATATAATAGAAATATCAAATTTTAATAGCTTTATTCAGATAATATAGCTTGTTAAGGACTCATTTATTGTACCATACATTTTATAATTTCAGCTGTTGTGACCACAGCCGATGTTAATTGCTGCGCAAACCAAATCCCAGAGGGAAACTTGGCTTACAGGCCATAACCATTTCTTTTGTATTCTGCAAACGAGAAGAAGATGTACCGATCTCGGTCGTAAGAGGTCCAGTAACACTTTTGGAATTTTAAAAATTAAAAGTACAAGTTTTATTAACAAAAATCAAAGAAAACCTAAGCACACAAGATTAAAGTTACACAATTAAAGTTAGTCTTACAAAACATTCCCCCCAAAACTCTCTACTTAGTCAAACCCACAAGTAAACACCTTCCAGGCAACACTACCTCATGTCTACTATGAAATCCAGTAAGATTATGCAAGGCAAACTGCTGTAGTTTCAACAAAGGTGCGCCACATGACCTTTATCCTCTTCCACTATGGAACTCCTGCAAGATGCAAACATGTTTCTTATTACCTCTGACTCCCCTTTGATATTCAAACAAACTCTCAACTTATCTCAAAATGCAAATGTTAGATCTAACCTATATACTTTTACCTCAAGCTTAACACATCTATCCCTTTTCATGTTACAAATCCCCCAGACAACCTGACTCCTACCAATCTCTTGCCCAGCTTAATTTAATCTCTCACTCTCTCACACACACATAGACACCCAGCCTTCTTTACTGAATAACACAATATTCCCCAAAATATTTTTAAAAACCCATCCGTTCTCACATGTGATAGTAAATTTTTGTGTAAAGGGACATACTTGGCGGGAATGGAAATTCCTGCTGAAAATCAATGGACGTTTTGCTGGGTCATCAAATTTTCTGTGCCACCTGCGGCGGTTCCTGCCATGAGCAAGACTGGAAAATCTTAGCCAAAGTCATTACTCCTTCCTGCACATACCCTGAAACAGCAGGTTTGAAAACCACTGAGTGAACTGAGCTCATACCTGGGAGTTTGGTGAGTGAGGGAGTTCAGTGAGGAGAGGAAGGAGGTGTTCCTTTCCTTTTGCTTTTTCTAACTTCTTCACCCTGTAGGAATTGGGTCTTACTCGGCTGCAGGGAAAGGAGCTAGCTGTTTGTTGGGTATATGGTTAAGTGGTGAAGGTACAATCCAGTCCTAAGGTTTAAAATAGTATACGAACTGATGATAAGGTTAATAATATATATAAAAAAGGGAAAATACATAATTAAATAATATAATTAAGCAATTAGTTAAAAAACATTAAGGATGGCAGGACAGGTGATCTGTCAAGGCTGCAGTATGTGGGGGCTCCACTGTGATCCAGGGCAATTACGTCTGCAGGAAGTGCTTTTGGCTCGAGGAGCTTTGGGTCCGAGTCATTGAGCTGGAAGCTTGACACTGAGAAACATAAGGGAGGGGGAAAGTTACCTGGATTAGGGAGGCGATGGCACAGTGGTATTGTCGCTGGACTAGTAATCCAGAGACCCAGGGACTGAGTCTGCTTCGGGGGCCCGGGTTTGAATTCCGCCGTGGCAGATGGTGGAATTTGAATTCAATAAAAACCTGGAATTAAAAGCCTGATGATGACCATGAAACCATTGTCAATTGTTGTAAAACCCATCTGGTTCACTAATACCCCTTAGGGAAGGAAACCTGTCGTCCTTACCTGGTCTGGCCCACAGCAATGTGGTTGACTCTTAAATGCCCTCTGAAATGGCCTAGCAAGCCACTCAGTTGTAACAATTGCTACAAAGTCACAAAAAGGAATGGAACCGGACGGACCACCTGGCATCAACCTAGGCACCGGAAACGACAACAGCAATTGCAGCTCTGCAAAGTCCTCCTTACTAACATCTGGGGGCTAGTGCCAAAATTGGGAGAGGTGTCTCACAGACTAGTCAAACAACAGCCTGACATAGTCATCCTCACGGAATCACACCTTACAGATAATATCCCAGACTCCAGCATCACCAACTCCGGGTATGTCCTGTCCCACTGGCACAGTGTTATAGAGTTGGGAGGGAGTTGCCCTCGGAGTCCTCAACATCGACTCTGGACCCCGTGAAGTCTCATGGCATCAGGTTAAACGTGGGCAAGGAAACCTCCTGCTGATTACCATGTACCGTCCTCCATGTTGAACATTACTTGGGAGGAAGCGTTGAGGGTGGAAAGGGTGTACTCTGGGTGAGGGGCTTTAATGTCTATCACCAAGAGTAGCTCGGTAGCACCACTACTGACCGAGCTGGCCGAATCCTAAATGACATAGCTGTTAGACTGGGTCTGCGGCAGGTGGGTGAGGGAACCAATAAGAGGGAAAAACATACTTGACCTCACCCTCACCAATCTGCCTGCCACAGATGCATCTGTCCATGACAGCATTGGTAGGAGTGACCACCGCACAGTCATTGTGGAGACTTAGTCTTGCCTTCGCATTGAGGATACTCTCCATCATGTTGTGTGGCACTACCACCGTGCTAAATGGGATAGATTTCAAACAGATCTAGCAGCTCAGGACTGGGCATCCACTGTGGGCCATCAGCAGCAGCAGAACTGTATTCAACCACAATCTGTAACCTCATGGCCCAGCATATTATGGCCCCGCACTCTACTATTACCATAAAGCTAGGGGATCAACTCTGGTTCAATGAGGAGTGCAGAAGGGCATGCCAAGAGCAGCACCAGGCATACCTAAAAATGAAGTGTCAACCTGGTGAAGGCATAACACAGGACTACTTGCGTGCCAAACAGCATAAGCAGCAAGTGATAGACAGAGGTAAGCGATCCCACAACCAATGGATCAGATCTAAGCTCTGCAGTCCTGCCACATCCAATTGTGAAACAACTCACTGGAGGAGGACATTCCACAAATATCCCCATCCTCAATGATGGAGGAGCCCAACACATCAGTGCCAAAGATAAGCCTGAAGCATTTGAAACAATCTTCAGCCAGAAGTGCCGAGTGGATGATCCATCTCGGCCTCCTCCGGGGGTCCCCTGCATCACAGATGCCGGTCTTCAGCCAATTCAATTCATTCCACATGATATCAAGAAATGGCTGAAGGCACTGGATACTGCAAAGGTTTTGGGCCCTGACAATATTCTGACAATAGTACTGAAGACCTGTGCTCCAGAAATTGCCGCGCCCCTAGCCAAGCTGTTCCGGTACAGCGACAACACTGGCATCTACCCGGCTATGTAGAAAATTGCCCAGGTACGTCCTGTACACAAAAAGCAGGACAAATCCAACCCGGCCAATTCCCACCCCATCAGCCTACTCTCCATCATCAGTAAAGTAATGGAAGGGTCATCAACAGTGTTATAAAGCGGCACTTGCTTAGCAATAACCTGCTCACTGATGCCCAGTTTGGGTTCCGCCAGGGCCACTCAGCTCCTAACCTCATTACAGCCTTGGTCAAGCATGGATGAAAGAGCTGAACTCCCGAGGTGAGGTGAGAGTGACTGCCTTTGACATCAAGGCAGCATTTGTCCGAGTGTGGCATCAAGGAGTCCTAGCAAAACTGGAGTCAGTATGAATCAGGGGAAAATTCTCCACTGGTTGGAGTCATAGAACCATAGAAAGGTTACAGCACAGAAGGAGGCCATTCGGCCCATCTTGTCCATGCCAGCCCGAGGACACCCAGGTGCCCTTTCTAATCCCACCTTCTTACACCCAGCCCATAGCCCTGCAGCTTACAGCACTTAAGGTGCAGATCCAGGTACTTTTTAAAAGAGTTTAGAGTTTCTGCCTCTACCACCAACTTGGGCAGCGAATTCCAGACACCCACTACCCTCTGCGTAAAAAAGTTCTTCCTCATGTCCCCCCTACACATTCTGCCACTTATCTTGAATCTATGTCCCCTGGTTCTAGAATTCTCCACCAAAGGAAACAATTTTATCCTGTCCACTCTATCTATTCCCCTCATAATTTTGTACACCTCAATCAAGTGACCTCTCAGCCTTCTTTGTTTTGAGGAAAATAACCCCAACCTATCCAATCTCCCCTCGTAGCTACACTTTTCTAACCCTGGCAACATTCTTGTAAACCTCCTCTGCACTCTCTCCATTGCTACTACGTCCTTCCTGTAATGTGGTGACCAGAACTGCACACAACACTCCAGTTGTGGCCTCACCAGTGTTTTATACAATTCCTACATTATCCTTACTTTTATATTCTATACCTCTACTAATGAAGGAGAGCATTCCATATGCCTTCTTTACAACCTTATCTACTTGAACTGCTGCCTTCAGGGACCTGTGTACTTGTACGCCAAGATCTCTCACTTCATCTACACCTCTTAGTATATTCCCATTTATTGTGTAATTCCTGTAACTGTTTGACCTCCCTAAATGTATGAGCTCACACTTCTCTATGTTAAAATCCATCTGCCACTTTACCGCCCACTCCACCAACCCATCTGTATTGTTTTGGAGATTATGGCTATCCTCTACACTATCCACTACTCGGCCAATCTTTATGTCATCTGCAAATTTCCCAATCGTGCCCCCCACGTTCACGTCCAAATCATTAATATATAACACAAACAGCAAGTGTCATACCTAACATAAAGGAAGATTGTTGTGGTTGTTGGAGGTCAGTCATCTCAGCTCCAAGACATCACTGCAGGAGTTCCTCAGGATAGTGTCCTCGGCCCAACCATCTTCAGCTGCTTCATCAATGACCTTCCTTCCATCATAAGGTCAGAAGTGAGGATTTTTACTGATGATCGTACAATGTCCAGCACTATTTGCGACTCCTCAGATACTGAAGCAGTCCATGTCCAAATGCAGCAAGACCTGGACAATATCCTGGCTTGGGCTGACAAGTGGCAAGTAACATTTACGCTACACAAGCGTCAGGCAATGACCATCTCCAACAAGAGAGAATTCAACCATCTCCCCTTGACGTTCAGTGGCATTACCATCACTGAATCCCCCACTATCAACATCCTGGGGGTTACCATTGACCAGAAACTGAACTGGACCAGGCATATAAATACTATGGCTACAAGAGCAGGTCAGAGGCTAGGAATCGTGCGATGAGTAACTCACCTCCTGACTCCCCAAAGCCTGTCCACCATCTACAAGGCACAAGTCAGGCGTGTGATGGAATACTCCCCACTTGCCTGGATGAGTGCAGCTCCCACAACACTGAAGAAGCTGGACATCATCCAGGACAAAACAGTCCGCTTGATTGGCACCACATCCACAAACAAATTAGGATATGTTCTTCTGATTTAGTCAGTGGTCAGGGACAGGAGGGTGTGACTGCAAGTGAGCCAGATAAGGGGGCCCAAAGGGCAGGTGTGCAGGTCCACCAGCCTTTGCAATAGTTCAATAGGTTTGATGTTCTCTCAGTTTGTTTGGCTGAGAGTGGGGGCTGCAGGCTGGATGAGCAAACTGACCATGTCATAGGAAGACATTCAAGTGAGGGGAGCAGAAAGGAATGTGCTGGTAGTAGGGGACAGCACTGTGATGGGGATTGACACTGTCCTCTGTAGCAAAGGACGAGAGTCCAGGCAGCTGTGTTGTCTGCCCACTGCCAGGGTTCGGGACCTCTGCTCAGGGCTGGAGAGGAACTTGCAGTGGAAAGGGGAGGATCCAGTTGTTGTTCTCCACGTAGGTACCAACTACATCGGTAGAACTAGGAAAGAGGTTCTGCATAGAGAGTGTGAGAAGCTAGGGTGTAAATTACAAAGCAGAACCTCAAAAGTAATAATCTCTGATTTATTACCTACGCCACATGCAAATTGGCACAGGGTACATAAAATTAGAGAGATGAATGTGTGACTCAAAGACTGGTGTGGGAGAAGTGGGGAACAAGCACAAGTACTGAGGAAAGTGAGGGCTGTGCTGTTGGGACAACCTACATCTGAACTGTGCTGGTGCTGGTGTTCTAGTGAGCTGCATAACTAGGGAAACAGAGAGGGTTTTAAACTAAATAGTGGGGGCAAGGGATTAAATTTGGGAAGATGTGGTAAATCAAAGGGTAGAGATAAGGCAAAAGAGAAAGGTATTAATGTGGGAATTGATAAACAGACAGTGATAGGAAAGGGCAAAGAGTACAGGAATACAAATCTAAGAGTAAATCAGCAGAATAAAGTTAGAGGTTACAAAAATAATAAAAGGATGAAACAAAAGGCTCTGTACCTGAATGCACGTAGCATTTAAGTCAAAACAGATGAACTGATAATGCAAAAAGAAATAAATAAGTACAATCTGATAGCCATTACAGAGACATGGCTGCAGGATGATATGGATTGGGATCTGAGAATTGAAGGGTGGATGACATTTAGGAAGGACAGGAAGCTAGGAAAAGGTGGAAGGATGGCTCTGTTAATTAATGATGGCATTTTCGTAGTAGAGAGGGATGACCTAAGTTCAGGAAACCAAGATGGAGAAGCGGTTCGGGTAGAGATGAGAAATAATAAATGCAAGAAGTCATTTGTGGTGTACAGGCCCCCTAACAGTAACCATATGGTAGTACGAGGTATAAAGAAAGAAATAATGGGAGCTTGTCAGAATGGTATGGTGATAATCATGGGGTATTTTAATTTACATATAGACCGGAAAATTCAGATGGGCAAAAGTAGCCCAGATGAGGAATTTATAGAATGTTTTCAGGATAGTTTCTTAGATCAGTATGTTTTGGCGCCAACCAAAGAGCAGGCTACAGTAGACCTTATATTGTGCAACAAAATAGAATTAATTAATGACCTCATAGTGAAG
Organism: Cetorhinus maximus; assembly: GCF_964194155.1. Classification (NCBI taxonomy): domain Eukaryota; kingdom Metazoa; phylum Chordata; class Chondrichthyes; order Lamniformes; family Cetorhinidae; genus Cetorhinus; species Cetorhinus maximus. The sequence goes on along the minus strand of NC_135884.1, from coordinate 141,740,799 downwards.
GTGCCCCTAGGTAGCATCGATCATACTATGATTGAATTTTTCACTCAGTTTGAGGGAGAGAAGAGTGGGTCCAAGACTAGTATGTTAAACTTAAATAAGGGCAATTATGAGGGCACAAAAGCAGAGCTGGCTAAAGTGAACTGGCAAATTATGTTAAGGGATAGGTCAATAGAGATGCAGTGGCAGACATTTAACCGGATATTGCAGAATACACAGAATAGATACATTCCATCGAGAAAGAAAAATTCCAAGGGGAGGACTCACCATCCGTGGTTACCTATAAAAGTTAAAAGATAGTGTCAAACTTAAAGAAAAAGCACCTAATTGTGCAAAGATGGGTGGCAGGTCAGATGATGTGATAGGTGATGTAGGCGGGTTGCAAATTTGAGGTTACTATCAGATTAGCCATGATCTTAATACATGGCTGAGCAGGCTGAATGGCCTAATCCTGCTCCTTGTTCTTATGTCCATATGTTCGTATGTTGTAAGATTGGGCAGAACATAAAAAACGCCAAAGAATGACCAAAAGATTGATAAGGAAGGAAACATTAAAGTACGAGAGAAAGCTAGCTAGAAATATAAAGACAGAGTAAGGATTTCTATAGATATTTAACAAAGAAGAGGGTTTCTATAGATATTTAAAAAAGAAAAGAGTTAACAAAGTGAGCTATAATGGAAAATAAGGGGATGGCAGATGAATTGAACAGATATTTTGCATCAGTCTTCATTAAAGAGGATACAAATAATATCTCAGAAATAGCTGTGAATCAGGAAATGGAAGGGAGGGAGGAGCTCAGAAAAATTACAATCATCAGGGAAGTGGCATTGAGAAAATTGTTGGAGCTGTGGGCTGACAAACCCCCTGATCTTGATGGACTTCATCCTATGGTCGTAGAAGAAATAGCTAATGAGATAGTTGATGCGTTGGTTTTAATTTTCCAAAATTCCCTAGATTCGGGGAAGGTTCTGTTATAATGGAAACTAGCAAATGCAACTCCCTTATTCAAAAGGACAGGGAGACAGAAAGCAGGAAACTACAAGCCAGTTAGCTTAACATCTGTCATAGGGAAAATGTTAGAAGCTATTATTACAGATGTTAAAGCAGGGCACTTGGAAAAATTCAGGTTAATCAGGCAGAGTCAACATGGTTTTGTGAAAGGGAAATCATGTTTAACTAATTTGTCGGAGTTCTTTGAAGAAGTAACATATGCTGTGGATAAAGGGGAACCAGTGGATGTACTATACTTAGATTTCCAGAAAGCATTTGATAAGGTGCCACATCAAAGCTTATCATGAAAAATAAAAGCTGATGGTGTAGGGGGTAAGATATCGGCATGGCTAGAAGATTGGCTAGCTAACAGGAAACAGAAGGCAGGCATAAATGGGTCTTTCTTTGGTTGGCAAGATGGAATGAGTGGTGTGCCACAGGGATCAGTGCTGGGGCCACAACTTTAAAAAAAATTATATAAATGATTTGAATGAAGGGACGGACAGAAGGTATGGATGCTAAATTTGCTGATGACATAAAGATGGGAAGCATAATAAGCTGTAAAGAGGACACAAGGAGGCTGCAAAGGGATACACTTAGGTTTAGTGAGTGGTCAAATACCTGGCAAATGGAATATAATGTGGGAAAAAGATTGTCCATTTTGGCAGGAAAAATAAGAAGCATATTATCTAAATGGTGAGAGATTGAGAGCTCTGAGCCGCAGAGGGATCTAGGTGTCCTAGTGTATGAATCACAAAAGGCTCAAGTAATTAGGAAAGCTAATAGAATGTTATCACTTATTGCGAGGGGAATTGAATACAAAAGTAGGGAGATTTTAGGTTTCAGTTTTACAGGGTATTGGTGAGACCACATCTGGAGTACTTGTGTGCAGTATTGGTCTCCTTATTTAAGGAAGGATGTAAATATGTTGGAAGAAGTTCAGAGAAGGTTTACTAAACTAATACCTGGAATGGGTGGGTTCTCTTATGAGGAAAAGTTGAATAAGCTAGGCTTGTATCTACTGGAGTTTAGAAGAGTAAGAGGCAACTTGATTGAAACATATAAAATCCTGAGGGGCCTTGACAGGGTCGATGTGGAGGGGATGTTTCCTTTTGTGAGAGAATCTAGTACTAGAGCCCATTGTTTAAAAATAAGGGGTCACCCATTTAGGACAGAGATGAAGAGAAATTTTTTCTCTGAGAGGGTCATGAGTCTTTGGAACTCTTTTCCTCAAAAGGCAGTGGAAGCAGAGTCTTTGAATATTTTTGAGGCAGAGCTAGATAGATTCTTGATAAGCAAGGAGGTGAAAGGTTATTGAGGGTGGACAGGAATGTGGAGTTGTGGTTGAAATTAGATCAGTCATGATCTTATTGAATGGTGGAGCAGGCTTGAAGGGCCGAATGGCCTACCCCTGATCCTAATTCACATGTTTGTATGTTTGTAAATGATAAAGAAGGGGCAGGTTGTAAAATAATATGGGTCACAATGTATTTTAATATAATTGAAAGCTATAAACCCCTGTGCTAATGTGGGTAGATGTGCTCCAGGGGGTCCTTTGTCTGTAGAGCACTTCCTTGTGCAAGTTCAGTTTTCAAATAAATGGATCCTGGGGCTGGATTTTCAAACGCCTGTTGGGAGAGGTCAGATGCAGGCGTACTTTGAAAATAGCGCGCTGTGATGCTGCTCTCCTGCATGCTCCAATCTGCAAGGCAATGACAAGCCCAGTAATGGCTGCTGTCTGCCTTTCAGCATTGCAGCCCAGGGTCAGCTCTCCCCTCCAGGCCCAATCAGGGGTGTTGTATATTCGCAGACATGGTGTGGAAATGATCCAGGTATCAGGTTCCCAACATCGGATTGAAAACCCATGTCCTCGATCGTCTCCTATGAGGAAAGATTGAGGAGACAGGGCCTGTATTCTCTAGAGTAATGAGTGGAGATCTCATTGAAGCAAACAAAACTCTTACAGAGCTCGACAGGGTAGATGCAGGAAGCATGTTTCCCCCGGGCTGGGGCTCTAGAACACAGTCTTAGAATAAGGTGTAGGCTATTTAGGGCTGAGATGATAAGGAACTTCTTCGCTCAGGGTGTTAAATCTTTGGAATTCTGTACCTCTGAAGGTTGTGGAGGCATTGAGTATGCTCAAGACAGAGATCAATAGGTTTCTAGATATTAAGGACATTAAAGGATATTGGCTTAGTGTGGGAAAATGCGTTGATGTAGAAGATCAAGCATGATCTAGTTAAAATGGTGCAGCAAGCCTGAGGGGCTGAATGGCCCACCATTGCTCCTATTTCCTATGTTCCTATGCTGGAGTCCTTCAGAAGGGGATATTCTGAGACTTGCTTTCATACGACACCTACAGGAGTCAGTACTTTACACATAAGCACAGATGCCAGGACCAACCCTCCTTCCCTTCCCCTATTTACGCTCTAGCAGTGTGCAATTACCTTATACACGCTATCTGAGAGAACTGGAGATTCTGTCCTGAAAGGTGCAAAAGGCATTTAATGCTGAAAGGGTTAGTTTAGCCAACTGTGCCTGGTTCTTGTACATGTCAAGCTATTCACAAAACACCTTACTTCTGTGAAATTTTACAAATGACACAAACACAGTAACTATTGAGTAAAGATCTGAGGTATGTGGGCTGCATGTGAAAAATCTTAAAATCCAGATGTAGGGTCAGTGCTGAGAGCTCCCGTGGCTGTGAGTTTTCAGCGACGTGCAGCCATTGGTCAGGACATCGCAGGGCAAGGCCTTAAGCAAACCAACTGGGAATCAATACTTTAAAAGTTTGTTTCTAAGGGTTGTATCCTCCCAAGTTGCCTCCTCCTAATATCTCCACTGTTTTAATGTCAAGACTCATTTGATCACCTGTGTGAAACACCTTAGCCCCCTCTTTGTTGTGGTACATCTTTCAGAGGTGTGGTTATGTTTCTAATGCACAGCAGTGTAAGGGATGTGTTGTAACATGCCATGTGACTTCTGCACGTTAGCAGTCTGAAGAAGGTACCTGTACAGTGAAGACCTGTGTGTGCATGCAGAACCACCCTTGAATAAAGAATTCACATTACAGGGTTACTGACCCCATCTTGAGTAGTCAATGCCTTGTGCATGGTAGTAGCTATCACCGAGGTTAAGAGAACACAACACTCTTCCTTGTCAACACCTCCTCCTGTAAGTACTAGGTTTTTAAATTTAATTTTGATGTCCTAACCTTACCCTAACCTTTTGCTTTTCTCACCTACACTTTGACAATATTTGTTGGTTATGTCTTGCATTACAGGCCTTGACCATTCGATCTTAAAAGAAATGTAAATGATGAATTGAGTAAGGTTGTCAGAGTCTTTTCACTTGCCTGGATGGGTGCAACACCAACAAAACTCCAGGGGTTCAGTGTTGTCCAGGTTAAAGCAGCCCGCCTGATCGACAGTCCATCCACCTCATTAAAAACCCACTACTCCACCATCGGTGCACTGTGGCTGCGGAGCGTCCTATCCACAGGATGCACTACAACAGCTTGCCAGGGCTGTTCTAATGGCACCTTCCAAACCTGTGACCACCACTGCCCAGGAGGGCAAGGGCAACAGGTAAATGGGAACAACACCATCACCAAGTTCCCCTCTCAGACACACGCCATCAGCCCTACAGCTGTCAGCAGCCCTCTGGTCCCTTAAATAAGTGATCAGCCTTTGCGTGTGAGCCCAGGTGGTGAGTGTTGTCAGTCTGCTCGTCCGCGGAGGAAATTGCTGCTCAATTGCTGGTCCTGTCTTCATCTGATGCCCGTGTAAGTGCTCCTTTCATAGGAGCCACTGGCTGGCAAAAGGGCACAGATATCTTTTACCTAGGAGCACTGTCTCATTTGAGATTCACTAACAAAGTGCAGACTGGAAATCAAAGCTAGTCACACGTTCTGATGAGTAAGGCTGAGTGGCACACGTATAGTACATCAAACTTATTGTTCATAGACTCGCACTTGCTGTACGTGCAGAAGACGAGCTTGCTGATAAATTCATTTTCAGGTGTCATTGAGCCCACAGTTAGTTGTGGGTTGAGGATTTAGAAAATGTATTCTTGATTTAATAAAGAAATCCTTTTCTCTTCCTAGGTTTTAGATGGCCTCTATCTTGGAAATATTAGAGGTGAGTGTATAAGCCTGTTATCAAGATTGCTATGGATTGAAATTGCATTAATGTCTCGTGACATTCTTCTGCCCACCATTTGAACAAAGCCATCACCTGCTTTAAAATACAATAGCCGGTGCCTATATTAGTAGACAGTGGAATTTCATGTCATAGAACTGTAGATGCTTACAGCACAGAGTGAGGCCATTCAGCCCATCATGCCTGAGCCTGCTGAAAACTAATCCAAAACTAATAGCTCTCTTCCAATAGCCTTGTATCTTCCTCTGCTTTGAGTAGTTGCCCATTCTTTCCTTAAATGATGCAATAGTCTCTGTGGCAAAGCATCACATTTTGCATCAGCCTGCTGTGTAAAGACTTTTCTTTCAACCGCTTCCCTAACTCTCGGTGACAGTGCTAGACTGATAACTCCCCCTTCACCTGTCACTTACTCATCAACCAGGAGAAATAAGAACAAGCTGGTTATTAATGCCAGTTTCAACCTCCAAAGTTTAATTCCCATTCATAATTAGTATCGAGTATTGGAGGGGATGCTTGCTAAATTTGTTGGTGTGAGTACAAACAGCGCCAGCTGGAAATGTTACTGCTTGAATAAAATTATCACTATTAAATCCCATAAAGGATTAAGGAGAAATTTCTTTACTGAGAGACTGGTTGAGATTGTGGAACTTTCCACTGAATGGAGTAGATCAGGTGACTAGACTAGGATCATTTAAAGGGAAGCTAGGTAAGTACATGAGGGAGAAAGCAATAGAAGGATATGCTGATAGAATGAGATGAAGTAGGGCTGGAGAAGGCTCTGGTGGGCATGACATGAGAAAGAAATATAATGTAATGCATTTCATAGCAGAAAGATGTCATTGTGGCTACCTTACACGAAGTGGAGTATCTGTGACAATATTGTCAATTAACATTGAATCCTGCAATTCCTGTCAGTTCTCTTTGAGTGGAGCCTTGAGTTGAACCATAAAGATGGAACTGACTGTGATGGACCAAAGGCAATTTTGTTTATAATGATAAGCTTTGAAATGCTGCATATTTTAGCTGCCGCCATAGTCAGGTATGATGCACAGACTGACAGACGTGCTAAGGTACGAGGCTGCTGGGCTCTGTAGGATTTAGAGTGAGTCGCACACCTCACATGGTAGAATAATGGGTGAACTGGTAAAGGGGAACCTCAAAGAAAAGTCAATGGTTCAAAAAATAGAGGTGACGTGAAGACATTTTTTTTTAAGCAGCAAGTTCTTATTATCTGGAATGCACTACCTGAAAGGATGGTGAAATCAGATTCAGTGATAACTTTCAAAAGGCAATTGGATAAACACTTAAAGGGGAAAGTTTTGCAGGACTACGAGGATGGAATGGGGAATGAGGCTGATGGGATAGCTCTTACAAAGAGCTGGTGCAGGCACAATGGACTGAATGGCCTCTCTCGGTGCTGCCTCTTTTCTACGATTCATAAAAGAATGTATTAAAATAGTGGGAAGGAAAACCTTCAGAAAGCAAGATCTTCTCTTCTGTCCCTTAAAGCAGGGTGTCTGGTAGAACATTCTGCTCTAGCTCCATATGACAGATGGCCATCAGTATTCATTAATTTATTCATCCATGGGATATGTGCAAGACTAGCATTTATGGCCCATCACTATTTCCATTGAAGGGTTTGCTGTGCCATGTCACAGGGCAGTTAAGGGTCAACCACATTGCTGTGGGTCTGGAGTCACATGTAGGCCAGACCGGGTAAGGACAGCAGATTTCCTTCCCTAAAGGACATCAGTGAACCAAAAAGGCTTTCACAACAATCTGGTAGCTCATGGTCGCCATTATTGATACTAGTTTTTTAATTTTCATTCATTCATTCATGTATGCTCTGCCTGAAGGAAGCTCCTTGGTTCATTGCTTGCTGATGCTTCAGTTTTTAATTTAAGATTTGTTTGATTAATTAACTGAATTTAATTCCCCAGCTGCCATGGTGGGATTTGAACTCTTGTCTCCAAGATCATTAGTCCAGGAACATAATCACTAGGCTACTGTACCCCAAATTAACCTGGCACTCGGGCTCACTGCAAACAATTTTATATTTGGTGGCCACATCCAGTTCTGAATCAACCCTTGTCACCTCCCACATTTCATTGATGTGTAATGGTTACTGGATTTATTTCCTCCCGTGGGAGATCTCAGAAAAAATTCCAAATACAAATAGTAATTGTTTTGAGGAGAAAACTCAGCGTATGCAGATGGCAGAGGCACCATCCTTAGCTATATTTCACTTTGAAAGTTCACCACTTGCTCTGTGAAGTTTTCAGTACTTCCTGTGTGTATATTTAGTGTTATTGTGTAACTGTCAGCATTAAACAACAGGATGTTAATCAGAGCTCGACCCTTTTCACTTGTTCCTGACCTTTCTTTGCTGCTTTTCTGTTTGCTGTCCCTCCGTTAAGTGCGTTCATAGGAACAGGAGTAGGCCATTCAGCCCCTCAAGCCTGCGCTGTCATTCAGTTAGGTCGTGGCTAATTTTGACCTCAGTTCCATTTACCTGCTTTGGTTCCAAATCCCTTAAAACCCTGACCTAACAAAAATCTATCAAACTCAGTTTTGAAATTTCCAATTGACCCTCAGCTTTCACGGCTTTTGGAGGAGAGAGTTCCAGATTTCCATTACCTCTTATGTCAAGAAGTGCTTCCAGACATCACCCCTTAATGGCCTAACTCTGATTTTAACATTACACCCAATTTTCCTGCACTCCTCCACCATAGGAAATAGTTTATGTGTGTGTGTGTCTCTCTCTCTTTCTCTCTCTATCCTGTTAAATCCTTTAATCGTTTTAACTATTTCTATTAGATCATCTTCTAATCGTCTACACTCAAGGGAATAGGTTTGGGGATATTTTTTTCTTTTCAATGTTCTGAATGAAGAAAAAGTTATCAAAGTTGCTTGGGTTTTGCCACTGGCCTCAGAACCTCCAGGCCAGACAAGGTGAGAAAAATAAGAACAGCCAGGGTTCCTGCTCCTGATTGCTATCTGACAGCAGTTGAAAAGCGCACGCCCGTGGATTGTCAGGTGAGGAAAGAGTGGGCTCTGGCGAGATGGCTCCCATGGTTAAATAGGTCCATCATTAAATATTGGGCACCTGGGAGAGGGTGGTTGATGCCCATAGAACTGAACCCCAGTCAGTAGCTTCAGGAGAGGAGTGAGGAGAAATGGAGGAAAAGGAAATCACTCCTTTTACATCTGCTATGAAAGAGGCAGAAGCAGAGAATTGAAGATGAAGTGCGCAGAGGTTGAAGTTCAGGGTCACTGTGTGGATAAATGCGAGCACTGTTCTCCTGGGCTCTGGGAATTTCTTGCTGTTTCCATTGTGAAATGGAGCTCTGTAATCAGTTAGCTCAAGAACAAGCAATGCTATTGGCCTTCTGTGTAAACGCTCAAGAGAATGGGAATTCCTCCTTGCTGTGATTTATTTTTGGAATATTTTGCTAATATCCAAAGAGTAACAGGAAGTCTTGTCTGCGGCCCCATTGTCCTCTGACACCGATTAGGTGGGACACTTCATCAGAATCATTCTGACAAAGGGTCCCACCCACATCTTATATCTTTGTTTTGAAGGTCATCAGTCCACTGTGTATTTCCAGCACTTTCTGTTCTATTTTTGAGATTTCCAATGTTTGTGTTCCTTTTTTGTTATTTGATCTTATCTTGCCTCATTACCTTCACTGTGAACTGTGAACTGAGTCAACACTTAACATTATTGATGTGGCCATGTGGTCTATTGTGAAATAACCCAGAAATGTTCACTAATTGTGATGCCACCCACATCCCACAGTTATAGAGAATTAGAATTGCGTGATTGTAATTCAGCCTTATCCTTTGTGTTTATTTGGGTGTTTAGCCACTATGAATATGGTTTTTGTATTTACTCTCCTCTGCAGACTCCCAGGACAAAGACAACCTGGCAAAGAATGGCATCTCCCATGTGTTGTCCATTTGCCACAATGCCAAGCCTGTGCTTGAGGTAAGTGTCACAACTCAGCCCAGCAAGAGCTGCAACAGTTATATTTGTCTAATGGTATTTCCTGCCATTAATGGGAAGGTGTTACCATTAGTTGGAGCTTGGACCATCTGGTTTGTGGTCACGTGTCAGCTGAGGCTCAGTACATTCTCACTTCAGGACAGGTTCAAGCCCCACTTGAGCACAAAGGTCCACTCCACTCCTCTCCTGAAGCTACTGACTGGGGTTCAGTTCTAAGGGCATCAGCCACCCTCTGAATGTTGAAAGCGCTGTCTTATTGGATGAGATATTGGGCAGATTTTTCTTTTATTCATTGAATATGGGCATCACTGGCTAGGCCAGCATTTATTGCCCTTGCTCAGAGGGCATTTACATTGCTGTGGGTCTGGAGTCATATGTAGGCCAGGTGAGGATGTCAGATTTCCTTCCCTAAAAGGAGCATTAGTGAACCAGATGGGTTTTTACAACAATTGGTCATCATTAGACTTTTAATTCCATATTTTTTTTTCATTGAATTCAAATTTCACTATCTGCCATGATGGGATTTGAACCTGGGCCCCCAGAGCATCATCCTGGATCTCTGGAATATGAGTCCAGTGACATTCCCACGACACCACTGCTTTCCCGAATGGGATGCAAAAGATCCCAAGGCACTATTTTGAAGAAGAGCGTGGGAGTTATTCTTGGTGTCCTGGCCAATATTTATCTCTTAATTAATATTACTAAAAGCATTATCTGGTTATTATCTCGTCGCTGTTTGTGGGTGCTTGCCACAAACTTGCTGCTGTGCTTCCTACTTTTTAGCATTTCAAAAGCACTTAATTGGCTTCAAGGTGCCTTGGAACATCATGAAGTTGTGAAAGGCTCTATATAAATGCAACTTCTTTCTTTTGAATAGCTTCCACCCTGCCTCAAATCTCAGCTTAACATTATGTTGGCCACTACGCCAAGGGCTGAGTTATACGCTGTGCCATGGTCCCCCTCCCCCTGCCCCCACTAAAAATTCGAGGGGGAAAACCCACTGCCTGGCCATTAGTAGGCTGGAGATGCGATTTCCACCCCTCAGGGACAAGAAGTAGTGCTGCCTCCAGCGGGAAAGATGGCCACTGCTGGCACTCCACCCGGGTGCTGAGGAGGCGAGCTGCGATGGATCGGAAATTTGCAAGCGGGTGTCAGGGAGCCTGGTCATGAGGGGCATTGGGGCCAGAGCTTGAGAGGCCATGGGAGGGAAGGGAACCTGGTGAGGGGTTACACCTTGTGGTGGGGGGACCCTCCAATGAGCCAGGGGGTCAGTTAAGGAAGGTGCCCCCTGCCTATCACCAGCCAAGCAGGGAAACCTGCTGCGGTGGCTGCTTGGCATGGGTCTCTCTCGCCAGCAGAAATTCCCAGTAGCGGCATTAATTGCCCACTTAGGGGCCTGAAATGGGCCATGTGTGGGTGATCCGCCTGATGCCTCCCATGCTGCTTGTAAAACCGCAGTGGGGGCGGGGGCCACTGGATGGGTAGCGGGCATGCCGATGGCACGATGTCCTGATATGCAGGTCCATTGGCCTCCTTTCCTGCCCACGGGCGGCCGATATAACTCAGCCCCAAGTTGCTATTGCGCCAGGTATCCTCATTTACTTTGTGCTGGCATTCACTTCTGTGGGCACTGGCAGCCTTGCCACTTACACATCCTTCGTATGTGAACCTAATCCAATTCAGTGCCCCAGTAGCAATTTGCTAATTCATCCCACATGAATTCATCACACAGCTAATTCATCTCAGCCGAGCCTCTATGTCTGCCGCATTCACCGGACAAACTCACAGAGCCACTAGGCAATTATGAAGTGTTAGCTGACAGGTTTGAAAAGGAGGCGCTCAGTGAGGGTAGATGAGCAATATGTTTGGGGCGGGGCGGGGACAGGGTGAGGAAGGAAGTAAGATCGAGTGAACGTCAGAGCTCAGATCAGCAGCCAGTGAGAATATAAAGAGCTTGCAGGGTATGGTGGCTGTTGCCAAGAATCAATGACTCTTCCTAACTCTTAAAAAAGATGTAGACCAACTCTTGACGTGAAACTTTCCAGAAACTGATGGCAATATTTTACAAAATACAACCTGAATTAAGATTTGTAAACGAATGTCTCTTTTTATTAGCAAACTATTTTCTTCTTTTGTGCTTCTTTGGAGTAAAATCTCACCATAACACATCGCCCTTTCCAGTTGAGTTGTGCCAGCCCCGCGCTAATTGCTGCCACTGGGAGGCATGTGGGTATCTGAGACCAGTTCCTGGTTACTCGCCATGCTGTTGTTTCCTTCTTCCCTCTTCATAGTGAGGGAATGCTCTCTCCTTTGTGTCTTCCCAAGTTGGCAAGACTAACGTTGGGGGAAAGTTGCTGTGCAATAGAAGCAGCCAAAAATCCATAGCCATTCACTCAGGGCACTCCTGAGAAATGTTTCTTTTAATGCATCTGCCATATTAGTCAGAATGTCTATTATTGCCCGCACTGTAAGGGGGCACCTCAAAAACTTTATGGAATCATGGTATGACCCAGCACAGAAGGAGACCATTTGGCCCATTGTACCTGTGCTGGCCCTTTGAAAGAGCTATCCAGTTTGTCCCACTCCCCCGTTCTTTCCCCAGAACCCTTCCATTTTTTAATTTCCTAGCTGACAAAGATATGCGTTAAGGTATTTAGCTGGGCTGCTGATTTGGCCCTGGGGTTCCAAATTACTGAAGGAAGCTGAACCCCATACGACTGACATTTCTTTACAGTATATGACTCAAGCCGCTTTGTAAGCACAGCGTCCCATCCTGGCACAAAATGGCGTGTGATGTATAGCACGTTGAGTGAAGACCCCATGGGTTTTAGGTTTTTAAAGCCCTGTCCATGGTTTTCCAACGTGCAGCTGTTTTGAATCAAGTGGACAATACAAAGGATGCAAATTAATTTTGCGGTGATGTTTGATTGGAGCAAAGCCTCTCACTTCCTGATACTGGTCAAAAAACGAACCCAGAAGCAAATTGGTTTGAATCAAGCTGGTGTAAACAGCTCAATTAGGAGCCCGTCTACACAATTTTCCCATCCTGTCTTGACATACCAGAGGGCACATCAGCTGGGTGGTCTGACAGTTTCCAGTGAACCCACATCATGCTTCAGTGCAGATGCTAGGGCGACTAAATTGAGCTTAGATTAATAGATTTGGATTGGATTAGATTGTGCAATGTAACAGATAAGAAAGAAGTAATAGGTTTCTTTGGAGGTAAGCAGGCACAGGCTGTCATAAACAAAGTTTGGCCTTGGTACTTTTGAAGTGATTTATGAAATGATAGTGTTTCTCTCTTGCTCTCTTTCTCTCTCTCTTGCTCTGTCTCTTGATCCACTGCTTCTCTCCTTCCTCTCTCCCCCCCCCCTTTATTCTCTCCTGAGTTCTTGTTCTTGCTCCCTTGTCGCTCTCTCTCCCCACTCTCTCTGTTCCATCTCTCACTCCCTCTTTCCTTCTGGCTCCCCTGCCTCTTTCCCCTACCTCTCTCTCTCTCCAGCACTCTCTTTCTCTTCGTTTTTCTCTCGCTGACCTGCCTCTTTCCCCTCCCCCCCACCTCTCTCTCCACTTCTCTCCTATTCTGTTTCTTCCTCTCCGTCCCCCTCCTCCTCTTCTTAGCCTTTTTAAGCACCCTTCTTAATTTCACACCCAAATTGCCAGGCAATGGTATGGTATTGTGTACCTAGAAAAAAATAGTTAGGAGGGAAGGGGAAATCACCATTGGTACCGGTTTGGTAAAAAAAAGGGTATATGTGTGTTTTGAATCTGCCACATGTTAAAGTGTCAAAATTATAAAGATTGACAAGCAGCCATTTTACATTGGAGATGAAAATTTGTAAGCGCCTGGTTTTGAGAGGATACCAAGCTCAGTGACGCTCAGAAGCGGTTTTCACAATGACTAACGATTGAATCGGACAGTGCAAAGCACCTGGGTTAATGAGCAGTGACAGTTGTTAGACTTGGACCTCTGCCATTCCAAATGTACAAATTAATACAGCTCCCTTGTATTCAATAACTTCTCAAAGAAGTTATTGTAAAAGCAACAAAGTCAATCAATTTCTTGCAATGGCTAATTTTTAAAAATTTGTGAGTATTGGCAAATCTCACTTTTTATAATTGAAACAGGTCCTTTAAAGTAAACGGTTATGAATGGAAAGCGGGTTTGATTTTTTTTAATAAGCAATGGAAAGTTTGCGATACCTCAAGAAACTAAAATAAAGGCACATGTGTGAATGCAAAATAAAAAGAGATTGATTCTATATGTGCTGTAAAGCAGGTGATTTATGCTTTAGACCCAGAGTCGGTAATGGTGAGGCGCTAGGGTAGTATGTGTGTCTATTCATAAAAGTAATTGGATTTAAGTTGCCACGTAGATGTTCTTAAAAATGGCTAGATAAGCTTTGAGTCTTAGGTTCAGGCCTTGTGCAGTCTGCTCTAGTTCTATAATGTTCACTGAGAGTTAAATGGGCTCCATTTATAACACAACATTGGGAAAATCCCGTTGACCATACCGCCAGCATTGGCTGAGGGTTTTGTATGTGACGTAACATTGATAGCTAGCATGAAACAGGTTTCGCTAACTTATCACACCCCAATGAAGGGGCGATGGTGGTGTCGTGGTAGTGTCACTAGACCAGTAATCTAGTAGGCCCAGGCTAATGCTCTGGGGACATGGCTTCAAATCCCACCATGGCAGCTGGTGCAATTTTAAAAATCGGGGCCATAAATCTAGTCTCAGTAATAGTGGCCCTGAAACTATCATTGATTGTCATAAAAACCCATCTGGCTCACTTTTGGGAAAGAAATCTGCCATCCTTACCTGGTCTGGCCGACATGTGACTCCAGACCCACAGCAGAAATGGCTGAGCAAACCGCTCAGTTCCAGGGCAATTAGGGGTGGGCAACAAATGCTGGCCTTTCCAGCAACACTCACATCCCATGGAAAAATAAAGGGAAAATAAAGTTCCTAGACTAGAATTTCAATGTATTTTTAGTGCATAATCGGAGCAAGCAACTTTCCTTCTGCTCGCAAAATTGGGGGGCAAGAGGAAGACGTTTTCTGCCCCAGGTTTGATTCCCTTCCGTCAATCCATCTCATCCCTACCTCTTTACTTCTGTCATGCTGTTTTGGCCCTTTTCAGTGAACTGCCCAGCGAGTGCCTGGTTACTCCAACAGTATAGATTATAATGAAAGCAATGACACTGCGGCTCTGACTTTCCTGCTTTTACCCCTCTGTGTAAGTTGGACGGAGAATCACAAAGGGGAAACTCTGATCAGGATCAGCTGGGACAGGAGGAGTTTCTGAGCCTGAAGAGTGTGGTGGGTTCCAGCGGCCGTGTCTGGAGCAGGGCGTTAATTTACGCGGTGATTTTTTTTTTTCTCTCTACTACCGATTTTAATTTTTTGCGATGCAGACCTGCACTTGCCTCTCACTTTTTGAAAGCTGCAGAGCTCAGAACTTGCCTGAAAAGACGGATGTCGTAACAACAGAAAGGAACACTTGCGTTTATTTTGCGCCTTTCACAATCCGAGGATGTCCCAAAGTGCTTTGCAGCCAAAGAAGGACTTTTGAAATGGAGTCACTGTTGTAATGCAGCCAATTTGCGCACAGCAAGATCCCACAAACAGCAATGAGATAATGACTAGATGATAAGAACATAGGAACAGGGGTAGGCCATTCGGCCCGTCAAGCTTGCTCCACCATTCAGTTAGATTGTGGCTGATCACCTGCTTCAATGCCACTTTCTCGCACCATCTCCATATCCCTTGATGTCATCAGTCTCCAGAAATCTATCTATCTATGATGCTCTTTTTTAATTGATGTTGGTTTTCTGAACTTGGCTGGTGATTCTTTGTTTGAGGAGTGACTCCAGATATTGCACCAAAGGGTCACTCTTGTGATTTGGGGAGGACAAGCAGTCTGCTCCTAACCTGGGTGTCAGAGCCGCTATGTTGGCTGCCTGGGAAGGCTTGTGTTGCAAAAGCTCCAGCGTGTACTGTGGTCGGTCAGTTGTGATCTTATTTTCGCCTTGAATCGGCATTCATCCATCTGAATTAATGGATTTCAATAGTTTTCCTAAAGATACAATTGTTGAGGCAGTTGGGACATTCCTGATTATAAATTGGGTACAGCGACCTCCAAACCATTTTGCCAGATGGTACCCCTTGGAGTGAGCTTCATGCTGTGTCATCAATCTGGTTGAATTCAGGTAGAATGTCCACAAATGCTAGTGGACCCCATGGAGTGTTGAAAATCCTAGTGGACCCTCTATGCTCAGAGTGAGTCTCAGGCTGCTCAGTTTATATCGGGAGCATTATAACATGTACCAAATGATGTCCTCTGCTGCTGAGGTGTGACTGTGCGTGCAAGCGATGTCTGCTGCTAAATCCAGAAGGCCTAATTGCCGTGTCTGCCTGGTTATCAGTTGGAAGTTAATTCCTCTCAGCTGGATTCTGAGGTCAGTGACAGCCTGTGCTCTGCTTGCGCAGGCAAACTGCCCTTTGGCGGGACAAGGAGCAGCGCAGTGGCCGAGGGATGCACCACTGCAGGCGGCATCATGGATGTTAACACTGCGCTTCAGCAAATGCTCAAACTGCCGACATCCGCCGTGGCCTCCGGGTGCTGGACAAACAGCATTCTCGCCTGTGTGTCCTGGCAGGCAATTGCGACGAGGCACAGTGTGTTAACTTGGTCGAGGCATTCTGTGCTGAGCATCAGATCAACCTGATTAAGGTTGACGACATCAAGGAACTTGGCGAATGGTGCAAAATAGACCGAGAAGGGAAATGTCGCAAGGTTGTGGGCTGCAGTTGTGTTGTTTTCAAGGGTTCTGGCAAGGGATGTCATTGACAACTATTTAAGAGGAAACTGATATGTTTCATAAATAAAAACCCAATCTAAAAAGCAAAAATAAATAATAATGGCCAGGAGCCTACTTTCACCTTGTTACCATTCATGACCTGAATGAAGGGGTGTAGCAACTATTGCTGTACCCACTGGTGTAGGATCTGGCTGACCTTAAATAAACAAAGTGAGACAGGAAGTTGCACATTTCGATGTTTTTCCTGTTTTTCTCCCCTTATCTTTCTCGATGTACATGCCCTTGACAGAGTTGGGCAGACCAGTCAGGGAGAGAAAGGTTTTAATTTATATAATGCCTTTCATAACCTGGGCATAACCGTTCCAAAGCGCTGCAAAGATGAAAGAGGACTTTTGAAGCATGGTCACTGCTGTAACGAAAAGACAGCAGCCAATTTGTGCACAACGCGATCCCACAAATAGTCATGAAGTAAATGCACTGTGCCATGGGGGTATCAGAAGTCATTTGTGCCAAGCTGGCATCTGAACACAGGTCCCAGCATGGCCCCATATTCAGGGGCTGGACCTTACGGGTCATTGGCAAGTAGGAAAGCAGGCAGGCGTGCCCGTAAATTTGGGTGCTGTGCCATTGGCCTGCCACTGGCATGTATGCACCTGTCCCCAACGCGATGTTATGAATAGCAGGGGAGGTATCAGATGGATCATCCGATTCTGAGCCAACTGAGGCCCGTTAGTGGGTGATTAAGGGACTTGTCCCACCAGCGCCCCGATATAATGGGTGGCGGGAGAGGCCTGCACCCAACGTGCAGCCCGGAAGGTTTAACCACGCAGGTTGCTGTGGCCAGTTAAAGGGGGGGGTGGTAGGAGTGCCTCTTGCCAGACACCCGCTGCCAATCGGAGACCCCTCGCCATGTCCACCATCCCCCTCTGCCGCCCACACCTCCTCACTGGGGCCTGTCAGCCTAGCCCCAGGGGAGATCATGGACTTAGCTGAATGTCTGGGTTCATCAATGAATGCCACCTCCTTGGCCTACCTGCAGTACTGGCAGTGGCCACGGCTCCTGCTGGCGCTGCCAGTGTGCAGAGCTGCCAGCCTCCGATTGGCTAGCAGCTCAAGAGGCACTGTGATGTCTTCCTGGAGATGGACACAAATCCAACATCATACTAATTAAAGGGCCATTGCCCAAAAAATTAAAGTAGGGCGAGCTGGTGAAGCAGATGTGGCTTACCCCAGACATTTATGCTGGGGTGTGCGGAGCCTGCCTACAGCATATATAACCATTATGTCACAGTATACCACTGTGCCATGGTGGTACATGAATACACTGTGCCATGGTGGTACATGAATACACTGTGTCATGGTGGTACATGAATACACTGTGTCATGGTGGTACATGAATACACTGTGCCATGGTGGTACATGAATACATTTAGCCATGGTGGTACATGAACACACTGTGTCATGGTGGTACATGAAGACACTGTGTCATGGTGGTACATGAATACACTGTGTCATGGTGGTACATGAATACACAGTGTCATGGTGGTACATGAACACACTGTGTCATGGTGGTACATGAATACACAGTGTCATGGTGGTACATGAATACATTTAGCCATGGTGGTACATGAATACATTTAGCCATGGTGGTACATGAATACACCGTGCCCTTGTGGTACATGAGCACACGGTTTCATGGTGGTACATGAATACACAGTATCATGGTGGTACATGAATACACTGTGCCCTTGTGGTACATGAATACACTGTGTCATGGTGGTACATGAATACACTGTGTCATGGCGGTACATGAACACGCTGTGCCATGGTGGTGCATGAACACACTGTGCCATGGTGGTACATGAATACACTGTGCCATGGTGGTACATGAACACACTGCATCATGGTGGTATATGAATACACAGTGTCATCGTGGAACATGAATACACTGTGCCATGGCGGCACATGAACACACTGTGCCATGGTGGTACATGAATACACTGTGTCATGGTGGTACTTGAACGCCCTGTGTCATGGTGGTACATGAATACACTGTGTCATGGTGGTACATGAATACACAATGTCATTGTCGTAAATGTATACACTGTGCCAAGGTGGTAAATGAATACCCAGTGTCATGGTGGTACATGAATACACTGTGCCAAGGTGGTAAATGAATACCCAGTGTCATGGTGGTACATGAATACACTGTGCCATGGTGCTACCTGAATACCCAGTGTCATGGTGGTACATGAATACACTGTGCCATGGTGCTACCTGAATACCCAGTGTCATGGTGGTACATGAATACACAATGTCATGCTGGTACATTAATACACTGTGCCCTTGTGGTACTTGAACACTCTGTGCCATGGTGGTACATGAGTACACAGTGTCATGGTGGTACATGAATACACAGCGTCACGGTGGTACATGAATACACAGTGTCACGGTGGTACATGAATACACTGTGCCATGATGGTACCTGTATACACTGTGCCATGGTGGTACATGAATATACTGTGCCATGGTGGTACCTGAATACACTGTGTTATGGTGGTACATTAATCTGTAGTCTTGCAAATAAACCTGGATTAAGGAAAAGACTGGCTCCAGATTAATCCTTTCCTCAATGTATGAACAGTGAATTTAATATTTGAGAGTTGTGTAAAAAGTACCTGGTGGGGGAGACATTTTTCGGCCGTCCAGACACAGTGTCCAGTCCATTGGAGTTGATTTTGCGGGAGTTTTGCCTGAATGCTTGTGGAGTTGGCTTCAACAACACACTAGCATTTGTTTGACAGTTGTTCCATTGAATCCAGAGATGTAATGGAGACATTGCTGATGGAATTTCCCTAGCATTCTTATGTGTCGCTGATACATAGTCTCGGTCTCAATGCAGTACAGGAGTGATGACAACAACTGCTCTATTCTCCAGGGCTTTTGTTGACTTGAGGGGTGTGGCTGCCAGGGTATAATGAACATTTTCATAATGAGTCCATCTGGCAACTATCAGCAGAAGCAGGTTGAGCAGACGGCTAGACATCTGTTTTTACAGATCGTGTCCATATGAATGCTTGGCTGCGCTCAAAGAATAACGAACGGATCCAGCCTATAGTGGTCTATTTACTCAATTGCAAAGGGGAGTGCTAGCTTTGTTTGATTGACGTCTTTATTAACTTTGTAATAGCCTGAATACAGTGTGCCACGGTGGTACATGAACACACTGTGCCATAGTGGCATATGAACACACTGTACCATGGCGGTACATGAACACACTGTGCCAAGGTGGTACATGAATACACTGTGCAATGGTGGTACATGAATACACTGTGCCACGGTGGTACATGAACACAGTGTGCCATGGTGGTACATGAATACACTGTGCCATAGTGGCATATGAACACACTGTACCATGGCGGTACATGAACACACTGTGCCAAGGTGGTACATGAATACACTGTGCAATGGTGGTACATGAATACACTGTGCCATAGTGGCATATGAACACACTGTACCATGGCAGTACATGAACACGCTGTGCCATGGTGGTACATGAAGACACTGTGCCATGGTGGTACATGAACACACTGTGCCATAGTGGTACATGAACACTCTGTGCCATGGTGGTACATGAACACACTGTGTCATGGTGGTACATGAATACACTGTGCCATGATGGTATATGAATACACTGTGCCATGGTGGTCCATGAACACTCTGTGTCATGGTGGTACATGAATACACTGTGCCATGATGGTATATGAATACACTGTGCCATGATGGTATATGAATACACTGTGCCATGATGGTACATGAACACACTGTGCCATGATGGTATATGAATACACTGTGCCATGGTGGTCCATGAACACTCTGTGTCATGGTGGTACATGAATACACTGTGCCATGATGGTATATGAATACACAGTGCCATGGTGGTCCATGAACACTCTGTGTCATGGTGGTACATGAATACACTGTGCCATGATGGTATATGAATACACTGTGCCATGATGGTACATGAACACACTGTGCCATGGTGGTATATGAACACACTGTGCCATGGTGGTATATGAGTACTCTGTGCCATAGTGGTACATGAACACTCTGTGCCATGGTGGTATATGAACACACTGTGCCATGGTAGTACATGGACATGCTTTACTCTGGTGGTATATGAACTCAATGATCCATGACACCAGTGGCTTCTATAGCATCTTTCACCAAGGTTTCTCCGTGATGTTTTAGATAAACAGTAAAGCACTGTACAGTTTTCAACTTTTCACTTCAAGAATACCGGGGTGCAAGGAAATATTCTTCTGGCTATGAATGAAATGATCATTTGATAAAAACTTTTCCTAAGGAAGGAATCTTACGTTGCTTCCAGGAAACAAAACCAGGTTTAATGTGAGCACTGCCAATATATTACAGCAGGAATCCACCAGGGGGCAGTAGTACAAAGCTTATGCATCACTCAGCAGAGTTCGAGTCAGTCAGCATTTGGCAAATCTACCTTCCCCACTTCAGATGCATCCTGCACAGTGACAGTCCCCTCCCCGAGCACATGCCACCCCTCAGCCGATTAAGGCTGTGTATGATTCAGAAGAGTGATGTTCCTTCGGTGAACTCCAACATTTTTTAACTGTGTAATATTGTTTCGTTTGGAGTATCGCTTCACAATTTAGCAAATTAAAAGGGCAAATGTTTTCATTATGTAGCACTGAAACCCTGAGCAACAGATTGGAGAGGAAAAGCTGGGTGGCTGGTTTAAGCGTCAGTGGGTATTGAGCAGTGCTAGTCAGCAGTGCGGGACACATTGAGGATCACAAAATCAGTAGCACACATCAGGGACTGCAGTCTTCCGATACATTGATCTGCCAGCTGTAGTGACCATTTGGGTTACCGGTCAAAGGGATCTCTGTAATACTGCTCCTCTGAAGCACCTTTCTATGTCAACGGTGCTATGTAAACTGTGAAAGTTGCTGTTGTAACAGGCCTCCGCTGCATCAGCTTGCAAAGCAGCACCTCAGTTAAATATGTTGCAAAGTTACAAGGCACTTACAGCACATTAAGAGGCCATTCAGCCCAAAAGGTCCATGCTGGTGTTTATGCTCCACCTTAACCTTTTCCCACCCTTCTTCATCTAACCCCACAACCCATCAATAAATAAAATGATATGCGTTGGATTTTGTTTTTGACAACAGGAAGGAAATGTTTAAAGTAATTTTAATTCCGGGTTTAAACTCACTCTAATGTCTCACTCCAGTTGATTCCAGTTCTCCAATCTTGGGATTTACAGATCCTACGGTAACTATTGTTAAATTCATAAATTTGAGAGGAAATTTTTTTACTTGCTTTCCAGCAATTGCTTGACAGAAATCTTGGTTAATATCATCCCAAATACACTTTGGACAGAGCTAGATGATATGATGAAGGTGGAGGGAGGGGGAGCAGAGAAAAGATAGGTTTCGATTCATGCATGAACTAGATGGGCCAAATCGCAGCTCTACTTATACTTGTCTCTGTTGGGCCATAACTTGCTGTCAAAACGAACGGCAAGATTAATGGTGCTCAAATATCCAAAAGTTTGTGTCTGAGTTTTTGCTCCACCATTAGCTTTGCAAATACAACATCTCACGGTCTGCCTGATCATTGAAATACACTAAACTGCGTGACATTGCTATATTTGCACTGTAGATAAAAACTAAACTCATTACAGGAAGTCAAGCCTTGTCCATTTCAGTTTATGTATCCTTTTAACACTGTGATCTGTGTCAATTACTGCCAAGCAACCTCCCTGATTCTGAAAATGAACTAGTACGAGTGTGGAGTCTTACTCCTTAAGATATTAACTGCAGTTGCAAATTTTAAGAATGTAAAATATGATTTTTTTAATTTTCCGTTTCTTTTCTCGATCTCTCTCAACCCATTCTTTTTTTTCACTCTCTACTTTTCTTTCCTCAGTCCTTGTAACGTTAATTTCACAATCCTTCATTCTGAGCACAGATGCTAGCTGTGTTCACTCAGATTCCAGATGTACTCTTTCCCTCACTGTGGTGTCATCAGCTCACACTATCAGCAACATGCCCTACAAAACGTCTTAGATGCCCTGCCACAACAAAATGTGGCCTAATCTGATTATCATTGCAGCGTAATAATAAGCTGTAGTACTACCTCTGTCACTGTGGTATCATGTTACATATGTTAAGTCATCTTCACTTTGCAGTCGCTTTTGCTCAGGTTTTGCAGAGAAGATATAGACCTCTGAAAGCTGAAACTGTAATTTAATTTGTTACAGCTTCTGATATCTAGGTTAATATGAGGTTAAGGCAGTTAAGAGTGCAGACAGCAATTGCTTACCCGAAAGCCTTTCAGTTATTGTTATAAAGGTTCGGTAAAGGATAATTGCAGGGAGGGAAAACTGAAAGGGAATTTACTCCTGTGGCTCCTCTTCCTATCCCGTACACAGTTCCCTGATGATAAACCAAACAGGAAGAGTTGTGCGGTAGGATTGTTCGAGTTGGTACAGAGTGAGGGAGGGTAGAATAAGCAGGTGATCACTAACCAGTGACTTGCGGCTAGAAGTGGGCACATTTGGAAGTTGGGAAACCTGCTGGCGTTCCCTGTCCAGCCTGGCACATAAATAATTGGTATTTGGATGAGGGCACCCAATGGGTAAAGCAACAACAACAACTTGCCTTTAAGGTAGAAGAGGGACAACAACAGCTTACATTTATATAGCACCTTTTAACATAGTAAAACGTACCAAGGCACTTCAAAGTAGCATTCTCAGACTAAGTTTAGCGCTGAACCACATAAAGAGATATTAGAACCAAAAGTTTGGTCAAAGAGTCAGGCCTGAAGGAGCATTCTTAAATGTGAAGAGAGAGGTAGAGAGGTGAAGGGGCTTTAGGGAGGGAATTCAAGAACTTAGGGCCCAGGTAGCTGGAGTCTTGATCATCAGCGGTTAAACAATGAAAATTAGGGATGCACAAGAGGCCAGGGTTGGAGGAGCACAGTAGAGACCTTGCAGGGTTGTAGGGCTAAGGAGCCAATGTAGGTCAGCAAGCACAAGGTGAGGTTGAACAGGACACGGTGTGAGTCCGGATACAGGCAGCAGAGTTTAGAACAGTTTGAGTTCAAAAACAGACCGAGTACTTCATGGAAATGTGATCAGACCAAGGTGGATAGCGAGCCAAAGAGAGAGATTTTCTGAAGGTGGTGACTAAAATCTCAGTCAAAGAGGTGGGTTTTGATGAGGGTCTTAAAGGAGGAGAACAGATGAAAGGAGGAGCAGTAAAAACAAAAGAAAGAAGTTGCATTTATATAGTGCCTTTCATGACCTCAGGAGGCCCAAAAGCACCTTTCAGCCAATACGCTTTTGAAGTGTAGTCACTGTTGTAAAGTAGGGGCAGCTGTCGTTCCCTTGTGCTGATGAAGTCACATGCAGGATAAAGGGAAATTCATGATCATGACTGCAGCTGACAAGTGACAATGATACTAAATGAAATGGAACATAAGGTGAGATAAGGTAAGATGGGAGGAGGCTGTTGTGAAGCGCAAACATGTAAAAAATGTATTGGACCAAATGGCCTGTTTCTGTGCTGTAAAATTGTATGTAATCCCTGTCTTTGTATCTTCCAATTTCGTGCCACATGGTAGGAGATCCACTCTTAAAAGCTATTTAATTGCCTTTGGTGCTGATATAATTGATGCGATGTGATAATTTCACTTCCTTGCACAGTTCATCTACAAAACTATTTCAGCTAAGGTGACAGAATGGCATTCTTCCTGCCACATACTAAGTTGTTTAGTAGTACTGCCATGCGAGGTGTTGCCATAGCAACTGCTAAGCAAAGTTTGTTGAGTGATTTAGATGAACATCCTGTTCTTCATGCTGAGCACGTCACCAAAAATGACCTCCAACATGCCTCCTGGGTGACAGAAGATCCGTTGTTCCAGGAACCCCAAGCAATTGGAACTGTAACAATAAGATATATGAGTATCAAAGTCTCTTAACCTATTAGGAATCTAATAAAAGTATTAAATAACGACATGAAATAATAACATTGATATTTCCTAGATATAACTACCGTTAAAGCAGTGGCGGGCTATATTACTTACAAGAGAGTGGAGAGTTAGTTAAAAGCAAAAAAAACTGCGGATGCTGGAAATCCAAAACAAAAACAAAAATACCTGGAAAAACTCAGCAGGTCTGGCAGCATCTGCGGAGGGGAGCACAGTTAACGTTTCGAGTCCGAATGACCCTTCAACAGAACTAAGTAAAAATAGAAGAGAGGTGAAATATAAGCTGGTTTAAGGGTGGGGTGGGACAAGTAGAGCTGGATAGAGGGCCAGTGATAGGTGGAGATGACCAAAAGATGTCACAGACAAAAGGACAAAGAGGTGTTGAAGATATTATCTAAGGAATGTGCTAATTAAGGGTAGAAAGCAGGACAGGCAAGGTACAGATAGCCCTAGTGGGGGTGGGGTGGGGTGAAGGAATCAAAAAAGGCTAAAAGGTAGAGATAAAATAATGGATGGAAATACATTTAAAAATAATGGAAGTAGGTGGGAAAAGAAAAATCTATATAAATTATTGGAAAAAAAGGGGGGGAATCGGAAAGGGGGTGGAGGAGAGAGTTCATGATCATGTTCTCTCCTCCATCCCCACCCCCACCTACTTCCATTATTTTAAAATGTATTTCGTCCATTGTTTTATCTCTACCTTTTAGCCTTTTTTGATTCCTTCACCCCACCCCACCAGAACCAGGGCTATCTGTACCTTGCTTGTCCTGTTTTCTACCCTTAATTAGCACATTCCTTAGATAATATCACCACCTTCAACACCTCTTTGTCCTTTTGTCTATGACATCTTTTGGTTATCTCCACCTATCACTGGCCCTCTATCCAGCTCTACTTGTCCCACCCCCCTCCCCCCCCTTAAACCAGCTTATATTTCATCTCTCTTCTATTTTTACTTAGTTCTGTTGAAGGGTCATTCGGACTCGAAACGTTAACTGTGCTCCTCTCCGCAGTGGAGAGTTCGTGCTCTGGTATAAGGCAGTAACACACTTGATGTCAATTACTTTGAGATTGAAGGTCAAGCATCATCATTACTACAACATGGGAGGTGTCTCCGCCTTGTCCAGTCCAGTGAATTTACTGTAATATATAATGTACTGATTGCCTAATGCACTATATTCACTATAATGGCTGAAATATTGTGGGAATGGGCCATCTTGCGGTATGTACCATTGGTTAGACATTCCTCCTCAACCTTCATCCGGAAGATCTTTCACCCAGTAAGTCGCTGTCAGCGTGAGCTGATAGAATGTGAGTGTGGTGAGGGCAGGGATGCATCTGTGACCTCAGCGGACGCCAAGACCAACAGCCTAACTCCTTAACCAAAAAGGATTTACAGATTGAGAAAGAAGCAGAAGGAGGAAGTAGGGTGAATTATTGTCAAATCAGATAAAGAAAGAGAGATAAAGAGAGGAAAGGAAAGACAAAATACTGCTTACGCTGGGAATCTGAAATATAAAGGTAAAATGCTGGAAATGCTCAGCGGGACGGATTACTATTATATTTATTATGTTCCAGCACAGCTGGAACAGGACAGAGGAAAAATAAGCAGAAAGGAAAAGTAAGAAAAATACATTTATTTTAAAAATCTCTTAGAAGAATTTAGTAAATGCAGGAATGTTTAATTTGAGTTTAATGTGCCAATCCAGCCAGTTCTTAAAATTCAGGGGGAGGATGAGGGTGAGCTGCTGGGTGCACAAAATAAATGGGAGAGTGGTGTAAATTGGCCAGCGCATTATGCTGATTTAGTTTCAGTGTACCACACACTAAGGCCTGAATCTTGCGCTCGTCGGGTGCGTGTGATTGGCAGGCCCATGAGTGGACGGGAAAAGGTCCCCCAACCGTGATCAGCCCCCGACTGCAATTTCACGCTAGCTGATCAATTGCCGGCCAGGCAGTGTGAAATGCACCCTGAGAAAGGCCCAGCACTGCCGTTGGGGATGGGAAGAGGGCGGGTGCCGACGTCACCGCCGGTACTGGTGAGCGCTCCCACTGAGCTCCCACTGAAGACAGACAGATGCCCCAGGGAGCTGCAGACCTCCAAATAATAAACAAAAGCACAAAAAAGCTGCAAAAAACATCCATGCAGCACAACCGAGCGCCTGAAAGCATACCCCCTAAAAATTCTGTCCCCAGATATTTATATCCTGACGGAGATTTCATCCCGCCTTTGGATGAGGTTTCATCAAAAATGTGAAGGCCGCCTGGCCGATTTGCCCCTCCGCCAACCGTGAGGTTGAACGGGCCACGAAAAATCACTCACAATCGGGCCGTTAATGAGCTTAATTGCCCGCTTAATTGTTGGCGGGCGCTCTTCCGACTGCCGCACGTGCCCGCTGAGTGAAATATCGCACGAGTGTCGGGACACTCGCCCGACGTCATCTCGCGCAATTTTATGCCCGTTCGGGTGGGGCGCGCGCCCATCCGCGGGACATAAAATCCTGGCCTTAGATTCCACATTGAGAATTTAATGTTTAAGTATAGCACAGTCTGAGGTCCCGCACTGAGGGCAAAACTGCACAAAGATTCTGCTTTCAACTTGCTGAGAAATTACACTCTGAATTATCTATGCTGGGAGATACAGCACGGCAAAATTATATGCTGAGTTATACTGCATTGAGAAAGTACACGCTGAATTATATGGCACTGAGAAATTACACACTAAGAGACACCTCACTGAGAAATTGCATAATGAGCTATACCGTACTGAGAACTTAAATACTGAGTGATACTGTGCTGGCTATTAAAACACCTATTAAGAGAAAGGGGTAGTAAAGGGAAATGTTGACCCATTAAGATGGATTTAGCCAAGACTGTAATGGACAAGAAGTGAATTCACTTCTCTCTCATGCAGTATAAGTTTTTCTTCCCTTTAGAATTGGTATTCTTGTGAATCTGTCCTGATGAGTCTAAGATGAAAAGTTTTGACAGCATGTCTCTTTTACCAGCAATACTCCAAAAGTGAATTGCAGACTTGTTAAGTGAGCACTTCGTATCCACTTTCACAGTGGAGGAAGGGACAAAATAGTAGCAGTGCAAGGGGACTAACTTAGTGAAGTTTAAAAAATGGAGAAAATAATGGGATGTGATGGCTTTCATATTCAAAGATATTGGTGAAGAAATCGCAGATCATATTTCGCAATTATAGACAAGATTTTCCAAAGCTCTCCTGGTGCAAGGATTTTGCCTTTGGGTTGGAACATTTCAAATGTCACCTCATTATTTAAGAAGGGAGGGAGACAGCAGGAAGGTAACAGAGACCTTAATTGCGGGGAAGCTACTGCAAGTATTTATCAGCAGCAGGGTGACTGATGGACTTGGACAAGTATTGATCAAAGGGAGACAGCATGGATTTGTGAAGGGGAAGTCATGACTGAGTTAACTACTAATTTTTTTTTAAAGTCAGTAGTACGGTCAATGAGGAAGTGACTATGCATGTTGTCTATATGGACTTTCAGATAGCCCATTATAAGATGTTATTTGCAAAAGTGAGAATCTATGGAGTTGGAGGTAACTTTATCATATGTGTCAATAACTGGTTTGAGGTAGGAGACAGAGAGGAGGGATAAAGTCCTGGATTTTCTTGCCTCCGTCCATGTCGGAACAGGTGGAAGGACTTGAAAAACAGTGGATGAGACCCAATTCTGGGATTCCCATCCACATTCCCATCATCGGCAATCTTGGGATAAAGGAATAGAGAGTTGTATATCTCTATTACTGTATGGCACTAAGGGGCCGTGGAAAGTTGGAGGATGGAACATAGACTAAGCGAATGGGCAAAACTAATGCAGATGGAACTCAATGTGAGGACGTTTGAAATCCTCACTTTGGATTTGGAAAAGGCAAATTGGGATTTTTCCTTAATTGTTCAAAGACTTGGAGCTGTGGAGGAGAAAAGGGATTTAGGTGTCCCTGTACACAAATCCATAAAAGCTAGTGTACAGATGCAAAATGCAATCAAAAAAGGCAAATGGAATATTGGCCTTTATGTGAAATGGATTGAAAGTCAAAGGTGAGAACGCAATACTTCAGTTGTATAGATGGTTGGTCAGATGCCATCTGGAGCACTGTGCTCAGTTGTGGGCGCTACAATTCTGGCCTTTTATGTAACTCAAATACACACCACCATAGCTGGCTATACCTTCAGCTGCCTTGGCCCAAAGTTCTGGAATTTGCTCCCTAAATCTTTCTGCCTCTTTCCCCCCTTTTCCTCTTTTGAGACTCACTTTAAAACCCATCTCTTTGACAAAACGCTTGTTATATTGTCCTCATTATGTGGCTTTTTTGAAATCAAACTTTGTTTGATAATGCTTCTGTGAAGTACGTTGGTATGTTTTACAAAGTTACTGTATAAATACAAGTTCCTGTTGTAATATCCGCCCCTGTGTAAAGGGTTTTGGAGTCTGAAATATTTTTAAAAATGCTGGAAGATCGGGAAGAATCTGTGGAGAGAGGAACAGAGGGCAGGATTTTTCAGTCGGCCTGCGGGGGGGGTGGGGGGGGTGGGGTGGCGGGTGGGCTCAATACATCGACGTATAAAATGATGCGCGATGACGTCGGGCATGCGTCCTGACATCATTGCGCTGTCTCGCGATGTTTCATTCGGCGGGCACGCGCCGGGGTCGGGCACGCGCCGGGGTCGGCCGCGCGCCCACCGATATGTAAACGGCCTATTAAGGCCATTAAGGAATTGATTAAGGTGCTCATTAACGTTGCCCGTCAGGTTGGCGGGCAGGCAAAAAGGCCAAGCGGCCTTTGGGCTTTTTAGGAAACCTCATCCGCGAGGTTTCCTAAAGCTTTTATTAATTATATTAAATAAGTTTCATAAATCTAAAAACATGTCCCATCTCATGTGACACAGTCACATCAGGGGACATATTTAAATAAATTTTTAAACCTTTTATTCATTATTTACAATAGTGATTCAATCTCCCTGAGGCAGCTCTGTGCCTCAGGGAGACTGAAGCGCTCTTTTGCACGCATGCACGTATGGCTCTTCTTCAGAGCTAGAGATAAGTAGAAATATGAAGGATTATATACTGTATAAGAAGGGGTGGAGCAGGTGGAGCAAGATAGAAGTTCAGGGATAGATGGGAGCTAAGGAGACATTGACAAATCTTGTGTCCGTGACATCTTATCTCCCACCTATGTCATACAGATCTTACATAATAATAAGCAGTGATGACAAGCTGGTAAAGAATGAGGTATTTAATAAAAGGGAGCTACTGGACACAGATTTAAAATTCAACACTCCAGAGAGAGACTTAGGCACGGAAACCCAGGCTGATCCTCCAGTGCGGGAGTGAGGGAGGGCAGCATTGTCAGTGGTGCCAATCTTTCAGGTGAGAACTTAAACTGAGGCCCCCTCTGCTCCCTCAGGTAGGCATAATTGAACCCCTGGCACTATTTTTGAAGAAAAGCAGGGGAGTTTGCTGCACTGTCCTGGCCGGTGTTTATCCCACAGTCAATGTCACCGATAAAAGGCAGTTGATCTGGTCATCAACGCGTTGTTGTTTGTGGGAGCTTGCTGTGCGTAACTTGATTGATATATTCCTTACGTGGCTGCACTTCAAAGGTTTAACCCAACCTGCCCATCGCAAAAATCAGGGGTTCAGATGCAAAGCTGATTTTAAACACCTCCTGTCCTCACTATTGAAATCATTGGAGAGTAATATAAGACAGGACATAAAACCCACCACCATTCAACCTCGTCTGGGTTTCCTCTTCCCACTGGCAGGTTAGGATAAAATTACACTGCCCCACACCATGTATGAAAAGCGCAGGAGGCAGAGAAGTTACCTTGCTGACACTATGCTTTTTTTCCCTTGGCAGGACATGACATACCTTTGTATCGCTGCAGCTGATTCTTCAAGCCAGAATCTGTAAGTATTGATCACCACAAATTCTTAAAGCTGGACTGAAAGCAAACCTTCGAGAGGGATTTACTGAGGAACACTTTTCATTCTTTTTTCTGAGAAAGCACTGGCACAATTGTATATCTTGCTGTGCTTTTTGTTCCTCTCCTCCGGCAGCTTTAGTTTCTGGTTTCACACACTGGAGAGGAGGAATCTGAATTTGGTTTTAAGAGGCCAATAATTGTGGCATTAAATGCTGCAAGGATAAATCGCATTTCTGCAGTGCATGGCTGCACCAAGGTTTCATATAATTTAGAAACCTACCTGGTATTCAGCACCTTTTGATTCTTTTAAAAAAATTATTGGGGAGAAAAGTATTAAGACGAGGCCTGCGTTGCAGGGTGCAGACAAGTTCGCAAAGAGTCACAGAGAAGATGAGGTAAATCAAGGGATAATGGCGAAGAGAAGCCAGAAATCAGTTTCTAAAGCCTGTTGGTGGTAGGAAGAAGGGAAAACTAAGGGAGCTAAGGAGTTCTACATTTTGACATAATGGCACAGAATGAGTTTGAGTAGGGCACAGTTCAGCAAGTCTTGATTTAGACCATAAGACATAGGAGCAGAAATTAGGCCAATCGGCCCATTGAGTTTGCTCCGCCATTCAATCATGGCTGATAAGTTTCTCCCATTCTCCCGCTTTCTCCCTGTAACCTTTGATCCCCTTACCAATCAAGAACCTCAAGATTTCAACATTGAGGATACAGGAAGAAGAAAGGGTGTGTATGATGCTGTATTTGGAACTTTTGAGGAACAAGGGAGAGAAAAAGGTCCATAAAAATAACCAGAAAGCAATAAGAGGGAGACAAGGACCTGATAGAGGGAGTTGGACAGAGGCTAGAGGTGATCAGATGATAACTCTTTATGACCAGAAGCCTGTCCAAAACTTTAAATTTGAGTATGATGGCTTCAAACACCTCTCACCTTTCTGGGAAGAAGCCAAGAACAGCTTGTCTTGATCAATGGTTAAGAAAAAGCAGGAATATGAAATACGGCAGAAAATAAATGGAGCAATCTGATTTTAGATCTTAAGCCTGTATACATAGGGTTCTTACCATTTGCTAAGTTCAAAATTGATTAAGCAGCAAAGTTTGGAATTTACGAAATTTCTAGACACACCAGCAATCAGACTGCCCAACCCAGAACCAGAGAGTGAAACTCTGTTTTACTCCTAGTGCTAACTGTGTCTGAGATCCAGGGAAGGTGCACCCATCTCTAATTTCTTCAGTTCCGATGATTTTAATAAGAAGGTATTCACTTCCTGAAAATGGTTGTTCATCCCAGGGCCAGTCTTCATATTTTGCCAAGATAGAAAAATATTGTCCGGTCAATAAAGAGCAAAATGGTAGTGGAACAACCTCTGCCCGGTTAGTCGATCACTTCCAGTGTTCACAGGAGAGAGGGTGTTATGTTTGAATGCCAGCATTTGAATACCAGGGAAAATTTGAATACTTGCTTGACATAATGAAAGTCCTGTGTAGTCAAAACTGCTGTTGGTCTGACCTGGTCTGATGGAGGCAACCAGCATGGTGGCTGCATCCTCATTGTGATATGTCTGCGTTTCCTTTCTTCCGCTCAGTGGAAACTATGAAGCAATCCCTTCGATGAAGAGAAGTAGTTCAGATTGAAAATACTTCCCCTTCATCACACCTCCACCATCGAGAGTGTTCAGACTCTATCAAAAAATGCATTATGATGTCCCTGTTTATTGGCCATGTGTGCTTTGATGTTTATAACAGTAAGATGGTTAAGATTTAACTGTGCTTAATATAGCTTTCCAACGGTCATTTCACTATAGTACAAGTTAAAGGCAGAAACCCGATTCTGGCTGTTACTGAAGTAATGAATGCTGGGCTACACTGCTTTGAATTGAGGTCAGGCTAGTTAATATTCAGTCTTGTCCTCATTTAGCTTGTACCAGCATTTCCTTGGCCTATTCTTACTGTCAGAGGTGCTGTCTTTCAGATGAGATATTCAACTCAGGCCCCATAAAAGATCCCAAGGCACTATTTCAATGAGGAGTTCTCCCCAGTGTCCTGACCGATGTTTACCCCTCATTCAACATCTGGCCATTATGACATTGCTGCTTTTGGGACCTTATTGTGAATTGGCTCCCTCGTTTCTTACAACAATGACTACCCTTCAAAAGCGCTTCATGTGAAGTGCCTTGGAACATCCTGAGGCTGTCAACGTCTATATGAGTGCAAGATCTTTTCTTAATTCAGTCACAGTTTCTGCTCTTTTGGAGTTTTAGATTTTTTCTGATCCTTTGCTACCTTTTAAGCAATGCTTTGTCTCAGATACTGTGCGCCAGTTTACTTGTGAGCAGTCAGCATTTTCTGGGGTTGGGTGGGTGGCCCAGGGGTTGTCCACTATTCACACTCAATTTTAAACTGTAACTGAGTCTCCAGTGTCTGAAACTCTATGTAATCAGGAATTTGTGCTCGCAATTAATGCTTTTTGTACTTTGTTTAACTGTAATAATAACGATTGCTGCCCCAGAGAGACTTCTCTACTGGTGAGAGCGATTGAGTGACACCCTGTTATGTGTAAGGAAATCTTCTCTGGGGATGTTATGCTGAGTCTGTTTTAACTCTCTGCAAGCTAGTTTTACTGCAAACCTACTAGAAGAACAGGTTTTCAAACATCCCTGTTGAACATCAGTCATAAAAAAACAAAGTGAGTGTTGGCTCTGCCTCTCGAATTGGATTATAGAGAACTAGTGTCTCTGTTTACAAGAAATGGTTTTCTGGTCAATGCACCACTTTATTCCTTTTTGCAATCAGAATGCATCCAGGAGAAATACCACAGGAAGGAAGGCACAAGGTCTCTTTTTTACAGAAGTGACTCTTCTGCAGCCGTGTGCGCTTTTTAAATTTTGATTTCACAATTGCCGTAAGCGTGAAAATCCGTCTGGGATCGAGCAGGCACCGAGAACATTTCAAACAGGGTGACTGTGAGCTTTGTGATCCTGCTTCCAGAGCACAACAGTAAAACCCGACCGTTTTGCATGTCAAAAACTGTGCGCGCGCTTCTTTTTAGCACAGCTAGATTTCCGCTGGCAGAGCAAGGAGCTTGGTTTGGCTAAAAGACACGTTGCAAAATGGTGATAGCTGATAGCATTGGTGCGGATGTCTCCGTCCACGTTTTCGGCTTCTGCTAATGTTCCTGAACTGCTGACACTGCAGCTGCGAGATCTTTGAAAGAAGAGTAAGCAAGCAGCTATGCTGATTGAGACAGTGGCCGATTTCATGCTAAAAGGATGGCGATCTGTCAACGGGTGCGCTGGTTGCCATTGTGGAGATGTCAGAGGTCACGAAAACAGGCAGCATGGATAAATTCTAAAAAGAAAGACCTGTCTTTGTATTACAGCAACACCGTACATTATATAGTGTCTTTAACATATTAAAACGTGCCAAAGCACTCCACAAGAGTATTATTGGACAATTGAACACTGAGCCACATAAGGACAAAAATCTTGGCCAAACAGCCAGATTTTAAGGAGCGTCTTGATTGGGGGGGGGGGGGACAGAAATAGAGAGGCAGGGAGGTTTGCGAGGGAATTTCAGAGCTTCGGGCCCAACTGAAAATGCAGTCACCAATGGTGGAACGCAGGGATGCGCAAGAGGTAGAATTGGAGGAGCGTAGTAATTTCGGAGGGTGGTAGGGCTGGAAGAGGTTACGTAGATAGGATGGGAGGGGCCAGTGAGGGATTTGAAAGCAAGAGTGAGAATTTTAAAATTCAGCTGTTGCTGGACGGAACCAATGTTGGTCAATGAGCACAAGGGTGATGATGAGCAGGATTGCCATGAATTAGGGTTAAGATGGAAGTTGAGAGGCCAGGCAGGAGAGCACTGGAATAGTGGTATGTAGAGGTAGTAAAGGCATGGATGAGTGCTTCAGCAGCAGGTGAGCTGAGACAGGGTCGGAGATGGGTGATATTATGGAGGTGGAAGTAAACTGAATTTTGCGAAAGGCCGTGACGCTAAAAGGGGATTCCAAGTGTAATAT
The DNA here is from genome assembly GCF_964194155.1 of Cetorhinus maximus. Classification (NCBI taxonomy): domain Eukaryota; kingdom Metazoa; phylum Chordata; class Chondrichthyes; order Lamniformes; family Cetorhinidae; genus Cetorhinus; species Cetorhinus maximus. The sequence continues at coordinate 141,706,812 of NC_135884.1, read as the reverse complement.
ACGTTTATGGGTAAAAAGTCCACGGCCATCTAGTAGGTACTGCTAGTGTGCAAGGCACAGTGTGGAACTTCACTACATAGGACAAACAGTCACTTGGTAGTGCAGAACTGGGATATTGCTGAAATGAGAGACATGTTGCTGAAGCTTTTCATCTTGCACTCATCAGGACAAATGCAAGAATGCCAGATTTCAAACGATCACAACAATTTTTACTACAGGAGAAAAGGGTGCTGATTGGTTGACGAGTTGACTCTGATTGACTGAGGCATTGCCATGGAGAAAGCAACAGGGAACTGTAGGCTCCCCAAACTCCCGGGTAATTCAAAAACGGTGCAATTCTTGAACATATTCCTTTTGTTTGCAGAGAACAGGTCCCTGCATTGCATCGGACAAATTTCTCAAAGTACTACACATACAATACATTAATTGTAACTAGTAGTGTTAACCCCCAGTGTAACTAGTAAGCCTGGTGAGCTGGAGGCACTAATTGCAACATGTTTACATTAACAGTGATATGGTGCAAAAATAGCCGGGAAAGGATTCTTAATTTTTTTAATTCACCCATGAGATGTGGGTGTCACTGGCTAGGCCAACATTTATTGCCCTTAAGAAGGGTTGCCTTCCTGGTTACTGTTGTGGGGTGCTGGATACTGTTTGGTAGGTCTTAATGAAGTCCTCATAGTCTTAAGTAGGTCAGCTGTATATATTCACTAACTACAACAATGTATATGTATACAGTAAAGTGTTCAAGCTAGGAGCCATCTCCATGCTTGCTTGTGCACATGGCTCTGTCCAACACTAGGCAGACTTCTAGGGTCACGTGTTCTGTTACATCACTGTATGGGCGATACTGTGCTCATCCCACATTAACCCTATGTCCAGGATTTTCCATTCGTCAGGCAGGCTCAGCGGGAGCAGGTGGGGGTGGTCGGGAATCCAGCCGCCGCCTGCCATCGGTTCCGCGCTGCCTTTTACGCGGGCAGGCCAATTAAGGCCCGCCTAGCGTCATACACACGCGGCAGCTCTGATCGCTACCTTTGCGGTCAGGGAGAAGAGGGAGAGTCGGGTCCAGCGTTCTTTCGCGTGGAAGCGCTTTTTAAAAAAATGAATAAAAACAATAAAAATTTAATGAAATATGTCCCCTCATGTGACTGTCACATGAGATGGGACGTTGTTATTTTTCAGAAAAAGTTTTCATATAATCATTATTAGCTTTAGGAAACCTCACCCCGCTCGTGGATGAGGTTTCCTAAAAAAACGTAAAGGCGGCTTAGCCTTTTCGCCTGCCCGCCAACCATGAAGTTGGATGGGCAGTGTAAAATTCATGTTAAATTACCTCTTTAATGGCCTTAATAGGTCTATCAATTATTGGCGGGCGCGCAGCCGACTCTGGCGCGTGCCCATCCACCGAAGTATCGCGGGACAGTGCGATGATGTCGGGACGTCGTCATCGCGCGTCATTTTATATTCCGGCATGTCGGGCCTGCCCCCGCACGCCGAATGAAAATTCTGCCCTATATGTGCCAGGCCCTTATGCTGCACCTCCCCCCAAGTCTTTATCCAATGTATTTCAAGTTATCCTAGTTTACCCCATGTACTTACATTATTATTACAACCCCACCTCCCCCTTTTAAGTCTTTGAGTTTATAGGTTCAGGCAGCCTGGAGGCCTTATAATCATTCCATTCGCATTACTGTCAGAGGTGTGGTACGCTCTGTCGTTGCAGGTGAACTCTGTTGACTTGGAGGTTGTTTTGCCCATCTAAGTATCTTCTTATCCTCTGTTCCCATCCCTTAGTATAGAACCGCTCTTTGTCGATTCGGCAGTTGTGGTGATAGGTAGTTATTGATTGATCCTGCTTTTTCTGGGACGGGCGAATGCTGTTCTTGTCCCCATAGCGCTTTTCCTCACCTTTCATCACGCTGCTCACTGCGACATTTATGGAAGTTCACATTTCAACAATGAAACCTTCATTCCCAATTGTTTCGCAACTTTAGCCAAATTTTTGAATACTTCCTTTTCCAGTTGCTTTTTGAGCTTATGAAGCTTTTCATCCAGCTCAGCAACAACTCTGGCAAGTTGAGCTGTTTATATTTCAGAGTTATCTGCGGAACTCTTGTGTAAGTTTAACAACTTTGCCTGGGCATTCAGTTCTTTTTGGAATCTTTCTTCCATGGTCACTGACTGCCCCTTAGATTCTTCCAATTCATTTGTTTGATCTCCAATCTGTTCTGTAGAATTCAACTTTTCTGCTTTTTATTTTTATTCATTCATGGGATGTGGGCTTCGCTGGCTGGACCAGCATTTATTGCCTGTCCCTCACTGCCCTTGAGAAGATGGTGGTGAGTTGCCTCCTTGAACACACCCACAGTGCTGTTAGGTAGAGAATTCCAGGATTTTGACCCAGCGACAGTGAAGGAACGGTGATATATGTCTAAGTCAGGATGGTCAGTGTCTTGGAGGGGAACTTCCAAGTGGTGGTGTTCCCATCTATCTGTTACCCTTGTTCTTCTAGGTGGTAGTGGTCGTGGGTTTGGAAGGTGCTGTCGAAGGAGCCTTGGTGAATTCCTGAAATGCATCTTGGAGATGGTACACACTGCTGCGTTGGTGGTGGAGGGAGAGAATGTTTATGGATGTGGTGCCAATTGAGCGGGCTGCTTTGTCCTGGACAGTGTCAAGCTTCTTGATTGTTGTGGGAGCTGCGCTCATCCAGGCAAGTGGGGAGTATTCCATCACACTCCTGACTTGTGTCTTGTAGATGGTGGACAGGCTTTGGGGAGTCAGGAGGTGAGTTACTCGTCGCACAATTCCTAGCCTCTGACCTGCTCTTTTAGCCACAGTATTTATATGGCTAGTCCAGTTCAGTTTCTGGTCAGTGGTAAGCCCCCAGGATGTTGATAATGGGGAATTCAGTGATGGTAATGCCATTGAAAGTCAAGGGGCGATGGTTGGATTCTCTCTTGTTGGAGATGGTCATTGTCTGACACTTGTGTGGCACGCATGTTACTTGCCACTTGTCAGCCCAAGCCTGGATGTTGTCCAGGTCTTGCTGCATTTGGACATGGGCTGCTTTAGTATTTGAGGAGTTGCGAATGGTGCTGAACATTGTGAAATCATCAGTGAACATCCCCACTTCTGACCTTATGATGGAAGGAAGGTCATTAATAAAGCATCTGAAGATGGTTGGGCTGAGGACATTACCCTGAGGAACTCCGGCTGTGATGTCCTGGAGCTGAGATGACTGACCTCCACAACAATCTTCCTTTGTGCTAGGTGTGACTCTGACCCAGAGAAGAGTTTTCCTCCTGATTCCCATTGACTCCAGTTTTGCTAGGGCTCCTTGAAGCCACACTCGGTCAAATGCTGCCTTGATGTCAAGGGCAGTCACTCTCACCTCACCTTGGGAGTTCAGGTCTTTTGTTCCTGTTTGAACCAAGATTGTAATGAGGTCAGGAGCTGAATGGTCCTGACGGAACCCAAAATGTGCGTCAGTGAGCAGATTATTGTTAAGCAAGTGCCACTTGATAGCACTGTTGATGACCCCTTGCATTGCTTTACTGATGATCGAGAGTAGACTGATTGGCTGGGTTGGATTTGTCCTGCTTTTTGTGTGCAGGGCATACCTGTGCAATTTTCCACATTGCCGAATAGATGCCAGTGTTGTAGCTGTACTGGAACAGCTTGGCTAGGGGTGTGGCAAGTTCTGGAGCACAAGTCTTCAGTACTGGATTGTTCTTCCATACTGCACATTCCATCCTTCATGTTGTTCAGATTGGACTGACGTTCAAGAATTTCATTAGTTTTGGTTGTTCGTTCTGCTTTCAAGCAACTGTTCTGATTCATCAGCAATTCTTTTTCCTGTTCCTGACATTTTGCATGACGCTTACTAGAGACTTCTAATGCTTGAAGTTCATTAAGTTTTAACTGAATATCAATTTTTGTTGAACTTGTTTCTACAAGTTTATCATTCAAGTGTTTCAAGTTCTTTTTCAAGTGTTCTGCTTCATGTGAGCGATATTCTAGTGTTCTTATTAGTTCTTGTTTTTCCTTATCAAATGCACCTTTTGAACATGAAAGTTGATTCTCTACACTGATCAGTTTTTCCTTGGCAGAGTATAATTCCTCTGTGCCATCGTTCAAGCTCAGATTCTGTAATTATGCTTCTGCTAATTGTTTTTGAGACTCCTCATGCTCTTCTGTGAGAACTTCTACTTTATCTTGTCATTCTAGGTTCTTGATTTTTACCTCTTGATATATCTCCTTGGAAATGTAATGTTTTTCCAAGTTTTCTATCAAATGTCCAACCATTTTCTTCAGCTCTGTAGCCTCTTTCTTGTACCTCTTGTGACACCTCAAAATTTTGTTTGTTCAGATCTTGAACAGTTTGGTTCATTAACAGCTTTAGTGTCACATATATTTTCAAGGGTATATACTCAGCTTGAATCTTGAGTTTCAAATCTTTCAATTCATTCATTCAATTCATTTCCAACATTTTCCAAGCTTATTTCATTTTTCTTTTGAAGTGTTTGTTTATTTTGGGTTTCATCAGATAGTTTTCCTTCATTCGCAGCCAGCTGTTCACTCTGCACTGTCACCTGCTGTTGTAGTTCAGGTAATGTATCGGGATTGCTGAAAAGATATCTTCTTGAGACTTATGGTTCTCTGATGCCTTTGTGTGTTTTACTCGAGTATTGTCGTTTTCTCTTTCAGTGCTTCACTGGGGACTTTCTGTGCCTCTTTTTAAGCTTCACAACTTGAAGATTAAAATATTCACCAAAGGCTTTTAATATTTCATCAAAGCTGGTTGAGGATTCATCAATGCACTGTATCATGATTACTTCATCAGCAAGCGCACTAAACCAATATAAAAAGGTATTAATCTGGACTTTTTCTGACTTCCTACTTAGACCTGATGTACTCTGGTAGTTTAAAAATTCTCATAGGCAGGATGCCCAATTTTCCATTAGGTATGGCCCTTGATGAGTCCAAACTGATCTGGTAAATTGGATTTTTGATCCATGGTTAAAATATTTTAAAGTTTAGGTTCAGCTTTAAGAAATTGCTGAAATCCAAGATGGCTCCGCCATTCGTTTGAAGACAAAGGGTTTACTCGCGTTTGCCAGTTTTGATGGGCTCCTATTGCAATGTCAATCGCGCTTAGCATTGAAACAATTTTAAACACTGTCTGCTTGACTGGCTGCAGACTTCTCTGTTTCAGCACCATGCTTTAGGGTCACGATAGCGTCGAAACCTGCCCTTTAAATCTGATTCTTTAGTTGCCATTCTTCTGAACTAATTCCTTTTTTTGTTTTCGAAGTGAGCTCGGATGCCTCGTGTTCAGGCGCCAATTCTGGAACCTGGTTTTTCCAACAGAGTTTTTAAGTGGCAATTTATGACCATAACTATTTCAATGTTTCTCAGGGCTTTCTGCACCCTGGAATTTAAAAGCTTCAGCTCACCCCTGCTAGATCTACTGACCCTGCATTCTGGGAATTGAAGCTGGACTCCCAAGAGGTCCTATGGAGTTTTCTGCTGCAGTGAGGAATGATAACTTTCTGTCTTTAGCTCCCAACCCCTTCGTTAGAGCTTTTCCCTGGAGATTTTCCTCTGCACGTCTGCTTCTCGAGCTTTTCTTCAGGTTTTTCGAATTCTTCTTTAGTCTTGCAGGGTTTTAGTTTTTCTCTGCATTTTTGGGAGGTTTTGGGTTTTTCCATTCATTGCCACCCTGTTGTAGAGTGTTGGATACTGTTCGGTAGGTCTTAATGAATTCTTCGTAGTCTTAAGTAGGTTAACTGTATGTATTAATTAACTACAAGAATGAGGTACATATATATATAGAGTAAAGGGTTCAAGCTAGGATTTGTTTCCATGCTGGTTTGTGCACATGGCTCTGTCCAACACTAAACACTAAACTGACTCCCTAGGTGCGGGTCATGTGCTGTCTTACATCACTGTGTGGGCGGTACAGTACTCAGCCTCACATTAACCTTAAATGTGCCAGACCCTTATATTACAATTACCAAAGATTCAAGAATGAGAAAGCAGGAAAGAGAGGAGGTGTTGACATTATTGATTAAGGATGATGCTACAGTTCTAAATAGAAAGCATGGTTATTGATGGTTCTAGGACTGAAATGATTTGAGTTAAGGAATGGGATGGAGCTGTTATATCGTTTGGAGTCTTTTTATGAAGCTCCGAACACTGAGAAAGTGATTGTTGGCAAATTTTAAAAAAGTGTAACAAAGATAGAGTATTAGGAAACTTTGGGTCGAAACTTCCGAGGAGTGTCAGTCACCGTCGGGCTGCCACTCCGCCCCTATTTTTAAACCTTGCACCAGAGCTCCGCATTTTTGGTCTGGACTTCCAAACCATGCCTCTTAAGAAGTGCGGAGTATACCTGTTCTGGGAGCCCTCCTTCGGAGGCAGGATCACTGGGGAAGCCAAGCCACACCCCCTTTTTACAGCACGAGCTGCCATTTTCTAGTAATTCTTCATTCGCCAACACGGTGAAAGGCTGTGGGGCATTTAAGTAGCTTTTCACTGTGTAGTGAATGAGTGTGAGCGAAGTAAGTGGGAGGGGTGGGTAGGGGGCCTACTGCAGGGGTGGGTGGCAGGGTGAGTAGGCTGGCAGGGTGTGTAGGGTGGGCCAGGTGCTAGCTGGATAGGGTGGCAGGTGATAGGGTTGTAGGTGACAGGGTGGTGGTAGGGTAGTTAGTGGATAGGGTGGCAGAATGGCATTGTGGGTAGGGTGGTGAGGTCGGGTCAGGCCAGGTCAGGTCAGGGGGTGTTGGAGTGTTGTGGATGCGGGGGAGTGGGTGGGACAGGCAGAGGGTCAGGAGTGGAGAGGGTTTAGAGGTCTGGGGGTGAATTGGAGGATTGGGGAGTAGTTGGAGGGTCGAGGGAGAATTGGAGGAGGGTCGGGGGCAGGTGGAGGGTCTGGGAGTCAGAGGTCCAGGGGAGAGTTGGGGATAGGGATGGGGTCAGAAGGTCCGGGGTGATTTAGGGGAGTCTGGGGCGTAGCCGGCGCGTTGGTTGGTGGCGGGGGGTGGGGAGTGGCAGATGGTCAGGGCGTGTCTGGGGGTTGGGGGTTGATCAGGTCGTGTTGGGGGGTGTTCAGCTGGTCAGGGAATGTTAGGGGTTCGGTGGGTAGTCAGGCCGGGTCAGGGGGTGTTGCGTGGTTGGGGGTTAGTTGGGGATGTGGAGTTTGGAGGGTCGGGGGTGGGATGGTCCGGATGGGCGAGGGGATTTGGGGGTTTAATGTGAGTGATTATGTGTAGTTTTTCCTGTCTTACATTTCTTGGTTAACTATCCAGATAAGTAAATCAGAGCCCTCTGAAGTCTCTGACTCTAACTCAAAGTTGGAGGCTTTTATGGAGGCTTCCAGACACAGGGGCATTGCCCATCATAGGTCCAAACTTCCCAGGCAATTCCTGAGTAGTCAGTGTGTCGGGACTTGCGAGGTGTCCCGTACAGCATCTTGGGGTGTACGTCCGGTTAGGACCATCTGGATATCGGAAGTTCTGGGACAACATTAATTATCGTAATGCAGACTGGGGAAAACACAGTGCCATGGGTAGAGAAGGAGAAGAATTCATGGCATGGGTACAGGGGAACTTTCTCCGTCAAATATCTCCAGCCCAACAAGGAAGGAAGCAGTGTTGGATCTGGTTCTGGGAAATGAAGTGTGTCAAATGGAATGTGTTACGGTATGAGATCATGTAGCTAACAGTGATGACAACATATTTTGGTTTAAAGGAATTATGGAAAGAGACCAGAAACTATCAAAGCTAAAAATGCTTAATTTCAGTACAGGTAGATTAGAAAAGGTGTTTCCAGGGTAATGGACCAATGAAGGGCATTTAAAGAAGAGGTAGTTCAGGTACAATCCAAGCATATTCCTTTGAAGGAAATAGTAGACCATCCAAAGCTAATGTGCCCGGGGTGACAAAAGGATGTGATGAGGGTTTTTGTTGAGGGTAAACTGTCAGTGTTCACCGTCATTTCATCTCTGAAGCCGACCACAATTTCAGGATTTAGCGCATGGACAGACTTACACCAAAAATCCTGAAGCAGCGGCTTGTCCCTCACTACTTAGCCATCGCTGCACCCCACCCCCACCACCAGCCATGGCTTGAGGCAGCAATCATTTAAATCAGTTGATGTGGCGAGAACTTCCCCATTTCCACTCTCACATCACTGTTAGGAAAGCCTGACAAAGTTAGGTCTTGTTTAATCAGGTGTAACCTGGTTTTCAATGGTGATCTGCGTAATAACTATTGTCGGTGTTTCAGCTTGACTTTAGTATTCTTCATTTCCCGGTTGGCTGTCTATGAGAATTCTTTGATATGAGTGTCCATTTGGACAGTGACATCACCGTAGCTGCACACTGGGAATCCCCATTAAACAATACCCCAACTAATTGAACATTGATAGAGTTAAAGTGATCATCACAAAGATTGCTAGATTTCTGAGTGAGGCTTTCTTTGCAACTGACCGCAAAATCCGAGCCATTGAATGTAAGCGGTTTGCTAGGGAAAAGAATGGGACTGTTAAGGATGCAAAGGAAAATCTTCATGCAGAGACAGAGGACATGGCAAAAGTAATAAATAAGTACTTTGCATCTGTCTTCACAAAGGATGTAGATGATGTAAGGTCACACTGAAAGAAGAGAGGGAAATTACGGACAGGACATTACTAGATAGAGAATATGTAATAAAAAGATCATCATTACTGAAAGTGGGTAAGCCAGCTGGCCCAGATAGAATGCATCCTGGGTTGTGAAAGAAGCAGAGGTAGAAATAGCAGAGGCATTGGTCACAATCTTTCGACCCTCATTGGATACAGAAACAGTGTTGGAGGATTGGAAGGTGAGCTAATGTAATTCAACAAAGGGGAGAGGGATAAACGAGGAGACTACAGACGGTCAGTGGTAGGGAAGCTGTTGGACACTATTATCAGGGACAAAAGAAACTTTCATTTGGAAAGACATGGGGCCGGATTTTACAGCCCTCCATCAGTGTATTAAAGCTGGGGGGAGGGAGTACTCATAAAAGAAAGTGGGTGGCTTGCCCACCTCCCTCCTGCACACCCTCGACCAGTCGTCCATATTTCGGTGGGTGGGGAAGGTGCCTGGCAGCCCGTCCACACTTAGGCCTATTGAGGCCCTTAAGTAGCCAATTAATGGCCACGTAAAGATCCTCATTCTGCCTCCGCTGCTATTTTACATGTGGCAGTGGAAGGCGGAGGTAAGGTGGATAGCCTGGCATCTTTCACTGTGCGGGGCTGCAGTTGGGCAAGGTGCGGGGATACCTCCTTTAGGAGGCCCCCTTTGCCCATCGGAGGCACCCCGCCAAGGTCACACCCCTCTTTCAGACCTTCCCCCGGCATCTCAAACCTGACCCCCCTCTCACTGGGGTCTGCCATCCAGGTCCATCCAAAATCCCAGATTTACCTTTAAGTCCAGGCTCCATCACTTCTTCGTCTCGGAGACTGCCTGTAGTACCAGCAGTGGCCACTGCCCGATCCTGGCGCTGCTGGGACCACAGAGCTGCCAGCCGATCTGATTGGCCGGCAGCTCTCTGGGAAAGGGCTTCCTCCCTGATAGGGCCGGAATTCCAACTCTGCAACAACTAAGGCTGCTCCCAGTGTAATATTGCTGCGAGGCCGCCGGATGTCGGGTGGGTGGGCTGCCTACTGACTTTCTAGTTGGAGGGGCGGGGAATATAGTGCCCCTTAAAATCAGCCCATTGATTAATCAAGGAGAGCCAGGCAAATTGCCTTTGACTAACCTGAATGAATACTTTGGTGAGGTAATAGGAAAGGTTGATTATGGTAGTTTTTTAAAATTCATTCACGGGATATGGGTGTTGCTGGCTAGGCCAGCATTTATTGCCCATGCCTAATTGCCCTTGAGAAGGTGGTGGTGAGCTGCCATCTGGAACTGCTGCAGTCCATGTGGTGTAGATACACCCACCAAGCTGTTAGGGTGGGAGTTCCAGGATTTTGACCCAGCGACAGGAAAGGAATGGTGTGTGGAGGGGAACTTCCAGGTGTTGATATTCCCATGTGCCTGCTGCCCTTGTCTTTTTAGATGGTAGTGGTCATGCATTTGGAAGGTGCTGTCTAAGGAGGTTTGGTGAGTTCCTCAGTCCATCTTGTAGATGGTACACACTGCTGCCACTGTTTGTCGGTGACGGAGGGAGTGAATGTTTGTTGATGGGGTGTCAATCAAGCAAAGTGCTTTGTCCTGGATAGTGTCAAGCTTCTTGAGTGTTGTTAGAGCTGCACTCATCCAGGCAAGTGGGGCATATTCCATCACACTCCTGACTTATGCCTTGTAGATGATGGACAGGCTTTGGGGAATCTGTAGTGTGGTAGATGTTGTTTATGTGGCCTTTTGTAAGGTATTCGACAAAGTGCCACATAGGAGACTTATTAAGAATATGAAAGCCCATGGGGCTATGAGGAAACTGGAAGCGTGGATACAAAAGTGAGCAAATGCTGGTGGGGATGGACGGGTGTTTTTCAGACTAGGGGTGGTTTTCAGTGGTGTTCCTAATTTTTATAAACAACCTTCACTTGGCTGCAGGAAGCACCATTGTAAAGACCCCAGATGGTATGAAAATTGGCAAAGCTGTAGATAGTGATAAGAATTGTTATAGGTTTCAGGACGATAGGCAGAATGGTGAAATGGGCTGAAGGATGGCAAATGGAGTTCAATGCAGAAAGGTGTGAAATGACAACATATATGGCACTCTTTTGAAATGTATCAATGAGCAGAGAGACCTTGGTGGCCCTACACACAGCTCCTTAAATGTTGACAGGGCAAATTGATAAATAAGGTAAATAGGTTACTGGATCTGTAAGTCTTGGAATAGAAAAAAAGTAAAGAATGCATGCCAGAAATGTAAAGATCATTGGTTAGACCATAGCTAGAGTATTGTGGACAATTCTGGACCTCACATTTCAGGAAAGAATGAAAGGCATTAGGAAGGGTACAGAGAAGGTTTCCCAGGATGTCACCAGGAATGAGGACTTAGTGGTTGGGAAAGTTAGGACTGTGCTCTTTCGAACAGAAAAGATAAAGAGGTGTCCTTATAGAGGTTTTCAAGATGATGAGAACCTTTGATAAATTGGGAAAAAATATTTCCTCTGGTGAGTGGGTCAATAACTAGAGGTCATAGATTTAAAACCATTTGAAAAAGATCTAGCAGGGAGATGAGAAGTATTTATTATACTCATAGAGTTGTCGAGATTTGGAATGCTCTGCCCGAGAAGGTGATGGCAGCTAATTCTATGAATAATTCTGAAAAGGCGTTGGGCAGGCACACGATGATGAACTTACAGGGTTGTGGACTGCTCACTCAAAGAGCCAGCTCAGGCACAATGGACCGAGTGGCCTCCTTCAATGCTGCATGTTACTGTGATTCTATAATTAGAAGGGCAGTTCCTGTTCTTGTCCAGCGAAATAAGGCAGCCATTTCATCCAGGGTTAATCTGTTCATGACAAGCAAGAAATGCTGGTCAGGGAACTGTTAGATACTCCCAGCTCGCTTTCCAAACAGTGCCTTAGGATCTTTAACATCCACCGGCACAAGCAGGTGGCTCTAAGTCTCATGCATTACCCAGAGAATGAATAAGTACCGCAATGGAGAGTTTGTCTGATTCCTGCACGTATGCGGCTTGAAGCCAAGTCTGAGTCAGAAGCCAGTGTAGTGGTAACTGAGTCAAGATGAAATTACGAACTTGCATCAAATGTGATTGAGCTATACACGAATGGTTTCCTGGGAGGTAAAGTGAGGTGAAGAGCTGTCTTTTCCACTCTTGTACCCCGGATTTATCCCCAACTAATTAGGTGGAAGCGACCTGTTCCTGTGCCGGCTCTGTAGGTCCTTATACAGGTTTTGGGGCAGTTTCAATCCGTATTCCCAGGATCACTGAGCAAACTACTTGTGGTTTGGGACAAACTGCAGTCTTGTTCCGAGATGCTGCCATGGTGCAGGAGATGGAATTGGGAATGCCACGCTGTCACAGAAGCAGTGGAGCACTACATAGCCCAGAGGCCTCATGCTTTAAGCTCCCAGGGCAGGAGGCAACACAAATTGAGGAAACTGAACGATACAAATCTATAATTTTAGAACAAGAGCAAAATATTGTGAACGCTGGAAATGTGAAATCTGAACAGGATTTATTTGGAATATTCAGCATATCAGACAACCTCTGTGGAGAGGGAAACAGTGTTAATTGGGGGGGATTTTCTGTCCCCGCCAGCAGGAAAGTCAACTGACTTTTGGCCGCTATCCAAATCTTTCAGTCCCCTCTGCAATGATGCCCACCGCTGGCAGGATCGGAAAATCCCGGCCAATGCCTCAGATCAAAATGACCTTTCATCAAACTGGAAGGAGTCAGAGAGTGCTAACATCACTAATCTCTTAACACCTTTCAGTTCTGATGAGGAACCATTGCCCTGAAATGCCAAACTCGTGTTTCTATCTCAAACGATGCTGCCTCACCTGCTGAGCGTTTCCAGCATTTTCCCTTTTTATCGACAATGTTATAAACTTATTAAATAACAAAAATGCGCTTTATGAAACCACGGGCAGGATTTTGAGCTCAGTGTGCAGGCGCGTGCTCGACATGCATGAGCATGAAATAGCGCGCAATGATGTCGGGCGAGCGTCCCGATGTCATCGCGCACTCGCGTGATAATTTGGTCTGCAGGCACGCGTGAGAGTTGGCAGCGTGTCCACTGACATTTAAGAGGGCTATTAAGCCCATTCGTCAATTAATTAAATTGAATTTTTCGCTGCCTGTCCAACCTTATGGCTGGTGGGTGGGCGAATAGGCCAGGCGGCCTTTACATTTTTTTGCGAAAACTCATCCACGGGCGGGATGAGGTTTCCGTCAGCCACTAATAAAACAATAAAAAAAATTTAAAACTCATTTTTCCACACGTTCCTGTTCATGTGACAGAGTCACATGTGGGGACGTGTTTTCCTTATTTTTCAAATCTTTATTTTTCATGTTAAAAATCCTCAGCTCCCTGAGGCAGCTCTGTGCCTTTAGGGAGCTTTCACTGTGCGCACCCCTGCACATGCGCACACTTCAGTGCTCGTGCTCCTCCCGCCCCCCACCCCAGCAGCGCTGAGGTTATCAGCGCATGTTTCACGCTGGCTGGCCATTGACTGGCCAGCCAGTGTGAAATCGCACTAGTGGTCCAATCGCGGGCAGTGGACAGTTTTGAGGCCACTCCTGGGCCTGCCCACCTTGTCTGCCTGACGAGGGGAAAATCCTGCTCCATGTTATAAATGCGAATAAAATCAAGAGAGTTGACTTTTCCAAATCTGAGAGTGCTGGGTTGGGCAGTTGGGGGAGTGGGGGTGGGGGTGGGTGGGGTTGGGGGGGGAGGTTGATGGGGGATCGGAGGGTAAAGGAATGTTTTTGGGGGAGTCTGGCGGGACCTGTACTTGGTCTGTGACCGTACTGATACCTGACCTGGGAATGCTTGGTTAGCCAAAGTGAAAAGGTATTCCCTACGCAAAATAGGCTCAGTTTCCTCAATTAGTTCAAAGGTTCACCAAAATCTTTCAAAAAGAAATATGTAGTGGAACAGAATTTACTGTGAACAAACAGTACATGGTGTTCATTAGACTTGTCCTTGGTTGTTGAAGTTCCATGAGACTCTGTATTGGAAGTTGTTGTAAGTGGGAAATGGAAACAAAACATCTGGGACCTGTGTGAACAGGGCAAGCAACTGAGTGTCTCCTCAACCAATCAAATTGAAGGATTGTGAAATGAACGGTGCAGATTTTGAACCAGGAAGTGCCAGTAAGAATAGTGAATTCAATGTCAAACTAGGTAAAGGAAGCAAAATAAAGTGAGGGAACAAAAGGTAGAATTAAGAGAGAGAAAATAATTGACAGAAATGGAAACAAAAAAAACACAAAATTTAATTTACAGTTTAAAAAAAAAATCTCCAACAATAATTAAAAGCTGAAGGAATGAGACACCTCACTTGTAATAGTTAACTTATACTGCCAGAAAGATTGTTTGGCAGCAATTGGAAATTAGCACACCGTTAAAAAGGATATTTAGACTGAAATGGACAAGCCCTAAATTTCTGTGGTGAGTATAATTCCTAATTGCTACAAAAGTACAGGAACTTTATCTTCAATACGCTTGAAAGAGGAGCCAGATTTCCAGTAACAATGGAGCAGTGTATCTTGTTCAGAAACTGCTGGATTTTCGCTTTTCTCTTAACTGCATATCTGTTCTTGCCTGAAGTTGCCTTTGTGATTTGCACATAAATGATACTGAACACCGTTTGCCTCACAGTTATTTTGACAGGAAGTTCTGGCCCATCAGTTTCACAACTTGCCTGGTGTAAGTTGTTTTGTGTCTATTTTTGCTGAGGCACAGTCAGCCATGACCTAATTGAATGGGAAAGCAGGACCAAGGGGCTGAATAGCCTACTCTTGCTCGTATGATATGTTCCTGTTTCAGTTGTGTCTTTCAGTTGTTTCAGTTATTCAAAAGCCTTTAATTTTAATCCCTATGTGCATTTAATTTTATTTCTGATATATAAAAATAGTTAACCTTATTGCACAATACAGTTAATTGTAACTATATATATATGACTCAGGAGAAAACTACAAGGTGATTAAGGTCAGTCACTCCTTTTCAATGGTTCACTACAATCGTTATTTTTAAAATGTGTTACATATTCATAGCTTCTGGAACAGAATAGTTTCCAATTCATTCTTGTGGCATTGAGATTGATCGAGTGAAGAGAGAGGAGGGTATGAATGAAGGAGATGGGAGATACTGGGTGCAAGTTTGTAGCTGGAGAGTGGGGAGCAGGTTTACTGACTTAAATAACACATTGGATGAGACTGCACCTGCACAGAAAATACTTCACAACAATTGACAGGGCACATTGTACAACAGATTTTTGATCGACAAGGGAGCTAAGGGTTATTGGGGTTTAGGCAGAAAAGTGGGGCTAAGGCCACAATCAGATCAGCCATCATCTTATTGAATGGCGAAGAGGCTCTATGGCTTGAATGGCCTAATCCTGCTCCTATTTTTTATGAGCTTATGTATGGCAGAAAATAGCCTTGCATGTTGACTGAGGGTTAAATGTTGACCAGGACTTTGGGGACAATTCCCCTGCTCTTTTCCAAATACCATCATGGGATCTTGCAACCCACTTGAGAAGGTAGATATGGGGCCACAGCTTAATGTCCTACTCATAAGAATGCACCTCTGACCGTGTAGCAATCCCTCAATACTTCACTGGAGCATCAGCCTAGATTTTATGGCCAAGTCTCTGGTGTGGGACTTTTAGACTCAGAGATGAGAGTGCTACCAACTGAGCCACAACAACACACAGTGGTTAATGGGATAGAGGAAGTAAACCTGAAGCAATACTTCCATATGCACCATTCCCATCAGGGCAAGTATGCCCAAAGCCAGGCTTGTAAAGCACAAATTTAGGACTGATGTCAAAAATGTTTTTTTAACTTTGTAATACAACAAGTGACCAGGTTGAATCAAGGACAGCAAATTGAGGGAACAGCTTTGATGGGAGACAACAGAGTTAATATTCTCGAAGGATGAGATCAAATGAGCAAAACAACTTTATCCATTCAGATCCATCTTGTGAACTATTTAATGGGGCTGATTCTGCAAGAGCAGCCAAACTAGGGTCATGGAACAGGCCTGCCTGAGCTGGCAGCAGTATGGAATAACCTAGCAGAATTTTGTATGGAAAATATATGCAGAGTGGTTGATGCTATTCATGTAATTCTAGTTACAATGAAGAGTGCAGGAGAGCATCCCAGGGGCAGTAGCAGGCATACCCTAAAAATGAGGTGTCAACCTGGTGAAGCTTGCAAGCTTGCCACTTGCGTGCCAAACAGTGGATGCAGCACACAAAAGGCAGAGCTAAGCGATCCCACAGCCAACGGATCAGGTCAAAGCTCTGCAGCCCCGCCACATCCAGTCGTGAATGGTGGTGCACAATTAAACAACTAATTGAAGGAGGGTGCTCCACAAATATCCCCAACGTCAATGCCAGGGGAGCTTAGCACATCAGTGCAAAAGACAAAGCTGAAGCATTTGCATCCATCTTCAGCTGGAAGTTCCGAGTGGATGATCCACCTTAGCCTCCTCTTGAGGTCCCCACCACCACAGCCAATTCAATTCACTCTACTTGATATCAAGAAACGGTTGAAAGCACTGGATAGATAAAAGATTATCAGCCCTGACAATATGCTGAGAATAGTACTGTAGAATGTGATCCAAAACCAGCCACGCCTTTTGGCAAGTTGTTCCAGTACAGATGCAATACTGGCATCTACCCAGCAATGCGGAAAATTGCCCAGGTATGTCTTGTCCACAAAAAGCAGGACAAATCCAACTTGGCCAATTACCGCCCCATCAGTCTACTCTCGATGATTGGTAAAGTGATAAAAGGTGTCTTTGACAGTGTTATCCAGTGGCATTTAATCAGCAATAAGTTGCTCAGTTTGGGTTCCGCCAGGGCAACTCAGCTCCTGACCTCATTACAGCCTTGGTCCAAACATGGGGCAAAAGATCTGAATGCATAGGTGAGGTGAGAGTAACTGCCCTTGACATTAAGGCAGCATTTGACCGAGTGTGGCATCAAGGAGTCCTAGCAAAACTGGGGTCAATGGGAATCGGGGGAAAACTCTCCACTGGTCGGATTCATACCTAGCACAAAGGAAGATGATTGTGGTTGTTGGAGGTCAATCATCTCAGCAGGAGTTCCTTAAGGTAGCGCCCTCGGCCCAATCACCTTCAGCTGCTTCATCAATGATCTTCCTTCCATCATAAGGTCAGAAGTGGGGATGTTTGCTGATGATTGCATAATTTTCAGCACCATTTGCGACTCCTCAGATACTGAAGCAGCCCATGTCCATATGCAGCAAGACCTAGACAACATTTGGGCTTGGGCTGATAAGTGTCAAGTAACATTCGTGCCACACAAGTGCCAGGCAATGACCATTTTCAACAAGAGAGAACCCAACTATCACCCATTGACATTCAATGGCATTACCATTGCTGACTTCCCCACTATCAACATCCTAGGGTTCACCATTGACCAGAAACTGAACTTGATCAGCCATACAAATAATGTAGTGACAAGAGAAAGTCAGAGGTTGGGAATTCTGCTGAGAATGACTCACCTCCTGACTCCCCAAAGCCTGTCCGTCATTTACAAGGCACAAGTCAGGAGTGTGATGGAATGCTCTTCACTTGCCTGGGTGAGTGCAGCTCCAACAACAACTCAAAAAGCTCAACATCATCCAGGACAAAACAGTGGCTCCCCATCCACCACCTTAAACGTTCACTGCCTCCACCACCAATACACAGTGGCAGCAGTGTGTATGATGATCTCACCAAGCTGCCTTCGCCAGCGCCTTTCAAATCCATGACCTCTAGATGGACAAGGGCAGTAGATGCACGGAAACACCACCACCTAAAAGTTCCATTCCAAGTCACACACCTACCTGACTTGGAACTATATTGCCGGTCCTTCACTGTCACTGGATCAAAATCCTGGAACTCTCTCCCTAACAGCACTGTGGGTGGACTTATACCTCATGGACTGCAGTGGTTCAAGAAGGCAGCTCGCCACCACCTTCTCAAGGGCAATTAGGGACGAGCAACAAACGCTGGCCTAGCCAGTAATGCCTACACCCTGTGAAAGAATACAGGTGAAACAACAGCTTTTAAAGGGCTGCAGCTTGCCATTGAAGGGGAGCAGAATGGTTGAAGAAGATGGAATGAGTTAGTAAGTGTTTGTGGCAAGGTTTGGTGTTTTTGGAGGATTCATTGGGGATTCTGCTGCAAGAAGAGGGTCAAAGATGAATGGATCTCCATTGGTGTAGAAGCTCCCTCCCTGCTCCCTTTGTTATTGTATGGTAGAGTATGACCACAGATAGCATAATGAGTTCATGCTGTATCCCAGGAAATTCAGCATTACCAAGAAAAGCACCAAGACAAGGCATGTAAATCTCAGGTTTGGCAGCATCGTAGTTATGCTCCTAGACTAGTAATCCAGAGGCCTGGATGAATAATTGGCAGATATGAGTTCAGGTATGACCATGATGGTTTGGAAATCTAAATGCAATTAATTAAATTAATTTGGAAGAAATTAATGGTGGCCATAAATCTACCAGATTGTCATAAACCCCATCTGCTTCACTAATGTCCTTTAGGGAAGGAAATCTGTCCTTACACTGTCTAGAATATTGGTGACTCCAGACCTACAGCAATGTGGCTGATTCATCACCCTGTGAAATGGCTGAGCAAGACACTCAGTTGTCAAGCACCACCACCACCACCTTTGCAAGGGCAATTAGGATGGGCAATGTTGGGAAGATATAATAATTTCCATAATGTTATTGGAATTTATTGTAAAATAGAGTAATAGTGGGATGTATCTATGTGTATGTGTGTGTGTTTGTGAGATTTAATTGATTTAGAGGCAGCTAGTCTGAGTGCTTTGATGTAAGAAGAGAAGTTAAGTTTGAAATGTTATTTAGATAAACATGGGAATGTTTTAGAATGTGAAGTATAAAGGGAATATTTGCATTTTTAAACAAACTAAAGTGGCTTGAATTCAAAGGAGCAGGTGTAATGGATACCTAGCCAGCAGAAGTAGTAAGAAATAGATTGTTTATTTAATTTTCCTAAAGATTATTGGTGGGATTGGTACTATGATAGATTTTCTATTAGTAAAGAGGTAAAGTTCAAAAGACATAGTGAAACAATGGGAATTTGCATTCAAAGAGGAAAATATGTATAAAAGAGAGAAGGCTGTGTGTAAGGAGGAAGTTTAAGATCCAACAAGTGTGAAAAGCCTACAGCCTGTGTACCAAATTGCTGCCTACAGGGACTGAACTTAAGAGAACTCACTTTGAATCCGACTGTTCAGGGTATTGCTTACTTTGCCTGGGTCTTTTAAAATCTATGTGTCTGAGTGTTGCCTTAACGAAAGTGTAACTGGGAGTTAAATTAATTAGGGGATTTAGAGGTTATTATAGTAGCAATTTGTAGACATACATATGTGCTTACAATCTTTTCTTTTATTAATAAATGTTTAATTTAGTTTTATAGAAACTTCTTAAGACGCGGTGGTCTTATTATTGATATTCAAAGCCCGCATCTCGAAACATACAAATTGAAAATTAGTTGTGACAGCTGTTTCAAGTTCTCCTCTGGGATTTGAACAGCTCAGCATTTACCATCTGCTGTGTCATAACAGTCAATAACTGCCCCCGCATCGGTGACACCCACAGACTATGAGTAAATAGGAAAAACACATGCATAATCAACTTTGTCTACATTATTACTAATGGGCCATATAACGCTTTGCAAAAATGTAACTGTTAAGCCATTGTTTATTGTTGTAGAACAATAACATATTCCATACCATCTCCAGTTTTTACAAGTGTTACTTCTGGTTAGCACGTTGTCAAAACCCAGCAATAATCTCATTATTCTGTATGAGATCTTGCTGTGAACAAAATGACTCTGAGTTTGGCTAAAACACTACAGCAGTCCATTGGATGTGAAGGGTTCTGAGGCACTTTGGGATCTGGCAAGTCATTGTGTGAAATGCAAGTCTGCCGGGAGGAATCAATTCATGTCTGTCTTGATTGAGGTTTTCTCTTGGGTTCCCATAAGGCTGTGGTTACAGACAAACGGCCTAATTGAAGAATGGCAGTGGAACACAGGAATAGCAGTGGACCATTGGGCCCCTCATTCCTGTTGAGCCATTCAACGAGATCATTGCTGATATGTATTCTAACTCCATCCACCTACCTTGGCTCCATGCATGTGTCCTTGGAGATGACCATGGAACAGACCATTTTGGACTCTTGATCTAGGGGAGCTATGTGGATTTGATGGGACATTTGGGGTGGCATAATGGGATAAAAGGACAAATGTGAAGTGCGGTTATAGAAGCTGATATACTGTTTACACAATTTACTGTGTTTCTTTTAAAGCTACGTTTCATTTTAGCGGAGCGGAAATAGTGACTGAGACCAGGCAGATTAAAATCTTTTCAATATTGATAACTTTGATGGTATCAAAAGCACTTTGGGCAATTTAGTCAACCGATTGATGAATGCATAAAAGCATGGTAACCACAATGTGATAGGACACACACTGCTTCTCGTGATTCTTGGCTTTACCACAAGAAAGGAGGCAAGATGCTTCCTCACGAATAGGTCATGTAACTTAGATGGTGGTTCTGGTCTTATGCACTTTTTTGTGGCTGGATTCAGAGACATTCTCAGTGCAATTTAAGGGGTGTATAACGTTGAGGCAGCAAAATGCACAGTGCTATTTGGAAGTCATGTTATTCAATAATTTTCTGGTCCATCTTCCTTTATGCTCTTATAGGCATTTGCTCTATTCGCAGAAAGGCAACTGTGTTCTCCCAAATCAGTAGCATAGAATCATGGAATGATGACTGGTGCAGCGCAGAAGGAGGTTGTTTGGTCCATTAGATTTGGGGTAGAGGTAGCCGCTTGTTCCCTTTAGCCCCAAAAATGATTCCTCACCAAGTATTGATCCAATTCCCTTTTGAAAATGACTATTGAATCTGCTTCCGTTGACAATAAAGTAGGCAACTAAGCCCATTAAGGAGATAATTTCCAGTGATTTTACATGGCCTGTCCAATCTTACGGTTGGCGGACGGGCCAAACAGCCAGGCGGCCTTCGCATTTTCACTACAAGCTACATCCAGGGCGGAATGAGATGTCCGAGGTTAAACAAAATAAAACAAGATGTTTGAGGGATGAACCGCTATGTAGTCTGCTGCCAGGCATTTGCATTTACAGTACTGTCACAGTTTGCATCAGTTAATTGAGCTCAATTCATTTTCAAATTACTGCAGCTCCCTGAGGCAGCTCCACAGCAGCCACCAGCCTTCAGGGAGCGCGAGCCCTTCTCTCTCTCCCTTCTCTCGGCGCCCGCCCTCTTGCCGCACCCCTCCCGGCAGCGCTGAGCCTTTCTCAGTGCGTATTTCACGCTGGCCCTGGGCCAGCCGGTGTGAAATTGCGTTCGAGGGCCGACCGCGGGCAGAACCGCATTTCGTGCCTGCTTCCGGGCCCGCTGATCACGCACGCCCGACGCACTCAAGATTCAGGCCATGGTTTCTCTCATTTACTCGTTCAAAACCCCTCCCAATTTTGAACACCTCTACCAAATCCCCTCTTGACAGCCTTCCTAAAGTATGGTGTCCAGAATGGAACAAAGTACTCCAGCTGAGGGCTATGCAGTGTTTTATAAAGGTTTAGCAGTACTTTTTTTGCTTTTGTACTCTATTTGTAAAGCCATGGATCCCATATTTTTTTTTTAACAGCCTTCTCAACCCTTCTTACCATCTTCGTGGATTTGTGCACATACAGCCCCAGGCTGTTGCACCCGCTATAAAATTGTATCATTTAGTACCTTGAGAACCGTACACCTTTATTTAGACTGAAACAACCTGTAACTGCCAGCAGCTGCAAGAAAATCTCTCTGCAAGTTACAGGAAACCATGCAAGATCTGCCGACATGAACTCTGGCCATTGTTCCCTTACTTAATGGGCGTCAGGTGTAGCATCACAGCTTTAAGTTCAATAATGGAAAATGCTGGAATTAGTCCAAGTGAGAGTGTTGGAACTTGCTTTTTCCATGACCAGTACTTTCTCCTTCAAATGTATATCAAATATACTGGTG
Source organism: Cetorhinus maximus (assembly GCF_964194155.1). Lineage (NCBI taxonomy): Eukaryota > Metazoa > Chordata > Chondrichthyes > Lamniformes > Cetorhinidae > Cetorhinus > Cetorhinus maximus. Next base: position 141,685,049 of record NC_135884.1, on the reverse strand, counting down.
TCTTCTTGTCTTATGGATTGTGATTTCTTTTTCCCTGGATCGTCTTTTTTGTATCTCCTAGTTTAAATTAGCTCTTAAAAACTCAGGTGAAAGTTACACCTTTATTGGAGAGTAGCCTGCCTGCTCAGTGGTAGTAAACCTAGATGGCAGCCATAGCAACCATTTGAAGCTTGCAACATAGCTTAATGTGCTACAAAGTTAATTGCAAAGCAGCAGTGTTGATGTCCTTGCCAATCAAATGACTAACGCTCGTATTGTATTACACATAAATTGGTAGCTGTTAGACTGTTAACTTTACTCTTCATTGTTGGATTGTTGTATAATAATCTTTCAACTTGTAGAACCAATTTACAATGACTATTTGCTTTGAACAAGATGTCAACGACACATGTAACTGGAAAGCAGCAACAAGCCTTTGCTTCATGGGCTGAGAGGGTTGGTGACATTTTACAGATTGTCTCTATTTCTGAATCTGTTCTGGACCCCTCATGATTTCGAACACCTTGACCAAACCTACTGTCAAACTATTCTCTAAGGAGAACGACCCCAGTTTCTTCAGTTGATCCGTGTAACTGAAATTCCTCATCCCCGGAATCATTTTCCTAATTCTTTTCTGTACTCTCTCTAAATTCTGCACCCATTCTTCCTAAAGTGTGGTGCCCGGGAATGGACACAGTACTCCAGTTGGGGCTAACAGTGTTCTATAAAGTTTTACCATAACCTCCATGCTCTTTTTTCTATATGCCTCTATTTATAAAACTAAGGATCCCATATGCATTTTTAGCAGCTTTCTCAACCCGTCCTATCACCTTCAACAGCTTTTGCACATCAATTCCTAGGTTTCTCTGTTATTTCAGCTCCTCGGAATTGTGCCCTTTAGTTTATATCACCTCTCATCATTCTTCCTACTAAAATATATAATTCCACACGTCTCTGCATTAGATTTAATCCATCGTGAGTCTGCCCATTCTGCCAGTTTCTCTATTCCTCTTGAGGCATATCACTATTTTCCTCCTGCATAGACTTTTACAGAACAGAAACAGGCCATTTGGCCCAACTGATCTATTGCTGGTGTTAATGGTCTGCACAAACCTCATCTCACACATTATCTAGATTCCCTACAAGATTGTCCTGTCTTGGAATTTCCTTGTACACCACCTGTTGAGCCCATGTTTAAGAAACACCAGTTCTTACATTAGAACTCTAGCTCCACTTAATAGAAACTTTTAACAAATGGCTAAATTAAGTGAAAGATTGGAGAAATGACAAGATTAACATTCCAACAAAGGTTTCTGTCCGAATTCATGAATATCAAAAATGCTGGAAGTGTAAGGCAAATCCATCAAAGCCCACTAGAGATAAATAGGCCAAAGCTCCAAATTCATTCTATTCTAACCATTCAAATCTCTAGACTAATCATAAAGTCCTTCCTTATGGTTGAGGATGGCCATTTAGTCTATCTATTCAAGAAGACATAATGTCCTCCCCATTGCAACATGTAATGGGTTCTTTAGTGATTCCTTTAGTATTCAATTTGAAAATCACTCTCCTAGAGAGAAAGAACTCCCTGAGGGGATTGACCTTGTGCCTCTCCTCTGAACCTCCTCCATGGCTCTCCAGTGTTATGGTGACCAGAACTGGATGCGGCATTTGAGGTATGCTCTGCCTTCAACTCTGTACGGTTTCAGTATGACTTACTTTGACTTGTACTGTACTTTCCTGAATGTACTTTAAAAGCACTTTATTTGTTTTGCTGATTGCAACTCTATTGTGATCGGACATCTTTAGCTATTTTCACATTGCTTGTGAGCTACGTCCCCCATGTTTCTTTTCCTGTGTACTGATGTTATTAGTTTTTATCAGCCTTTGATATGTCCACTTAGAATCTATTAATCAGAATATCTGTATTTCCTCAACTGCCTCCTTTGATTCAATTGTTAATCCTGGTGCAAAATCAGCTGCTGGTTTCATGAGCTTCTGAGTCCAAGTTGGGAATGCATATGGACAAGAGTAGAGAATAAAAATGGAAAATTATTCCATTCTCCTGGCACCAACATTGTTCTTTTCCATCCATCCATAATTAGCCACAGTGGACAATGTGCCGTAACCATCTCTCTCTGTCCACTGCAATTCTGCGCGCCACTGTTATTCCTCCCTCAGTCCAGTTTCTGATGTTGTTTATCTATCCAGTCCTTCTCTGACTTGGCCTGTTCTTTCTTGATGTTTCACCTTCTATTGTTGTCAGCACCAGACTCTCACCGCGCCTTTTCTAATGGTCAGACTTTCTCCATTTCTGCTTCTTCACTTTAACCAAAAGCCCATATTCGTTTCTATACTCATTACCAGTATTCATCCTTCCTATCACAATGACTCTAACAATAACTGGGGAACAGTTCCATGGGTACCAAAAGCCCACTGGTACCTTACCCACAGGATCACTTGACATTTACAAATCTAAGCAGTAAGACTTGGCTAGTTATATATCAATGGATCTTACCTGCTATTCACACACATGCTAATTTTTTTTACAGGGGTTTGGAAAGTAACCGGTAGCAGGAGCCCTGACTGAATTATTTCCACCTCTTCCTAGCCTAAGCCGCTGACACAAATTCTAATGTGCCAACTGCCAAACAAGTTGAAATCAATCTATTCAGCACAGACTGGGGATCGAACCTGGGACTATCTGGCCTGTATATTTTAGTACTGTACCACATAGAACACACTAAGCAATTGAGAAGCCAATTCCCTCATTAATAAGCACCTAATTCAATTCTTTCTTCCATCTTTGCCCTCTAGTGGTTTAACTTCCTATATTCTCAACTGATTCCTAGCCAGCGTTGCCACGATTTTCCGGTTATGATCGGAACACCGAGAAAGCAGATGTCTGCACTTTCTTACCTGGCAGAAAGGTGATTTTCTTTGGGAACATTTACATGCTCACATAACCAAGATCTGATCTTTGAGTTTAGATCAGTTTTTTGATGCTTGCTCTAACTTGTCTTGTATACACAAATACTTGCATATCATGTTTCTCAAGGTTCAAGTCTCATAGCACATGAAAGAAAACAAGTTTAATATGCACTTTGGCCTTAGGGGAGGGGGGGAATATCTCACGGGAAAATTTCATGCGAGTTCCAATAACAAGCAAAAGTAATGGTGACGTTGGAATGCTACCTCCGCTTTATAGAAATTTTTAACAAATGCCTAAATTAAATGGAAAGATTGGGGAAATGACAAGATTAACATTCAAACGAAGATTTGTGCCTGAATTCAGGAATATCGAAAATGCAGGAAATGCATGGCAAATCAATGTCCCAATCCTCTTTTTCCACGCGCAATTCTTGGGGAGTAAGTTATTGTTGAAGAACTCCTGCACAAAGTGAAGAGAATGTAGCACCGGAACTAAGGAAGCCCCGAGCTCAAAAAATGTCAGGTGGGCTGCTTCCAGCCACTCCCTTCGTAGCCCACATGGCGTGCCCGCAATGATGGGCACTAGCATGGGCCTGCCATTGCCAGAAGGATGCAGAGTGGGTGAATTGTGACATCAAACAGCCTCTAACTTTGACTTGACACATGATCTGCAATTCTGGATCACACAGATCGAGTTAATCACTCTTAATCACTCCAAGCTGGACTTGCGTTCAGCTGCAGGAGGGACCCTTTGCAGGTGGGTTTACCATCCAGCTTCCAGGTGAGGGGCTTTTGACTTTCTTTTATTGGTGCAGAGTTAGTGGAAGCACTGTGTTCTGTGTTTGCATAGGATGTACTGAACAGAAACAGGCCATTCAACCCACTTGGCCCATGCCAGTGTCTACACTCCAGTCTAGCCTACTCTCAGCTTTCCTCATCTAAATCTATCATTGTAACCCTCTATTCCCTTCTCTCCATATGTTTGTCTAACTTCCCCTTAAATGCTTCGACACTATCTGCTTCGACCACTCCCAATGACAGTGAGTTTCACAATCTCACCACTCTTTGGGCAGAGAAGTTTCTTCTAAATTCCCTATTGGATTTCTTGGTGACTATCTTATGTTGATGGCTTCTAATTATGCTCTTCCCTACAAAAGGAAACATTCTCTCTGTATCCACTCTACCAAAAGCCTTCATAATTTTAATGACCTCTATTAGGTCACCCCTCAGCCTTCTTTTTTCAAGAGGAAAGACATCCGGCCTGTTTTTCCTTTCCTGATATGTATACCCACACATTTCTGGGATCATCCTTGTAAATCTTCTCTGCACATTCTCCAGTGCCTCTATATTGTTTTTATAATATGGCGACCAAAACCGCATGTAGTACTTTTAAGCGTGGTCTAACCAAAGTTTGATACAGGTTTAGCATAACTTCCCTGCTTTTCAATTCTATCCTTCTAGAAATAAAGCCCAGTGCTCGGTTTCCTTTTTTTATTACCTGCCGCCTTGCTAACCTTTGGTGCAATTTTTAGTGATTGATATATTTGTACTCTGAAATCCCTTTGTTCCTCTACCCGAACTGGTCTTGCAACTTCCAAGTAATAAGAGTCCTCCCTATCCTTCCAATCAAGGTGTTATTGGAGGGAATAAAAACAGAAATGTTGAAAGACTCAGCAGGTCTGGCGGCATCTTTGGAGAGAGAAACAAAGTTAATGTTTCGATTCTGTATGACTCTTCTTCAGAGGGCTCAGTTGATGTACGTGAGCCCGTATCCTCCTGGTTCTTTGCTGCTCCCTGTGGTTTTGTGCCACCCTCCCCTGTAAGAAAGGGGAAAATTGTGAGCACTTCACAATGTGTCTGGGTGATGTGCCCACTATAATTGAATAGCTGAAGGTTTGTGAATGCTGTGAGGGGTGGGTGTGAGGCTGGCAGCATTGGTAGGAGTCAGAAGGTGAGGCGGAGCATCTTTTAGGCATTGGTCCTGATTGCTGCTGGGCGAGTGATGAGGGTGCATAGTGTAATGAGCAGCGTGAAAGGTTGGTGGAGTAGTGGGTAGAAGATTTAACATGAAGAAACATTAACTGACCTTGACCAGCCGTGTAAGGTCATTGAATTTTTTCCAGCACTGCAGCCAGATCTTTGGGGCTAGACTCCAGGAATTAATCTCCCTGGTCAACTGCTCCCTTTCCTTCTCAGTGTGTGCCTTGACATCCTCCTGGCCCCCTGCGGGAATATGGCTTCTTTGTTCCTTTCCATCTCTTTCACTATTACCTCCAGCGCCACATCAGCAAACCTGGCATCCTCCTCCCTTTACTGTTGATCCATTTGTTGTGCTTTTCCTCCTAGCCAAGTGTTCCAACAATAGTCTGCTGTATCTCCTGTTGCGTGAGTGTGGTTCCGTTTAAGAGGGGTAGGCTATCTTTTTAAGGCCCAGGTTAGCTCTTGCCATGGAGGCTGTGGGGCCCCTTGTGGAGCGTGCAGCCAGTCAGCAGCACATCATGAGGTGGCTGAGATGAGGATGGGATGAGGGAACAGCATGTAGATTGCATGCTGCCTGGCACCCAAAAATGGGCCTTATCCAATCCTTTCCCTTGTTGTTAAATTACATGTGCTCCCCTGTGTAATTCTAGCTCGTTGCCTTCCATTTAGTCAGCTTTACTTCTTTTCTCCTGCTTCAATTTAAAAATTCACCTCATTTGATTTTCTTCCCTTCTGCTTTGCAAGACCTTGGTTGACAAGGCGGACAGCTGGCTTGGTCACAATTGCCCCTCTCAAGTCTTGAGACAAGCTTAGAAGAGATGTCACAGGAGCCATCCAGAATTTTTTGGAATTGTAACTGGAAAGCTTTAGGCCCCTATCATTTATGCTCTTTTACAATGAACTGTAATGAGCAATGGCTCATCTGTATACATTTACTTCAGTACTGTCTATTTGAACTGTTGCTCATTGCCTGTCAGGAAGCACCTGGTACTTGAGCCACACCTCTCTCTGGCTGCACAGTCCAGATCAACAACTGTTGAACAGTTGACAACCATCTGTTGGCCTACCATGCGGCACTATTAACATATTGGAGAGCCAGTGTCCTATAAACACTTTTGCCTTTCCCTTATACTTTCTTTCTTTTGCAGTTGGACTGAGAACAGCCCAATGAATGTTTATTGATTCCTATTTTCTAGGTTAAAGTTAAATAAAAACTCGATTCCTCTTTTCTGTGGGAGTGGGCAGTTAGTGTTTAAACCATATGTTGCGCAACAGAATATAAATAGCCGGTGCTGAAGTAGATGCATATGGATGAGCCATGGCTCATTACAGTTCATTATAAAGGAGCATAAATGATGGAGGCAAAAAGCTTCCCAGTTACAATTCCAAAAACACACAAGTTTGCAGAAGCCCACTTACCTTGAACTTAAAGAATGAACAAAGGAGCGTTTTGTAACCATGGGCGGAATCGTCCCAGATTTGCGCAAAGTGCGGTAGTAGGCGGGAAAAAAAAGTCGTTTCACCCGCCAGCCGCAATGCTGGGTTTTCGTGCTGTATCGTCCCATTTGCCCCTCGTTAATTGTGCATGCTGGTGGGTGGCCTCCGATTTGCCGGCCACACCGCTACTGCGCCACTTCCTCACGCAGGGCGCCATATTTAAACTGCAGCCGCGCGCACACTTCTCAATGCCTGCAGCCCAGGACTGCTCCGGTGAAGACATAGCCCCAAAAGCCAAGAAGAGTGCAGCCTCCCGATTCAGTGACGCATCCCTGGGATGCCTTCTGGACGCTGTGGAGGCTCACCGCGATATCCTCTACCCCAGCTCCGGCCGCAGGAGGCCCATCAGTCTCACCACTCCGGCTTGGAAGGCGGTGGCAGAGGTGGTCAGTGCCAACGCTGCACACAGGAGGTTGGTCACCCAGTGCAGAAAGTGGATGAATGAACTCATCCATGCCACCAGGGTAAGGCAACCATCTCATCACTCTAAAATCAAACGCTTACAAGGCCATCACACATTCACTGGCATCTCACTCACTGCCAGCTCAAGGGACATCACCACTTACTCTCTCACATACACCCTCACATCTCCAACTGGTCTCATCTGCTCTGGAGAATGTTTCCTCAGCCCTCACCAGCTTGAGGCCACTTGCACAGATCAACTTGTGTTCCCACACACACCCTGGGATACCCCACTTTCCCAGTGCAGCCCTCACCCTGCAGCCTCTTCCCTTGCCTGAGGCCACTTCTCCCCCTTCCCCGAACAAGCCCTGGCCCTACAGCTGTTGAAAAGCCAACCCCACCTTACGGCTGATCTGGTAGGTAGACACCTGCCCGTGAGCCCCCCTAACAGTGATGTGGTGCTGTCTGTGAAGCCTGGCGCTGATGACTGTGAGTGCTGCCCAAAGCAAGGTTGGTAAATAAACCTCAAAGTCCCGAGAGAAGTGCAGCCCGCTGGGTGCACGTCACTTATGTACAGTTGTGAAACCCACCAACATACCCGGACGATCCAACGTGGGGTGGGGGGGAGGGGGGTGGGGGGTGATTCTGGTGAGCAAGGCTTATAATGAGATGCCCTAGTATTGAAGTTAGGTTCCCGACATGCGGCGTTGGGAAACACGGCCCCGCCATTGATGGGTGGAGCGGACGATCGCAAACTAGTTTCACGACGGCGTGAAACCGGTTTTTGGCCATCTCGCCATTTTTCAGGTGGGGTGCTTGTGATTTTCTTTCGCTGCTGCCGAGTTAGTGGAATTAGTGTCTGAGCACACTCTGTCGTTGGGGGAGTTGACAGACGTTCTTTTAGGCAGAGGGGAGATGTGTGGGTCCTTTGGATGTAGGCGGACGGAATTTGAAGGTCTCTGAGCAGGAAATTCCCTCTGAGAGACGGGGGGGCTATGGTTGCAGTTCCTGTTTGGCTGCAGCATCGCAGGGAGATGGAATAGAGGCAGCTGGGAAGAGATGTTCACAGAGGAACGGGGAGGAGGGGGGGTCACAGCAGGAGGCCTTACCCACCTAGAGACCTCAGCCGCAGTGTCTGCGGTTTCACCAAGAGGGCAGTTACGGAACTGTGCCCCCTGCTTTAATTGGGCACACAGCCTCAGTGCAGGTTGAGGGGATGATGCTCCCATTGGCTGTGAAGGTCGCCATAGCTCCCAATGTCCACACCAATGGCTGTGAAGGTTGACATGGCCCCCAATGTCCACACCAGTGGATCTTTCCAGGCTGCAGCCAACAACATCACTAACATTTCCCAGTTCAACATGCACCGTTGCATCAGAGAGATCACTGAGGCCTGCTACACCAGGAAAGAAACTTCATTATCTTGTCTCTAGACAGAGAGAAGCAGGGGGAGTGTGCACATGGTGTTGCCAATGGTGCAGGGAGTTACTTATTGCAGGCACTTGGCTCAGCAGGTGCCACATCTCAATGGGGGGATGTGCTGGAAGTGCAAAGGGCTCCACTCCCTGTACATGCAGGTGGTGTGTGACTATGCACAGACCTTCACGCTGGTAAATTCCCATTATCCTCGCAGCTGCCACAATGCTTCCATCTTGTTTTACTCAGCCAATCCAGCCATCTTTGAACCACCACTGTCAAATCAGAGGGTGGTTGTTTGGCAACAAGGGCTCCCCTTGAGTAGTGACTCATTACTCCACCCTGCCACCTGACCATATGTGGAGGGCGCTACTGCAATGAGAAACAACGTGCAGCTAGGAATATTTTGGAGCAGACCATTAACACCCTGTAGCAATGGTTCTGCTGCTTGGATCGCTTGGGGAGAACCCTCTAGTATGCGCTGGAGGATGTCAATTCATGGTGGTCTGCTTCATCCCCACACCTGACAATCATGAGGGTGCAGTGCTGCCTTCCAGGCTTTTGGCAACCACCTCAGGAGGAGGAAGAGGAGCAAGAGGAGGAGGAAAAGGAAGAGATGAGGCATCTGGGACTTCATTGCTCCAGACAGGCTGTCCATGAGAGTCTTATCAGACTCCAACTCCCCTGAAAAAATCCCCAGTTTACAGTTGCTCCACATTTCTCCACTTTTCTATCCCTCTGTTATGGACCTTAAAAGTGTCCTTCTAGCCAAAGTCCTTAAATAAAAGACATAACAAATGAAAGTTTCCATACCAATTTTATTCAAGAATACTTGCAGCAATACACACAAAATTGAACTGTTCACCTTTGTGGATTCCCTGAGTGTGTGTCTTGTGGGGGCCTTTGCCTGGCTGTGTACTCCTATGCATTGCTGCCCCTGTGGCTGCAGCATGGTGGGTGGAAGGCACCTGACTTTCTCTGAGGGAGACTGCTGAGGACCTTGCAGGATGCCCTCGAGCAGCTCTGGGCCTTGGGGGCTCGGCTTCGGACCGTACCACTTTGGTATGGGTGGAAACAGTCTGGACTGGCTGACCAGCAACAGCAGGGACACTGGTGGAGTGGCAGTGTTAGGAGCATGAAGGCTGTCATCCTGAGGGAAGGCATAACAGCACCAGTGCCTTTCCCCATGGGGCAGCACCTCAATGCGATCATTTGCTGTAGCACAGATTGTTGGACTGCAGTGAGAGCCTACAAGCCCCTTTAAGCACTGGTATCCACAGCCATGATGGCAACAGTCTGAGCCTTCATGGCACCAAGCTGAGTCTCCTTGGCAATGAGCATGGATCTCATGACCTCAGTCTGATCTTCCACTGCAGCACTTAAGACGTTCGGTGGCTTCTGCCTCTGCGGCAATGGAAAGAGATTGGGCATCATACACTCCATCACGGTTGGCTCTGCCAGTGCCATTATGTTGGAAAGGATGGAGTCCAGGCTCTATGCCAAGCATTTTTGAGTGAATGTCTGTCAGTTTTTTTCTGTACATCACTCCGCTATAGTCCTCATCTGAGTCCCATGCTGCAGAATTCATGTCTGATCTTCCGTGTGCGGTGAGCTGGCACATGGGTTATCCTTTCCACCTGGACTTGCTGCAGCTCACTCGTGTCTGCTGGGTCACCATGTGCCAATCCTACCCCCATACCACGCTCTAGGGTATGTGCAATGCCAGTGTCTGGGCCGGTGGTTCTAAATGGCAAATTGAGCGATGGTGTTTCTTCCTCTAAGCAATACTCTTCTTCACACCCTGCATCATCAGGGATAACTGCACAAGGAGAGGTTTGGGGTGGGGGAAGGGGGAGGACGTGGAAAGCAAGTGGTGCACATTTATACCATCTGCAGCTTGTGCTTGATACCAGTTTTCGAAATGAGGTTGAAGTGGGATTTCAGAAGGTGCAAAAGGCAGAAACAACTCGTCGGTTTGGATGACCTCAATGGTGCTGATTGTTGTGGTCTCAGTGAAGGTCACGCCAATAATGAGGAACACCGTCTCCTACAAGAGGGTGAGGAAATGGAGGTATGCCTGTCCCTTGCAGTTCTCTGCTGCTCTTCTCCTGTTACCTACCACTTTGTTTCCCAGAGGAAAGATTATTAGTGTGTGTATTGCAATCTGTTTAAGTAATGTGCCTGTCATAGCTGAAAGGCTAGAAGCATATGGAAGCTGTGAGGTGTGAGTGAGGTTTCCAGCAATGGTAAGCCTGTGAGGGTGAAGTGGATCATATAAATGTTAGACATGAGTTCTGGTTGCTAGATGGATCACAGTGGTGGAGGTGTGTGGCTTTGAGCGATGTGTGAGATTAGTGGTGTGGTAAGTAACAGATGGCATTTGAAGAAGCTTTCACTGACCTTGACTACTCGCACAAGATCATTGAACTTTTTCCCAAAATGTAGCCAGGCGCTCAGGGGCCAGAGTCCTAGCATTGACCTTGGTGGCTATCTGCTTCCGCTCTCTTACAAGTGCTTGTCTTATGCGCCTCCCAGCCGCCTGTAGAAAGATGAAGTCCCTTCTCCTTTCCACCTCCTGCACTAAACCATCCCATGCTGAATCTGAGAACCTGGGAGCCCTCCCTCACTCTCTCTTTGGTCTGTTCTGGTCATTTCCTGTTGAGAGAGTCTTTCCCATACAGCGAGAGTGCATCTCCACTTTAACATAGGCAGACTAGCTTTTAGAAGTGTGGGCTAGCTTTAATTTGTGCTAGCCTCATATGAACCAATCAATCTGCCTGGTGTTCTACCACTCAGTAGCACGATTAGCACTGGGCTGCATGCACAATTATGTAGATGAACAGGAAGCACAAAGCTTGCATACTGCCTGCATCTCTTCTGTTGAGCATGGGGTGATCGCAATTGCGATCTCTGCACCCACCAATGGTTCTTTTCCAATTGTTAGCTCATGGTCTCGCCCCAGACAAAAGCCATGAGTACTGAAGTAGGAGGATAAGGCAGGTGAATGCATGGCTGGAAAGATGGTGCAGGAGGGAGGGCTTTAGATTCCTCGCAAAGTGGGACTGGCTCTGGGGAATGGCACCTGTACAAGCCAGACAGGTTGCACCTGAACAGAGCTGGGACTGACTTCCTTGCGGGGCGTTTTTCTAGTGCTGTTAGGAGGGCTTTAAACTAACTCGGCGGGGGTGTGGGAACCGGAGAGCATATTAGAGAGGAATACGAGGGTGCACAAAATACTGGGAGAGACAGATAGCACTAGTACAGAGACTAATAAGTTAACCTGCAGCTTGTGCTTGATACCAGTTTTTGAAATGAGATTGAAGTGGCCATAAGACCATAAGACGTAGGAGCAGAAGTAGGCTATTTGGTCCATTGCTTCGCCATTCAATGAGATCATGACTGATCTGATAATCCTCAACTCCACTTTCCTGCCTTTTCCCCATAACCCTTGATTTCCTTACTGATTCTGCCCTCACACCTTCCTCTCCCTCCCAGAACCATGATAGGGTCCCCCTTGTTCTCACTTTTCACCCCACCAGCCTCCGTATTCAAAGGATCATCCTCCGCCATTTCTGCCAACTCCAGCATGATGCCACCACCAAACACATCCTCCCTTCGCCACCCCCCCCCGGACCATTCCCTCTGGAACACCCTGGTCCACTCCTCCATCACCCCCAACACCTCAACCCCCTCGCACGGCACCTTCCCATACAACCGCAGAAGGCGTAACACCTGCCCCTTTACTTCCCCCTTCCTCACGATCCAAGGGCCCAAACACTCCTTTCAAGTGAAGCAGCATTTCACTTGCACTTCCCTCAATTAAGTCTACTGCATTCGTTGCTCCCAATGCGGTTTCCTCTACATTGGAGAGACCAAACGCAGACTGGGCGACCGTTTTGTGGAACACCTTCGGTCTGTCCGCAAGCATGACCCAGACCTCCCTGTCGCTTGCCATTTCAACACACCACCCTGCTCTCATGCCCACACGTCTGTCCTTAGCCTGCTGCAATGTTCCAGTGAAGCTCAACGCAAACTGGAGGAACAGCACCTCATCTTCCGATTAGGCACTTCACAGCCTTCTGGGCTTAACATTGGAGTTCAACAACTTCAGACCATAAACTCTCTCCTCCATCCCCACCCCTTTTTGATCCCCCTTTTTCAAATATGTATTTTAAAATTTTTATATATATATTTTTTCCACCTATTTCTATTATTATTATTTAAAAACTTTATTTTCATTAATTGTTTTATCCCCACCTTTTAGCCTATTTTGATCTTTTCTCCCACACCATCCCCTCCCCCCACCCCACCCCCACTAGGGCCATCTGTCACTTGCTCATCCTGCTCTCTACTCTTAATGTCACCATTAGCACCTCCTTTCGCCAGTATCACCACCATCAACACATCTTCGACCTTTTGTCTATGACATCTTTTGCAATCTCTCCTTTGCCTCCACCTATCGCTGGCCTTCTATCCAGCTTCACCTGTCCCACCCCCCTTAAACAGTATATATTTCACCACATTTTTACTTCTCTTTAGATCTGAAGAAGAGTCATATGGACTCGAAACATTAACTCTTTCTCTCCACTGTCAGACCTGCTGAGTTTTTCCAGCAATTTTTGTTTTTGTTTCTAATTAAAAACCTATCTAAGTCTTGATTATACTTAACGACCCAGCCTCTACAGCCCTCTGAGGTAAAGAATTCCACAGATTCACTACCCTCTGAGAGAAGAAATTCCTCCTCATCTGTTTTAAATGGGTGACCCCTTACTCTGAGATTATGCCCTCTGGTCCTAGACTCTCCCAAAAGGGGAAACAACCTCTCAACTACCCTGTCAAATCCCCTAAGAATCTTGCATAAGGCAGAAACAACTCGTCATCTTGGATGACTTCAATGGTGCCGATTGTTGTGGTCTCAGTGAAGGTCACGCCAATAATGAGGAACACCGTCTCCTACAAGACGGTGAGGAAATGGAGGTATCCCTGTCCCCTGCAGTTCTTTGCTGCTCTCTCCTATTGCTTACCACTTTATCTCGCAGAGGAAAGATTATTAGTGTGTGTTGCAATTTGTTCGAGAGCTGGAGTCAGAGTAAGCGCGAAAGTCATGAAGTCTAAATCAGGATAACTGTGCATGTATGTTATTGCACGGAGTGTAGTAAATAAAATTGGGGAGTTACAGGTGCAGATTGCCATGTGGAAATATGATGTTGTGGCGATAACAGAGATGTAGCTCACAGAAGGGCAGGACTGGGCACTAAATGTTCCTGGTTACAAGGTGTTCAGAAAAGATAGGAAAGGAAGAAAAGGGGAAGGGGTGGCAGTATTGGTTAAGGAGAGCATTGCAATGCTGCAGAAAGAGAATATCGCAGAGAGTTCAAGGACAGAATCAATTTGGCTAGAGCTAAGGATCAAAAAGGGTGAAATTACATTACTCGGTGTAGTTTATAGACCACCAACTAGTGGGAAGGATGTTGAGAAACAAAGCTGCAAGTAAATTACAGTCAGATGCAAACATTATAGAGTAGTTATAGTGGGGGACTTTAATTACCCAAATGTAGACTGGGACAGTGGTAGTGTAAAGGGTGGAGAGGGGCAAGAGTTCCTAGATTGTGTTAAGGAGAATTTTCTACAGCAGTATATGTCCAGTCCAACAAGAAAGGTTGCCCTGTTGGACCTGGTTCTTGGAAATGAGGTGGGCCAAGTAGATCAAGTGTCAGTGGGGGAACATTTAGGAGACAGTGTTCATTGTATCGTAAGGTTTAGGATGACAGTAGAAAAGGACAATGTGCAATCCAGAGTAAGCATCGTTGACTGGACGAGAGCCATCTTCAATGGGGCAACAACGGAGCTGAGTCGGATAGACTGGAACCAGAGGCTGGAGGGAAAAATTGTGGCTGAACAATGGGCTACCTTCAAAAAAGAAATGGCTCAGGCACAGTCAATGTGTATTCCCTCAAAAGGGGAAGGTAGGGCAAACAAACCCAGAGCCCCCTGGATGAAAAAGGAGATAGAAATTACGATAAAGAAGAAAAAGTGTGCTTATGACAGACGTCAGGTAGAAAATACAACTGAGAACCAAATGGAATACAGGAGGTTCAGAGGAGAGGTGAAAAAGCAAATAAGAGAAGCAAAGAGGGATCATGAGATAAGACTGGCAGCCAACACAAAAGGGAATCTCAGTCTTCTATCGGCATATAAATAGTAAGAGGGTGGTAAAAGGAGGAGTATGGCCGATTAAGGACCAAAAAGGGGATTTACACATGGAGGCAGGGGCTTGGCTGAGGTGCTAAAGGAATACTTTATATCTGTCTTTACCAAGGAAGCAGATACTACCAAGGCCACGGTGACAGAGGAGGAAACTCTATCACTGGAAGGGTTCAAAATTGATAAGGAGGAAGTGCTGAATAGACTGTTGGTACTTAAAGTTGACAAGGCACTGGGACCGGATGAGATGCAGCCAAGGATTTTGAATGAAGCACGAGTGGAAATTGCGGGGGCACTGGCCATAACCTTTAAGTCTTCCCTACACTCAGGGGAGTTGCCAGAGGAGTGGAGAATTGCAAACATCACTCCCTTGTTCAAAAAAGGTTGTAAGGATAAGCCCAGCAATTACAGACCAGTCAGTTTAACTTCAGTGGTGGGGAAGCTTCTAGAGACAAGTATTCGGGATAAAATTAGTAGTCACATGGAAAGATATGGGTTGATTAGGAAGAGCCAGCATGGATTTCTAAAGGGGAAATGATGTTTAACTAACTTGCTGGAGTTTTCTGAAGAGGTAACAGAGAGGGTAGATGAGGGTAATCCTGTTGATGTGATGTACATGGACTTTCAAAAGGCATTCGATACAGTGCCAATCAACAGACTTGTGAGATAAGTTATAGCTCATAGAATAAAAGGGACAGTAGCAACTTGGATAGAAAATTGCCTGAGTAATAGGAAACAGAGAGTAACGGTGAATGGATAAGTTTCGGGCTGGAGGAAGGTTTGTAGTGGAGTTCCCCAGGGGTCGGTATTGGGACTCTTTGTTTTCCTGATATACATTAATAATCTAGATCTTGATGTGCAGGGGACAATTTCAAAGTTTGCGGATGATATGAAACTTGGAAGCATTGTAAACAGTGAGCAGGACAGTATAGAACTTCAAAAAGACAAAGACAAGTTGGTGGAGTGGGCAGATAGGTGGCAGATAAAGTTCAATGCGGAGAAGTGTGAGGTGATGCATTTTGGTAGGAAGAACATGGAGAGACAATATAAACTAAGGGGTACAGTTCTCAAGGGTGTGCAGGAGCAGAGGGATCTGGGTATATATGCTGCATAGGTCATTGAAGGTGGTGGGACAGGTGGAGAGAGCAGTTAATAAAGCACACAGCATCCTGGTCGCTATTAATAGGGGCATAGAGTACAAGAGCAGGGAGGTTATGCTGAGCTTATATAAGATACTAGTTAGACCTTTGCTGGAGTATTGTGCACAGTTCTGCGCGCCACACTATAGGAAGGATGCGATCGCATTGGAGTGAGTGCAGGAGACCTTTACAAGAATGGTGCCAGGAATGAGAAACTTGACTTATGGAGATAGATTGGAGAGGTTGGGACTGTTCTCCTTGGAGAGGAGAAGGCTAAGAGGAGATTTGATAGAGGTCTTAAAAATCATGGAGGGCACTGGATAGAGCAGATAAGGAGAAACTGTTCCCGCTTGTAAAAGGATCGAGAACGAGAGGGCATAGATTTAAGGTGATTTGCAAAAGAAGCAAATGCGATGTGAGAAAAAACTTTTTCACACAGTAAATGGTTCGAGTCTGGAACGCACTGCCTGGAAGTGTGGTGGAGGCAGGTTCAATCGTGGCATTCAAGAGGGCATTAGGTGATTATTTGAATAGAAACAACGTGCAAGGGTACGGGGAAAAAGCAGGAGAATGTCACTAAGTCATGATGTTCATTTGGAGAGCTGGTGCAGACACAATGGGCCAAATGACCTCCTTCTACACTGTAACAATTATGTGATTCTGTGGGTGTTTCAGCTAGTGTGATTGCACCTGAAATGTACTCGCCCATCATTCTTCCTGTCAGCTTGATGCATCTTTCTGTTCTGAAATTTGTTTTTTTTAATCTATGTTTCAAACCAAAATGGAAAGGAAGCTGACAATGTCAAGGTGGAAAACCTGTAATTTAAATGTGTTACCTTTTGAAGGCAGGAAGATGGAGGGCGGATTTGAGTGTGTTAGCTTTTGCTCGAGTGTTTGAAGTGATTCTGTTGTATTGAATGCTTATAGTTCTGGTTTTGTATATATTAATAGACAAGCAGGTAGATAGATAGATACTTACATAATATAATGTTGTTGAATGCCTATAAGTGAAAGCAGCAGACTTAAATACAACTTATTCCTATACTTCGTGTCATATAGAATGAAATACAACTATAAAGGTTGGTTGTCATCCAACAGTTTTTAAAAAAATCAATGCTTCCAGCTTACAGTCAGATAACACAACTGGCTTAAATATCATTAAAAATACCTGGAAAAACTCAGCAGGTCTGACAGCATCTGCGGAGAGGAACACAGTTAATGTTTCGAGTCCGTATGACTCTTCAACAGAACTAAGGAAAAATAGAAAAGAGGTGAAATATAAGCTGGTTTAAGGGGAGGGTGGGACAAATAGAGCTGGATAGAGGGCCAGTGATAGGTGGAAATTGCCAAAAGATGTCATAGACAAAGGGACAAAGAGGTGTTGAAGTTGGTGATATTAGCTAAGGAATGTGCTAATAGGTGACAATAAGTGTAGAAAGCAGGACGAGCAAGGTACAGATAGCCCTAGTGGGGGTGGGGTGGGGGGAAGGGATCGAAATAGGCTAAAAGGTAGAGATGAAACAATGGATGGAAATACATTAAAAAATAATGGAAATAGGTGGGAAAAGAAAAATCTATATAAATTATTGGAAAAAAAGGGGATTGGAAAGGGGATGGGGATGGAGGAGAGAGTTCATGATCTAAAATTGTTGAACTCAATATTCAGTCCGGAAGGCTGTAAAGTGCCTAGTCGGAAGATGAGGTGCTGTTCCTCCAGTTTGCGTCGAGCTTCACTGAAACATTGCAGCAGGCCAAGGACGGACATGTGGGCACGAGAGCAGGGTGGGGTGTTGAAATGGCAAGCGACAGGGAGGTCTGGGTCATGCTTGCAGACAGACCGAAGGTGTTCCACAAAGTGGTCACCCAGTCTGCGTTTGGTCTCTCCAATGTAGAGGAAACCACATTGGGAGCAGTGAATACAGTAGACTAAATTGAGGGAAGTGCAAGTGAAATGCTGCTTCACTTGAAAGGAGTGTTTGGGCCATTGGACGGTGAGGAGAGGGGAAGTAAAGGGGCAGGTGTTGCACCTTCTGCGGTTGCATGGGAGGGTGCTGTGGGAGGGGGTTGAGGTGTAAGGGGTGATGGAGGAGTGGACCAAGGTGTCCCAGAGGGAACGATCCCTGCGGAATGCCGCCAGGGGGAGTGAAGGGAGGATGTGTTTGGTGGTGGCATCATGCTGGAGTTGGCGGAAATGGCGGAGGATGATCCTTTGAATGCGGAGGCTAGTGGGGTGATAAGTGAGGACAAGGGGGACCCTATCATGGTTCTGGGAAGGAGAGGAAGGTGTGAGGGCGGATGCGTGGGAGATGGGCTGGACACAGTTGAGGGCCCTGTCAACCACTGTGGGTGGAAAACCTCGGTTAAGGAAGAAGGAAGACATGTCAGAGGAACTGTTTTTGAAAATGGCATCATCAGAACAGATGCGACGGAGGCGAAGGAACTGAGAGAATGGGATGGAGTCCTTTCAGGAAGCGGGGTGTGAGGAGCTGTAGTCGAGGTAGCTGTGGGAGTCGGTAGGCTTGTAATGAATATTGGTGGACAGTCTATCACTAGAAATTGAGACAGAGAGGTCAAGGAAGGGAAGGGAGGTGTCAGAGATCCTCCATCCCCACCCCCTTTCCGATCCCCCTTTTTTCTAATAATTTATATAGATTTTTCTTTTCCCATCTATTTCCATTATTTTTAAATGTATTTCCATCCGTTGTTTTATCTCTACCTTTTAGCTTATTTCGATCCCTTCCCCCCACCCCACCCCCACTAGGGCTATCTGTACCTTGCTCGTCCTGCTTTCTACCCTTATTGTCACCTATTAGCACATTCCTTAGCTAATATCACCAACTTCAACACCTCTTTGTCCTTTTGTCTATGGCATCTTTTGGCTATCTCCACCTATCACTGGTCCTCTATCCAGCTCTACTTGTCCCACCCCCCCTTAAACCAGCTTATATTTCACCTCTCTTCTATTTTTCCTTAGTTCTGTTGAAGAGTCATACGGACTCGAAACGTTAACTGTGTTCCTCTCCACAGATGCTGTCAGATCTGCTGAGTTTTTCCAGGTATTTTTATTTTTGTTTTGGATTTCCAGCATCCGCAGTTTTTTGCTTTTATTTTGGCTTAAATATCAGCCTTGTAAGAGCTAAATTTAGGTTGTTTTTGAATTATGAGGCATTTTTGGAACCCAGTTACCGTAAAGCTGTCCTATAAATCATGGTTTTGCTTTCTGATGTTGTAAGAGTGTTTGTAGCTATTGGCAACGACTGGTTCCAACTGGAGACACAGCCGACTGGTGACGTCTGGCTCAGCTGCAACCAATGGGGAGCTCAGCCAACTGGCGACAAGTGCTGCCAATTGGCCGCAATTCCCAAAAGGCAATTGGTTAAGTTCAGCTGGTTTTTCCGTACTGGTTTGAATTATGCTTATTCCTGTCTCAGCCATACGCTAGATTTTCTCCACCCTTCGCTACATCGGCAGTTCTTTGGTGCCTTCCCCCCACTGCCCCCCTTCTCCACCCCAGCGAAGAGGCGCAATTTATTTTCCAAGCTTGAGTACTTCCCGCTGGAACAGCTTTTTACCTTTTATGTTTCTTTGAAAGTGTGAACTCCTTGCTTCTCAATGATCTTGTCTCTGTGAATATTGAGACTACAGGTTCATTGCAGCTCCTGGACTGGCTATCTAGCCTGGGTTGGTACCTAAAAGAGAAACCCTTGAGGTGGCTTTTAGAAAAAAAATGACATATGCCTTTGAATGAAAAAGAGACTGTTAATTCTTAAAGTCAGAAATAGAGGAGCTTGTCACATCTTTTAATAAGCATCAGGAAATGGTGAAGCAATTTCCTTAGCTACAGAATAAGAAGTGTGGCCCTGTTCTTCGTTTTTAATTCAAAGAGGAGTGATTTATACACAAAAGGAAATTTTTATATTTGGGGCTTTTTGGTGAGTGATAAACGATTTAGAAGAGTGATACTGTTTAGTGGTAATGCCAGAGGACTAGTAATCCATAGGCCTAGGCTAATGCTCTGGGGACATGGGCTTAAATCTTGCCACAGCTGGCAGTAAATCTGGAATTGAAAGCCAGTCTCAGTAACCGTGACCATGAAACTATCACTGATCGTCATAAAAACCCAACTGGTTCACCAATGTCCTTTAGGGAAGGACATCTGCCATCCTTACCCAGTCTAGCCTACGTGTGACTCCAGACCCAGAGCAACGTGGTTGGCTTTTAACTGCCCTCTGAAATGGCAGAGCAAGCCATTCAGTTCAAGGGCCAATTAGGGATGGGCAACAAATGCTGGCCTTGCCAGTGATGCCCATATCTCATGAAAGAACAAAGAAAAAAAAAAGCTCTTTAAAGAGCCAGTGAGCTGGTGTTCTATTTTTCTTTTAGAAATAGAAATGGCAGTCCTCAACACATCTTCGGTATGAACCTCACATTACTTAAACATAAAAGAGCTAATTGGCAAAAGAGCCAGAAGGGAGATTAGGAGAATTTTTTAATTGCGTTATTATGATCTAGAATGCACTGCCTGAAAGGGTAGTGGAAGCAGTTTCAGTAGCAACTTTTAAAAGGGAGCTAGATAAATACTTGCAGAGCTTTGGGGAAAGACCAGGAGATTGGGACTAATTGGATAGCTCTTCCAAAGAGCTGGTATTGGCACCATGGGACAACTGGCCTGCCCCTGTGCTGTAAGTCTCTGGGCTGAAACTTCCCCATCCCTGTGGAGATGGGTTTGGAGCCAGGACGATCCAGGAAAATAGGTGGAAAATGGGCTGGGCCTGTTGCAATTTCCTGGGCAAAAAGTTGGCAACTTGCTCCACAGAGGTGGGCAGTCAATTAAAACCCTATTTAGGGGCCATTTTCCAAAGGTGGCAGCACTTCCCCAATGGCAAAGTAGCCCCCAGCTGAGTGTGGTGCCTGTCAGCTCCTAGTTAGCAGCCTCCAAATGGCAGGCTAGGGTCTATCAGAGCCAAAGGCTCCCCTATGAAGGAGTTACCAGTGTGTTTCGCATCACTGGCAAAGACCAATTTGACTGCCAAAGATAAGATAACCTCATGGTGATAATCTGCAGAGGCAGAGAGTTCCTTGAGAAAACGGACAAGATATTTTCACAGGACAGCCGACCTTGCATTGTTGTGTCTGAGCTGTGTTAAAAAATAATGTAAATGGGCTGTTCAGTGAAAATCATTGATTTATGTCTCCTAGGATGCAGCACTTTAAGGAGTGTATCAAGTTTATCCATGAATGTCGAATGCAAGGAGGAGGGTGCATTGTCCACTGGTAGGTGTAGCGTCAGCTTCTTAACGTTGTAAAATTTGGATATTAATCCATGTATGTTGTTGCTTTCTTCATAGAACAATGCATTATTAAATGTCTTCTCCTTTGTCATTCCTCTGCCTTTCATGGCACAGTTTAGCTGGAGTTTCACGCAGCACAACAGTGGTGGTGGCTTACCTCATGACTGTAACCGACTATGGCTGGGAAGAGTGCTTGTCTGCGGTGAAGGCTGCTCGATCATTCGTCAGCCCAAACTATGGCTTCCAGCAACAGCTCCAAGAGTTTGAGGCGACTCTTGTAAAAGAGGTAACTGAAGCCCAGGAGCAATGTTCTGGCGTCTCTGAGCTTTAGACTGAAATGATCAATGTTAAAGAAGTCAAATGCGATATATCGATCTAAGAATTTGTGTGCAACAGAACTCACCGTAGAGTATGAGCTGCCATAGGCTGTTTTGTGACGTCTAATGGGTGTTGCTGTGATTGTTGTTGGAATAGGCCTATAAGAAATGCTTAATTCATTATAAAGAAGATACACAGGAGTTGCTATTGCAATCCCGCCATGTCTCTGGACAAGAAAAGAAAAGAAAGGATCCATTTGGTTCATGGTGTAAGTTGCACAATACAACAATACAAGTTTCTGACTCGTCATAGCAATCAATTTCTGTTAGTTAGTCTCCATTATATCCAGACATGATGCAAGGTAAACTCTTATTGGAGGAATGTCTTTGTTAGATGTTAAGTACATTGGTGGGAATTCCCTTACAGGAAAGATGTAAAAGCAATAGAAAAGGTGCGCTGTAGGTTTACTAGAATGCTAAGAAGTATGACAAATTCCATGTTATTGTCACTGAAGAATAGATAGATAGAGGCAGAACTCTGTGTACAAATATAAATTAATGGAATAAGGTGGAGAAATTCAGCTGCACTATGCAGACTTACATTGATTTCCTGGGGGCAGGCCACTTTCTGTGCAGTGCTTCTGATTGATGTCAATGCTGTCTACCCTGGTGAATTGATGTAAATCTGCATAGACCTCTGGAAGTGGGGCTACATAAACAAATATCTCCCCATTGTGTTCTGGATAAATGTAAAGCCAAGGCTGCAGAACACAAGAACTAGAATCAGGAGTGGACCACATGGTCTGTCGAGCTTGCTCCACTATTCTATACGATCGTGGCTGATCTTGGGCTTTGACTCCACTTCCCAGCCCAATCCCCATATCCTTTGGTTTCCTGAGAGACCAAAAATTTGCCTATCCCAGCTTTAAATATATTCAAAAATGGAGCATCCACAACTCTCTGGGATGCAAAATTCAAAAGATTCACAACCCTCCAAGTGAAATAATTTCTCCTCATCTCAGTCTTAAATAATCCTGAGATTGTTTTAGAAAACCCCCACGTTTTAGATTCCCCAACCAGCAGAAACAATCTCTCAGTGTCTACCCTGTCAAGACCCTTGTATGTTTTGATGAGATCGCCTCTCATTCTTCTAAACTCCAGAGGATATAGACCCAATATACTCAGCCTGTCCAGATTTACAAAGTTTAGTTTCCTGGAGATGGCTTTTGCGTTCGAGTTCCATTGAGTATTAATGCTTTAATTAAACCAGGAAGCCAATGCTTAGATTTTGTAAACAAAAGCTTCCTGTGGATTATTCAACCTAGGGAAGGGATTGCCAGAGCAAGTATTAACATTAATGTGCATTTTTCTTATGTGTGCATGAGCTTCAATCTGCATTCCAGGCAGTTTAAAGGCTAATGAAACATTCAGGCTTCTAGTTGAAACACTAGAGAGGGGGAGAAAAATGGAACCAGGAAATTGTGGAAAGAAATGATGTTCCTGAGTGGAATGAAAATAAAACTGAGCACTGGGCATGTTTCAATGTTGGTAAATGGACTCGAGCTTAACTATACTGTCAGGAATAGAATGGAGTTTTAAGAAGGTCAAGTTATTTGCCACTGTAATTATTATCAAATGTAATTTCTGTAGCTAAATTTAAATCCAGACCATTCATAATCTGAGACTCATCTTTTGTAGAGAAATAAAGTGTAGCAAGCATTAGTGATCCAGGATTGCGTGAATTTCAAAGGTTGAGAGGGCTCGGTAGGGGTAGAAAAGTACAGGGACCCAGCATCTGAATAAGGAACGTGAGTCCAGGTATAGGAAGCCTGGTACAATTTTTGCAGGAGGAAATTCTCATTAAACTACTCTATGAATTACATCACACTGATAACAGTGTGCTATGGCAAATGCAGTAAAATCTTTCGTGTCTGGCATGTGCAGGGAACCGATGGTGCCAGTTAGTCAAAAATGCTGATTAATGGAGAGCGCCATTTACTGATGGAATACAGCGCAGTACTTGTAACATGAACTAATGTGCACGTAGTCAGGAAGTAAGGAACAGTATTCTTTTTACCTCTGATCTTCAATAGTACATGAAAACATAAATTAAAGTGATGATTCGTGTTATGGGAACACCAGAAATTCTGGTTAGTAGGTAATTCTGTCCGGTAGAGTGCCGGATAACAAAACAGTTTACTGCCCTTGTTTATCACACCAAAGATGCTTGGTTACAATTATGAAGATAGTTTTGAGAAATTTAGGCTCTTTATTAGAGCTGAGAAGGTTAAGAATTGAAGAGGTCTTCAAGATTATGAAAGGTGCAAGAGAGTGGTTAGAATGTGGGATTCTCTGTTGTAAACTGTTGAAGCAAAACCCCTTTAAAAGGGAAATCTT
Source organism: Cetorhinus maximus (assembly GCF_964194155.1). Classification (NCBI taxonomy): domain Eukaryota; kingdom Metazoa; phylum Chordata; class Chondrichthyes; order Lamniformes; family Cetorhinidae; genus Cetorhinus; species Cetorhinus maximus. The sequence continues at coordinate 141,661,496 of NC_135884.1, read as the reverse complement.
TGAAAAGGGACGTAGAAGGTTGCTTGAAAAGGAGAAATGTTAAAAGGTACGGGGGGAGGGTTGGATGAGAGTAGGTGATTCTTAGAGTGGCTGAAAAACATTACTGCAGACTTGCTGGACCAAATTACCTTTCTCTGTATTCTAATATTCTGATTTTGCGATGGTTGCTATGAGGTTATGGGGGAGAATGAATGTTGGGGATCACCTGTGAAAGATAAGTGTCCAGGTTTGAACAAAGAAGATGTGAGTACTTTGACTTGATTATCATTGGATTTCAGGAAGCAATTACTGAGGACTGTCCCATAGATGATTAAGTAGGTGGGGCAGAGGTGACCTTAGGATAGTCTAGTATGTGATCTGTATAGGAGCTAGCTTGATGGCTTCATTGGCTGAATGACCTTTCTCCTTATGTGACTGAACAAAGTTCTCAACCTGATTTCTCTATAAGTGAGATCAGTGGATCAATACCTCAACTGATCTGTGCTATTAACCAGCCCATTCCCAACCGTACCCACCCCCGGCCCCTACTCTGAAGATGGCAAAACTGTGTTTTTTATGTTGGGGGAATGGAAATTCAAATCCTTTACACACAGCAAGTTATTAATGCCAAAATAAGCAGCAGCAGAATTGAAACTAAAGCAAGGGTTAGCAGGTGCTCTCAACTGACAACAATAGCAAACATTTCAGGCTGAATTTGGTAGGCACACAGTTCAATTGCAACATTGTGAAGAATGACAGAAAAATAAGGGAAAGCTTCTTAAGATGGATAAGGCAGTAATATATAGAGTTACGTTAGACAGCGTATGTGTGTATTGAGTGAAATGGAAAATGTGTTCTTAAAAAGAGAATATCTTTAGTGTGTCTATGTAGAGCAATAACACTTCCAACACCACAGGCAGTACGTCCAAGACTTCATTCATATGCTTCCTTTCTCAAATTACTGATGATCTCCAGATGAGTTAGTTTCAGTCTGGGAGAACTGAAGTGTGTTTAAGGTCTGACAACAATGATAGAGATCTTAATGATTCTCCAAAGTATTTTTTATATCATTGTGGAAGGTTGGTGAATTTCAGCCAAAGATATAGCAATTCCCTGAACCAAGCTTCAAGAAGTATTTCCACGGGCTCTCAGTGACAGAAGGCTACATGGATAAACAAATTTTGAGAATGAGAGCATATGAACAAAAACATTTAGAAATATTTGAAGCCTTACTTTTAGCTATTGAGATATATTGTGATGTACGTGACCATAGCTGATGGCAAACTGAACAAAATTGGATAACTGAGCTGAATTTGGACCAGATTGTGACTGATCTTGATCACATTTAGGTTCTTAAAAATACAACATAGATCTACTTTGCTTATGATAGGTTTTAGGAGCAACATTGAACAAAGACAGCTAGTCACAGTTGAACAATGACAAGCTGGTCCAATAGCTTATGCAAGATGCTGTCATCATATGGAGTATTAACATAAGACAGTTCTTGATACCAAGAATATCCTCCCACCAGGACCAAAAGATCGTTCCTAGTACAGGCTCCACAACCTTATGAGATCTCTGTGCTCTTCCAATTCAAGTCTCTTGCACATCCCAGGTTTCCATCGGTCCACCATTGCTAACTGTGCCTTCAGCTGCCAAGGCCCTAAGCGCTAGACTTCACCCTAACCCTCACTGCCTCTCTAGCTCACTCTCATTCTTTAAATTGTTCCTTCAAAACCTACCTAAAACTTTATTTATATTGTTCTTTAAAACCTGCCTAAAACTTTTGGTTGCCTGTCCTAAAATCTCTTCATGTGGCTCGGTGTCAAATTCTGTTTGACAACACTCATGGGAAGTTTTTTGGGACATTTTACTATGTCAAAGATGCTATATAAATGCAAGTTGCTGTTGTTTACCCTTCCCTAAAGGAGGTTAATGAACCAGTTGGTTTAAGAATAACAGATCTGAATTCCAGGCTATGTTCAAAGCCTATGAGAGGTTGGTAACAGCAGTTTTCTATGGGGAAGATCAGTTGTTGGTTTGCTCACTTTTTACATGGAACCCCTGCCAGCACAATGCCACTGGTAGCTTCAGATTTATTGGTGAGGTCAGCACAGGTGGTTAAATATGTCTACAAGTGGAAGCCCTACAAGTAAAGCTGTTTTTTAGAGGGGTTACAAAGAGTTATTGGCTCCAGCCTCTCTCATACCTTCACAACAGACAGAACTGTCAGTCAAACCACTACCTCATGAAAGATCCCAAGACATTACTGATATAAGGGAATGAATATTAGTGGAGAAGGAATGTTGGCATGGAAGAGCGTGTTGGTTGAGGGTCCCTTTAGCAACCTGAAACATCAAACAGCAATGAGACCTTATTCCTGTGTGCACTATGGTTAGCAAGAAAGCATCCAATAAATAATAAAACAAAGAGAGAAATGCTGTATTTTCATCACATTGACATTAAACCCGGCAATTTCGCCCTCCAAATTTGCTTAGCAAGCTGAAATAAGAGTACCTTTCCCTAGAGAATCGTTGACTGAAATCCATTTAAAAAAATCTTAGGGTGCTTTCCTCTTTTCAATTTAATGAAAGCATGTAATTTAGGTACTTATGATCTGAATCAGGGTGGATACTTTGGGTCAGCCACACACAGTTCTCAATCTGATTTGCCACCACCCCCCACCCCAACCCACACCACACTGAGCTCTTGATATGAATCATGTAAATGGGCAATTAGCAAATGGAGGCCAAGCACATCCCTAAGGATTCCGCAGGATCATTAGTACTATTAAGTTAGCAGAGCAAGGTTATTTGCTGTCTGGAAAGTGGGAAAACTTTTCCTTCTAATGGCATTCCTATAACTTCTTACAGAATCGTAGATTGATACAGCACAGAAGAAAGCCATTTGGCCCATCATGTCTGTGCTGGTGCCAGCCCCACTCCCCTGCCCTTTCGCCATAGCTCTGTATATTTTCTCCTTTCCAGTATTTATCCAATTTGGTTTTCTTCGGCTCTGAAGAAGAATCATACGGACTTGAAACGTTAACTCTGTTTCTCTCTCCACAGGTACTGCCAGACCTGCCTGGCTTTTCCATTCATTTTCTGATTTCATTTTGGTTTTGAACATTAATATTGAATCTGCTCCCACCGCCCTTTCATAACAACCTGCTGCGCATTTTTTTTAATGCAGCCTTCTGCCAATCAATAAATGGAGAGGGAAGGACATTGAATCCCACGGGAATTTAAAAAAAAAATCAGAAAACACAGGAAGCACATAGCTGGTCAGTGAGCATCTGTAGAGAAAAAAATCAATACTTTGGGCTTGGCACCTCTTTGGAGCTGGGAAATGAAAAATGAATAGCTTTTTAATGGTATCAGTAAAGAAGGGTGAGAAGGTGCTGGAAAGCCAACAAAATGAGGCAGTGTCAATGAAATGATTGCTGGATGATGTAACAGATCATTTTAGATTTTGACCAAACTGAATCTCAACTTGGTCAAACTCCTGTACTGGATATTGAAAGGAACCTGAGAGATACATGGAGCATCTTCTATGGTCTACAATTAAAAAGGGCGGGGACTGCAGTAGACCCCAGGCTGCATTAGTAGCCTGAACTATAGCAGTAGCTCTATAGTTGTAGAGCTGTCAAGAGAAAAGCTGCGAGAAGGGGTTCTGTCAATGGTGTATAAAATGCGAGGAATCTTCTGTGATAACATCAAACAGTGGGATGCTGATGAAGTGTCCAGTTGTGGTCATTAAATGAAAGCCTTAAGAAAGAATAGTGGTGTGAAATTTGTGTTGTAGTGGTGCTTGGAATGCATTATGGAAGATGAGCCACTGCTTGGCAGCACGGGTAGCACCACATTGTTGAGAAGGGTGCTCATGCGGGCACCTACTCGGTGTACCTGAAGCAACTGAACTAGTCTTATCATTATGTCAGAGAGACCGAGTGGGTGACATGATGACAATTCTCCAAATTTGGAACACAGGTCCTTTGGGAAAATTCGCCTATCACTCAACAAAGATCAAACAGTCAGCTGCAATAGGGGCCCAGCACTCGTATTATTTAAAGCACCAGGCACCCAACTTACAGGTGAGGTAATTATGAATAACTTACACTATTGCAAAGTCACTACTTTGCAGTAAATTTGGAAGCATTGTGGTTAGTTCCTGGGTTTGGCTAGGTGATTTGCTACACCCTGACAAGGAAGACAGAGTTAAAGGAAAAATACTGCAGATGCTGGAAATCTGAAACAGAAACGGAAAAACTCAGCAGGCCTGACAGTGTCTGTGGAATGAAAGACAGAGTTAACATTTCGAGTCCGTATGACTCTTCTTCAGAAAGACTCTGTCTTTCTCTCCAAGGAATTGGTGACCCACAAGGCTGAAACAGGTCTTGAAGCTCCAGTTGCAGTGCCTCAAAGTCTGCCGCATAACAGAGAGATGGAGCAGAGGCTGCGGAGTGGGCAAGCTTTGCACGATGCCCTCAGCCAACTCAGAACAGGACACCTCCAGGCTCTTTGACAATGGCAGGCGGCAGTCTGGCAGGTCAGCCAATGCAAGCCCACCAGCATTCTCCTGCATGCTGTTACATCGAGGTCCTCAGCTGAGTCCCTAGTAGCAGACCTTAGCTGTGAACTTGTCCTCCTGGCACACAAACTATCCGTTGCCCCACTACTGCCTACTTGTGCAAGATGATTCACCATGTGCTGATCTCAACTTTCTACTAGCTTCCAAGTGTACAGTGTCAGTACTTGAGCTGCTGGCTGTGTGTGTCGGATCATGCGATGGGCCTCTTCATTAGTACTATGTTGTTGCTATCTGTCCACCTTCTAAGTGTGCTGTGGCTGGGCAGGTGTGTGGAATCAGAAATTCAGTAGGGGAAGTTTTGGATGAGGGGAGCGGTGTGTGGTGGAAAGCAAGAGGTGCATGGTCACATCATCTACAGCTTGCTCATCATGGTAGATAGCAGGGAGAGAGAGAGCTTGGAGTTGAGAAGGGGCATAAGGCAGGAACATACTGTCATCCCCAGTGGCTCTGGATACCATGGTCACAGCTGGCCACATGATGCGGAGGGCCATCTCCTGTGTAAGCCTCAGGGGATGGAGGCATCCTCCTCCCCACTGGCTCTGTTCTACATCCACATGAGGTCATTAGACTTCTTGTGGCACTACCATCAGATCCTCAGTCCCAGACATCAGGAATTGACCTCCCTGGCTACCTGTTCCCAATCCCTTCTAAGGGTTGTCCTTGAGGACCACCCTTCACCCGCACCCACCACCCTGTAGAACCATGGCATCTCTCCTCTTGTTTACCTCCACCACTATGAACTCCAACACTGTAGTCGTGACCCTGGAATCCTCTCTTGGTCCTGGTGTTTCTGTTATGACACAGCAGTTGGTAAGGGCTGAGTTGTTTAAATCCTATAGGGAAACTTGAAACAACTGTCAAAACCTATATTTTCAATTGGTATGTTTGAGATGCAGCTCAGGAATAAGACCACCGAGCCTCATGAAGTTTTTTATATAAAACTAAATTAAACATTTATTAATTTATAACAAATTAAACACATACATATGAGTACAAATTACTACCATAATAACTTTTAAACAAATCCCCAAATTAATCACTCCCAGGAAAATCTCCACCAAGGCAACAGTTACTCATAGACTTTAAACAGGCATAGGCAAAGCACATTTGACCATATGAATTCAAAATAAGTTTCCTTGCAATTTGGCTCCTTTGCAGACAAAGTTCTAGGCTTACAGGCTGGTTAGATCATAAATGCGTCTGACTGACACACACAAACTCCTTTCTGTTTATACCTAGCTTTTCCTTTGAATGTAAATTTTTCATTGTATCATTAGGCTTTTAACATTGCATCTTCTAACCATTTTTATCCCACTAATTTTATTAGTAATACAAACAAATTGTTTGGCGTCTCCCAGCTAGGTGCAAGATTTCACTCCCACTCTTGAATGTTTTATTCAACAAATGCAAATTTACCTTCTATCCTCCTTATGTTTATCTAATTAACATCTCAACACTACTATACATCAAAGCACCCAGACTAGCTGTCTTTAATCCAATTAAGGCACACAGAGACACACACATAGATAAAAACAAAAAACTGCGGATGCTGGAAATCCAAAACAAATCCTGTTTTTGTTTTGACACACACATAGACACAGACCTCACTAGAACTCTATTTTAAAAATAATTTCCAGTAATGTTACAGACATTAATATCTCTTCATGACATCCCATTCCCTATCGAAAAATGAACTGTCATAATTTTAAAAGATGGTCATTTCTAATAACCCATCTTACACTATCTCCTGAACTTATTACATTATTACATTACCAGATGGATCATTAACATAATATATATACACACAAGTCCTTGGTATCAATAGAAATCACTTCAATCCAGTGTCCAGGTTTTTTTTAAATGTCTAATTTTCCCTTTAAGCTTCAAACTGTTGATAACGCACCTGCAAACAGATTTTCTCTATCAGCAACATGTATAATCCGTAGATTAAACATTTGTAATAATAGGCTTCATCTGAAAAGTCTTACACTTTTGTCTCAAAATTTGTCCAAAAACTTCAAACGATGTGGTCTGTATAAACAATTGTTTCTGATGAATTGTTCGGAACATAAATTTCAACATGCTGCAATGCTAACACCAAACCCAAGGTCTCTTTTTCAATTGTTGAATAGCTTCTCTGTTGTACATTCAGCTTCCATGAAAAATATCCTATTGGTTTTTCAATTCCAGTGTCATCCTCTTGCAACAGCACGGGCCCAATGCCTATATCGCTCGCAACAACGGCCAACTTAAATTGCTTGGCATAATTGAGTATTGCGGAACTGGTGTTGTAGTTAATATAGTTTTCAAACTGTCAAATGACTTCTGACACTCCAGTGTCTATTGAAACCTCTTGCTCTTTTTTAATAGTTCAGGCAGTGGAGCAACCACACTGCTAAAAGTTGGTACAAAGTTCTGGTAAAACCTACTCATGCCCAGAAATCTCAAAACTTCTCATTTTGTTGTAAGCATTGCAAAATCCACAATAGCCTTGACTTTCGCATCTCTTGGGGCCACCTTACCATATCCAATGATATGGCCTAGATATGTTACTTGCGCTTTTGCAAATTCACTTTTAGCCAAGTTCATCACCAAATTAGCTTCTTGTAATGAGAAAATAATTCTTTCAGATGCTGTAAATGCTCTTCTCACATCTGACTGAAAACTATCAGATCATCAATATAAATAGCACAATTGCTTAGACCTGCAATTACTTTGATTGTTAGTCAGTCTTTGAACTGTCGCAGGTGCATTCTTCATACCAAATGGCATGACTTTAAACTGATATAGTCCATTTGGTGTTACAAAAGCTGATATCTCCTTTGCTGTTTCCACCAATGGTACCTGCCAATATCCTTTTAGCAAGTCAACCTTTGTAATAAATTTTGATTGTCCCACTTTCTCAACGCAACCTTCCAACTGTGGTATAGGATAGGAATCGCTTTTGTCACCACATTCACCATTTGATAGTCCATACACAGCCTCTGTGTTCCATCCGGTTTTGGTGACAGCACAATAGGCGAACTCCATTTACCGCAACTAGACACAATGATATCATTTTGAAGCATGAAGTCAATTTCTTTTTGTACTTGTGATAACTTTGCCAGATTTAATCTATAAGGATGTTGCATTATTGAAGATGAAACTTGTACAGACACATCATGTATAGCTAAATTGGTCCCCCATTACTTATTCCCACAAATAAGTTTGTGTGACTGCAATAGCTTTTCCAAATCACTTTGACACTTGTTTGGAAGGTAACTCAATATTTCACTTAAATTTTCAAGCACCCCCTCATTATCCAGTTTGCTTAGAGGAAAATCAATTTCAGAATCCTGCACTTCTACCTCTTTCTCACCATCCACTATCACTAATACCTCTTTTTGTTTGTCTTCCCTGTCAAAGTACTTTTTAAGCATATTTACATGACACACCCTCTGCTTCTTTCTTCTATCTGAAGTATTTGTTAAATGATTTACTTCACGCAATTTCTTTTAAACCCTGTGAGGTCCACTAAACCTTGCATTTAATAAATCACCTAGTACTGATAATAGGACTAGAACTTTCTCTCCAGAAACAAAACTGCGAGCTGTTGCTTTCTTGTCTGCCTTCATTTTCATTACTTGCTGTGACCTAGCCAACTCACATGCTCTGTTCAATCTTTCCCGAAATTTGATACGTAATCCAGGAGAATAGATTCTGAGTTTTGACCCACCAATTTCTCATGAATCAATTTCAGTGGTCCCCTTACCTCATGACCATAAACTAGTTCAAAAGGGCTAAAACCAGTCGATGCATTAGGAGCATCTCTAATAGCAACAAATAAGAATGGAATTCCACTACCCCAATCCTGTGCATAATCCTGACAGTATGCTCTTATCAAAGTTTGATGCCATCTTTCCAAATCCCTCTATGACTCTGGATGATAAGCAGTTGACTTAAACTGTTTTATCCCTAAACTGTTCATTACTTCCTTAAACAGCTGTGACATGAAATTTGACCCCTGATCTGATTGTATTTCCTTAGGTAAACTATACCTCGTTAAAAAATTTAGTTAACTCCTCCACAGTCTTCTTGGTTGTAATATTTCTTAAAGGTACCACTTTAGGAAACCTAGTAGACACATCCATCATTGTCAGTAAGTACTGATTTTCACTTTTAGTCTTAGGGAGAGGTCATACACAATCAATCATGACCCTAGTTAAAGGTTCTTCAAATGCTGGTATTAGGATTAAAGGTACCGGTTTAATCACTGCTTGTGGTTTCCCTATTACTTGACATATGTGACATGTTCCACAAAATTTGACTACATCCCCATGCAATCCTGGCCAGAAAAAACCTCTGTATCTTTTCCTGTATTTTCCTAATTCCTAAATGTCCCCCCATTGGAATTTCATGAGAAGTCTTTAGCATCTTATTTCTATACCCAACTAGGATAACTGATGCACCTCCCTTCAGCTTTCATTTGCTGAAACATGATCCGGCCTCCATTTTCTCATTAAAATATCACCCTTGAGGTAATAACATACTGAATATATTTTGCCTCTGTTTCTGAGTAAGCTGCCTGATATAACTGTTTTAATTGCAAATCATTTTTCTGTAACTCCACTAACCTCCTTGAGTTAAACACTTCATCTGAATTGCCCTGTAATCTTTCTCCCTGAACAATGTTACCAAATACAGTGCCAGATAATTGGATTTTGACACTTCTTCTTGCCTTTGAACTGCCTTCCCTTCTTGCTTTTCTTGTTTCAATCAATGAGCCTGTGATCTCATTACCACACAATCTGGAAACAATCCAGGATGCACACTCTGTAACACCTCTGTGGGAACCACTCAACTACCCTAGGCATCACCCAAATCTGTGACCCAGCTATATCATTACCCAAAATAAATTGAGTCCCTGCAATGGGCAATTTTTCTACTTCTCCAACAATAACTTCACCTGTCTTCCATTGGCTCTTTAAATTTATCTTCCACAAGGGGATAGATTGAGCATCTCCATGAACCCCACCTGCTCCTGCAATACTCCCTCTGAACAACAAATGTCACTAACCCACAACATTAAGGATTGATTAGCCCCTGTGTCTCTTAAAACTGTAACATCTTTACCTACTCCACCCTGTACACATGGAAAGACTTTCCCTTCACACACAAAGTCTTTAAACATTTCTGCAACTTGCCCCTCAGAATTCTCTTGGGTAAATTGTGAACACGTTCCCACTTCTTTACCTATCACTGATTCTTCCTGTTTTACCTGTGCACACACCACTGGTTTTTCCTGTGCCTGAACCTTAGAACCCACAGTGCGTTTATTTCCAGAACTTTTCTGCACCCCAATTATTCCAACTGATTTTCCCAGTAATTTCCAACACACTGACTTCATGTGCCCCACTTTATTACAAGAAGACACCTCAATTTTCGAATGTTACTCCGACCCTTAGCACCTTCCATTGTATTCCGATAAAAAAAACTTCTTGGGAATTTATGGCTATTCCTCTTCCCTGACTACCCGCCTTCCTTTCACCTTCCCATTTTCTATCCTTCTCTGATTTAAAAGGGTGACGGATAAAAGGTTTAGCTTTATGCGCTAACTCATAATCATTAGCAATCTCTGCTGCTTGTCTTACCATTTGAACCCTCTGTTCCTCCACATGTGTTCTCACTACCGAAGGAATTGAATCTTTAAATTCTACCAAAAGAATTACCTCTCTAAGAGCTGCTTATGTTGTCTCTATTTTTAATGCCCGTATCCATCGGTCAAAATTACTTTGTTTGACTCTCTCAAGCTCAACATAAGTTTGCCAAGGTTGTTTTCTCATATTCCTAAATTTCTACCTGTATGCCTCAGGAACCAACTCATATGCACTCAAAATAGCCTTTTTTAACACATCATAACTCACTGATACCTCTTCAGATAGTGAAGCATATACCAACCTGGATTGCAACAACAATATCCAGTATTCCTGTGGCCATTTCATTTGTTTAGCTATCTCCTCAAATTAAATAAAGAATGCTTCAACAGCTTTTCCCTCAAACTTTGGAAGAGCTTGTACAAACCTAAACATTTCCCCACTGGGTTTTAGGTTAAAGGATTTTTCATCATCAGAACTCTCCTCAGAATCTGAGATCTCATTTTTAACTTCCAGCCTTTCAAGCAGGTATTCTCATTCTCTTGCTTTCTCTCTTTCCCTTACGTCTCTTTCTTTATCCTTCTCTCTTGCCTGAAATTCCAGTTCCAGCTTCCTTGCTTTATCCTGCCTTTCTGCTTGCTCCCTTTGAAATGCCCTTTCCTTTGCTTCTAATTTAAGGTTTTCAGTTCCTTTGCTTGTTCAAGTTCAAGCATCTTCACTTGTAACTGAAGTCTCACTACCTCCAGCTGTGACTCACTAGTGTCAGGCATCACTTCAGCTGTAGGTGCTGTGCTATAGCTTTAATTATAACTGCTTTCTTCACTCCTACAGGTAACCCTAATTTTAACGTATCTGCCAACTCTGTTAACTTATTCTTGGATACTTTTTGTACCCAATCAGAGTTACAAGTTCTACTCCCAGACAAGTCTTAGCAATTGCCAAAGCCATCTTGCAGTCTCATCGCTTATTAAAAAACCTCACCAACTCCTGGATTCAAAAGTGCTTCTCGTACTCATAACCTTAAGATTCACCAATTCCAAATGAATCAAGGAATTATAAGTATTATCTTGCCAAAAGCCCCCAGTCGTTATGACACAGCAGTTGGTAAAAAGGCTGAGTTGTTTAAACCCCAGAGGGAAACTTGAAACAACTGTCAAAACCTATATTTTCAGTTGGTATGTTTGAGATGCAGCTCCGAATTCAGGAATAAGACCACCGACCCTCAGGAGGTATTTTTTTGATATAAAAATAAATTGAACATTTATTAATTTACAAAAAATTAAACACATACATTTCTACAAATTACTGCCATACTAACTTTTAAACAAATCCCCAAATTAATCACTCCCAGGTAAATCTTTATCAAGGCAACAGTAACCCATAGACTTTAAACAAACACCAGGCAAAGCACATTTGACCTTACGAATTCAAAATAAGGTTCCCTGCAATTTGGTTCCTTTGCAGACACAGTTCTAGGCTTACAGACTGATTAGATCTTAAGTGCCTCTGCCTTACACACACAAACTCCTTTCTGTTTATACCTAGCTTGTCATTTGAATGTAAATTTTCCATTGCGTCACTAGAGTTTAACATTACATCTCCTAACAATAACATTTTCATTCCACTAATTTTATTAATAATACAAACACATTGTTTGGCGTCGCCCAGCTAGGTGCAAGATTTTACTCCCGCTCTTGAATGCTTTATTCAACAACTGCAAATTTACACTTTACCTTCTATCCTCCTTACGTTTATCTAATTAACACCTCAAAACTACTATACATTTAAGCACCCAGACTAGCTGACTTTAATCCAGTTAAGACACACACATAGACACCACTAGAACTCTATTTTAAAAATAATTTCTAGTAATGTTATAGACATTAATATCTCTACATGACAGTTCCATTTTCTTTTTCAGCAACAGCATTTGGCAGATGCCTTATGTCATTTAATGCAGCTTCCTATTAAGAGGGGCAGACTACCTTTAAGAACAGAAGGCTGGCTGCACCATGTGCTATTAACACCCAATGCTCAACTTGCTGCTGGTTGTTGAGGCAGCCAGCAATGTGGCAGATGCTCAGCCCTGCACTATAATCAGATAAAGGAGATGACAGCTCAAAATTTTCATGCTGCTTACCTCCACCTCAAGGGGCGGGGGCAGGTTGAGAATCGAGACTCCTGTGCCCAACAAAAATGGTGTGGACGAATTTTTAGCCCTGTAACTTCCATGTCTTGACTGAAACTGAGATTAAGGATAGCTACAAGGAAGTATTGTGGGACCACAGTCCCGAAAAAAGAGGAAGTACATACATTGTTCGCAAGGGGATCTGAAGTGTAACACCAGGGTGCTCTGTAAAAGTTTGGTTCAAAAATAACAGAAACTTTGAGAAACCTTTTTGGAAGATATGAACTGTAAAACAGAAGACAACAAACCAAATTCTATTATAGAGTACATGGCACAGAGCCATATTAATTGCTTGTTAGGTGTATTACAAAGTCATTTGTATAAAAAATAACCTAATTTCCTTTGCTTGGTAATATTGTATAGAAACAAAGGAATTGCTCAGCATAAGATGACCACAGTCAACCTTGTTCACCTTTTCCCATCCTGACAGTTGCACGGTACAATGATAATGGACTTGCTGACTAACTAACAATGCACCTCTATCAATTAGTTTGCAACAGATCCAAAAAGGACACATGAGAAACCACAACAGTGAGAGAAGTTTGGGGAACACTACGCCAAAAGTGACCTTTTCCCTTGTAAGCACGTTACATTGACTGCATGTCATGTCTCAAATTATTCAAATACTGTGTCCCAAAATGTTTCTTTCTGAAAAGAATATATCTGAGTGAGTCAGTATTAACAGCTTCCATCGTCTCCCGAGGGAGTCTGTTCCATCGATGGACAGCTCTTTCACTGAAAAATTGGCCTCGGTATGAACTCCCCCATGGTGAGCGGAAGAAGGAGGTTAAAAGGTAAAAATTGCTCAACCTGCTTCCAACAAATTCAAATGCACAGCAGATATTGAGGCATCTGTGTGTCACACTATGGAGAGGCGGGCTGCCTAAGAAGATGCTTAAATTGGGCTCCAACTGTTCAAATGGATGTCAAATCTGAAATCAACTCATGCTGTACTGTTTACCTGGGGGTTGAGAATCTCAGTGGTGAAATGGAAAGGGGAACTTCTGGATCCCTAAGCTGAGCAGCCCTCTCCACGCTCCCTTTTGGACATGAGGAGCAGTAATGCTGCCCTCACACCCCTTAATGAGACCTATGACCTCCAGCAGTCCCGATCTTCAAACCCACCCATCCACCCCCGCTGCTGCCAGCTCTCCTGCTCCTGCCTCGCCAACTAACAACTCCTAATCGCTGACTGCAGCTTCCTCTCCCGACTCCAGATTCCGGTCCCCCCCCACCGCTTACTGATCGCCAGGGATCGTCCCCGAGGATCTGCAGCTGCCACCTCCTGCCACTATTGCTCTCCTGCCTGCCAGCCAGACTGTTTATTCGGCCGCCTGCTGGGCAGGAGGTGGAGCTACTGGATGTGATCAAGGCAAAGTAGTTAAGAGCAGTAGGACTTCCCAACCATGCCCAAGGTTCTTTGACCCACAGCTACTCTGCGTTCCCATATGTAGGGCCTCCTGCAGATTAGTTTTGAATTTACCCTTCCTTCAAGCGCAGGCTGTGCTCTCTGGTTCTGCTGTTCTGGACAAGATGAATCATTTGTCAAGGCCCATGTTATAGAGGCCCTGTACAATCCTAAAAATGGCAATTATATTACCTCGCAACCTTTCCTTTTCCAGTGTGAACAGGGTCAATTTGCATAATTGTTCCTCATAATTCAATTTCTCCATCCATTCAATCATCCTAGTTCTCTTCTGTATCCTTTCAATAACTGCAATATCTATTTTATACACCAGCATCTACACAGTACTCTTAGGTGTGATATATGAAGTGGCAGGGTTGCCTCAATATTTTGGCTCAATATTGACCTTTTAATGCATCCTAACATCTGATTTGTTTCACTTATAGCCGACAAGCATTGTTGTGATGGCTTCAATTTTTTGCCAGTTAGGACCCTCCAGGTCTTTTTCGTTATTCCTGTGTATTATTTTCATCATGGAGCTACCTGCTGTGCTGTGTAAAGTCTTGTGGGAAGAGAGAAGGGGATTTGGATATTCACATATCCAGTGGCACGTAGAAAAGTAACTAGATTAAATATTAAATAATTACATTTTGAGAAGACTGGAAGCATTGTTTTCAGTCCCTGCTGTAAGCTCTGTTCTCTAGCTACCAACTCCACCCCTCTCCTTGGTAACCATCTGAGACTCCACCAGGCTGTCTCAACTTAGTGTCATATTTGACCTTGAGATGAGCCTCCAACCACATATCCGCACCATCACTAAGACCACCTGTTTCCAACTCCGTAACATCACCCAACTTCATCCACGCCTCAGCTCATCTGCTGTTGAAACCCTCATTCATGCTTTGTTACCTCTAGACTTGACTATTGCAATTCACACCTGACTGGTCTCCCACATTCTACCCTCCCTAAACCTGAGGGGATCCAAAACTCTGTTCTTGAGCTCTTGCTCGGACCTAGTCCCATTCACCTATCACCCCTGCGCTCTCTCACCTACATTGACAATTGGTCAAGCAATGCCTTAATTTTAAAACTCTTCTTTTTTTCAAACCGCTCTATGGCCTTATCCCTCTTTAGCCCTGAAATATCATTCAGCCCCACAAACCTCTAATTCTGGTCTCTTGAGCATCCCCAATTTTAATTGCTCCGCTCTTGGTAGCTGTGCCTTCAGTTGCCTAGGCCCTTATGCTCTGAAATTCCCTCCCCACACCCCTCTGCCCCTTTCACTTTCCTGCTTTAAAACACTTCCTAAAACCTCTTTGACCAAGCTTTTGGCCATCTGCCCTAGTATAGCCTTATGTGGCTCAGTGTCAGATTTTGCTTTATAACGTCCCTGTGAAGCAGCTTAGGACTTTTATTATGCTAAAGGCACTATAAATACAAGGTGTAGTTATATTAGTAGATTCAGTGTTTATTGATTATCTACTGATATTGTCAGTAGGCATCGAATGCACAATATGCCAGAATCACACATTTTGATTTGCTGTGTGGATTATCCCTCCTACCCACTCCCTCCCCCCCGCCTTAACCCTTTCCCCATTGTTTAAAGTTTAAAAGGAGAAAGTTTAAGTCGTTCCCTGCTGTCCTATTTACTCTAACTGGAACATGCATACCTCTCCAGCTCAAGGGAAGGCCGTCCTGTCTATAGAACTTCCCATGGCACCAAAAATGGCCCCTGGTGAGCCAGGAATCTGACACCCTCCCACCCTGCTACTTCTACACCATTCATTTTCTCTGAGCCAGCAAGGAAGTGAGTTTCCGCCCCAGTATAGTGCTTTGAGGATATAACCGAGGCTGACTGCAGGATTGGTGCTTTGCCAGAGATACAATCTATCAGTTGAGACACTGGGCTCAATTTCAACCCAACTTGGCAGTCATTAAGCCTATGGCACAGGGTGGAGTCAATGAAGAGTAAATTTGGACGGGGTGTTAAACCAGGATGGCACCCATTTTTACCAGTTTCCACCTGGCGGGTCAGGTTAAAATCGACTCCTTTAAGCCATCACACCTTTCTGACACAAAAGGTGAGAGTGCCACCAACGGCGGATCACGATGGAGTGGGATGATTCATTGACCTCTAATCGACCTTCTTTCCACGTCAAGAAACATCTCACCTGCAATTTTCCTGAAATCTTCAAGTGAGATTGGGTGATGACTGAAAGCCGAATTTTGTTTTTGTATGTTTGTTAAGAAATGCAAACATAACTGTCTCTCCGGGATGTTTTTTTTTCTGGGTGGAGGCTGAGGACCATGAGTCCCAGCTTGCCCTGGGGCAGGCAGTGAAAGCTCAGCCCAGTGTTCCGCGTTCTTCAGGGGTCATTGCAAAGATCAATGTGGCACCTGAGTAGTGGGTAGTGGTGGCAGGGACACCTGACTATGGGACCTGTGGTGGCGGATCAAGTTAAGCCCAATGGCTGGGTGCGCTGGGAAGCAAATGAAGAGGCTCCAGGCAGCAGAAGTGTTGCAGTTAGCTGGCTCTGTGTAGCTGCGGCTCAGGAGAACTCCAAGGAGCCGTTTGATAGCTCCATGCAGTTAGGGCTCAGGAGAAGTCTTGGGGAGCTGAGAAGACAGCAGAAGGTCCATGCTGCTGAGAGGATTGGGGCTCAGAGCAAGCCCTGGGGACCATTGACGGTTCAGTGCAACTGGAGTGATTGGAGCTCAGTCAAATCCAGAGGCAGTGCCCACAGTGAAGCTAATGGCCTGTTAAAGAGCTGAAATTGTGCCAGTAATTAAATGCTGGAGTGCAACTTTGTGAATCCTGTGGAGTGTAGTTTCAGGAAAAGGGATTGGACCATCGGGAGGTGAGCAGTTGCTGAGGCAGTCCGAGTCAGAGCAGCTTTTGAGGGAAACCACAGGCTAGATCTTCGAAAGTGAGAGAGACAGTTTTAATGAGATTATGTAACTCACAGTGGACACTGATGTCTGGGTCGGTTGTGGAGAAATCCATGGGACCTATCTTGGTCGCATCTGCCACTTAATGTGCAGTGTGGTGTGTTTGACCATAGTGTGCCTATTAATTCATATTTGCCTCATGTTACTTTGAATGTTAGAGTATAAAACAGGTATTGTAAACTGTTTTACTTTTCTGACTTTGGACAGTAAAGTTTATTTTGTTTGGCTTAAACTGTGGAACCTTGTGGCTTTATTCTCTTAGTGAGTACCTGGGATTTTGAAACAAAAAGTTACTCGTTCCTAACCAGATCCTAACAAGATGTAAATCCCTTGATTCTAATGATACAGTTTGACAACAAGTCAATCAGTATATATCTGCCTTAAGTTCTTTTTGACTTCACTCCAGTGAATCATCGGACTGCTGGGTTGAGAAATAGTTACGCCATTCATTGAATTTAAATGTATTATACTAATGAGCTCAACTAATTCAGAGGTTGCAGCATCCGTCAATGTATACAGAGATCTCTGTTTGTTTCACATGGACTAGTAGTACTAGTGTATGTAGCCTTTTCCATGCTACTTCCCGGGAACAGAGAGACCTGGTTGTAACATGGAATGAGCTGCTTGCTGCCTTTATTTCCTGGGGAAAAGAATTTGGAACTGTTTCACAGCATGCAGGTAGATTAATTCCTGGAAGGTAGCCTGGGATGTACAGGGTATAAGTACTTGAAATTGCACCTGTCAAAACTGAGCTAACAAAGCATTTTTAAAAATCAATCCTAGTAACAAAATGAAATTATTTTTATCCAGTTTGATTTAATAGCTATTCCCTTAAGTCCAGCCACGTAACATACACAGTTTTTTAAACCACAGTTCAGATTCTTTAACAAAGTTAATTTTGATACAATGCTGCAAGCTCCATTGGCTATGCACCAGATAAAAATAATTCAAATTTAAACAGTGCTGTATTAATATTTGCACAGGACTGACAGATCTTTACTAAATCTTAGTGGTAGACTCTTTGAAGGGTTGGTAACTCCTTTATCCAGAATATAAAAAGGCGCAAGTTTGTTTTCAAATCAAAGGGCAGAAGTTTCCGTGCCTGCTGGCGTCGGGTGCCATGGCGGGTGTGAGCGGACAATATGGCAGGAAGGTGAAAAATTGGTTCACGCCATGTTTGTAACCGTCTACTCCGCCTGTCAGTGGCGGGCCCTGTTTCCCACCGCCGGACGTCAGGAACTTCATTGTAATAAATCTGCATATCATTATAAGCCCAGCTTGCTGGAATCATCCCGCCAGGCTGGATCATCCAGGCACGCCGACGTGTTTCACAACTGCATTTATAATGCGTGCAGCTGGCGGGCTGCTCTTCAAGGGGAACTCGGAGGTGAGTGCACAGTAACTTTGCACAGCGCTTGCATGGGTCGCCTGCTGGACTTCAAGGCTGAGGCGCTGCGCGTTCAGGTAATGGCGCAGGCGAGTCGCTTTTTCCCGGCTGTGGTGCCGGCACAAGGGCTGCCCTCCGGTTGATGGTAGTGCACATGCTCGTATGGGGGTGGCTGGGGCAGGGAAGCAGCCATGCATTAGGGAAACCTTGTATAAAGTGACCATTCCTCTGCAGCTGAGACAGTTCAGGCGCATCCACATTGACATGCTTGGAGTCAAACCTCTAGCTTATCTGCCCACTCAAGCAACGCAGAGGCCTGAAAGTGCCCTCAAATGCTCCAGAGCTCTTCACCCCTCGGGCACAGACGGCAAACTAATGAGCATTTTCGTGGACTGCACATTGTACAATCTCCTTGCGAAAGCTGGCCATGGAGGAGTCACTGGTGGAGGTGCTCACAGCCCCTTGCAGTGTCAGCATTCAGGTTTGGACCAGCCTTCCCCATGGTTCACGCCAATAGTGCAGCCTTGCAGTGTGGGTTAGGAGAATGCCTGTGCCTGAGCTGAGAGCACAGCATGCAGTCCAATGGGCAAAGCTGCCGCCAATCAGTCAGTTGGGGTGGGGTGGAGTTGGGTGGGGTTTTGGGCAGCCATGCAGCTCACTAAACTCTGGCCATTCTGGTGGTTGCAAGCACTCTTTGGGATACGTTAAGGGCATTCAGACTCAACAAAGAGATTCTTAGAATACCCAAGCTAATCCACATGTCTCTCTCTTTCATCCTGCAGGAGGAGTACATCAGGAGCATGGAGCCTAGTGACCTAGCTAGACCCAGGGTCTATAGACACCACCTTTCATTCCTGCAGAACCAGTGGCACCGAAGACTGTGCATGTCTGGGGAGCTGGTCGGTCACATCTGCCACCTGCTGCAGGATTTGGCACCACGGGGACAAGGAGGGCACTCACTGCCCGTGGCCGTGAAAGTGACCACAGTGCTCAATTTTTACACCAGTGGCTCCTTTCAGGGCTCCACAGGTGATTTCTGTGGCATATCTCAAGCCTCCACCCAGAAATACATCCATGAGGTCACGGATGCCAGCTTTGCGAGGGCACACAACTTTGTGCATTTCGCCCGGGACCAGGACAGCCAGGATGCAAGAACACAGGAATTTGGCCAGATCTCAGGTTTCCCACAAGTGTAGGGGGCCATTGAAACTCACGTGGTACTCAGATCTCCATGGTAACAAGCGGTCTACCATGTCAACTGCAAGGGCTTCCACTGATTGAATGTTCAGCTGATTTGTGACCACCACAAATGCATCCTGCAGGTCTGTGCAGGATTCCTAGGGAGTGTCCACAAAACCTACATCTTAGCAGGTCTCAGATCCCTGACGTCTTCCAGGGTCCACAGAGGTTGCAGGGTTCTCCTTGGGTACTAGGGCTATCCACAGAGGATGTGGTTGATGATACCTGTGCAGCGGCCTCAGACTGCAGCAGAGAGAATGTACATTGAGGCTTTTGCTGCAGCTCACAGCTTGGTGGAGTAGACCATCGGGATGCTGATATTGAGGTTCCAGTGCCTGGACCGGCCTGGTGGAGCCCTGCAATATAGTCCGCAGAGGATGTCACGCATCATCGTCATCTGCTGCACCCATTACAACCTGGCACTGCAACGGGGAGAGGAGCTGGCTGAGGAGGAGATGGAGGAGCATTTCTCCACCGATGAGGAGGACATCGATGATGATGAGGGTGAGGAGGTCCTCGATGAGGCCATCGCACTAGCCAGACAAGGGAGGTGTGCTCAGGAGGCCCTCATAGCTGCTAGATTTGTGGAGGATGATGACGACATGCAGTGAGGTCACACCATAGATCCTCACATTGCACTTGTGAATATTTGACTCCAGTCTGGCTGATAGCAGCACAAATACACTCTGTGATGTGTCCTGTCATGGAGACGCAGTGGAGGCCCTAATAGTCACTAGATTCCAGGAGGATGATGACGACATGCAGTGAGGACACTCCATAGATCTTCACATAGCCTCTGAGAAGGTCTGGCTCCTGTCTGACTGAGGGCAGCTTGTTTGCGCTCTGTGATCAGGGTTATATCATGGAGACGCAGCCTTGAAACTTTAAATGAACCTGATCCTTTGTCAGCCTTCAGCACCTCACCCATTCAGGAGCACAGCATCACCAGTCACAGATGCTGAAGAGACGGAGGATCAGCCCCATCTCAAAGGTGCTGAGAGCACACAGAGAGAATGACGGAACTCTGTGATGCCTGCCCACGACATTCTGGCAGCAATGACAAGCATCATTGCGGTGCAGGCATGACTTATGTGTCCAGTAAGTGTGAAGCCGGACCATCATTTTGGTCTAAAAGTTACACACTGCACAGGGAAGAGGCCCTGGACTAAGACACCTGCCTTTATCTTGTGCAGGAACCAAGGTTTCGCATCTGAGTGACACGAACACTGCTCATCAGGACAAGGAACCATAGGCAAGGAGACATTCTTGGGAGTTTATTTACAGTAGTGAACATTATGTACAAGTGATTAACATCTGTGCCCAGGCTGTGTAACTACATCTTCTTAACCTTCCAAACCCGGCTACTACATCTTGGTGCTCCCCTGACATCCGCAGCGGATGTAGCCTGCTGACTGCTACGCCCTGTCGGTGATGAACTTGGCAGGCGTCCTCTGGAGTGCAGAGACCTGGAAGGCTTTTGGGGTCCTGCTGTGTGGCAGTGGCACCCTCCTCAGCCTGTGAGGCTGGAGCTGCTGGGGTCACAGGAAGAGGGGATTCAGATGGGTCGGACACTCCCGGTGTCACCTGGGTGGATGTCCCGGGGTGGCACCTGTTGATCCTTCTGCCGATGTGTGCCCAAAGGTCCCAGCCTTGACTCCTCGAGGGGAAAGGGAAGCTGGAGTGAAGTCAAGCTGCCCCGCACCCCTCTCACGTTGACACTGTTAGAGGCCAACTATGGTGTCTGTGATGGAGTTCAGCCTGCGCAGCAGCGCAGGACTGATGTCCTGGACCAACAACACCATGGTGGCTGCCATCCTACTAGTGTTGACCTCGGTGCGTTGGCATGCCGGCGCTATCACCTCAGACTGAAGGCGGATGGACTCCTCCATCATGCCTTGCAATCTGAGGAGTGCAGCAGACATCCCTTCCTGATGTTCTGAACTTGCCTTTGCAGCTCCAGCAACCGAGGTATGACCGAGTCCAGAGGCTCCTCATCTGACTGGGACTCAGCAGATTTTTGGTCTCCAGCAGTCCTCCGAGTGCCAAATACCTGGGAAGTCCCTGCCACCGCAGGCTGTGGATCAGACAGGGCGATGTGCTCACCAGATTGTGACCCCAAGGCTACTCTAGAACAAGGTCCCACCATGGTGTGTGTCTCTGAGCTGGTGGAGGGTGTGGGTGAGCGCTGTGACGGGACTTCAATTGGGGTTTCAGTGGATTCCTCTTCTGAGGTGCCTTCGGGGTTTGATTGGAGGCCCTGGGTCGTGAACGCCCTCGGCTGTTTCCCAGATGTGCCTGCGGAAGGAAGGGGAGATAATTAGTGCATGGCAGTGACCTGTGAAACAGGACACATCACTCACAGCATGGTTACCTGATGGATGTTGCACTGCTGGATCCTCACCTGGTAGAGCAGCGCCGACCTCACCGTCAGCACAGGAACGGTCCCGGTCATCGCCGGCCAGCTGGATGACTCTATTTTCAAAGTCCCTGAGGGCCTTGAGTTTAGACATTCCACCAGTCTGCGACCTCTCCCTCTTGTGTGCCAGCTTGTCCTGCGTGAAGACAGATGGAGAGAGTGTAAACAGGACGCCTGCCAGGCCAGATGCTAAGTATGCCTGGCATGTGTGGGTGGTGAGTGGTGCCATGGATGAGGACAATAAAGGTGTGTGAGAGAGTAAATGGTAATGTCCCTTGAACTGGCAGTGAGTGAGATCCCTGAGGATGTTTGGTGGGTTTGTGAGTGTGTGAGTTGAGAGTGATGAGAAGAGGGACTTACACTGGCAGACCAATGGAGATCATTCATCCTCTTTCAGCACTGGGTGGCTGTCCCCTTTTGCAGGGGGACTGGCCACTGCTGCCACCGCCTCCCAAGCTGGATTGGCGATGTTACTGCCCCTCCTGCGTCCAGAGCAGGGGTAGAGGACACCCCGGCGGGCCTCCACGGCATCCAAAAAGACAAACTAGGGGCATGTCACTGAATCGGGGGCTGCACTCTTCTTGACTTTCAGGGCCATGTCTTTGTGCAGCAGTCGTGGGCTGGAAGCACAGTCGTGAGGGGTGTGCGCACGGCGGCACTTTAAATATGCCGTGAGGAAGTGGCGAGGTGATGGCGTGGTGGGTGAATGCGAGCCGGACTGCCAATGGAAACGGCATGTTTCCCGGGAATGCAAGGTTAATGAGGCGGGATTGGGATGATACGGTGTGAAAAGTTGCCATTGCGGCCGGCGGGTAAAACGTTCTTTTTCCCGCCCGCTACCGCATTTAGTGCAAGTCAGGGACTATTCCTCCCAAAGTCTCCTTACTCGAGGAGTCAGACTGATATTCTTGAAAGAGAAACCGCTGAATTTCTAAGAAATACAAGGCAGAGCACCTCTGCCACTTAAACGAGTTAACTTAGTGTTTAGAATGGCAAGAACTGATGCTCTTGAAGGTGTAGGGTGTTCAATCTCACCATAAAAATGATCTGGGAGCTGCAATAATCCTGATCAAGAAGTTTGGAGTGGACCCAAAAGTGTAAAAGCTCCTGACAGGTATTTCCTGCCGAATGATGGAGAGTTCATCATAAAAACAAACGTCATAAATCTGAGTCTTGGTGGAATCATTCAGACTTTTTTTTCCCACACAGAGAAGCTCCTGTTATATTTAAAAGTGGGGCCGGATTTTCAACTTTCTGCCATGTTAGAAAACTGGCCAAAGGAAATGGAAACCATAGGGCAATCCATAGCATCAGTTGTATACGTGTGTGACCAATCGGAAACATGCCCTGTAATGTGGCAGATCATGTTTACGCGTGAGGGAGTGAGGCTGTAATGAGGTAGTATTTGCTATTATTTCCTTAATTTAAAATTCAGACATGATGAATTCAGAGCTCTATCCATTTTTATAGGTAATTTTATCGGAAAGGTGTGGATGATTTAATTTTCTGATGTTAGGGTGGGTTGTGGCTATCTGGGCTGCTTTTCAGTATCTTGTAAAGCTGTGGTTACACCGAGCGGGATTTTACAGCCTCTCTCTGTTTGGAGGCGGCAAGGGCATTTAATGAGGTGGGGGGTGGGGTTAGCGTGCCTGAACCCTGCCGCCATCCTCCCCCTGCCAGAATTAAGTCAGGGTGGGAAGGCCTGTGGTCAGACTTGTTGTCCCGCTGCCAATTGAAGCCCCTTAGGCGGACAATTAATGACCACTTAAGGGCCTCATCCCAGTGGTCAGGCAGGCCTGCTGACATGCGGCGTGCATGACAGGTAAAACTGTGTGTGGCCAGCTTGTGACCTCCAGCAGGGTAGGTGGGGCTCCCACCTCCCCCCCCCACCCCAATCAAAGGGCTGATCAAGGGACACGACATCGAAAAGTGGGGAGCGGGGGGGGTATAAATCCAGCCCCGGGTATCTGACCCGAATGTGCCCCCTGCCGGGCTTGTTAGGCTAAAATTGGGGCTAAATGATTCAATAAACAGACATGCCGGAATTGCCACTGCGATGCATTTTGAACCTTTCTGGAAGAAAGGTCAGGACCAGTGTATCATCTAATCCCACAGCTCCTGGTGAGCCAGGAGCTATGTCGCCTGCTGAGTCAGTGGAAGCTGAGCTAATGCATTCACGTGCCAATCCACAATGCTCATCTGCCTGTCTCTGTTCAGGAAGCTTAAAATGCTGCAGTTAATTGAGCTTCCCTCCACCTGCCGATGGATTGTCTGCTTCCATTATTGTAGGTACTGCCCCCACGTGTGGGGACACACCTCTTAAAGCTTCGTCTGAGGAGTAAAAAATCGGCTTTGCCCGTGTGTGGATTGCAGGGTATGGCTCACGCCAAGAGAGTTCTGCTTTTCCCAGTTGAACCTTAGCTCAGTTAAACCTGGGTCCAGGGTGACAGACAATCTGCGCCTTGAGGCAGAAGTTAAGAATGTAAGAGCATAAGAAATAGGAGCAGGAGTAGACCACCTGGCCCTTCGAGCCTGCCACACCCTTCAGTACGATGGTGGCTGATCTTGGGCTTCAACTCCATTTCCCCGCCCGCTCCCTGAGAGACCAAATATCCATCTATCCCAGCCTTAAATGTCTTCAGTGATGGAGCAGCTCCAACCTGCTACGGTAGAGAATTCCAAAGATTCACAACTTGACACAGGAATAGGGGAAGCCGCTACCACCTTTGGTTGATCTGTGAAATGCAAATGGAATAACATCTAGCTGGCCCTGAGGACCAAGCTGATGGTTTATGAGGCTTGTGTTGTCAGCACTTTGCTGCATGGCTGTCAAACATGGACGACTTGCAGCTATCGAGAAAAGAAGCACAACAATTTCCATCTTTGCTGCCTGCGGTGCATTATGGGTATATCCCAGCAGGACAAGTTCAGGAATGCGGCAGTGCTCTTGAAGGCTGAGCTCCCATGTTTGTCAGCACTCATCAGAGGCGGCCTCATTGTCCTGAGCATGTATGCAGGATGCAAGGACTATCTGTGTGGTGAGGAAGCCAGGGCTAGGCGACCAGTGGGATGCCCAAAGCTTCTGCTTCAAGGTTACTTACAAGTGTGATATGTAAGCCCTTGACATCGATTATTGCACCCTGGAGTCACTCGTTGACGACAGAAGAAAATGGTGACACCTCCTGTGGGCACCACCATGATGACCAGCGGCTTGACGACAAACGCCAACACTGAAAACAACAACCCGCAATGATACTTGGCAGCTTAACATGCGGCACTTGTGGTAGAACCTGCCTCTCAAGGATTGGCTTCTTCAGCTGTCAGGAACGTACCTCACCTGAAAAGGATCTATTTGCTGCGTGCCCATCATCCTTCCTCAGTGGGAGGATGTCAGGTGAGGAAATCCAACAGAAAGGTTTGCATTTATGTGGCACCGTTCACAATCTCAGGATGTCCCAAAGCGCTTTACAGTCAACAAAGTCCTTTTGAAATACGATCACTGTTGTAATGTAGGAAATTTGCAGCGAAGTTTGCAGGCAGCAAGGGCACACAAGAAAAATGTGATAATGACCAATCTGTTTTCAGTGATGTTGGCTCAGGGATAAATATTGGCCAGGACACCGGTGAGAATGCCCTACTCCCCTGGCATCCTGGCCAATATTTATCTCTCAATCAACATCACAAAAATAAATTCTCTGGGCATTATCACATTGTTGTTTGTGGGAACATACCGTGTGCAAATTGGTTGCCGTGCTTCCTACAAGAGTGACCATATTTCAAAAGCACTTAATTGGCTGTAAAGCACTTTGGGATGTCCTGTGGTTGTGAAAGACGCTAGATAAATGCAAGTCTTTGTTTTTCTATATTTGAAAATGAATCCACTGACCTTGACCATTCATGTAGGATAATTGAATTCCTTGTGGCACTGATTCCTGGGCAGAATTTTCCCAGGGGCTTTGAGACCTTGACCTTAGGACCAAAATGGGACCCTAAGCCTGCACTCGCCGGCAGTGAGACCAGAGTTACAATCTCCAGGAGGCAGCCGCCTTATTGACCACCTCTGGGCTCGCCATCCTATTAAGGATGGCAGGTATGCTCCTGATGCCGCATGCCCAGTCAGAAAGCCAGAGCTCCAGAGCCTCGGCTGGGAAATGGGAGCTGCTGAGGCAGCTTGGCGACCATGAGGGTGCCTCAACATGGGAGCACTCTCATTGACCTGCACATCAAGATTGAAATAACTGGGATAGAGACCGGTCAGTGAATCGAGCTGGGGGAGGAACCCCTCGCTGGATCAGTCTCAGCCACGTTTGTGAGTTTTGTGAATGCAGCCTCGCCGCCCCCCCCCACTCTTTGTGCCATGAACTCTCCTGCTGTGCGGAGCCCAGATCCATTGAGATGTTGGCCTCTGCATGCTGGAGAGTCCGTCACTGGTAAAATGATGGAGGGGCCGCAAAATCACCCCTCATGGGGTCTCAGCAATGTTAATTGGCTGGCCACCTCTATGTAGTGGGCAACCAATCTGGTTCCCAGTCCGCCATTGGGAAAATTCCCGTGCGATGGGAATGATTGAGGAGCTACTCCAATCTGGCTTCGCCCTATTTTCCCAGCTTGCCTGTGCCCACCCTCAAGGCCGCTGCCAGGGGGTTGGGAAAATTCAGCCTCCTGGCATTGACTTCCATGGCTATCTGCCCCCACTTCTGAGCATGTACTTGGAGGGCTTCCGGGCCTCCTGCGGACGGGGACATCACTTCTCCTTTCTGCCTCCTGCTCTCAGACTGCCAGTGCACCCATGAATCCTGGAGCCGGCTGTTTCCCATGTTGTGTCATTGCTCAGTGTTTCACAGGCCAGGTTCACTTCCTGACTGCTCCAGCCACAATGCACCTCCTCTTTAAGAGGTATAGGCTAGCTTCAAGCAGTACAGGCTACGATATTGGCCCCTTGCTGATGCGTTCAGACCCTGCACTCAACTGAGGAGCGAGTGGTCAGCGCGATGAATGCTGCAGTGGGACCCACAATGATGGAGCCTCTGGTGACAACTCTGATTTGGTGGGAGCTCTGTTGCCAAAATGGACCTGGGGACCAGCATCCCCTCAGCCCAACAATCCATAGAGAGCACTAACAAAGAGCGGAGAGAATGGGCAGGGGCTTCCTGTATTGTTCTTCACTCTGTGCTCATGCTGCCTGTGGTCGGACAGCAGCTGAATATTCAAGGAGTGGAACTCCTTCCATGTATAATACGTGGCTGATTCGGGATGGGGGAGAAGGCAAGGTAATGTACGTGCAGTCAATGAAATCTCGAACCTGGGGAAATCCAGCAGTGTGGGCTAATCGGAGATACCTCCTCTCCTGATTAGCAGCCTGCATTGGGAAGGTCATGTTACTCTTTCCTTGCAAAGCAGGCAGCCATCACTTGCTTGAAGGCATTAGGGACAGCAAACTGACTGATGCTGCTGATGTCACCCATTACATTCTGGAATGAGCCTGTGGAATACAAATCACAAGCCATCGTAACCTTCAGAGTCACAGGGAATCCTCTGCGTGTGCTGCCAATTGGCTTTAATTCTGTTTACCAGGTGACAGTGACCGCTGTCCTGCCGAAGCATAAGTTCCTGACACACAGCTTCTCTGACATGTTGAGGTATGACATTCTGTTCCATAAGGCCCATGTACTGTAATACTTCTTTGGCCCTTGCCTCCTTCATCATCCTCTTTGTTGTTCTTTCCTGATGTGCCTGCTTGTTGCTACTGCTTCTGTGGCATCACTACCACAGATTTCATGGCAATCCCAGTCTTTTCTGGTACTCCTGCATCCAATGCAGTAAAAGTGGTACAGCTGCAGTCAAAAGTCAACCATAGCATTAATTTGGACTAATAAATCTGGAACTGAAAACTAGCCTCGGTAATGGTGACCATGATGTTATCATTTATTGTTGTTAAAAACCCATCTGGTTCACTGATGTCCTTGAGGGAAGGAAATCTGCTGTCAGGCTTACGTGTGACTTGAGACCCACAACAATGTGGTTGACTCTTAACTGGCCTCTGAAATGGCCCAGCAAGTCATTCAGTTGTAGCAAACCACTACAGAAAAGTTGAATCAGACAAACTACAGTGATTCAAGAAGGTGGTTTACCAACACCTTCTAAAGGGGCAATTAGGGATAGGCAGCCTTGTCAGTGACACTGACATCCCATGAAAGAATAAAATGTATGCTGCCAGCATCACACTCACCTTTAATTGTCTGTGCATACTTTCCTGCTGATTATCCATAACACATCACCCAAACACAGTGCAATAATCTCATGTACATGTAATTCACAGCTCCTTAATGTGACATGTGTCTTCTGATGAATGTTCTTTTGATTTGGAGAGAAGGTAAATATCTGTCGGCCTGGATTTATCCTCTGCCATTCACAGTCAATAGACAGGAAATCGAGTGTAATTTTCGAAGTGAATCATCTTAAGGCTGGATGATGAAGCCATAGGTCCATCTCGTTCACCTCTCTGCTGTCCTGATAGTTCCATCTGATCATGAGTTTCTCTTTAAGATACTCGTCCAATTTTATTTTTGAAAAGAACAAAGATGCTTTCTCCTGCAAGAGTTCCAAACCCAAAATCCCCACCATCAATCATTCCCGACATTGATTCGATGATTTTATTCCCAAGTGATGCAACAAGACCTTCCCAAGGGATTTGCATTCTTTATGAGGGTGATTTTAAACAAGAGAATGAAAGCTTTTCCAAATGTTTTTTGAATGTGCACAATGCACCTTTAATATCGATATGCCTTTACAGTTTGCTATTCGGGCGACTTATCAGGTGAACCAGTAAAAGGTGGGGATGTGTTGTTATGGGAGGGCAGGCTGCCTTCATGATTATTACAATGTGTTAAACCAGTTATCAGCCACAGAGTGATTTTGAGCCAAACTTTAGCAGGGGGAAGTTCTATTGGAAATACCCTAGTACAGTTTGGTAAGAAAACACCCACTGAAGTCATTTTGTGCTATTCATTGTTATGTGCTGCAACATGAATGCAGCCTTGTTAAACCAAGACTCGTTCAGAACGGCAAAACTTTCCTTTCAAAGCACAGTTGATATTGATCCTTATTTGAATGTAATTCCTGCAAAACTAAATAGATCGAGGCATCAGCAGGTGATACAACGGCTTTTTATTGTACATTCATGCTGCATACTTCAATGGGCCAACTGTGAATCCTTTGTCATAATCATCAATATGCCGGAGCCAATTTTCTCATTTCTTTTTACAGCCTTGAGAACTTCAGTTAGGTCACTGCATGGATTTCTCTTTTCCAAAGAAAGTGAGACCAATTTCTTTAACCTTTCCTCATAAGTGAAAATTCCTGACACCTGGAATTATATTCATTGTTTGCTTTTATACCCCATAGAACAATAATACCTCTTCAGACAATGTGCTGACTAGCGCCTTGTGCAGTCACAAATATAATCTCTTTCGCTGTGTGCATGGCCCCTTGACAAATTTAACCCCTTGCACTCTTTTTAACTGCAGCTGGGCAGCAGCTGATGGTCCCAAGTGACAATCCAACCATACTCAGCAACGACCTGAGGAACCTTGGGGAAAAGTGGACAACGGGCAGGAAATACACAAGAAATGTCGGGGGAGGGGGGACGGTGAAAGATATGCCTTGCCTGCCTCTGAAGCCAGGGATTTGAAGTAACAAGGTGAAGCCTTGAGAGGAAATTTCAGATGGCAGGGGCGGTTGTGATTGAATGACTGATGATGCCTGGCTGTGGAGCGAAGGAAGCAGGGAGCATGTCGTAATTTGGAGCTCAAGGATGGGTGAATGGGACAGGGTGTATGGCTGCAGAAGATTGCTGTGATAGGGTTAAGCGAAGCCATGCAGGGATTTGGAAATAAGGCTGAGGATCTTCCATTAGGGCACACAGGGCCTGTGGGTCTCGGTGAGGATAGTAGTGAAAGATCTGTAGGAGTTAGGGCTGCCGGCCAGACAGGCCATGGAATCATAAGAGTTTTAAATACAAAATCTTTACCATGTCCGTAAATAATGTTATTCTCTCAGCTTAGTGATCATTTTCTGTGTGATTTCCCTCTTTTATTCTCCTCCATGTCCATCTCACCAAACTATTACTTCTCGATCTATTTCATTTTCACCTTTGGTTCTTTTCAGCCTTGAGCTGCCCTATTCCACGTACCTTGGCCCTTCATTCTGGTTTTCCAGTTTAATCAAAGTAACCTCTGATTTGCTGAGAAAGAGCCTGGGGCCAGAAAAACCGGCCGCTTCAGCACAACGTCTGCAATAACTCTGGCAGTAGTGCACTCGAAGAGCCGCAGGTTAAGCCAGGAACCAGATACAAGGTGACGTTGATCTTACCTTGTGGATTCTGGGGACACGCTTCTGAAAGAAATGACTCCACCCACTAAATAGCTTTTCCTTTGATCTCGGTCTGGCTAGGGTTTCTTGGAGCCAACTCAGTCGACTGCAGCCTCGGTGTTGAGAGTACTTACTCAGCCTGCTCTCAGCTCTTGCATCCATCTCTGAATCAAGACTGTGATTTTATCACCTATCGTAATATCTCTCTCTGTGCCTTGGGCTGGAATTTTACGGCTTGCAGGCGGGCGCGCTCGACCCAAACGGGCGTAAGATGACGCGACATGACATCAGGCAAAGGTCCGACGTCAACGCTCACTCGCGTGGTATTTCACTCGGCAGGCGCGTGCAAAAGTCGGAAGAGCGCCCGCCGACAATTAAGCGGGCAATTAAACCCATTAGCAGCCCAATTGAAAGTGATTTTTTTTGTGGCCTGTCCAACCTTACGGTCGGTGGACGGGCCAGTCGGCCAGGCTGGCTTCACATTGTCGATGAAACCTCACCCAAGGGTGGGATGAAACCTCCGTTAGGATATAAAATAAAAAGAAATATCTGGGGACTTTTCTTTTCATGAAGTATGGCTTTTAGGTGCTTGATTGCTCTGCATGGACGTTTTTTGCAGCATTTTTGTGCTTTCTTTTATTAGTTGGAGGTCTGCAGCTCCCTGAGGCATCTGTCTGCCTTCAGGGAGCACAGTGGAAGCGCTCACCAGCACCCGCGGTGACATCGGCGCCTGCCCTCTCCCCACCCCTACCGGCAATGCTGAGCCTTTCTCCGGGCACATTTCATGCTGGCAATTGGCCAGCCAGCGTAATTAAGTGTATTTAAGACTGAGATAGATAGGTTCTTGATTAGTAAGGGGATCAAAGGTTACGGGGAGAAGGCGGGAGAATGGGGTTGAAAAACTTATCAGCCATGATTGAATGGCGGAGCAGACTCAATGGGCCGAATGGCCTAATTTCTGCTCCTATGTCTTATGGTCTTATACGTACACAGCGCGATCTCGGCCAGGAACGGGTTTTACGTCTGCTTCTCCCCACGCTGACTTCAGGCGCACCCCGAGGGTAAAATTCAGGCCTTGGTGTTAAGAATACTTTTATTGGTAACGCTCTTGTTAAGCTCCTTGGGACTTATTGCTATGTTAAAAGCACAATATAAATCTTATTTATAATTATAAAAATACAAGTTATGACAGTAGCATAAGTTTGGAATAAGAAAAGCCCATTTACCTGATTAAGCCCATCCTTCTACAGATGATACATTAACACTCTCTGGTGAGTCTAACAGGCCAGTCAAGCCACATTTTTTAAGCCCATACACAGAACCTCTCCAGATCAACTTTATTTCTGTCTTGCCTTAGCATCAAGTTCTGCACCTCTGTAATGAAAGTGGGCCTGTTTCTTGTGTTACATTAATATTTAGCTAAGCTGGTCTGTTTATGCGATTTCATCTGTGTCTGACAAGCTAAATGTTTTGAGACATAGGTTTTCATTTCATTCCAAGAAAAAAGTCAACTCCTTTTCAGTAAGACCTTTGACTCTGGTGCATAGTTAGGGAGGGAGTTCCAGGATTTTGACCCAGCGACAGTGAAGGAACGGCAATATGGTTCCAAGTCAGGATGGTGTGTGGCTTGGTATGGTGTGTGAATTTTCAGGTAGTGGTGTTCCCATTTGGGTTGGGAAGGGACTGTCTTAAGGAGGCTTGTGGAATGGAATTTATCATAATCCTGAATTATGCTGCTTTAAAAATAAACTTGACTTGTTCAGGCACCACAAACCACTGGGTCTCATTGTGAAAAGGCAATTGCAAAATGTGATCTGCAAAATCCCTGGAATCATCACGAGCCAATAATTGCTGAATATACACTTGACGGTTCTATGTTACAGGAAGGACATAATAGCTCTGGAGAGTGTGCAGAGGAGGTTTACAAGAATGTTGCCAGGGTTAGAAAAGTGTAGCTACAAGGAGAGATTGGATAGGTTGGGGTTATTTTCCTTAGAACAAAGAAGGCTGAGAGGGGGCTTGATTGAGGTGTACAAAATTATGAGGGGAATAGATAGAGCGGACAGGATAAAATTGTTTCCTTTGATGGAGAATTCTATAACCAGGGGACATAGATTCAAGATAAGTGGCAGAAGGTGTAGGGGGACATGAGGAAGAACTTTTTTACGCAGAGGGTAGTGGGTGTCTGGAATTAGCTGCCCAAGTTGGTGGTAGAAGCAGAAACTTTAACTCTTAAAAAGTACCTGGATCTGTACCTAAAGTGTTGTAAGCTGCAGGGCTATGGGCTGGGTGCAGGAAGGTGGGATTAGAAAGGGTGTCCTCAGGCTGGCATGGACAAGATGGGCCGAATGGCCTCCTTCTGTGCTGTAACTTTTCTATGGTTCTATGGTTAGAGAAAAAAAATCCATGATGGCCTAGTAGGCAAACACATTGCCCAATGCGTCATGCAGATCAGGAAGGCTAATGGATTGTTTCCCAGCCTATGCTGATGGCTGATCTCAGCCAGTATGGCAATGGTGGTAGTCCCCTGGCCTTAATTGGTGCCTTGGGAAAGGGAGAGAAAAAATCAGCCTGGGTGCCCCAAAAGCTATCCTGCATCTTTGCATAGAGCGTGTAGATATGGACTAAAGACAGGATTGTGCTCAGCTGCTGGTTCAATAGCCACTTGACCAATAAATGGCCAGCCTCATATATTTGGATGAGGTGCAGGTGGGTTGGCAGTGCTTATGGGACAATTGGCCAGCAAGAATCACTACAGCAATCAGTAAAGCAGATTTTCCTGACTCTTGGCTCAGGGATGGAGACTATTTTTGCATTGTCCTGGGATTTCTAGGATTTTCTGTGGGGTGGGACAAGACCTGGTCTTGTGCCGAGAGTGGGTGAAGGTCGATTGAAACAGTGCTCATGATGCAGGATATTCTTGTGTGATGAGTGCTATCATTCTGAGGGGTGGCCTGGTGTATAGTTATTGACTTGGGATGGGAAATCATGGCACTACCCGGGCTCACTGGAAGGGCCTATGCAGGTCCCAAGGCAGACCAACGACAGACAATTTTAAATTTAAATCTCTAGCCTTGCTTCACTATCTCTAGATATCTACAAGTAATAGGGACCTTCTGGCTACTGACCTCCATCAGTAGCCAAAAGCTCCCAATCCCGGAGATCTGACACATTGCTATGCTTCAATATACTGCCACTTATGAGGGCAATGTGTCCTGACAGAAACAAAAAATGGACTTGCATTTATATAGTGCTTTTCATAACCATAGAACATCCCAGAGCACTTCACAACCAATGCAATATTGTTCAAATGTAGTCATTGTTGTAATGTAGGAAACACAGCAGCCAATCTATGCAAAGCAAGCTCGCTCACATAGCAATGTGATGATAATAAGCATAGAATCTTACCATTTTACTGATGTTGTTTGAAGCATTGGAGTTAGCCAGTGTCAGCTGCAGCTCAGTTGCCAGCACACCTGTCTTGGAGTCACAAGGTTTTGGGTTCAAGTCGCACTCCAGGGTTTGAGTGCAAAAATCAAAGCTGACACTTCAATGCAGTACTGAGGGAATTCTGCACTGTTGGAGGTGCCATCTCTTCATGGAGACTTTAAACCAAGGCCCCATCTGTCTGCTTAGCTGGCTGTAAAAGATTCCATGGTATTATTTCAAAGAAGGGCAGTGGAGTTCTCCACTGTATCCTGGCCAAGATTTTTCCTTAATCAACATCACTAAAACAGATTATTTGGTTATTATCACATTGCTGTTTGTGGGATCTTGCTATGCACAAATTGGTTGCCATGTTTCCTATGTTGCAACAGTGACTACACTTCAAAACTACTTTATCGGCTGTAAAGCACTATGAGATGTTCCAATGGTTGGGAAAAGCACTATATAAATGCAAAGCTTTCCTTCTATTTAGGACATTGGGGAGAACTCCCCTGCTCTATTTCATTTTAATGCCATCTTTTATGTCCACCTCAGAGGGCAGACGTGGCTCTGGTTCAACATCTCATCCAAAAGGCAGCACCTCTAACAGTGCAGCACTCCGTCAGTGCTGCACTGGAATGCCAGTTCAGATTTTGTGTTCACCAACTTTTTGACTCAGTAGAGACTGTTACCAACTGAGCCACAGCTGAGGGCTAGCCCCAGTCTATAGTTATTGGCTTGGGATGGGAAATCCTGGCACTCCTGCGCTTTGGAGAACTTTGGTGGCTTGTCAGAAACCTGCCCGAGTACCTTCAGGGGAGAAAAACAGAATTTTGACATGTGCCTGGTTTCTTTCAGTATCGGAGATGGCTTCAGACGGAATATGGCCAAAATCGATTTGATGACAAGCAGGAGATTGAAAAGCTGCTGTCTCAGTACGAGGAGCAACAAAAGCAACAGCAGCTGAGACATGGGGAGCGTCACTGGACAAACCACACAACAACAGTCTACCCTCTTCCTTACAATGCCTATGGCAGCAGCAGCAGCAGCAGCAGCAGCAGCCGCAGCTGGGTGAACAGATAAGGGGTGTGACAGGGCACGACTGCTGGATGTTTCAACATCATTTTATTCATTGTAAATCAGCAAGAATATATACAGCCATATGTACCTAGAGTGCAATACGAAGCAGGAGAAAGGCAGATAATTTATATACCATTGTTTCTCCTTTTTCTATTTATCATTTCAAAAATGTTCCCATTAGCTACAGTATGCAGGTTGTGCCTTTCCTTAAACTAAGTGCCTAACTAAGACTGCAAGTTTTAAATTGCGCTGCATTGGAATTGGTCTTGCTCCCAGCCTTTATTCAGAACAGATGCTTGCTGCAGTAACTTTGGGCACTGCCATTTAGGACTACAAATTATTCAACAATTAACAGTGTTGCTACTTTTACCTACAGGCATTGACAGTATTGTTAAATGGACATGAAACCATGTAAATTGTTTTCAATGTAGCACGTGCCAGTGATTGTTTATTGTGTTTACTTTTACTCATTAAACTAATTGAATTTTAAAACGAGTAAAATAAAATTGAAAATTGAATCTGTTGTACTTTTTTAATAATAAGCTGTGGGTCTATGCACTCTGACCTCTTGTCCATCCACCACTTCCTTTGCCCCACCATTGGCCTTCAGCTGCCTCGGCCCTTAACCCTGGAATTCCCTCCTGACTTCCCTCCCTAATTCTGGAATTTCCTACAACTCTGCGTCTCTGTCCCCGTTGAGGCCCTCCTTAAAACCTACCTCTTTGACTTAGCGTCTGATGACCTGTCTTAATGTCCACTTCTTGGATGCCGTGCCAGTTTTCACCTGCTTATGCTCATGTGAAACGCCTCGAGGTGGTTTCGTTATACTGAAGTTGCTATGTAAATGCAACTCGCTGTCATTGATCTGCTGCTTCCAGTGGGGAGGGGCTGTCACCGGGCACTGCATTTCAGGGAATCGTAGCTGCGCAGCCCATTTTGTTTTCGAAACACTCGCCTTCACGTGACCAGTTTCAGCTGGGGAAAATTAAGTTGCACCATCAGTCCTTACACACAGTCACAGTGTACTGGGTTGTGGGGAGAATTGCTATGCACAAAGGTATCATCAGCGTATTCAAAAAGATGTTTACAGGATCACATGACAACCATGCGCAGTTCCTCCCTCATTGATGAGGAAACTTTATTACTGGGAGATGGTGGCGGAATGGCAATGTTACTAGACTAGCCACCCAGCGGCTCAGGCTAATGCTCTGGGGGCATGGGTTCAAATCCCACCATGGTAGCTGGTGAAATTGCATTCAGTTAATTCATAAAATCTGTCTTAGTAATAGTGGCCATGAAACTATCATTGATTGTTGCTAAAAACCTATCTGGTTCACCAATGTCCTTTGGGGAAGGAAATCTGCCATCTTTCCCTGGTCTGATGATAAGACAATCAGACCCACAGTAATGTGGGTGACTCTTGACTGCCCTCTGAAATGGCCTAGCAAGCCATTCAGTTAAGGGACAATTAGGGATGGCCAACAAATGCTGGCCTTTGCCAGTGGCAACCACATGCTATGGAAAATTCTGACTGAATGGCACAGGATCAGAAGAGCCAAATTCAGCCTGGGAGATTGTGGCTGTGATTTTTGGTGTAGCAAGCTATAATCCTCAACAAGATGAGTGCCCCATTGTCCTCGTGGCACCTTTCTCCAACTTGGATATGTATCACATGTATTGACATGATTATGCCCACAATGATCCAATTTTCAAAAAGGGAAGGGAGTGCTAAAACTACTGAGATTCAGCTCTTCAACTTTTTCAAATTTTTGGAAGATATGAAGGGAGATTGCCTTAAAGCAACATGGGTGGAATTGTCTGGTCCCATTGGCGTCAGGCATCATGGCGAGCGGTGTGGGGGAACAAGAGGGCGAGAAGGCCAAAAATCAGTTTCACGCCATCGTCAACCTAGTTTGCAATCATCTGCTCCGCCCGTCAATGGCAGGGCCGTGTTTCCCGCTGCCGCATGTCGGGAACCTAATTTCAATACTTTAGCATCTCATTATAAGTTCTGCTCGCCAGATTCATTCCCCCACAACATCAGGTTTATTGCCCACATCGGTGTGACTTCAAAACGGCGAGCTTCACGACTGCCTTTAAAATGTGTGCACGCGGCGACCTGAACATCCGAGGGGAACTTGGGAGGTGAGTGCACACAACCTTGCGCAGCGCTTGCCAGCATTGCCCGTAGGACATCAAGGAAGCTGACGCGCATTTGAGGAGGATGTTGAAGGGGATGATAATGATGAAGTCCTCGAAGGCGATGATGACGGTGATGAGGCCATCGCGCTGGCCAGACATGGTAGGCGCACTTGGAAGTCCTCATGGCCACAAGATTTGTGGAAGATGATGATGAGATGCAGTGAGGACAGCCCCGATATCCTCACCTTGCATCTGTGAACGTTTGACTCCTGTGTGGCTGATTTTTTTTTTGACATGGGATGTGGGCATCGCTGGCTAGGCCAGCATTTATTGCCCATCTCTTGTCTGCTTCCCAGATGTGCCTGCGAAAGCAAGGAGAGATAATTAGTGCATGGCAGAGGATTGCAGAATAGGGGAACTCACTCACAGCCTGGTTGTCTGATGGATGTTGCACTGCTGGGTCCTCACTTGGTTGAGCTCCGCCAACCTCACCATCAGCACAGGAATGGTCCAGATCGTTGCCTGGCCAGCTGAATGACTCTACTTTTAAAGTCTGTGAGGACCGTGATGTTGTGCATTCCTCCACCGGTCTGTGACCTTTCCCTTTTGTGTGCCAGCTTGTCTTGCATGAAAACAGATGGAGAGAGTGTAAACAGGACACCTGCCAAGCCAGATGAGAAGGATGCCTGCCATGTGTGGGTGGTGAGTGGTGCCATGCATGGGATAAGGACATGATTCGCAGGGCAGATGAAGATGTGTATGAGAGAGCAAATGGTGATGTCCCTTGAACTGGCAGAGTGAGATCCCTGTGGATGTGTGATGGGCTTGTGAGTGTGTGAGTTGAGAGTGATGAGAAGAGTGACTTACCCTGGCAGCATGGAGGAGATCATTCATCCTCTTTTGGCACTGGGTGGCTGTCCTCTTTTGCAGGGCATTGGCACTGACCACCGCTGCCACCGACTCCCATGCTGGCTTGCTGGTCTTCACCCAGAGCGGGGTTAGAGGACTTCGTGGCGGGCTTCCACCACGCCCAGTTGGTGCCCGAAGGAGGCGTCACTAAATTATGGGGCAGCATGTTTCCTCCCTTTGGCAGCCACGATTTTGCAGCAGCTTTCGATCCCTTAGAGAGAGCTAGCTCTGTGCAGGGGCGCCCTTTAAATATGACGCATGGATCATTGGCCTTTGATCTGAAGCTTCCCAGCCAGTGATCTGGATTGATTCCCGTGCACGCATTATTAATGAGGCAGGTTGCGCCGGGAATGCCACGAAACGGCGCAAAAATCTGCCAATGCGGCCGGCAGGTAAAACGACTTTTTGCACGCCCACTACTGCACTTTATTTGCAAATCTGGGACGATTCTTCCCTCTACCAATATAACCTTTCGAAAGCAGCCCCTCTGTTTTTACCAAACATCATTAAAAAATTGTATGACGAGTGCTCCACTCCTCCTGTTGAGTTTGCTTCGGTAATGTTGTACAGTGGTGCTGGGTCAGTCTCAGAAATGCCTCCCTTTTAAAGAGGTCAGCCACGGCCATTAAGGACTGTGTTTTCCACACTCTCACAAACAATTAATTTTTCACCAGCTTAGCTCAACTTCTCAGCTCATGTTTATTGTTTTGGGGATATTGTGGTCAGTATGTAGGAAGTTCATTGTAGATTGTGCGCATGATACAGCTAGAGAAGTGGTATTGTGTGTATTGGAAAGTAAAAGTATCTAGTCTGATCTTCCTCCTCCCTGCGTTCACTACACCATCTCCTACCACAATTCACTGATACTCAGCATGGTGGAACGTTCCTCTCCTTTTTGCCTACCCTCTAGTCCTGAAACCTCCCGTTTAGCAGTACGGGCCACGACTTGGTGAATTACCATGATGTGCCGCCTTCGTCCATCTTGGTCGCATCCTGTTGTGCTCTGTGTCTTCGTCCCTCATCTAAAGTTCACATTAAAAAGGGAAGGTTAAGACGCTAAGGTGAGAAAGCAGCCAGTCTGTCCATTGGTTGCCTTTGGCAGCAGAAGAGGAGCTTCTGCAGAAAGATAAATTCAAAATAAAAAAAAAAATGCTTCCAACCTAAAAAATAAGAGTTCATAGGGCGGACTTTAATGCCCCGTCATGGTAGGGGCGGAGCCACGATATGCGGCGAACCGTTCAAAAGTCCATTGAATTCAGCAGTGTTAACATGGCAATCGTCTTGTTAAAACCAATTGCTAGTTAAACAGGCGATGGGCATTAATTATCCCAATTGAATAGAATAAAAAGGTCCAGCTGGAACATTTTATGTGGAAGCTCCCAGGAAGTTAGTAGCACTGAGGAGTTGTCTTGGAAATAAACAAACTTTAACCCAGAGACCAGCCTGGATTAATTCTTCCACCACAAACTCTTATTGTGAGTAACAAGTGGGACTATAAAATTCAGCCGGCATAAAATTCTGCCCATCAAGAGTTAGGAATGTTTCTTAATTTCACTCCTGAAAGGTCTTGCTCTAATTTTTGGATCATGGCTGACTAACCTTAGACTCCCTAAACAGCTTGATCCATCCTATCACTTTCCCTTAATTTATTGAAACTTTGACCAAATCAGTCCCTAGCTT